>NC_141691.1:914119265-914734477 GCF_964263255.1 Lissotriton vulgaris | reverse complement strand
CCTGGACAGACTGGAGGTGGAGGGCCCTTCTTCTGTGAGGTTAGTGACATTTTGCTAATGCCATATGTACGACTGGTCGTGGTTAGTGGGAGAGAGAGCCTGTGTGCGCGAAATTGAGATGCTGGCTGAGCCCCCACGTGCAGCTCCCTTCCACCGTACCTCGGTTATCTCTCCTCGGTGAAGCCTTGGGAGAGGTCGCGGGGCTTTGAAGCGACTGGAAAGGTTTTTTTAGGCCTTCTTGTTTGTTCAGAGCGTCACTCTTCCTCACAAGTAGAGGAAAAGAGATAAGAAGCAGCACATGAAGGCCACGGCGGATCTTTCACTTATTCAGAAACTCTCAGTCTGCCCGGGTCAGGGCAGCTAGCACAGCACATCAAACCCCACTAGCTTCTTATTAAATAGAACAAACTGTGCCGTGTTTATTCACGTCGTTCTAATAAATGCCATTGATTACTTTCGATTTATATGGTCATTTTAAACTACAGAGAACTTTAACCATTTAAACTAATAAAAACAGACAGTACAAACATACCTGAGAGCGTACCCAGTTCTATGTGTGAAGTGTGGCTCATCTCAATCACGTGCCTACCCAGACACCTACTAGCAAATGCACTCCATTCTAGACTTATTCTGAGTTTGCCTATGCCCCTGTCACTCACACAGTACGTCTCTGCTTTGTTTTTCAGTTTCGTTATAGCTCAGGTCACTGGTGGCTGCTGAGTGAGACTGAGTCACTCAGCTGATTATAATGACATTTTCAACCACTTCCAAGCTGCTTTATCTAATTTCTATAATTTTAGCTAGAGTCTGATCAATGGAAGTTGTTTATATTTCTTACGTTTTGCAGCAGTTAACTTAGTTTCTCGTTCCTCAAATGTGTGCAATTTCTGATATTATTGTTTCCCTCCTCTTCATTGCTTAATTTTGCTCACAAGACAGTGTCACTCATAGTCATTGAAATGTCACTCATAATTACTCTAAAATTATTAAAATGTCACACATAGCAATCTGAAACCTTGGCAGCTATGTGTATTTGAGTTCTAATCCCTTCAAAACCTTCGTAAGTAAGTCTTGACTCTTACTATTTCAACTTTGGTGTAGTGTCTTGTGAGACACGTTCTAGTGTCTCGCCAGGCACTAGTTTAATAACCACTCCCCCTATGGGAGTGGGCACACACACCCCAAACCCATCCACCACCGGCATCACGAGTGACGTGACCCGGCTAATAAATGGGCCCGGATGCACGTGCTCGTGGCTAGTCTCAGTAACCTATTGTGTCTGTGTGGTCTTTGTCTCGCCATGTGGGCCTAGGATCCCAGGACACCACATTAGCGACCAGCGGGCTAATCCCGCGTGTGCAGCCGCCTCATTTGGTGGTTGAAGAGGGAATGTGTGCTGCCCGTGTCGAGGGCACCACTTGCAGCAGGTGAAGAAGTATCAGAGGACCCGCAGTGCTTGTCAAAGTGAGGTGGTAGTAGCCCACCCCGCATCGAAGAACCTGCTGCTGCGCTATCCTGCATGAAGTGTGCTCCGTGATGGCAGAGGTAATGTGAGCGAGGCCGGACTGCTGAGACAAGGTGAGAGACGCCTGAGAAAGTGATAGAGCCATACACGGCGAAAAGTGCTGGACCGGGTGGTCATGAAGCCCCGCAAAGTAAGCGGAAGCGGCCCGTAGATGACCGCAGAAACACCGGGGCACCAGCAGCGACCAGCGAGACTCGCAGGGAGTGAAGGCCTGTCCAGGGCAGAGAGAGACAATGGAGCAGAGCGGGAGCCCACCCCGCGTTTCATCTGCCTACAAAGCCTGGTGGGCGTAAGGTGAGCCCTTACTGCAAGACATCGGGGGCAGCGAAGAACGAGGTGGGGAAACCGGACAGTGAAGAAAACCTGACGGGGGAGGACGAAAGCTGAGCAGCGACCCGCTCCCTCCACCCTGTGAAGAACACTGCCCCATACCATAGTTCTGGAGATTCCATGCATTACCTCCAGCCCCCTTCCCCCGCGCAGCGTGAGAACCGAGAGAGGCTGCGGTGGCGGGGTAGAGGAAAGAAGGGTTAACTGTCCGAGGCACTTGTGGCAGTGCAAGTGAGTCCGTGTAGACTAACCGATCCTGGCACTGCAGACGACGTGTTACCCCAGGGAGCCGTGTAGAGAAAGTGCCTGGAAGAAGCGCAGGGCTGGCCGCGAGGCTGCATCGGCTGGAAGGGAGAGCCCCGTGCTGTTTCGGGTCACGCGAGAGACCCGAAGTGAGTGAGTGAGTGAGTGAGTGAGTGAGTGAGTGAGTGAGTGAGTGAGTGAGTGAGTGAGTGAGTGAGTGAGTGAGTGAGTGAGTGAGTGAGTGAGCTGCTGAACACCAGGCAGAGTGAGGGCCCTACACACTCCCAATAAAGAAACAAGCATTAGGAATGCATTAGGGCTCGGGTTTGTTTGAGTTAGAGATAATGGCATTGTAAATGGCAATGTGTTTTAGGCATGTGTTTTGGAGTGGAAACATGTGGTGTGTGTTGGAGATATGTGTGTTGGATTGGAATGTTATCAATGGTGGCATGCTGCAGTTTAACGCAATATCTTTAAAAGGTAAAGTGCAGCATAGTGCGATAGGTACAATATTAATTGGTGGATGCGTTATCAATTGGTGTGTGCATTGATGTGTGGTGGATATGTGTGCCTGTAGGAATTGTGCAGTGATGGCTGTTGGTGTGTGTGTTTGGTGGAAGCGTGTAGTGGTGGCTTGAGGTGTGTATGACTGGTGGTAGCGTGCAGTAAGAGCTGTTAGTGAGTGTGGCTGTCAAGCGTACAGAGCTGGATGGTAATGCATGTGGTTGGTGAAAGGGTGCACTGACAGCTGTTGATGATTGTGCCAATTGAAAGAGTGGCTGGTGCACTGTCAGCTGTTGGTGTTAAAGTTGCACTGACATTGTTTGTTGTGTGCGTGAGTGAGTGTTTAGCGGCACTGATGCATGGTCGTGTTTGTTTTTGGTGAAAGCGTACATTGATGGTTGTTGGTGTTTGTGCCTGGTGAAAGCATTCATTGACGGCTGGGGGTGTGTTGTTGTGTGTGTTGTTTTCTGTGTAGTGGTGAGTGTGTGGTGGTGAGTCTGTGGGGGTGAGCCTGGTGGGGGTGAGTGTGTGGTGGTGAGTGTGTTGTGGTGAGTGGTGACGAGTGTGTGGTGTTGAGAGAGTGAGGTGTGTGGTTTGTGTGTGTGTTATGTGTGTGTGGTGTATGTGGTGTGTGTATGGTGGGTGTGTGTTTGGTATGTGTATGTGGTGTTTTCTGCACACTCACACACTGCCCCTACACATTCACACACTGCTCACCCGCACACTCCCAATGTCACCCTGCATAGTCACATACTGTTTATCCTGCACACTCATTCTGCACACTAACACAGTGTGCACCCTGCACCCTTACACACTATCTCTGCAGTCACTCTGCACTCACTGTCACTTTACACTCACTCTGCACTCAGTCACTCTGAATCTGCACCCTGCACTCTGAACTCTGCACTCACAATCTGCACTCTGAATCTGCACTCTGCACTCACAAATGCACTCTTCACTCACACTCTGCACTCACAAATGCACTCTTCAATCACACTCTGCACTCTGAATCTGCACTCTTCACCCGAATGCCTCAACACACGCCTATCCTTTTACACCCCCACCCGCCAGCTGCGATCGTCCAATCAAGCCCTCGCCACTGTTCCACGCATCCACAAAACCACCATGGGAGGAAGATCCTTCTCCTACCTAGCGGCCAAAACATGGAACTCCCTTCCCACCCACCTCCGCCTTACACAAAACCACCTATCCTTCAGAAAACAACTAAAAACCTGGATATTCGATAAGTAACATTCCCCCCCCCCCCCTTCCTCAAGCGCCTTGAGACCCTCTGGGTATGTAGTGCGCTATATAAATATTTACTTTACTTTACTTTACTCACACTCTGCACTCTGAATCTGCACTCTGCACTCACACTCTACACTCTGCACTCTGAATCTGCACTCTGCACTCTGAATCTGCACTCTGCACTCTGAATCTGCACTCTGCACTCTGAATCTGCACTCTGCACTCACACTCTGCACTCTGCACTCTCAATCTGCACTCTGCACTCACAAATGCACTCTTCACTCACACTCTGCACTCACAAATGCACTCTTCACTCACACTCTGCACTCTGAATCTGCACTCTTCACCCGAATGCCTCAACACACGCCTATCCTTTTACACCCCCACCCGCCAGCTGCGATCGTCCAATCAAGCCCTCGCCACTGTTCCACGCATCCTCAAAACCACCATGGGAGGAAGATCCTTCTCCTACCTAGCGGCCAAAACATGGAACTCCCTTCCCACCCACCTCCGCCTTACACAAAACCACCTATCCTTCAGAAAGCAACTAAAAACCTGGATATTCGATAAGTAACATTCCCCCCCCCTTCCTCAAGCGCCTTGAGACCCTCTGGGTATGTAGTGCGCTATATAAATATTTACTTTACTTTACTTTACTTTACTCGCACTCTGCACTCTGAATCTGCAATCTGCACTCACACTCTGCACTCTGAATCTGCACTCTGCACTCGCACTCTGCACTCTGAATCTGCACTCTGCACTCACACTCTGCACTCACACTCTGCACTCTGCACTCTCAATCTGCACTCTGCACTCTCAATCTGCACTCTGAATCTGCACGCTGCACTCTGAATCTGCACTCTGAATCTGCACTCTGCACTCTCAATCTGCTCTCTGCACTACCAATCTGCACTCTGCACTCTGAATCTGCACTCTGCACTCTGAATCTTCACTCTGCACTCTCAATCTGCATCTGCACTCTCAATCTGCACTCTGCACTCTCAATCTGCACTCTGAATCTGTACTCTGCACTCTCAATCTGCACTCTGCACTCTGCACACTCTGAATCTGCACTCTGAATCTGCACTCTGAATCTGCACTCTGAATCTGCCCTCTGCACCCTGAATCTGCACTCTGAATCTGCACTCTGAATCTGCACTCTGAATCAGCAATCTGAAACTGCACTCTGAAACTGCACTCTTCACTCACACTCTGCACTCTGAATCTGCACTCTTCACCCGAATGCCTCAACACACGCCTATCCTTTTACACCCCCACCCGCCAGCTGCGATCGTCCAATCAAGCCCTCGCCACTGTTCCACGCATCCTCAAAACCACCATGGGAGGAAGATCCTTCTCCTACCTAGCGGCCAAAACATGGAACTCCCTTCCCACCCACCTCCGCCTTACACAAAACCACCTATCCTTCAGAAAACAACTAAAAACCTAGATATTCGATAAGTAACATTCCCCCCCCCCTTCCTCAAGCGCCTTGGGACCCTCTGGGTATGTAGTGCGCTATATAAATATTTACTTTACTTTACTTTACTCGCACTCTGCACTCTGAATCTGCAATCTGCACTCACACTCTGCACTCTGAATCTGCACTCTGCACTCACACTCTGCACTCTGCACTCTCAATCTGCACTCTGAATCTGCACTCTGCACTCACACTCTGCACTCACACTCTGCACTCTGCACTCTGCACTCTGCACTCTCAATCTGCACTCTGCACTCTCAATCTGCACTCTGAATCTGCACTCTGAATCTGCACTCTGAATCTGCACTCTGCACTCTCAATCTGCACTCTGCACTACCAATCTGCACTCTGCACTCTGAATCTGCACTCTGCACTCTGAATCTTCACTCTGCACTCTCAATCTGCATCTGCACTCTCAATCTGCACTCTGCACTCACACTCTGCACTCTCAATCTGCACTCTGAATCTGTACTCTGCACTCTCAATCTGCACTCTGCACTCTGCACACTCTGAATCTGCACTCTGAATCTGCACTCTGAATCTGCCCTCTGCACCCTGAATTTGCACTCTGAATCTGCACTCTGAATCTGCACTCTGAATCAGCAATCTGAAACTGCACTCTGAAACTGCACTCTGCACTCACAAATGCACTCTGAATCTGCACTCTGAATCTGCACTCTGCACTCTCAATCTGCACTCTCAATCTGCACTCTGCACTCTCAATCTGCACTCTGCACTCTTAATCTGCACTCTGCACTACCAATCTGCACTCTGCACTCTGAATCTGCACTCTGCACTACCAAGCACTCTGAATCTGCACTCTGAATCTGCACTCTGAATCTGCACTCTGAATCTGCACTCTGAAACTGCACTCTGCATTCTCACTGTGCACTCTGAATCTGCACTCTGCACTCTGAATCTGCACTCTGCACTACCAAGCACTCTTAATCTGCACTCTGAATCTGCACTCTGAATCTGCACTCTGAATCTGCACTCTGAATCTGCACTCTGAATCTGCACTCTGAATCTGCACTCTGAAACTGCACTCTCAATCTGCACTCTGCACTCTCAATCTGCACTCTCAATCTGCACTCTGCACTCTCAATCTGCACTCTGCACTACCAATCTGCACTCTGCACTCTGAAACTGCACTCTGCACTCTGAATCTGCACTCTGCACTCTGAATCTGCACTCTGCACTCTGAATCTGCACTCTACACTACCAATCTGCAATCTGCACTCTGAATCTGCACTCTGAATCTGCACTCTGCACTACCAATCTGCACTCTGCACTCTCAATCTGCACTCTCAATCTGCACTCTGCACTCTCAATCTGCAATCTGCACTACCAATCTGCGCTCACAATCTGCACTCTGCACTACCAATCTGCACTCTGCACTACCAATCTGCACTCTGCACTCTGAATCTGCACTTTGCACTCTGAATCTGTACTCTGCACTCTGAATCTGCACTCTGAATCTGCACTATGAATCAATCTGCACTCTGAATCAGTACAGACCTGTGTTTCTACGGTCCCCTGCTACAGCAATGGTAGCTACGCCACACTGGGGCCACTGTACCTGCTGCAACAATGATAGCTATACCACACTGGTGCCACTGCACCTGCTCCACCAATGATAGCTACATCTACGCCACACTTGTGCCACTGCACCTGCTCCACCAAAGATACTTACACCACACTGGTGCCACTGCACCTGCAGCACAATGGTAGCTATGCCACAGTGGTGCCACTGCACCTCCTGCACAAGGGTAGCTATGCCACACTGGTGCAACTGCGCCTGCTGCACAAGTGTAGCTATGCCACACTGGTGCCACTGCACCTGCTCCACCAAAGATACTTACACCACACTGGTGCCACTGCATCTGCTGCACAATGGTAGCTATGCCACAGAGGTGCCACTGCACCTGCTGCACAACTGAAGCCACCGTCTATATAAACACAGCTGTAGTCAGTAAAGAAAACCAGATCTGCATGACAAGAGGAAACCCGAGTAATGTCTTTGGTAGAAGGAGAACACAGAACAAGCACGAATGCGCTCCACTCACTGCAGACTGGTGAACGCGCCCAGAACATCTGGATTCCATTACCTGGGCCCCCTGACAGCTGTAATTGATAATTAATTGCGCTCCCCTGCGCGTAACCGCACAGAATATGGAGGAAGTCTAGATTGAGAAATTCCTACGGCCTATGGCGTGCTGCCTTACTATAACACAGCCTTGCCAGGACCTATCGCAAAGCATATGCCACCAAAACACCATGAAAACTCTCGCACATAATGGAATGTCTGGAATTTTTCAACTGCTTTTCTGCAAGCCCTTAAAAGAGGGCTTCGAAACTCCGCCCACTTCTGACGAAGTGGCGCAGGCCTCGCCCTAATAAACTACTGCATTGGAAAGAACTGTCCTGCTGCCTGGAGGTGCCCTGGTGAATAATCTCGAGCGGCGGCCAGGTGGAACTTGCCCCATCCATGAGTCAGGAGCTCGGAGAGAGCAACCGGAGCTAGGAAAACGTGCTGAATCAACAAGCATTAGAAATGCAATAGGTCTCGCAGCATTAGAGTTAGTGCTTTTAGAATTGTTAATGGGGTTTTTTGTAAATCTTTAGCATGAGGTTGAGGGTGAGTGAGGGTGAGTGAGGGTGAGGGTGAGTGAGAGTGAGGGTGAGGGTGAGTGAGGGTGGGTGAGTGTGAGTGTGAGTGAGGGTGAGTGGGGGTGAGTGTGAGTGTGGGTGAGTGTGGGTGAGTGTGGGTGAGGGTGAGGGATTGAGGTTGAGGGGTTGAGGGTGAGTGAGGGTGAGGGGTTGAGGGTGAGTGAGGGTGAGGGGTTGAGGGTGAATGAGGGTGAGGGAGGGTGAGGGGTTGAGGGTGAGTGAGGGTGAGGGGTTGAAGGTGAGTGAGGGTGAAGGTGAGTGAGGGTGAGTGTGGGTGAGTGTGGGTGAGTGTGGGTGAGTGAGGGTGAGTGAGGGTGAGGGATTGAGGGTGAGGGGTTGAGGGTGAGGGGTTGAGGGTGGGTGAGGGGTTGAGGGTGAGTGAGGGTGAGGGTGAGGGGTTGAGGGTGAGGGGTTGAGGGTGAGTGGGGGTGAGTGAGGGTGAGGGGTTGAGGGTGAGTGAGGGTGAGGGGTTGAGGGTGAGTGAGGATGAGGGGTTGAGGGTGGGTGAGGGTGAGTGAGGGTGAGTGTGAGTGAGGGTGAGTGAGGGTGAGTGAGGGTGAGGGTGAGTGAAGGTGGGTGAGGGTGAGGGGTTGAGGGTGATTGAGGGTGAGGCGTTGAGGGTGAGTGAGGGTGAGGGGTTGAGGGTGAGTGAAGGTGAGGGTGAGGGTGAGTGAGGGTGAGGGGTTGAGGGTGAGTGAGGGTGAGGGGTTGAGGGTGAGTGAGGATGAGTGAGAGTGAGGGTGAGTGAGGGGTTGAGGGTGAGGGGTTGAGGGTGAGTGAGGGTGAGGGGTTGAGGGTGAGGTGTTGAGGGTGAGTGAGGGTGAGGTGTTGAGGGTGAGTGAGGGTGAGGGTGAGTGAGGGTGAGGTTGAGGGTGAGTGAGGGTGAGGGTAGGTGAGGGGTTGAGGGTGAGTGAGGGTGAGTGAGGGGTTGAGGGTGAGTGAGGGTGAGTGTGGGTGAGGGTGAGTGTGGGTGAGGGTGAGTGTGGGTGAGGGTGAGTGAGGGTGAGGGGTTGAGGGTGAGTGAGGGTGAGTGAGGGTGAGGGATTGAGGGTGAGGGGTTGAGGGTGGGTGAGGGGTTGAGGGTGAGTGAGGGTGAGTGAGGGTGAGGGGTTGAGGGTGAGGGGGTAGGTATTTTGGGATGCGAGGTGACACCGCCACGAGACCTTGTCATAAATGCATAAAAACATATCCCTATAAAAAGAAAACAAAACACGAGATAAACAACATCCCTTAAGGAAAGTTACGTGCTGTGAGCCGCGGGGAGGGCTGTCGGAAACACCTACGGAACTGACATTTTAGAAACGCGTGGGCTGCAGGAAGGTCCCCCGGCACCTTGCAGAACAGAGCCTGCTTGTGATTGTGAACAGTGTGTGGTCGAATCTGCCCTCCAGCGGAAGGAACGCATCACATTGTAAATGCACGCAGCAGGGGGCGTCATGATTACCAGAGTGGGCACAATAGCACCGGAATACCGCCTATGGAGGGGTGTGGGCAGTCTGATTCTATCAGGCAGCCCCCTGCAGGTGCTGCGTGGGGTGGGGCTTGAACTACAGGCCGGGGAGCTTTGTGTACTGTGCTTGTGTGACTACTTTCAGTAAAAAAAAAGGTTATTCTACTGTTTGTCCTTTAGACGATCCGGGGAGGGTAGAGGGGAGCTATTTATTAACCAAGGCGTGGGCGGGGGGTCTGGCCCTGAACCCCAGGGCCGTCCCAGTGCAGTTTGCGCATCACCTCGAATGCTGTTCATGCAGCTTCAGACCCGGAACTGGCCTGCCCCGTCTGGTCTGAGATATTGGCTCAGTCCGCTTTTTCTTTACAAGTGGTAACAAGAAAGGGTGGAGGGGGCAGGGGAGGAGGGGTCCGGGGAGGAGGGAAGGGCCAGAGGGACTTGATGGGAGTGGTGGGGGGGAGGGGGAGGGTATAGAGAGGGAGAGGAGGAGAGACAGGACAGGGGCAAGCAGCAGAGACACGTGTCGGCTCGAGTCCGCCAACCAGCTGTGACGGAGGCTGCTGCTGGATCCAGCCCACGTAGGGCTATGGCACTGGGCCTGTCGTGCACAACAGTCGCGTACGGGGATACACTGTCATCACTGAGGCCAAAGTATGGGATGCAGGGAAAACAGCACACTGCGGTGCTCGTGCTATGATGCAATTGCAAGTTGAACGCGTCCTGGAACTGCGGTCAGTGGTAAACCCTACCTGGTGAGACCTGTGGAGACCCCTGCGACACACCAACCGCTTGCCGCCAGGATTAAACAGATTGGGTGGATCTGGTCGACCCCAAAGTGCAGCCTGTGCCTGCACGCCATACTGTGAATGGGCCCACAGGACTAAATAGGGGAGCTCAGTCCGCTTTCTCTTTACAAGTGGTAACAAGAAAGGGTGGAGGGGGCAGGGGAGGAGGGGTCCGGGGAGGAGGGAAGGGCCAGAGGGACTTGATGGGAGTGGTGGGGGGGAGGGGGAGGGTATAGAGAGGGAGAGGAGGAGAGACAGGACAGGGGCAAGCAGCAGAGACACGGCGGGTAAAATAAACAAACAAGCCTTTCACCGTAACACGGCGGGCAGGGGAGGGGGCGGAGAGGGGAGAGGTGCGACACGGCAGGCAGGCAGGGGAGGAGAGTAGGAGGAGGAGGGGGGAGGAGAGTAGGGGAGGCACGGCCTAGCGGCAGGCAGGCAGGGGAGGAGGGGGGAGGAGAGTAGGGGAGGCACGGCCTAGCGGCCGTGCAATCAAGTAGTGAGGGGGCGGAGCTGGGGGAGGCTGTGAGAGAGAGTAGGCAAGGCAGGCGGCTGGGGGCATGTGCACGCGCATTTAAGCTCAATGCGCATGCGCATTGAGCTTAAATTTCTCGTGCACTGCAAGGAATCGCCACGATTCCTTGCAAGTTGGATAAAGAGTAGATGAGCCCCCATAGTCTCGCTTGCTCGATGCGCATGCGCATCGACAGGCGAGACCTAAAAAGGACACGGACTTACATGAATGCAAGGCAGCTGAATGCAAAGAAAGGAGTAGCAGTGCCATCTAATGGTCATTTGCAGTACCACGCTTGACTACTGACAATGCTTAGCATGGACAGGCCTGCAGCAAATGGAGGACTGATTGCTATAGCCTGCAATCTGTGTCAAAGGGATGGCAGCTAATGTTTTTTTTCCCCAAAAGAATGACAGATGAAGGCTCCAGAACGAAAACCAGGGACATAGAGATATCCTCCCAATTCAGCAAAAGAATACTGCCCAGTGTGGCTTACAGTTTCAGCACTGCTGCCACATCACAAAAAGTAGTCACCACATTCCTAACTGTAGTGAGCGGTACAGAATCCTACACTCCAAGTAGCCAGCCAGCACCTGAAGTGACCACATCCAGGGATCACTCATTCCACAAACACGTGTCCTCTGAACTGCATAGCAGGAGTGACAGCAAGCAAGTGCCCAGTGCCACACTGACAGAGCTGCCACCAAAAAGAGCTGGTGCAACCAGACTTTTGCTGAGCTACACGGTGCTCACTGCAAGGCACCACTAGGTATACTCCTATTGCCCCTGGCATGCAGTGCTGAAGGCTGAGAGTCATCCACACCCTGCAGTATAGGCATCAATTCTGGCAGACAGTCACTGAGAAGCAGGAACTTCTAAATGGACGGCGCCTGGCTAGGCTGCAACCAAGAGTTTCAAGCAATCTCTCCAGTGATTCCGCTGCATGCACCACATGCCCCCAATGGGCTGAATCTCCGTCTGAAGGAGAAAGACTGTCGCACCACACTCAAGAGCCCCAAGGAGCCCTAAGTTGCACCAGCGCGGACAAGCATCAAATAGATGAGAGCAGCAAATTCCAAGGAGACATGAAGCCAGAAGGGAGCAGGACGACGCCCCAGCAAAGGTAACAGCACAGGCAGGTGTTTGGGGATAGAGACATCTTCATAGAGAAACACCCCTGAAAGAAGGTAGAACAGGCACACAAGGTGCCAGAAGAGGGCGCCCAAGAAGAAGTCCAAGGTGCGCGCCACCAGCACCCAGAAGCACATCAGCACGAGTAAAGGCCCAGGACAGAAGGCTACATCTCCAAAGAAAAGAAGCACTGCTAGAATCAGAAGGGAGATCTCATACATCTCCACAGCAGCAACGGAGCCCGGAAGGGGCACAACGGAGCACAGTGTCCTCCCTCACAGCGCCTCACGCAGAAGTCATCCGTGATCTAAGGCTGACAAGAGGAGAGTCGTACACCACAAGTGGCCAGCCGCCACCACAGCTCACCACTGCCGGTGGAAGCTATCCCTGAAGAAGGAGCACCCAAGACGAGCGGCTTGCCATGCAGCCGAGAAGAGTGACTGAAGGTTCGCCTGAATGGTCTCGAGACCATTGAAATTAATAAGCCTGTTGGCCTTGTTAGAACATGTGGCATGTCACTGCCCCAGAAGAAGAAGAAAAGTGGAAATCGTATTACCCAGAAGAGCTGGACACCCGCAGGTGCGTCAAAGACAAAAAGAGGAGAAGCCCAAGGACTAGTAGCAACACAACCCAAGAACCCCTCAAAGACACCAGACAGACACCAATGCGGACCGACGGCCCTGGCGACAGCACCAAGGGAGAACCACACGTGAGCCGCAGCAAGTGCAAACAGAGTCTCATCCCAAAGCCTCCCCAGGCGAGCGTCCATCGGTGTCCCTGGATACAGCATCAACGGAGAACCAAGAGTAAGCCGCAGAAAGCGCCTACTGAGTCTCATCCCAATGCTTCCCATGTGAGCGTCAATCGACTTCCCCGGATAGAGCCTCAAGGGGGAACCAAGAGTAAGCCGCAGCAAGCGCAGACCGAGTATCATCCCAAATCTTCCCCAGGTGAGCGTGAACTGGCGTCCCTGGATACAGCCTCAAGGGAGAGCCGTATATAAGCCGCAGCAAACGCAAACCATGTATCATCCAAACGCTTCCCCAGACGACCGTCCACCCCAGAGTGCAGCAGTCTAAGTCAAACGGCATCCCTGCTCCTGACTGCAGATGCCATGTCTGAAGATCGGTATTGAGTGTCTTTCCTCACACCAACTCAAGACGTAGTCGGCAGTGGCCCCAAGCCAGGCAAGAGAGGATCCACACACTATGTGTCACGCCTTCTCTGAAACTCAACCTCAGCAAGGGGGAGGCACAGGGCTACCAAGTCCCTCCTGACATCCAACTCTCCCAGCACGTCACCACCACCTGTCATCATGAGTCACTACATGGCTGGCAACCGCCATCACGCCAGCCATCACCACATGCGTCAAACACCACTCCCAGAGTATCGATGGGTTGGAGTCACACGCTGTTGCCACACCAGCTGAGACAAGAGACCAGAGGCTACTTGTGAACCGGGCACACCCCTGAACCGTGGTAGCGAGAGCAAGCATCGGCCAAGACACCTCCACCCTAGAGGGTTGTGCGTGCGACCAAGCAACGGCTCCTAGGTGGTCCTGCAGCTGCCCCAGTCGGCACACAAGTGGCCCCAGCTTAGGCTTCCTGCAGTCCCACAGCAACCCCGGCAATGGGCCTCTCCAGACGTGAGAGTGAAAAGAGACTTGCCCCACCAACAGCATAGTGGTTACAGCCAAAAGGGTCCACAGAGACAAGTGATCAGGCAACACCTCCACAAACCATCACCATGAACTCCGTCCATGCTCATGACGCATCCCATTGAAAGAACTGTTTGAAATCACCACAGAACACCGACGTCAACAAAAGGGAAGACATGCCATCACAAGTGGGCTGTCCCTATGCAGTGGACGTCTCCAAGCCAACGGTCGTGTCCTGAACCGTTCAGGTTAAACTATGAGTGCCAACCGAGAAGGTCCTGCTGCAGGCAGAGTCATCATTCCACGTCTGGCGTCTTCCTGCCACCTGTCTCAGAAGACTGATGGACCCTGTGGTGTTTTAGTTAATTGTTTTGTCCCCACAGGTTGGACCAACATTTTGTTTTGTACTTTAATAAAGTTGGAAAGGAATGAAGTGTCCTGCGAGACACGTTCTAGTATCTCGCCAGGCACTAGTTTAATAACCACTCTCCCTATGGGAGTGGGCACACACACCCCACACCCATCCACCACCGGTGTCACAAGTGACGTGACCCGGCTAATAAATGGGCCCGGGTGCACGTGCTTGTGGCCAGTCTCAGTAACATACTATCGTGTCTGTGTGGTCTTTGTCCCGGCATGTGGGCCTAGGGCCCAGGACACCACATTTGGAAAGACCAGTTTAGAAAATGAACATCTCTGGTATCAAAATGGGTTGAAACAGTCCTAAACTTTGAAAACCCAATGGTAAAATATCAATGTCTACAATGCATACTGCCCAATGACCAGCTACTGCCAGAGGACCAGGTCCGGTGTATACGTTTTAGCTATGGAACTAGGATACTTGACATCTAATCTCAGTTTTTCCACTTCATCTAAATTTCCTGAAGATACATAGTGTGTTATAAAAATGGACAGGGTCCACAACAGAGTAATATTTCCGTATGAACAGCAGACTTTTGGCCTTGCAATTAAAATCACTGCTGCCCGGATGTGGTCTAGCAGACTAGTCTTAAATGTGTAAGCAGGAGACACAAGTTTGAATTCAGCCACACATTTAGCCAAATTATGTACTCACAGGCAATTACATTTTCCTCTGCTCCCTTTCTGGCAAGATTGGAAGGATTTAGAATCAGTATAAAAGCTGTTAGTAAGTATGTGAACTGCATTTTACACGAGGAAGGGGAAGTGTTCAGTCTCTTGGTATAGTCAACAAGATGCAATATGGTGGTAAATACCTAGGATGTACGAAGCACTGGTTTAAAAATTCTGGTTGCAATTTGTGACCCTAATCTAATATGTCGGTTCCCAAAAACTGATTCCTAGTGGGTCGGAATTCGATCTACCTCATGAATATTAATAAGGTTAGTGGCAAATTGCGATCCACTAGAAATCCCAGCCATCACTGGGATGTTGGACGGCTGAGGAATAAAGGAAAAGGGGATGCGTAAGAATAGGTGGCGGTCCATGCAACCACTGCCTTCTCTTAAACATATTGTTTTCATCAATGTCAAAGGGAAAAGGGTCCCATCGGGACCTGTTGGACCTAGCTGTCTTGGCCGGGTAACCCCGCAGATTTTTGCCCTCTGTTGCTGAACCCAGTTTTTGTTGGCATTAGCACTTTTTCCCTGCTAACCAATGGTAAAGGGCTTCTGCTCTCCCCCTAAATCCGGGTGCAAGTGGCATCTACCTAATTGGTTCATTTAATTGAATTGTAAGTCCATAGTGGATGGTACTACATGAACCCATGGCCTGTAAATTAAATGCTACTAGTGGGCTAGCAGCACTCATTATGCCACCCACTAAAGGAGCACTTTAAAACATGTCTCAGGCCTGCCACTGCTGCCTGCAGTGCAATTTTAAACTGTCATTTCGACCAGTTAAAATAAACCTTTTGCCTGGCTGAAACCTTTGTTTTTAATACTTATCTGCCCCTTTCCCCAAGTTTCAGTGGTTCTGCCACCTAATAACTCTGCCACATTATCCCCCTTTCCAGATGGGATTTACAACATATGTATACGTAGCACACAGCTGAAAAAATTACAATTTAAATTCAACAAATCTTTTTGTATTTGAAAAAATTGTAGGTTAGACACAATAACCAAATGACTGTATACAACATACACAACAAAGTACATGTGAATGTTAACAATAGTGACATGAAATGATGACAGATTGTGACAATACACACCACATTACTCCCCAATTATTTACAAGGAAAGAAAACAACATGAAACATCTATTTTTTTCATTATTTTACTAGCAATCACAAAACACCTTAGCAATACCTCTTCAATTGAATAGATCTTGTTGGGCTAAAACATGCTAGTTCTGGAACGTCGACATTTCGACCCCTACTAACATGTGCGTTTCGAAAACATCACAGTGGGGTCCTCTTCATGACAGTTAACTGTTGTGTATGGCCTGTTTAAAAAGGAAGAGAATGGCTAGTTTTAGATATCAGTATGTGGATTTGTAAAATAAAAGGGGTAGGAAAGGTGCTTGGACCACAAGCTCACCTCCTAGAATGAATCAATGGATTGCACTGTTCGTTTGATAAAATTAGACCAGATTAGTCCCAATATTATCTGTGGGTTTTTTGTTGTCCTGTAGTGGATATGAGTACCTGTTAGAATTGAGGGTCTCTAGTTGGCACAGGTAGGTACTTGTGACAAATAGGGACCCTCTCCTCTAGTAAGGGTAAGGGGGTACACTCCTAAAATAACCCCTGCTCATTCCATTGGTAGCTTGGCACAGCAGACAGGCTTATCTCAGAGGCAGTGTGTAAAGCATTTGTGAACATATACAGTAATCAAGTGACAACACTACAAATGAACACCACACAGGTTGTATATTTATAAAAATAAGTATCTTTTAGATAGAGTTACCACAAGACCATAAACGACAAAAATAATCCACAATACTATTAATCAAGCGTTCTTGTTAAAAAGGCTTAAATCAAGGTTCTGTGCGAGTCGGTAGCCCTGTCCGGCTACAGCGTTGCTGAAATAACACAGACTCTAACACATCCAGCGGACCGCGTCGGTCGAGGCCCACTCAAGTGTCGACATACTCAGGCACAGTACCTTTACTTGAAGCGGCAGGCACAGGCTTGCGAGCCGGTTCCAGCGTTCGTCGCGTTGCAGAAAAGAAAGCGTTGCAGGACACGTTGTCCCTCGATGCGGTGCAGGCAACGGCCCGTTGACGGAGTCGGTGGGTCCGAGGTGTATGTTGCAGGGCGAGACGGTGCCTCGTTGCTGTGCTTGCAGCTTGCTGTGCGGTGACAGAGCTGGAGTTCGGGAGCAGGTGTCGATCTGTACGGACAGCGGTACAAGTCAGGCGGTGCATCGCGAAGCGTGCAAGCGGTGCCCAACTCCAGTGCATTCACAGGACTCGAAGTCAGCAGCAGTGACCGCGTCGGTCAGACCAGTACGAGTTCGTGTAGAGAGGCGTTGCACGTCGCGGTGTCCACAAGTCGCAGTGCAGGCAACGGCTCAGTGACGCATCAGTACGGAATAGGTGAGCTCCGAGCTTACGTTGCAAGATGCAGACGTTGTTCGATGCGGTGCCAACGGGACACCGGGCCGGTCGTAAGAGTCGGTAACAGCTCCCTGCCTCTGTAGCCACTGAAACAGCGTTTCCAGCAGCAATCCACAAAGGCTGGTGAAGTCTGCTGGTCCTGAGACTTCGGTCAGGGGGCAAGCTCTTTCCCAAGCCTTTGGAGATCCTTCACAAGTAGAAATAAAGCACACAAAGTTCCTTTCTCCTTTCTTTGGCAGTCAGGCAACCACTGCATGCTAATCTCCCAAGCAGCACTTCAGCTTAGGGATAGTCTCTCCTCAGTTTCTCCAGGTTCCTCTCCTCAGCAAAGGTTTCTTCTTGTAGTCCAAAAGTGATCTAATTTCTTGGGGTCAGGGTCCCAATATTTATGCCTCAAAATCCTTTGTCCTCTGAGGACAGAGGTGCCTTTGCCCAGTCCAAATCAGTTCTGGAGCACTCTGTTTACATGACTCCTTTCTTTTCACAGAGCAGGGCAAAAACATCAGACGCCCCACAGGAGGTGGAGCCAGCATTGTGGTGAAAATGCACATCCCTGGAGCACTCTGTTGACATGATTCCTTCTCTCCTTTCACAGTGCAGGGCAGAGACATCAGCCGCACCACAGGGGGTGGAGCCGGCATTTGTGGAGGGAAGGCACAGCCCTATTCAGGTCCCAGGTGCAACTCCTCCCTCCCATCTCGATGCAGATCTCTCTATTCACCACTGGGCTCACTCATCCTGTCTCTTGGAATCCCCCAGCCCTGTCACTCAAACTCCAGATAAGGAATACACAACCTAGCAGAGGCAGGCCTGGATAGGTGGACAAGAAAATACCTACTTTCTAATAGGGGTATTTTCAAACACAGAATGTTAAAACCAACTTCACTAAAAGATGCATTTTATCATTCTGAGTTCAGGCATACTAAACTCGAATTTCTACTATGTTCCCTTAGTCAGTTAGGATTATAAAATGTAATAATCTAACTGCCCATTCTGGCCTATGGGGAACAGGTAGAAATGAAATGAAATGAATGAAATGAAAAGAGATTTATAAAGCGCATGGCTGCCCTCGAGCGTCCCAGCGCTAAAACAAAAACACAGGACCACCACCCAAATACAACTGAAGAGAAAGCCTAAAGGGGAAAAGATTCTATATATAGCCTTGCAATAGTGAAAAACTAAAATGGCTGTAATTCACTATTAGAACATGCCACACACACCAGGGCTTGTCCTACCTTATACTTACAATGCACACTGCCCCTGGGCCTACAATAGGGGTGTCTGACATGAAGAAAAGGGAAGGTTTAGGGACTGGCAAGTGGGTGCACTTGCCCAGTCAGCATGACAGTACCAGACTGCACACAGGCTCCACAATGGCAGGCCTTAGACACATATTACAAGGCTGCTTCTGTGGGTGACACAACCGGTGCTGCAAGCCCTCCAGCAGCATTTGGATATACAAGCCCTGGGCCCACTCAGGGCACTGTACTAGGGTCTGACAAGTACACCAAATAAGCCAATCATGGAATCACTAATCCATACATCAATTTACAATAGTTTAGCACTTGCACTGTGGCACTGGACAGCAGTTGCACAGTGCCCAAAGCATCTAACACCAGCAAAAACACATGAGGCAACAGCAGAAAATGGAAGGGAGACCCACGCCAATGGTGCCAGGTCTAACAGTACCTGTTACTGGCTTGCTCAAATAGCAGGTTCATAAGTCAATATAGATGTGGTGTAATCTGTACCTGTAATCGGAGGTATCCCGGATTATACATCAAGAGTCCAATTAGAATTCCAATAACCAGAGGCTCATAGGCTCCCCCTCAATCTGTATTGGAAAATAATACATATATCAACCTCTACCGGTAAGTTATAATTAAATCCAACACCACCATGACCGTGTGCTGGAAAAATAAAGACAAGGTCAATAGAGTATTTCAACTCTATCCTATGCAAGACACCAAACTACCGCTGCATGTGTGTGGCTATGAAAATTGGACGAGGGAAGAGGAAAAACCACGAACCGTGCCCAAAAGACATGGAGTAAGAATGTTACTCCTGCCGGCCAGAAGTGATACCAACCTCCTCCATGTGTTGTGAGATAAACAGTTAATAAAAAAATTAAATACACTTACCTCCGGCTCACAAGCTCGGAGAAAAAGGCTATAAGTTCTATAAACACAATAAACATCGACTATGACAGACATGGTCCAGCGTAAGGTCTATCTCAACCCAACTTGTCAGGTTAATCTTCCATATCTGTGGTGAAAAATAAGCAGGGATAAGTTTATCAAATCCTGCTTAAAACACCAGATATTCTGAATCATATCATTAAAATAGAAAAAACTTAACTTACCTCCGGCAAGATTGCTTGGAGTGTACAGAGGATAGCAAGTGAGCCTCTGCGTCTCACTGCTAGATAAAGACAAGCAGCTCTCCCAGCAACTGCGTGCACGTAGGCATGTTCGGAATGCATGGCAAGACACGTCACTAAGGCACCAGAGATGCAGGTTTCACGGAGGGCGGAAAGCCGAGGTTCGTTTCAAGAATACATCCAATCGCACCATCAAAATTGACCCAAGGCACAAACCTTCACACTCCGGTCCTACGTAACGGATATCAGTCTTTGTGTTGATAGGTTTATATGTGTGTTAAAAATTAGTACATTCTCATTGAATAAATGTAAGTATAAATATCTCTCATCGAAAATAAACAAAGTTACAAACTCCCCAGTGTAGATCAATTTCTAAAATAGCCATGTGAAATCGCACAGAATGGATGTACAAAATCCTCACTCCGGTCTCCAGTATGGGTTGTCTGCCAGAGTGTGGATTATGTGTGGATGGTGGAATGGAAGATGTTTGGTCAAAATTACTAATGATCAAGCTTCCAAGATCATTTCTACCAAAAGAAAAGGTCTTCATGATTATGACTCAGATGAGTCAAGTTCTGGTATGGATTTCTGTGTTAATAAGTCATCTTCATCTAACGTTAACAGGGATCATGTTTCAACTAATGTTGATAGTGATTATGTTTCATCTACTAATTCTATGTCTAATATTGTTCCTTCTGCTGTATTACCAACTTCTTCCACAAGTTGTGATTCTCCACTGGCTGCGCGAACATCATCTGATATTTCTTCTCCATCTTTAGGTCCTCAAAGGTCACATCGCAATGTTTCTGTTCCCCAGAAATGTAAGGACTTTTATTTGATGTAAACTCGTATCTATGTAATAGACATTTCATTTTGTTATTAATTTCTTTTTCTTTTATTTGATAATAAAGGGGATGTGTTGGAGTTGTGGGTTGCTCTTTCTCCTTTAAGAGCGGCTCGCAATCTCCACGTCATTTCTGCCTGCATCTTGAGCGTGCCTTCACACTCTGTTGTTATTTAAAATTCCTATGTTGATACTCATATGTTTGTATATCTCGTGCACTGTTATGCTTCAAAATATGTCCTCGCTGCTGCGCTTTCGTCGTAACTGCCTTTACGGTTTGTGAAGGCAGTTGCGACGAGGACGCTGCAGGAGTCGGTGTGGGTTCATTTCCATGAACTTGTACTTATCAAATAAACACTTACAATTTAAGTGCCACACTTCTTGAGCATGATTTCCATCTCCACACCGCAATAGGTAATCCCATTGACACAAAGAATGGTAGCAACGTTCACATTAAATTCCTAATGAGTAACTCATCGTTTGATTGAGCATGGCATATGTCCCATGTCTTATATATATGTTCTAGCGTACAGATCATGGAGTGAAATACTGCATAACATATGCAACATGTAATAATTGGCCATCTTCAAAACGATAACAATGCTCACAGTCATTACATTAATCATGAGTAGCTCGTTGTTTAGATTCCAGGAGCACGTTTAGTATCTTGCTTTAGTGCGAATAGATAGCTAAGTGCAATCAAGTACTTCAAGCATTTAGCATCATCTTAGACGGGGATTCAACATAAGGAAAGGTTGGTTACATAGTAGGCACATCCATGCAGCATCATAAAACATTGATAGAGCATGGGTACTCAAAAACGTTCTCTCGGGGGCCAAATTTACAGTCTGGTTTGTGGCCGAGGGCTGCACCAGTGGGGGCGGAGCTAGAGCCAAAAAAACCTGTGACCATCAGGTTGAACAGAGGCCCCTGCCTTTGTCCACCGACCCACCAGACCCGGCATATGCACATCTCGTCTATCTCCCTCTGTCTGTTTCCCTCCCTCTGTCTCCCTCTATCTGTCTCCTTCTCTCTGTCTCCCTCCCTCAGTCACCTTCCTCCCTCGGTCTGTCTCCCTCTGTATGTCTCCCTCCCTCGGTCTGTCTCCCTGTGTCTCCTTCTGTCTTTGTCCCTCTGTCTCCCCCCCTCTGCCTCCCTCTCTCTCTCTCTCTCTCTCTCTCTCTCTCTCTCTCTCTCCCCCTGTCTCCCTCTGTCTGTCTTCTTCTCTCCCTTTCCCTCTGTCTCCCTCGCTCTCTGTCTCCCTCTGCCTGTCTCTGTCTCCCTCCCTCTGTCTCCCTTCCTCTGTCTCCCTCCCTGTGTCTCACTCTGTCTGTCACCCTCTATCTCCCTCTCTCTGTCTCCCTCTGTCTACCTCCCTCTGTCTGCCTCCCTCTGTCTCCCTCTCTCACTCCCTCTGTCTTTCTCCCTCCCTCTGTCCCCCTCTCTCTCTGTCTCCCTCTCTCTCCCTCTGTCTGTCTCTCTCTGCCTGTCTCTTCCTCCCTCACCCCGTCTCCCTCCCTCTATCTACCTCCCACTGTCTCCCTCTGTCTGTCTCCCTCCCTCTGTCTCCCAATCTCTCTGTCTCCCTCTCTCTCTCTCCCTCTGTCTGTCTCCCTCTGTCTCCATCTCTGTCTGTCTCCCTCTATCTGTCTCTGTCGCCCTCCCTCTGTCTCCCTCCCTCGATCTCCCTCTCTCTGTGGCCCTCTCTCTGTCTCCCTCCCGCTCTATCTGTCTCCCTCTCTTTGTCTCACTCCCTCACTTTCCCTCCCTCTGCCTCCCTCTGTCTGTCTCTGTCTCCCTCCCTCTATCTGTCTCCCTCCCTCTGTCACCCTCCTCCCTCTGTCTCCCTCCCTCTGTCTCCCTCTGTCTGTCTCCCTCCCTCTGTCTGTCTCCCTGTGTCTCCCTCTGTCTGTCGCCCTCTGTCTCCCTCTAGTTGTCTCCCTCCCTCTTTCTCCCTCCCTCTTTCTCCCTCCCTCTCTCTCCCCCCCCCGTCTCCCCCTCTCTCTCTCTATCTCTCCCTCTAGCTCCCTCTCTCTCTGTCTCCCTCCCTCTGTCTCCCTCTCTCTGTCTCCCTTCCTCTGTTATGTTATGTTATGTTAAAAAAATTTGTAGGGCGCAGCTAACACCATTAGGTTTCTTGGCGCCAGAAAGAAGAGAGCAGATGAAGAGGCAACAGAGGACGTTATTGGTAGAATTCAGTGAAAAGAAAAGTTTTGAGAGAGGATCGGAATTTGGGATACAGAGTGGACAGTCTGAGGGGCAGGGGGAGAGAATTCCAGAGAGTGGGGGCCAGATAGGAAAACTTAAGCCCACCGTGTTTCTTCCTCTTGTATCTGGGAGTGGATAACAGGGCCAGTTGGGAAGACCGGAGAGTGCGAGGGGGAACATAGGGTTGGAGGAGGGTAGAAATGAAGTGGGGGCCCTGGCCGGCAAGGGCCTTGAAAATGGTGCAGCCCAACTTGAACCTGCAGCGGGCGGCCACCGGGAGCCAATGGAGGCTCTTCAGAAGGGGACGAACATGCTGATCTCTTGGGAGGGAGTGTATCAGACGGGCAGCCTGATTCTGAATGAGCTGGAGCCGCCTGAGCTGGTAGGCTGGAATGCCAACGTAAAGTGCGTTGGCATAATCAAGCCTTGATATCACTAGCGCTAGCAGAGCTAGGGTAAGGGCCTCGACAGTGAGTAACCGGGAGATTTTCCTAATTTTCCTCAGTTGGAAATGACTGGAGGAGACTACCGCACTGATCTGGGGCGTCATGGAAAGGTCACTGCTGATGACGACTCCCAGACTTTTGGCACGGTTGGCGGGGCAAGGTGGGCTGCCGAGGCTGACCGGCCAGAAGGAGGAGTCCCAAGGGTTGGAAGGGCCACCGACAAGAACCAGCTCGGTCTTGTCGGGGTTGAGCTTCAGATGGTTTGAGCTCATCCAATTGCTGATAAAGCAGAGGGTGTTTTGAAAAGTAGAGATGGAGTCAGCAGAGGAATCGATGTTAAAGATCAGTTGTATGTCATCAGCGTAGTTAAACGCTGTGACATTGAACTGCCGGAGGGCACGGATAAGTGGGGAGAGATACAGATTAAAGAGGAGGGGGGACAGGGAAGAACCTTGCGGGACACCACAGGTAAGTTTGACCTGAGAAGCAGAGAACTGGGATAGTCTGACAGCTTGGTGGCGATGAGTCAGAAAGGAGCGGACCCAGTCCAGGGCGGTATCCTGGATGCCAGCCTCCCTGACACGGTCGACCAAAATATCATGGTCGACCGTGTCAAAGGCGGCCGACAGGTCCAGGAGAACCAGGGCCTGACAGGTGTTTCCGTCCGCTCCCCTGCGCAGTTCCTCCATGACAGAAAGGATGACGGCTTCTGTGGAATGCGCGGGTCTAAATCCAGCCTGCTGGGGGTCCAGAACACCGGAATCTTCCACAAAGGAGCTAAGAATCTGAGTGACGTGCGATTCTAGAACTTTGCTAAGGAAGGGGAGAAGGGAGATTGGGCGATAGTTGCTCATGATGGAGGGGTCTGCCGAGGGTTTCTTCAAGATAGCGACCACCTCAGCCTGTTTAAAGGGACCGGGAACCTCCCCCCTGGTCAACGAGTTGTTCAAAAGAGCGAGGGGGGGGTCCGGGCAAGAGGTGAAGGCTTCTCGGAGGACCGAGGGAGGGCAACAATCGCTGGGAGAGCCAGAGGAAACTTTATGTAGGAGTGACAAAAAGTTTTCCTTTGAGATGAGAGGGATGTGAGCAAGAGTGTGGGTGTGAGAATAGCTAGGAACACCAAAGAAAGTGGGAGCCGGTGGAGAAGCGGAAATGCTGGTTTTAATTTTGATGATTTTCTCAATAAAAAATTGGTTAAGGGAGTCGCACAGGGATTGGGAAGGGAGGGGGGCTAGGGCAACTCTTTCCGGGTTAGATAGTTCATCCACTATGGAGAAGATATCTTTAGATTTATTGGAGGAGTTCATAATTTTGCAGGAAAAGTAGCAGGATTTGGCCGCAGTGATTGATTTCTTATACTCCTTGAGCCGGAGTGAGAAAAGCTCTTTAGATGCGGGAGAATAATCCCGACGCCAGTGTCTCTCTGCTTGGCGAAGACTGAGTTTGAGCGCACTAAGCTCGGCGGTAAACCACTTTTGGGCATCGTGCCTACGCCTAGTCTTGATGAGTTTTAGAGGTGCCACAGAGTCGGCCGCATTAGTAAGCCAAAGTGTGAGGGTTTTGGACTGAGGATCGGTGGGAGTGTTGGGTCCAGTGATGGGTGGGGACGAGGAACTGAGAAGAGCAGTAAATTTATTAAGATCCGCTTTTTTCCAGTTGCGTGCCAGGAAATTGGATTGGCAGGCAACAGTAGGAGGGAGGGACAAAGCTAAGGAGAAGGTAATGAGGTGATGATCTGACCAGAGACAGGGAGTGACAAGGGGAGCAGAGATGACAAGAGAGGAGGTCCAGACTTGATCTAAGGTATGGCCTTTTACATGCGTAGGTACATGTATGTGTTGGGTACAGTTAAGACTCAGCATAAGATCAGAAAAGGCACGTGAGTCAGGAGTTTCGTGGGTATCTGCCGGCCAGTAATTAAAGTCGCCTAGGACTAGCACGTTGGAATTGCTGATGGTAAGCTGGGTGATCAAATTGCCGAACTGAATAGAGAAGTCAGGCATGGATTGAGGGGGGCGGTAGATCAGCACACATATGAGCGAACTCCCGGGCTGTTCCAGTCTTAGTGCAAGGCAGTCTGTCTCCTTCTGTCTATCTCCCTCTCTGTCTGTCTCCCTCTGTCTGTCTCCCTTCTTCTGTCTCCTTTCCTCTGTCTCCCTCTGTCTCCCTCCCTCTATCTCCCTTTCTCTGTCTCCCTCTGTCTGTCTCCCTTTATCTCCCTCTGTCTCCCTCTCTCTGTCTCCCTCCCTCTCCCTCCCTCTGTCTCCCTTCCTCTGTCTCCCTCCCTCTCGCTCCCTCTCTCTCCCTCTGTCTCCCTCTCCGTCTCCCTCTCCATCTCCCTGTCTCTCTGTCTCTGTCTGTCTGTGCCTCTATCTGTCTGTCCCTTTCTCTGTCTCCCTCCCTCTGTCTCCCTCTCCATCTCTGTCTGTCTCTGCCTCTATCTGTCTGCCCCTGTCCCTGTCTCTGCCTCTATCTGTCTCTGTCTGTCCCTGTCTTTGTCTGTCTCTGTCTCTATCTCTGCCACTATCTCTGCCTCTATGTGTCTCTGCCTCTATCTGTCCCTGCCTTTATCTCTTTCTCTAGCTCTGTCTCTCTCTCTGTGTCTCTAACACTGTTTGTTTCTGTATGTATGTCTCTACCTCTGTCTCTCTCTCTCTGTCTCTATCTCTATCACTGTCTGTCTCTGTCTGTCTGTCTCTGTCTGTCTGTCTCTACCTCTGTCTCTGCTTCTGTCTGTCTCTGCCTCTGCCAGTCTGTCCCTGTCTCTGCCTCTATCTAGCTCTGTCTGCCCCTCTCTCTATCTGTCACTGCCTCTTTATGTCTCTGTCTCTATCTGTCAATCTGTCCCTGTCTCTGTCTGTCTCTGTCTATCTCTGTCTCTATCTGTCTCTATCTCTATCTCTCTCTGTCTGTTTCTGTCTCTATCTGTCTCTGTGCCTCGGGCAGTGCACACGTACTTTGTCTAACCGTCCCTGTCACTAGCCCAGAGACAGCCCCACCACACCCACCTCTCTCTGTGTAATGTAAAAGCAAACGTGTTTTCTCTCTGAATTTGCTGCTTCGCAGGGTTTGTGTCCCACCACTGGGCCGGGGTCACATCTGTCGCTGGCTTTAATTCTGACTCTCACCCCGAGCTGTCAGATCAAAGCCCCCCTTTGGCGCCAGTCACCCTCCTGTGTAGGTATGCATGCATCAATTATATATAGCGCCAACCTGACGGCGAGCATTTGTGGTGCGAGAGCGGACACCAGGCCTGCGCTCCATGGCCTTGACTCAACCGTCTGATTACAGGCTGGCGGGAAACATCACAATACAGGCTCTTAACCCACACCTCACCCGACTCTCACACCCTGCTGTCCTCTGTCACCTCAACCCGCGTGTGTGGCAGCCCGGGATGAGACAGTGTCCCAGGCACACACACAGTCGCACCCGAGTACTTCACAGGTCTTTAAAAGACCATTTACTTGTAAATGAGACTTTGTTGCATTTCACCTCTTCTTAGCTCCCCTGCATCTCCAATCTGACTATCGCTTGAATCGCCCGGTCCCCATAGAGCAGAGTCTCTCGAAGTCCATGCTGCTGCAACCGGCGGTGTTTGCTGACCCTCTTTAAAAAAAAAAAAAGAAAACACAGGTACGATGTCTGCAAGTTCCCCGGGCCGCCAAGAAAGGCTTGCCGGGCCGCTACTTCCACAACTAGCATGTTTTAGCCCAACAAGATCTATACAATTGAAGAGGTCTTGCTAGGGTGTTTTGTGATTGCTAGTAGGATAATGAAAACATAGATGTTTCATTTTATTGTTTTGTTTCCTTGTAAATAATTGTGGAGTATTGCGGTGTGTATTGTAACAATCTGTCACCAGTTCATGTCACTATTGTAAATATTCACATGCACTTTGTTGTGTATGTTGCATACGGTCATTTGTTTATTGTGTCTAACCTACGATTTTTTCAAATACAAACAGATTTGTTGAATTTAAATTGCCATTTTTTCTGTTGTGTGCCACTTATACATATGTTGTAAATCCCATCTGCAATGGGGGATACAAAAGTGTAAGTTATTAGGTGGCAGAACCCCTGTTCCTATACTGTACCTATCCCCAGGTTCTGCACGTTACTGGGTTACCCCATTGAGATGATCAACTTTTCCCCAAGTTAGCCTCTAAAGGCTTATAGGGCAGGGTGCATTGTATTTTAAAAGTAGGACATTTGTACTTATGGTTTACATGTCCTAGCAGGGAAAACCTCCTAAAGTCATTTTACCTGTTGTAAGACTTATCTCTCCCATTGAAAAACAAATCGCAAAAGGTGATTGGAGGCTGCTCACAATTAGTCTAACCACTAGCAGTAGCTCGGTTTAGCATTTCAACCTACCATTCTTTTGCACACTGTGCCATCTCAGTTTGGACCCAGCTATATGCAAATCAGCCTTGACCCTTTTCCTCATGGAATCATTCCAGCCCAAATTGCCAAGGCAGGTCCTCCCTGAACCAGAACACAAGCAACCCAGGACCGGGTTTGCCTTAGTTGTGGGCTAATCAGCCAGGTGCAGCTTGATTCCAGTGACACAGTGAGCACTGGGCCCACATCTCGGCATACCCATGCCACTTTGGGCAATACATAAAAAACAGAAAAGATGATGAGACTCGGATAGCACTCGAATCCATTGTTCTTTTGTTCACCATGCCACCTCAGTTTGGACCCAGCCATATGCAAATCAGGCTTGACCCTGTTCCTCATGGGAACAGTCCAGCCCAAACTGCCAAGCCACGTCTCTCCTTTGACTAACACTGGAATACCTTATTACTTTTAATGCTAACTTTGGGTTCAGAGCAGATAGAGTTATGCTATGTGCACTCAAATTGTAATTTTAAATCTTCTTTACTGGTGAAGTTGGATTTTAGGTCACAATTCTGAAAATACCACTCTTAGAAAGTTATCATTTTCTTGTGCGAACCATTTGTGCCTTCTGTCACTTTTCTGGTTCACATAAATGTGCATGTCTATGCTGTCAGGATTGTGTTTAGATTCCAGACCGTGACACAAAGAGCGCTTTGGTGTGAACAGTTGCACCAGCCCCACCTGCACTTCAAATAACTGTGACACACACACCCCACACCCCCTCTGACATTTCGTGTCACCCTAGACAATTGGGAGCCCGGGAAGGGGAAGAACTTTCCAGAACCAGATCAGAGGGTAGGATAGCGAGTCCACCCACACAAAGGCTGGCACCAGGTATACATATTGGACCTCCGGAGCCACTCTTCAGAATACTCCTGGAAGTTACGGAAGAAATACTGCCTACTGTCAGAGGATTGCCCTGCTGCTTTAGGACTGCCTTGCTGCCTGACAAGGCAGACTGGATCTGCTTTCTTTCATCCCAGGCTAACCTATCGTAACTCTAATGATCAGTTCTCAGACCTCCTTAGAACAAGCTTCAGTGGCCTCTCTGAAACTGCACAGATCACCTGTTGCAACTGGGCCTACTTAGCTGCTTAGCAGTTTCATAGGATAACAAACAAAAGAAATCCTACGATTGTATTATCAAATTTTTTTGTCCTCATATCACCATTACTGCAAAGTCATGCACCTTCTATAACCACTTTCCAGCCCCCTGCCTGTTGCTTACTTTCACTGGTCACACCAGTCTAAACCAGGAACCTGGTTCCTGGCTGTACCAGGTGTAATCATAGATTAGATTACTGTTTCGACCCTCATACCACTCATACCATTCCACCTTTGGAAATCAGCCCAGATCTTATTTTGCTTGGCCTCCCCAGATCTTCAGTCTATATCCATTCGGCAATTGTATCTCACTGCTCGGAACCACTCCACTGCTCTTATCCATCGTATACAGACCTCCCTCCTAGCTAAGGCCATCAAGTAAAACTACAAGGCCTGATGCGATCTGGATTGGAGTTGTCTGGGAGAGATTTCCACTCCCATTAAAACGAAAGTTAGGCTTAACATTATGTTCATCACAAAAATGTCAATTTTTAAGAGACCACGCCTGCAACATCTGGGGATAGGTTCTTTTACAAGCATTGCTATCTTTTGGGGAGTCTAATACAATTTAATAATAGTGAAGAAGTGGTTACAATTCAGATTGGCTGGTTTTACCACTGAATAAAGTAGGTTTAGAGAGCTTTGCCATCCTTTTGCGGGTCAGACCCGTGAATGCCTTCTTCGCAGGCAGAGTGGGAGGCCTTCAGTTTTCTTTCCTCGGCATCATGCAGCTTCCAATACCACATAGCGACCTCTTTAGCCTTAGTAGATTCGTCTTGCAATTCTGGGTCAAATTCCGACACCCCTACCATCAAATTGGCCACGAACCAAGAAGACAACTGAAGATATTTAAACCTGTAGAGGGAGTTCTGAGTCTTGGCTGCCAGGATGTCCCAAGGTAAAATACCCTGCACTGTTAATAATTCCCCCAACCTCAATCCCTGCTCTCCGCAAAGGAACGCTCAACTCATCCTTAAGACACTAAGGGGTACCTGTAGAATCCCAGATCGGTAAAAAATCTGAAAAATAACCCATACCCATTATGCTGCTTACTCCGAACAAAAGCAGCCAGCCGGCTTCTAAACCTTCAAGCAGACCTTTTAAAAAATAATCTTCGCCCCAAACTTATACAAGAATCCTTCAGAGCCACACTCTCTCACCATCTCTCCCAGAACAGTTCCCCATGTTGAGACCACTGGTTTACCCAGGAGCATCCTACAGGTTTTTTAACTGTAAAGCTATGCGGTGGACCTTGAAATCTAGTAGGGCAAAACCCCCTTTTCCAGCCTATGCCTCGTTTTTTTCCATGCAAGCCTGGCCCTTCTAGATGCTTATATAAAGGTTACTATTTTTTCCTGAATCTTATACAATACAGATCCGGGGAATGTTAAAGTTATGCAGTGAAAACGGTATGTCCATTTTGGTAACATCACCATCTTGATTAAATTGACTCACCCATATATTGCCAAGGGAAGGTTCCTCCATCTACTAAGCAAGACATCTACCTCCTTTACCACCCTCTCCAAGTTGTGCTTCGGGATAGCCTCCAATGGATTTAGAATTGTAATATCAAGATACCTAATCTCAGCCTGCACTTCCCCCTTCTAACCTGGCATATTCCAGCACAGCACTACCGACTCCAAATTATTTACTAGATATCCTGAAAGGACTCCAAATTTCTTTACCAGAAATTCCACCCTAGGAATAGTATGTTCAGGGTCCGAGGTATAAATGATTAAATCATTTGCATACAACGCAATTCTATTATTGAGCAAAGGCAAACTAAAGGGGATAACCTGATCATCCCTCCGTAAGAGCTGGGCAAGTGGCTCAATGTAGATATTAAACAATAATGGGGAGAGCGGGCAACCCTGCTGAGTGCCCCCAGAAACAGGGAAACTCCTAGTAAGTGAGCCATTAAGAAGGGTCCTAGCAGTTGTCTGCTCATAGACCCCCTGTAAAATTAAGATATAGTGGGGGCTAAAGCCCAATACAGCCAACATTTTTCACATATAGGCCCAGCAGACCCTGTCAAATGCCTTGGCTGCATCTAACCTGACTACAGCCAAAGGCAACGACCAGGCCGTAGCAAGATCGATACAACATATCGACTGTTGTGTAAGATCATGAAAATTCCTCCCTGGGACAAAGCCCTTCTGATCTGAGTGTATAAGCTGGGGACAAGTTTGGCCAATACCCCTGCCAAGATGCTTGTAAATGCCTTATAATCTGCATTTAGGAGAGATAGTGGTCAATATGAATTGGCCTGCCTAGGTTATTTTGCTGGTTTTAAAATCAGGATGATTGTAGCTTCCTTCCATGAGTCAGGAATCTAACTCTTTCCCCTGATACACAGAGCTAAACAGAGTCTCCAGACTGAGACAATTTCCTCCCATAGGAGCTTATTTAGTTCCGAAGGGATGGCATCTGGGCCTGCCGCCTTCCCATTCTTACTGTGTGACAAAACCCCACTTATTTCCTCCTGAGTTATTGGTGCCTCCATATACTCTTTTCCTTCCTCTGTAAGCTTGAGGAGGCCCACATCTCCCCGCCACTCTCTAAGTTTATGGGATACAGGGAGGTATCTTCTGTGTATCCCCATAGAAGAGGGAGATTAGATGACTCTGCATATTTTCCAGTTTATTTTTAACCTCATCTGGGGGCTTACAACCAGCTCCTTAATCAGAGTCCTAGATCTCCCGACTCTTACCTTCCATGCCAGCAAGGCCCCAGTTCATTCTCCATACTCAAACTGCCTCATGCATCCATCCTGCCACCTTTCCCTGCACTTGGAGTCAAGCTTGATTTTATAATGTAACTGTGGCAGCCTAGCTGCTTTAATGGCATTTCCCTATCAGTTAATCTGCTCTGCATCTGAAAAGTGGCTTCCAAAACCCTAAACTCTTTCTCTAGTTCAGCCAGTTCCACCCTATCCTCACTGTTCTTTGAATGTGCCAGGCTTATCAGTACCCCCCGAATAAAAGCTTTGAATGTGTCCCACACAACTCCTAATGGAGGTGAACCTATATTATCCGAGAAGAACTAATACATGGGTCTTCCTAATACGAGCACCACATCCTTGTCCAAAAGGATAGAGCGCTTCCGGGTTCACCTTAAGGTGGGCCTATATCCAGGAGATGGCAATTACACTGATGGCTGAATGGTCCGAGATGTGCCCTGGAGAGTGGTTTACTTCTCTAATGTGTGCCTCTAACCCCCTATCAAAAAAAAAAAAGAATCCAACCTGGAAAATTGGCCCTATTTTTTACTATGAAAGGTGTAGCCTTGATATATATATATATATTTGTATTTTGTGTTTTTAAGGCTTTGAAAAGTTTGAAGAATAAGTGGTCAATATGTCACTATCTGCTGACACAACAGTTTTGAATTAATATGTGATTTTATTAAGTAAATGTTCACTTTATTTTTACATGGAAGATTAGTCAGCCCACTGGGGCAGGATTCCGTGTTGTGCAGTAGCTTTTGTTCATTTAAAGTACGAAAAAATGTGTAACCATTTGAGGTTTAAAGTATATGTGAGATATCGTAGAACATCACTATATAAAAAAAAAATATATATATATATATTCACTGAAAAAACCATAGGTTATAGACCATATATAGTTAGGAATTCGCATTTACAAAACCTTATTTTACTCACACAAAACCATTGAAGTTCCATATATAGTTAGTTGCACTAACTATATATCGCTCACCCGCAATCCACTGCTGATGATGTCACATATTACATCATTCATGACATGGTCAGTGACATCACTGATGACATCACTGATGACATCTCAAATGACATCACTGATGACATCTCAAATGACATCACTGATGACATCACTGATGACATCTCATTTGACATTACTGATCACATCACTGATGATATCATTCATGTGATAATACGATGAACCTCTTCAGACTCTAATATACCTTAGATACAATCAGTGTAAACAGACACTCACAGACTGTCACTCATCCATGGAGTTACTCACACACCTAGTCAGTCATGCAAAGAATCAATCACACCTCCATTTCCTCAACTATACAGTTATACAAACTTTACTTATTCAAACATATACTAACACATATTTACTCTCTTATACAATCCCTGATACAAGTTCACAATGATCCATACAGCCACTCACACATTCACTAGCTCTTATGCACAGTTATTTATATGTCAACTCTCACATGTACTGTGTTTTACATATGTACTTACTTTGACATGTAGCACTGAGATATCCATTCACTCACCAATACACTCATGCACACAGTCAACCGCCCATACAGCTGTTTCCACATGCACTTTTGAAACCATACATCTAGTGAATCAACTGCTCACACATCTATGCACAGAGTCATACACCTCCCAGCCACCCACACACACACTCAGTCTCCCATACAAATACTTGGGCAACCAATCAATAACCCATATAGTTACTCATATAGCTACTTATCAACACATGCAACAGTTTACAGAACAACAGACATAATGATGCACAAATTAAGACAGTTTAGTCACTAACCCATGCACTCAGTGAGACACATTTAATCACTCACTCATACAGTCAGTCATGCACCTACTAAATCCTTCATCCAGACACTTATACATCCACTCATTCTTCAATATGTAAGACATATTTTAACTTTACAGAAACATACAGTCACTGGATGTTGTCATCAGTGATGTCATCAGTGATGTCATTTGAGATGTCATCAGTGATGCCATCAGTGATGTCACTGACCATGTCATGAATGATGTAATATGTGACATCATCAGCAGTGGATTGCGGGTGCGCGATATATAGTTAGTGCAACTAACTATATATGGAACTTCAATGGTTTTGTGTGAGTAAAATAAGGTTTTGTAAATGCGAATTCCTAACTATATATGGTCTATAACCTATGGTTTTTTCAGTGAATTTTCAAGGTTTTGTAAATGCTAATTCCTAACTATATATGGTCTATAACCTATGTTTTTTCAGTGAATTTTCAAGGTTTTGTAAATGCTAATTCCTAACTATATATGGTCTATAACCTATGGTTTTTTCAGTGAATATATATATATATACATACATATATAAACATATATCATCTGTATATCTATATAAATACAAACATAAATGCATGCATACATATACTTATATGCATACAGATGCATGTTATTTACATGAAAGTTGAAAAAACACTAATAAAAGCAAAGCTAAAAAGCCACCTCATTACAAACAGAATGGCTTTAACTTAAACGAGGGCGAGATCTATTGCATTTTCAATGCTTGTTTACTTTGGTTCCATCAAGAAGGCATTCAGATGTGACACACATTTGCCATAAATTCTGAATGTTAGCACTCTAGTTGCACATTAGATCACTGTAGTAAAGCTACTGCTCACCAGGGACGTCTGCTGCTGGTATTCAAAGTGCATGTTTCAGTCTGCATGTCAGAATTTTTTTAATGAAATAGAAGAGGATTTGAGAAGTCACTCAAAATGATCCCTAATTTTTCTTTCTGAAGCACTAATCATACTTTCTATGGCAAAATTAACCCCCTCATGTTGTTCCTTTTTAAATTGAGTGTTTTCAGACTTACCACTTCATTCCAATCAAGATGGCTTCTGGTGTGCCATACTTTTGTCATAAGTAAGACTGTTAGCGCTCTAGTTGTTCTTTAGAACACTCTGGGACATTCTGTCATTGGGCTATACTTGGGGTACATCTGGGTGATATTTGGGCTACATTTAGGCTCTTTTGTCTCTGGTGGCCATCTTGGGAGACTGTATGTCAGAATTTTTTAATGAAATTGAAGAGGGTTTGAGAAGTCACTCAAAATGTGCCCTAATTTTTCTTTCTGCAGCACTAATCATAATTCATATGGCAAAATATACCCCCTCATTTTGTTCCTTTTTAAATTAAATGTTTTAAGAGTTACCACTTTATTCCAATCAAGATGGCTTCAGGTGTGCCATACCTTTGTAATAAGTAGGACTGTTAGCGCTCTAGTTGTTCTTTAGAACACTCTGGGACATTCTGTCATTGAGCTATACTTGGGCTACATCTGGGTGATATTTGGGCTACAGTTGGGCTCTTTTGTCTCTGGTGGCCATTTTGGGAGACTGCATGTCAGAATTGTTTAATGAAATAGAAGAGGATTTGAAAAGTCACTCAAAATGTGCCCTAATTTTTCTTTCTGCAGCACTAATAATACCTTCTATTGCATAATATACCCCCTCATTTTGTTCCTTTTTAAATTAAATGTTTTAAGAGTTACCACTTTATTCCCATCACGATGGCTCCAGGTGTGCTATACCTTTGTAATAAGTAGGACTGTTAGCGCTCTAGTTGTTCTTTAGAACACTCTGGGACATTCTGTCATTGGGCTATACTTGGGCTACATCTGGGTGATATTTGGGCTACATTTGGGCTCTTTTGTTTCTGGTGGCCATTGTGGGAGACTGCATGTCAGAATGTTTTAATGAAATAGAAAAGGATTTGAGAAGTCACTCAAAATGTGCCCTAATTTTTCATTCTGCAGCACTAATCATACTTTCTATGGCAAAATATACCCCCTCATGTTGTTTCTTTTTAAATTAAATGTTTTAAGAGTTACCACTTTATTCCAATCAAGATGGCTTCAGGTGTGCCATACCTTTGTAATAAGTAGGACTGTTAGCGCTCTAGTTGTTCTTTAGAACACTCTGGGACATTCTGTCATTGGGCTATACTTGGGCTACATCTGGGTGATATTTGGGCTACATTTGGGCTCTTTTGTCTCTGGTGGCCATTTTGGGAGACTGCATGTCAGAATGTTTTAATGAAATAGAAAAGGATTTGAGAAGTCACTCAAAATGTGCCCAAATTTTTCATTCTGCAGCACTAATCATACTTTATATGGCAAAATATACCCCCTCATGTTGTTTCTTTTTAAATTAAATGTTTTAAGAGTTACCACTTTATTCCAATCAAGATGGCTTCAGGTGTGCCATACCTTTGTAATAAGTAGGACTGTTAGCGCTCTAGTTGTTCTTTAGAACACTCTAGGAGGCTGCAGAAGAACACAAAGGAATCAACTGACAGTCTCTGTCCTTGTTGGATGTACATGTTTTACTGAGAATGTAAGACTTCATTTTCACATGACTGAGAAAGATAATGTGAATTTACAGAAAATATGCTTTCAGTTTAGCTTATAGATCCCCTTCCAAACCACTGTGGGAAAATCATGAGATATTAGTTTTCTTTCAAACAATATTCATGATATCACAGCAGAAGGTTTTTTCACATGGTAAAATCACCTTAGAACCCACCACAATTCCTAAAACGAGTATGGTACCATCAACAAATGATTTATAATGTAACTAAAGTCCTAAAACCCTCTATTAACTACAATGCTTTTTAATGAGGTGCTATCATGTATATTGGTCCCAAGATGGCTGCCAACACTTCTTGGATGAAGTGCTGACAGCCAATCAGATCAGATGTGTGGTTAGGCTCCGCCCAGATATATATCTTTTTTTGAACCTAAATTACTCAAAATCCACTGGAGCACATATATTGAGACCTAGCAAAGGCACATCGGGCTAACAGTCCCTACAATTTTGCCAAGTTTCGTGCAAATCCATTCAGCCGTTCGAGCTAAAAGTGAGGCCAACCGCCCTATGGAAATTAACATGGGAAAAACACGTTTTGGGACCTCCCTTTTTTCTCGGCCCCCCCTTGATGAAACCCCCCCAAATTGTCAGGGGCTGCTCAGAAACAAAATGTTCCATTTTCCTGAAAATTTCAGCCAATTCCGTCCACAAACGCCAAAGTTATTAGACATAGAATTTTCAAAAATCCCATAGAGAAAAAATCCTAACTATATATACCTACTGGCGACCGCCAGTAGGTTATATATATATATATATATATATATATATATATATATATATATATATATATATATATATATATATATATATATATATATATATATATATATATATATATATATATATATATATGTATATATATATTCTTTTAGCCTGAACACTGTAAATGTGATCAATTATTGTTTGTGTGCGGTAGTATATGAATTGAAATATTTACGCACTATTGAAAAACTACAAGTCTGTTTTTGCACTCTATTACATTGTAGTTCACATGTGACACGATTGTTTGCACAGTTTAAAATGGCAGAAAAAACTTTATTTAATTGTTAGTGAGCAAGCCTGCTGGGCAGGCGAAACGCGTCTAACATTAACAGCTGACAATAAATAATATTTTGTTGTAAAGACACGGTGTCGACTCTCCTGTTCTGGACGTATGGTGAATATATATATATGTACATTCACTGAAAAAAACCATAGCCCACCAGGTACCTCCAGTATGCACCAGGGAGCTGCGTTGCAGAGAGGTGTTCAGAGGCCATGCCCCTTTTTACAACACTCTGCAACGCAGCCCCCTGGCGCTTACTGGAGGCACCTGGTGCACTAGTTGCCCCCCAGGGGACCTCAGGATTGAAGAGGAATTAATTCCCCAACTTAAAACGTGCCACAGGGCGTGTTTGCACGCATGTCACCTCAGGCCCGCCCCCTCCATTCACCACTGTGCAAACGCGCCCCGTGTTGCGTTTAAAGTTGGGGAATTGATTCCTCTTCAATCATGAGGGTCCCTGGGGGTCAACTAGCCCACCATGTACCTCCAGTAAGCTGCGTTGCAGAGAGGTGTAAAAAGGGGCGTGGCCTCAGACCACCGCTCTGCCCCGTGGCACAAACTAGAGGTACCTGGTGGGCTAGTTAGCCTCCAGGGACCCTCAGGATTGTAGGTGTAAAACTTCCTCATCTTAAAACGCACCACAGGGCGCGTTTGAATAGTGTTGGTGAGAGGGGGCGAGGCCTACAGCGAGATGCTGGCTTTTTTTTTCTTTTATAGAAGGTGGGCTTTGTGGCCATCCCTTCCTTTACTGTTTTTTGGGCCCTGGGGACCCCATCCCCCAAAGCCTGACCCTAATTATTAATTTTTAATCGGGAAGGGGTCGCATGGCCCCCCTCCCGAGGCCATTTCGGCCCCGGGGCCTGGCCAAAAAATGTGTAATATTTTTTCCAAGGAGGGGGGCTGCGTGGTCCCCCTCCTGAGGCTTCTTTTAGCCCTGGGGACCCCATCCCCCAGGGCTCTGCCTCACTTTTTTTTTTTTTTACAATTTTAGGGGATGGGGCCGCATGGCCCCCCTCCCGGGCCACTTATGGACACGGGGACCCCATCCCCCAGGGCATGGCCCCTTAATTTTAATATTTTTACTATGGAGGGGGGCTGACTGGTCCCGCTCCTGCGGCTTCTTTTAGCCCCAGGGACCCCATACCCCGGGGCTCTGCCTTGTTTTTTTTTTTTTTGGGTGGAGGGGGGCTGCGTTACCCTCCTCCCTGGCCACTTCTGGCCCGGGGACCCCATCCCCCGGGGCCTGGCCTCTAGTTGGGGACTGTGAGGAGGTCCCCAATTCCCCCACGGTCCCAGCCGGCTCCCCGCCTCCTGCGGGAGCTGACATTGTTTTTCTACATGGGGAGCAGCTAACATGCTGCTCTCCATGTGAAAAAGCAATCTGCTTTGCCTGCTCTCGCTTCCATGAAGCAAAACAGTTTGCAATGACAGTGTGGGAGCCGCAAGGCTCCTGCCCTGTCATTGCAAACTACAGTGTCGTGGGGGTGGGCACCCAGGGACACTGCAGGAGCTCGCCCTGGGGGGGTGGCGGTACCCTGGGTCATGACAGGCTCCAGGAGGGGGGCCGTGCGGCCCCTCTCCCACCACTTACAAATCCCCAGGGGGTGGTGGTCCCTGGGGTGTGTGGGGGGGCTCAATCCCCCCTCCCATGCACATTGAAGCCCGAGGGGTGGTGGTGCCAGGGGCTGGGGGGGATGTGAGCCCCCGCACATAATTTTCTAAAGCCCCAGGGGTGGCAGTCCCCGGGGATGGTGGGCCTCTCTGGGCCCCCCAGTCACATTACAATACTGTCCCCCCGCCGGGGGGCTAACTACCAATGAAGCACAAGAGCCCGCACTTCGCTTTTTTGCCGATTTTCTTTAAAAATAACACATTTGTTTGGGACCTGGGGGTCCTTGTGGGACCCCCTAAGCAGGCCTAGGAGGTCAGGGAGTTTCTACTCTGCCCTCTTTTCGTGTTTTTCACATTTTGTTCTTAGGGTTCTTGTGCCTCAGAACTACAGAGGCACAAGATGGATGTCAAAACTTCCTGGTTTGGAGTGTTGACAGCCAATTAGCATACAGCTTGTCATCGGGAGGGTGCGCAGATTTTCCGCGGCCATAGATATATATGTGATTTTACTTTTGATTTTCTCAGCAACTACTGAAGGGATTTACACCATTTAACAAAAAGGCATGAGTCTGATCCAAGGACTATCTCTTTGCCGAATTTGGTGTAATTCCATTCAGCAGTTCGGGCTGTAGCTGCGACTAAAGGTTCCTATGGAAAATTGCATGGGGAAAACACGTTTTGGACCCCACTTTTTTCTCGGTCCCGCTTGTCGAATCACTCCGAGACTTTCAGGATAGGAGCGGACAGGAGCTGGCCAAAAGTTTTGAAAATTTCGCTAAGATTCGTTGACCGGCGTTATTGGGAATAGAATGCTGCGGATTGCCTATGGAAAATAGGTCCTAACTATAACTACCTACTGGCCACCGCCGGAAGGTAATATATATATATATATATATATATATATAGACCCGACAAAACGGATCGGGAGAGTGGTGCCACCGAGGACTGGACCTCGGCATTGGTCCTAAGTCAGTCTCCAAAGCAGGCTGACATGGGGAAACTTCTTGCCAAAGAAAGCGGTTTACTGAGCAACAGGATTAAATTCACCACCCACTGGAGGGTTTGAAACGCGAGCAGCCGTTCGGACCACAAGCCCCAGAATGCAGCAACAACAAAAAAGAAGGTATTTCACATATCTGTGCCATCGGAGGGAATAAAAAAGGAGTTAAAAACATCGGGCTGTGGAACCTATGGCATGTTCTTTTGGTGCAGGACAATTTCTTTGAAAAAGTTTCCATGGGGAAACGAAACGCGTCAGAACAAGTCCTAATCCTGCTGGCCCCTTTAAATAAAATGGCTCAAAAGTGAAGTAACGTGTGCGGCTCATTTTCTTTCCGCAAGGGGAGATGCTGTGAACATATATATATATATATATATATATATATATATATATATATATATATATATATATATATATATATATAGATGCCAGGAATACCATTTTTTTGAGAGCAAATACATCTTCCCACTGAGAACTTACCTGCTGCTTGGGGTCCTTCTTTCTGTTTGGTGTGGAATCGCCGAGGAAACAGGAATTGCTATGATATATATAGATATATATATATCTCGAAAAATTCCCTCGAAGAAGAAATCAGAGGCCAGAGGGGAATTCAGGGTAACAGCGTGCTTTAATGAAATGACCACAGTTGCGGCAGATGCATTTCGGCATAATGGCCTTCTTCGGCGCCCAACACTGTAGAAAGTCCTTCACCTCTGTTCTCCTCCCGTGTAAAATATGTGCTTGCATCACAGACTCCTCCCCCTAATGCAATTGGCACACCTGTGTAGAGTTCGTATTCAGTTCATCGAACTACACCTACCAGCAAGCTCTGTGTCGGCCTGACTGAGATGGTGGCGTGGGGGGGCAAGTAAAAACAGTAGGTCCGTGCAAGTTGCAGGTGAGTGGCGAAGGAGCCTTCCGTGTCACATCACAGTCTGCACCTGCTTCCCTAAGTCCCCTCGTACTGCTACCACCGCTCCTCCCATGTAAGCATGTGGGTGGGGGCTGTCAAATGGAAACATCTTGCCCCGCTGAGATAAAATACCTCCGTCTGCCCACAGTCACCTGAGGTTCCTGGCTGTCTCCGGACTTATCGATACCTCGATGACAAACCCGCTGACAGCAGCGAAGAGCCAGTAAAAAGTCCGGGACACTTGATGTAGCAGGGCCTGCTGTGCTGCGTCTCTGGCTGGCGCAGTATGTATCTCAAAAAATTCCCTCGAAGAAGAAATCAGAGGCCAGAGGGGAATTCAGGGTAACAGCGTGCTTTAATGAAATGACCACAGTTGCGGCGGATGCATTTCGGCATAATGGCCTTCTTCGGCGCCCAACACTGTAGAAAGTCCTTCACCTCTGTTCTCCTCCCTTGTAAAATACGTGCTTGCATCAAAGACTCCTCCCCCTAATGCAATTGGCACACCTGTGTAGAGTTCGTATTCAGTTCATCGAACTACACCTACCAGCAAGCTCTGTGTCGGCCTGACTGAGATGGTGGCGTGGGGGGGCAAGTAAAAACAGTAGGTCCGTGCAAGTTGCAGGTGAGTGGCGAAGGAGCCTTCCGTGTCACATCACAGTCCGCGCCTGCTTCCCTTAGTCCCCTCGTACTGCTACCACCGCTCCTCCCATGTAAGCATGTGGGTGGGGGCTGTCAAATGGAGACATCTCGCCCCCGCTGAGATAAAATACCTCCGTCTGCCCACAGTCACCTGAGGTTCCTGGCTGTCTCCGGACTTATCGATACCTCGATGACAAACCCGCTGACAGCAGCGAAGAGCCAGTAAAAAGTCCGGGACACTTGATGTAGCAGGGCCTGCTGTGCTGCGTCTCTGGCTGGCGCAGTATGTATCTCGAAAAATTCCCTCGAAGAAGAAATCAGAGGCCAGAGGGGAATTCAGGGTAACAGCGTGCTTTAATGAAATGACCACAGTTGCGGCGGATGCATTTCGGCATAATGGCCTTCTTCGGCGCCCAACACTGTAGAAAGTCCTTCACCTCTGTTCTCCTCCCTTGTAAAATACGTGCTTGCATCACAGACTCCTCCCCCTAATGCAATTGGCACACCTGTGTAGAGTTCGTATTCAGTTCATCGAACTACACCTACCAGCAAGCTCTGTGTCGGCCTGACTGAGATGGTGGCATGGGGGGGCAAGTAAAAACAGTAGGTCCGTGCAAGTTGCAGGTGAGTGGCGAAGGAGCCTTCCGTGTCACATCACAGTCCGCACCTGCTTCCCTTAGTCCCCTCGTACTGCTACCACCACTCCTCCCATGTAAGCATGTGGGTGGGGGCTGTCAAATGGAGACATCTCGCCCCGCTGAGATAAAATACCTCCGTCTGCCCACAGTCACCTGAGGTTCCTGGCTGTCTCCGGACTTATCGATACCTCGATGACAAACCCGCTGACAGCAGCGAAGAGCCAGTAAAAAGTTCGGGACACTTGATGTAGCAGGGCCTGCTGTGCTGCGTCTCTGGCTGGCGCAGTATGTATCTCGAAAAATTCCCTCGAAAAAGAAATCAGAGGCCAGAGGGGAATTCAGGGTAACAGCGTGCTTTAATGAAATGACCACAGTTGCGGCGGATGCATTTAGGCATAATGGCCTTCTTCGGCGCCCAACACTTTAGAAAGTCCTTCACCTCTGTTCTCCTCCCGTGTAAAATACGTGCTTGCATCACAGACTCCTCCCCCTAATGCAATTGGCACACCTGTGTAGAGTTCGTGTTCAGTTCATCGAACTACACCTCCCAGCAAGCTCTGTGTCGGCCTGACTGAGATGGTGGCGTGGGGGGGCAAGTAAAAACAGTAGGTCCGTGCAAGTTGCAGGTGAGTGGCGAAGGAGCCTTCCGTGTCACATCACAGTCCGCACCTGCTTCCCTTAGTCCCCTCGTACTAAAGCCACCGCTCCTCCCATGTAAGCATGTGGGTGGGGGCTGTCAAATGGAGACATTTCACCCCCGCTGAGATAAAATACCTCCGTCTGCCCACAGTCACCTGAGGTTCCTGGCTGTCTCCGGACTTATCGATACCTCGATGACAAACCCGCTGACAGCAGCGAAGAGCCAGTAAAAAGTCCGGGACACTTGATGTAGCAGGGCCTGCTGTGCTGCGTCTCTGGCTGGCGCAGTATGTATCTCGAAAAATTCCCTCGAAGAAGAAATCAGAGGCCAGAGGGGAATTCAGGGTAACAGCGTGCTTTAATGAAATGAAAACAGGAATTGCTATGATATATATAGATATATATATATATATATATATATATATATATCCATACTGATATAATAAAGAGAGAGCCCAAACCTTTGAGGCGGGTAATCTCAGGAACCACAGCACCAATCAGAACACCCAATACAGCGTTGGAAAGTGCAGTTGCAGCAGAAGGACATAGGCTATGCAGACGCCCACCATATACATTTAAAAGTTAAAAGAACTGTGCCAGCAAAGTAGTCGCTTGTGGGCGTGTCTGCGTTGTCCTGTGGGTGTGTGCTGGGGACGTGACAAACACTGGGGGCGTGTGGTACGTTCCGGCCTTCATGCCATGTCTCATATTGTGTGCTAATCCCACCCTGCTCCCTTTAAATACCCCTGCACCCCATGATCATAACCCACCCGTACTCCTTAAAATACTCCAACACCCTTAAACACTAACCCAGCGGTCTTCAATCTGTGGGGCCCGACCCCCAGGGGGGTCATGGAGTCCTGGAAAGGGGGTCGCAGATTCTGCAGAGTGCAGTTCCTGGCATTGGGCTGATGGAGGGTGCTCACGGCGGAGGCCTAATTCACACCGAGGTGTGAAAAACATCAATGCCTCATTAACAAGTAAAAGGTCTTTTAAAGACCTTTCAAGTACTTGGGTGTGACTGTCCGTGTGTCCCTGAATCTGTTTTAGCCGGGCTCACATAGAGGAGCTGGGGGGAGCTGGGGGGGGCTGGGGGAGTGGCTGTAGTTTAGCCCTTTGAGTTCAATGGATGTTGCGCACCTGGAGCTGTGGGTCCCATGACACGTCCCCCGCTCCCAGCAGGGAGGCACAGAGATGCCCTCCTGTGAGCGGGAAAGAAGAAGGACGACGACGCAGAGAGATACTGAACCCCCCCCCCCCCCCATGAGAGAGGCACAGAAAAGGTGTGTGGATGAATGATGGGTGGATGGATGGATGTAAGGCTGAAGGATGGATGGATGTGGATGGATGTAATGCTGAAGGATGGATTGATGTGTGAAAAGGTGGGTGGATGAATGCTGGGTGGATGGATGGATGTAAGGCTGAAGGATGGATGGATGTGTGAAAAGGTGGGTGGATGGATGAATGATGGATGTATGGATGTAAGGATGAAAGGGTGGATGGATGAAGGATAGATTGGTGAAGGATAGATGTATGGATGGAAGAATGAAAGGGTGGACGGATGAAGGATGGATGGATGAAAGGGTGGATGGATGAATGATGGATGGATGGATGTGTAAAACGATGGGTGGATGAATGAAGGCTGAATGGATGGATGAAAGGGTGGATGGATGAATGATGGATGTATGGATGGAAGGATGAAAGGGTGGATGGATGAAGGATAGATTGGTGAAGGATAGATGTATGGATGGAAGAATGAAAGGGTGGACGTATGAAGGATGGATGGATGGATGGATGAAAGGGTAGATGGATGAATGATGGATGGATGGATGTGTAACAAGATGGGTGGATGAATGATGGGTGAATGGATGGATGAAAGGGTGGATGGATGAATGATGGATGTATGGATCGGAGGATGGAAGGGTGGATAGATGTATGAATGGATAAAAGGTTGCATGGATGAATGATGGGTGGATGTGTGAAAAGGTGGGTGGATGAATGATGGGTGGGTGGAAGGAAGGGTGGATGGGTATAGGATGGGTGAATGGATGGATGAAAGGGTGGATGGATGAATGATGGATGTATGGATGGATGGATATGTGAAAAGGTGGGTGGATGAATGATGAGTGAAAACGTGGGTGGATGAATGATGAGTGAATGGATGAATGAAGGGTGGATGGATGAATGATGGATGGAAGGATGAAAGGATGAAAGGATGAAAGGGTGGATGGATGAAGGATAGATTGGTGAAGGATAAATGTATGGATGGGAGGATGAAAGAGTGGATGGATGAAGGATGGATGTATGGATGGGAAGATGAAAGGGTGGATGGATGTATGAATGGATAAAAGGTTGCATGGATGAATGATGGATGGATGTGTGAAAAGGTGGGTGGATGAATGATGGGTGGATGGAAGGAAGGGTGGATGAGTAAAGGATGGATGTATGGATGGAAGGGTGGATGGATGAAGGATGGATGTTTGGATGGAAGGATGAAAGGGTGAATGGATGGATGTGTGAAAGTGTGGGTGGATGAATGATGGAGGGATGTGATGAGGTCTAACAGGCGCATTTATGGTTGTCAAAAGTTGATGATGAGGAGTACCAGTTTCTAGAAACTTTTGTCGGAAGGGGGTCCTTACGCCTAAAATGGTTTTACAAGGAGGTCTCGGCATCAAAAAGTTTGAAGACCTCTGCACTAACCCTTCTTAACCCTATAAATATACCCTGTATCTCAAAACCCAAACCTATCCCTAAACCCTAAAAATACCCCTGTACCCCAAAACCCAAACCTAGCATTGAACCCTATAAATACCCCTGTACCTCAAAACCCAAACTTACCCCTGGACCCTACAAATACCCCAAAACCCAAACCTACCCCTCAACCCTAAAATACCCCTGTACCTCAAAACCCAAACCTAGCCCTGAACCCTTAAAATACCACTGTATCCCAAAACCCAAACCTACCCCTGAACCCTAAAAATACCCCTGTACCCCAAAACCCAAACCTAGCCCTGAACCCTAAAAATAACCCTGTACCCCAAAACTCAAACCTACTCCTGAACTCTAAAATACCCCGGTATCCCAAAACCCAAACCTAGCCCTGAACCCTTAAAATACCCATGTACCCCATGTCACTGACCATGTCATGAGTGATGTAATATGTGACATCATCAGCAGTGGATTGCGGGCGCGTGAGTTATAATTAGCTGAACTAACATTAACGGGGGAATTTCAATGGTTTTGTGTGAGTGAAATGTCCAGCTAACTATAACATGTGTAAAACCTATGTTTTTTTCTGTGAATTTCTAAGGTTTTTGAAATGCTAATTCCTAACTATAACGTAGCTGAAACCTATGGTTTTTGCAATGTATTTGCAAGGTTTTTTAAATGCTAATTCCTAACTGTAACATGGCTGAAACCCATGTTTTTTTCAGTAAATTTCAAAGCTTATGTAAATGATAATTTTTAAATGTATTAATTATTATATTATTATATTTATTTCTTTTTTTAGTAATTTCCAACATTTTTCTAATAATTATTTAAGTTATTTTATTTTTTAAGTTACATTACACGCTTTTAATATCAAATAATACAAAACAAAATTCAAATATTTTTTTTTCAATATATTAAAATTAAATTCTATATATTTTGTTTTTGTATTATTTTTCAGTACTCGTATGCTACGCATACGGTGATTGCACCATCCTTTGTGCGGGTAATCGTACTGTGCGCTCAACTGCGCATACCTTACAAACACGTTTTCACGTTTAGCCCACCTTTAGCTTTGCAGGCGTTAGTGGAGATGGTTAACCCCACCATCAACAGCATCATAAACTCATCGTTAGCCACGGCAGAAATCCCCAATGAATGAAAGCTCGCAGCTGTCAAGCCTCTCCAGAAAAAAGCCCTATCTGACCCGACCACCCTTTCCAACCTGCGTCCTATCTCCCTGCTCCCATTGGTGTTCAAACTGGCGGAAAAGTTTGTTAATAGCCAACTTACGAACTTTCTGGAGGAGAATAATATCCTACACCCAAACCAGTCAGGGTTTCGGTCGAAACATTCCACCGAGTCTGCCCTGCTGTTCACAGCAGAGACCCTGCGAATGACCATGGACCAGGGAAAGAAGGCTGTCCTGATTTTACTTGACCTGTTGGCAGCCTTCGACACGGTCTCACATACCATCTTAGTGGACCGGCTGGGTACCGCAGGATTAGGAGGGGTGGTTCTGACTTGGCTCAGAAATTTTCTCAACAACAGATGCCAAGTCACAGTGTTGGGCCCATTCCAGTCTGAAGCTAAAGTCATCAGCTCTCGGGTCCCTCAGAGCTCTAGGTTAAGCCCAGTACTCTTCAATCTATACATGGTACCCCTTATTGAGCTAATTGCGTCATTTCAGATTAGAACAATATCATATGCTGATGACACACAGCTCATTCTGGTGCTGGATAGTGAACTGCCTGGGGCCGAGGAAAACCTGAAAAATTGCTTGACGGCCACGTTTGAATGGATGACCAGCAATCATCTCAAATGCAACTCCGGCAAGACGAAAATCCTGCCGTTCAGCAACCAAAATCTGTTTTCCCCGAAACACTGGTGGCCCGATGATGCTGAAGCCCCCCCTAATACCATCTCGTCTGCCCGAAATTTGGGCATCAAATTTGATGACCAATTGTCTTTTAAACAGCAAGCGGTGGCCGTAGCTGGTATGTGTTTTCACTTAATTAAATCTTTTTAGGAAGTTTTTTGATCTTCTTCCTCTGTCAGCCAGGAAAACGGTTGGAGTCGCTTTAATAACCTCGAGGCTGGACTACTGTAATGGCCTATATGCTGGAGCTAATAAGTCCGTACTCCACAGGCTACAGATGGTCCAGCATGCAACTGCCCGGCTGGTGCTACGTTGGCCCCGCAAGTCATCTGCCTCGGCCGCGCTTAATGCGCTTCATTGGTTACCAATTGGCAAAAGGATCCTATTTAATATTCTTCTGATTACTTTCAGAGCCTTTCAACAGCAAGGGCCCAAATATTTGTCCAATGGCTTTAAACGGTACCATCCTACTCGCTGTCTGAGGTCTGCTAGTCAGAACCTACTAATAACCCCCAGATTTAGTCTGGCAACTAAAGGAGGGAAATCCCTTTTTGTTCTGGGTGCTAAGGCCTGGGTACAAGCTTCCGCCATATCTTCGGTCATTGTCCCATGAAATTCAGTTTAGGAAAGCCCTAAAAACCTGGGTGTTTTCCCTCACAGATGCTGCTTGCAGAGTATTAGTGTACAGTATATTCCACCGAGCTGCCTTCTTCCCTCCAATCTACATTATCTGGGTTGGTTGAGCGCCAAGATACTCCTTGGGGTGATAGGAGCGCTATATAAGTGGTCATTACATTTACATTTACGTTCCGCATCGCATCGACGCTTCCGCGTGATGTCATGTACGTTTGTACGGTCCACTGTATGCATACCACGAAAGTTTCCTAATGTTTATAAAGATATATCTATGTATTTAATTTAAATATTAAGGGAAGACATTATCTAGGATAATTATTAAAATAATATTTATTAACTTTTAGTAAGCGTATCTTACATTTAAAAGCAATTACGCAAATGGTGGCATACGTCGTCCATTCACGCACCGTAAGCGCACCCTACGCATACGCCATGTAACTTTAAAATAAGAGATTTGATTGGGTCATAACACTTCCAATTCCCACTGTTGAAAGACCCCAACCATTTTAATCATTCTTCTTTGACTTTCTCAGAAGAACCATCTCTTGTCGGGAGCTCCTGTCATTTGTCAAAACAATTTTAATATGGCTGCATTTCTGGAATCCACTTCAGAACATTCTTCAGAGGAGGAAGTTATACCTGAGGAGTCACAGGGAAAAAGAAAAGAACCAGTAATCTGGACATTTTTCACCTTTCCAGAAGGACAGAAAAAGGTAAATGCTGCAAAGGCCACCTGCAAAATCTGTGACACCACACTGTCAAGAGGATATCCGAGCAAGAAGTACTCATTTGGGACAGCAAGTATGGTTTGCCATGTGAAAAACGACCATCCTCGCAATTATGCAAGAGCTTGCTCTGATAGGCTATGGGGCAATACATCACCTGCTGTTCCCAGCACTTCAAGCGCACCAACCACACAGCCATGGACTCTGCATCCAAATATTGAACTGGATTTTGCTGACTTAATCATCCATTGCAAATTTTGAAATGAGATGCTCTGCTACGGGGAGCAGTCAATTAATTTAATTAAACAGCGCAAACAGGAGTACCATTGCTCATGACGCAAATTTTTATTTTTATTTTTTTGTTCCTGTTGGACACTGTTTTGTTTCCAATTAATTTTTTTATGTTAAAAAAAAGACAAATAAAACAGTTATTTTCAGAACTAACTTCACTGGTCAACAAAAGAGCTATATTTCTATGATAGTATGTAAAACTTTCTGGTTTTTTTCTGCACCAGTTGTAGTCTGTATGCATGCGCAGCGTAGTTTCAAAGACCAAGCTTCTTTCTTTTTCTGCAAGTTCGCCAAGCAAACCTCTCCTCATTTCAGGTATTACATTGCCGCTTTCTTCTTCCGGGCCGTGTGCCTCATCAGCTGCTACACTTTTCTAATATATTAATAATCATATTCTGTCTATATTTATTTGAAACGTATTGCCTGGGGCGCCAAACTTTGATTACATACTCCGTCCTCCGCCATTTTAGTAGTTTTCCTCTGTTATTTTTATTATACCTGCCACTTTCATTTTTATTTTACCCCCCGCCTACCTTCTCTGTGAGCCATGAGATTTCCTACCAAAGACACCACAGGGGTTTGTCCTTGGCCTCCGATCTTATCAGACTTGGTCACACGAATACCTAAAAACTAATTTGAAGCACGTAAGCTACAGCCATTACAACGCATGACCGTCACCACAAAGCCATTACCATGCTTATGCCTTTATCATGCGTGGTAAATGCATACTAGTCATAAAAGCATGCGTGGTAAAGCCATATGCGTGCTAATGGCTTCGTGGTGATGGTCATGCGTGGTTATGACCGCGTTGTAGTGGCTGTTTCCCCATCAGGACACTGCAGGAACCGGGTCTGAGCATGGTGAACTCCAGGGCACCAGACGGAGGGCCACGCAGCCCCCCTTACACAATATAGAAAGCTCCGGGGGGTTGTTGTTTCCGTGGTTTGAAGGGTGTCATTGAGGCCCACACACTTTTCATTTTGTAGGGGGGTGGCTTTGCCTGTGAAAGTGGCGCAAGGGGTTTGTAAATCTGGTACACATTGTTTTGTTTTACTTTGATTTCCTTTCTGTCTTGTAGAGCATCCAGAGTAAATATAATTTATTGTACAGCCAGTACTTTCCAACCCTACTCTCAAATGTCTTTCCATAGTACTTCGAATTATAAATATTATTTCTATTGTGGACCGTCACCCCCCCCAAAAAAAAAGACGTATATAGTTTTTTAATTAACTTTTATTAAAACAACAATAACTGTAAACGTAACTTAAAGATAACAATATAATAAACAACTAGAAAAATAACTTAAATAAAACAATATTATAAACAAATTGTGATGTGGACTCCAAAAGATGTACCGTAGGTAATCTGCAAAACAAAAAAGAAAATTAGAGTTTAAAATTATGTACATGTGACTAAATGAGGTGAAACCTTACAAGTCAAGGTAACACTACGATTTTACGTGTGCAGTGTGCCTGGTACATTTCACTTCTGTTATTGTCCCGCGTTCAAGTGGTGTCTATATGGAAGTGCCTACTGCGTTACTGACACAAAAGTGGCACAACAGGATTGTAAATACGCCGATTTATTTCTAATGCATTTAATTGGAGGCATTGTATATCTAAGCCGCTGTGCTTACCTTGTATAAACACTGCGGCCATCAGAGTTCACAACTTGAATATAACTCTGCTTCTACACGTTAAAGTATATTCAATGCGTTGCGGACAATTCCATTGCTGTTGCTCAATATGCCGTGATTGCTTCTGAAGGATGTTTGCTGAAGCAAAAAAAGGACATTTGATTAATCACCGTAAATTGAGTTGCGAAACTTCTGACAAAAGTGAATTTTAATGTGAGCTCTTAATATTCCGTACCTAGACTGTGACACCCCATTGACTCGCACAGTCTAGAGTTGAGAGTTTTTCTTGAAAAGTGAGTCGCAGATTTACAAGCTCCTTGCACCACTTTTCCCATGTTAAAAGTGACAAAAAAAGTGGCGCAATAAGATTGTAGATCTGTTTCTAAGACTGTTGTAACATATCCGTTGTAACTGCTCAGAGGTAATTATACATTTCTACACAGTCAAGCTGCTGCACACAACCCACTAGCTCCTTTCACAGATAATTTGTTGTTCTTTCGGAAACAAAATTCTTTGCTCACCTAGTGCCATGGGCATGATTAAAAGAGGGTGCTCTACATCTCGAAGCAGGCTTCACTGTAGCCAACAGAGTTCACCACTTAAACTCAGGTAAGGTTCTATACGGCACAGTGGACACAGCAGCGTCCATGACTGTAAAAAAGAAAGAAAAACAATGTGAGAAATAGTAAAAAGAGAGAAAAAAAAGGACATTAAAACGTGGAAGAGACACACACGATGGGTGGGGGGGCTGAAGCACCGTTAGCCTATGGGTATTGCGCTCCTGCTGCATACGACATATTCTCTCCTTTCACAGATAACTTGTTGTTGTAACGGAAACAATCTTCTTTGCTCACCTTGAGCCATTGGCGTCATTCAAAGAGGATGCACTACGTGTTTAGGCAGGGTTCTCAGTCGTTGTTACAGTGACCACGCATCATCGCAGAATACACGAACGTAGAGCTTTGTAGGTTTCTTTTGCGGGGGTTTCGTCAAATTGTAAAACACAACCTGTAAGATAAAAAGGTAGGTATCATTGTGTGTCATTTTTTTATGAAAGGAGATAGGAAATAAGAGATTTACTAAAAATAATATTTGCAGCTCAACTTTCTGTCACCGGTGTTTTTCACCACGTGCTGGACATAATGCTCTACATCTAAAAGATAGTAAAAGGAAGATGTTATGATTGGTCATCTTAATGTGCAGTTAGATAACATCGTGCTTTCATACACGTTCCTTCTCACATTTATATGAACTATTTGTATAGGTAATATTCCAGACGTTTCAGCGATTATAAAAACGTTCCTGCTATTGGGAAAAAAATGTATACATGTAAATTGATACACTATATAGGAGTGCGTTCGTCTAAATCGCTGCTTCGCCTTTTTGTATCTAGTCTGCAACAACCCTTTGACTCCCTCCAATGCGTACCCAGGCCTCACTGCTCACCTTTTCGTGGAAAAGACACCTTCTGCATCATGTAGTGCCGATCAGCAACAAAGAAGTCTCATATATGGTGGCGAGTCTTGATATCTCTATGGCTAACGACATACTCATGCTCCAATCATCATTATTGCAGGTTCTTCACCCGCTCAGTGCTTCGGGTACCACTACTCAGTGACCAAAGAGGCCAGGCATGCGATAGTGGGCCCCCTTGTTCGGTAGTTTGAGAACAACTCTAAAATGGCGTACAACATGTGTGCTCCGTCTTTTTTTATAGATAGGGTCAGGTGTGTAGTGATGGATGCGCTGGATGGGTGTGATGTGGGTGTATACCAACCATGAGGGAGTGTGTGTGTGCCGATCTGACAACTAGACCTGGAACTAACAAATCACTACAATGGAAATCTGGGCCATGTAGTGTTGTTGTGTTTTACTGGTAGCGTAAGCGGAGTGGGCTGTACTAACATATTCAGTCTCGATTAATTTACACCTCCCCCAGGGGCGTTTAAATGTTGGGAGGGGGGCCACCCGTCTCCAAGACACTGCAGAAGCTGGACTTCGGTGTGGCAGTCACCAGGGCCTTCGAGGGCTCTGGGCATAGGGTCACGCAGTCTGCCACACACAATTCACTAAAAAGAAGAGAAAGTGATGGGAGATGATTTCTGACGTGTTTAGGCTTGAGAGCCTGGATATTCATTAAATGGGGTCTGGCAGTGAAGTGCGTACTTATGCACGAAGAAGCCTTTTGGGGTCTTGCGAAAGCAAGTCATCTTTAATAATTCCCTGTCGCTGCCTGTACATGCAAAGAGATCTCATTTACTCATATGTTAAAAACAGAAACTTTCAACACCTCTTTTTTATTGGTTGGGAAGCATTGTAAGAAAATGTATTAGCGACCAATCCCATTCCTTGCGCAGATTTTGAAATAAATTTGATTGACTGTTGTGTACTTACGTCTACCTTCCTCATGCTAATTTTGATTGGCTTTCTTTTTTCTATGTGACGTTACGATACAGTCACCATGTATGTAGCCCATTTTGGATTGCACATTATTTTACTATGCGTTTCAAAAACTAGTTGTGGGAGGGTGCTTTTAACTTAAACTGTGTACTCTGCTTACAAGTTTGTTGACTGTAAAAGTATTTAAAAGATTACTCTATTTTATTTTCTATCACAATTGTGCTGACTTTTCTCCTTTAGCGTGCAGTACTATGTTCTTTTATAAAAATGTATAACTTTCAAACCATCCTTGAAAAAAAAATGCTCATGTTTTCAAAAGTCTTTTATATTCATCATATGGGTGAAATGCAAAAATTCTTTTACATTCATTAGTATCACGCGTTCGACCACATTTATTTTATTTTATCATAAGCACTCATTCCTTATGTTTACATTATATAAGTGTTGCCTTTTCATCTGTTAATAAATGTTTGGGCTTCTTTTACTTTCAGATAAAGTAGAATAGAAGTGCTACGATAAACACTCCCTCACTACTTCATCTTTCTTTTTTATGTACATTTCATGTCATTATTACATTTTACAATCATGACATTTTGAACCACAATTATATTACTTTTTTTCAAAAAAGTGCTTCCGAAGATAATCCTCCTATTCTTCACGAGTGAAATTTGCAAAAAGCACTACTTAATATAAATACTTTTACCCCAATTTCACTCTGGAAGATAAAGAGTTTTTGTTTTAGTACATTTTTCAATCATAAAGAAATACTTGCATACTAAAAAAAACAAATTGTCGGTTGTCAACTCCAGTTGAAGGATCATACAGTTTAATATAAATTAAAATATACATTAACAATATGATCCCTCTCTGGAAATGAAAAATAAATTGAAGATAATGACATCGCTCCTAATCAATACTTTGCACATACTAATTTATTAAATAACCTATATTTCCATTCATATAATTTACCTCTCTTCGATATTGTTTCCATCCTCCGTAGAAATTCATCCAACTCCTCTGGAAAGTACATAAAGTTTTATGTATTTTTAAATATACATTAACAATATGTACTCTCTGAGGAAATGAAAGATAATGTGAAGATGTTTCTGCAGTTCCGAATCATTCCTTTGCTCGTAGTTTCTTCGCCCGTATTGATTCTCTAAAACAAAACTAATCATCCCACGGGTGTGGTTTATGTTTTTTTGGGTACTTAACAGTCTATGGGATCAATGTATTGCTCCTCCCACTATTAAGTCACGTTTTTCAGTTGACAGGTGTTCCTATTTCCACTGTTTTAGCATGTCACGTGTTGATGAAATGTGCCTCTTTCCATGCTTGTTAACTTTCGTGTAATTTCTAAAATGCTTTATTTAAACTTGATTTTATTATTAAAGCATTTCCTAAGGTTACTATTTTTTTTAATAGGAGTATTAACATTCATTCCTCTTTTTTACGACTTATTATTCTAGTAACTTCCCTTTTTTAAAACTTTTTTTTAGTTCTCTTTATTACCGTATATTAATGTAATCATTCACTCAGTAAGCATGTACTCATGAAGTGAGGCAGGCTTTAGGGAATGCACTGATTCAAAGTGCTATGTATTATGCATTTTGTGGTGTAATAACCTTTACATTTATGCTTCAGGACTACAATTCCCCACTCACTATATATACCAGGGGTCTCCAACTACTAGCTCGGGAACTACTGGTAGCTCACCAGTACCTTAAAAGTAGCTCTCAGACGTGAAGCCAAACCAAACCAATCTCAGAGATTCTGTGTATATTAAAGAAGGTAGTACTGCTCATTTCACTACCCTTAAGAGTTACAGACAGCCAAAGCAATGGCAGGGCCTTTTCATAACACTCAAACACAAACTGTGGTGGCGTATGAATTAATCAATTAGGGATGTATAGACCTCACTATTCACATGTGAGGATTTCCAAGCGCTGGGGGGGTATGTGGGGGGATTTGTGCGGCTTTCGTCATTCGAAAAGGCAGGTGTTATGGCTCTTCCTGAATTACTTTCAGTGTGGGGGTTCAACTGATACTGAGGGAGAGTTCTTTTCAGGTCTTGGCCATGATGTACAAGAAGGGTGTGCCTCTTGACTAGTTATCTCATTACAGAGGATTTCGGCCAAGGCCTGGTCAGAGGAGTGGGCCCCCCTCTGGGCCACCCATTATAAATAAAAACATTCCCCCTGGGATTTGGCCCCCCGGGGGCTAATTAACAATAAAGCCGGCTTCGTTTTTTTCCCTTCTTTTTCACATCAGACGCGTACCTTACACCTTACTCGGTTCTACCGAGGCACAAGATGGCTGCCAACACTTCCTGGTTTGGAGTGTTGACAGACAGTCGACAGCCAATTAGCATGCAGCTCGTGCTCGTAATGGTACGCACACTATCCTCGGACAGTACTCGTACAGTACTTCGTCTATAAATATATCTATGAATTTACTTTAGATTTTCTCAGAAACTACTAAACGGATTTACCTCATTAAAAAAAAACGTAATCTGCGAACTAAACTCTACCTTTTTGCCAAATTTGGTATAATTCCGTTCAGCAGTTCGGGCTGTAGCTCGTCTTAAAGGTCCCCCTGGAAATTTGCATGGAGAAAAGACGTTTTGGGACCCCCCTATTTTCTCAGCCCCCACTTCACAAATTACCCCGAAACTTTCAGGGAAGGAGCAGAGCGGAGCAGGCCGTTTTCTTTGAGAATTTTGCGTGCATTCGTCAACCGGCGCCAAAGTTATTCCAAATAGAATGTTGTGGATTTCCTATGGGAACAAGGTCCTAACTATAACTACCTACTGGCGACATATGTAATATCTATTTTCTAGATACTCTATAATGGGACAAGAATGTCCCCTACACAGTGTACAGCCATGTCCCTGCCTGGCTTGCCCAATGGACAGTGTCTGGTATCATGATTTTTGGATTTGTGCATCAGCAATACACTAATCTAGAGTGTGTGCTAGGGCCTATGCTTGTCTTTTTGATGCAAGTGTGGTCCTGGACCCTGAGGGGTGCACCAAACACACTTTAATAACAATGGGCTAATGTCGCTATCACAAGTAGTAGCATGTAGAGCAGAGATGGTAGCATACTGTGTTTCAGTGATCTTATAGTTATGACCAGACCTTTTTATCTCAGTCATAGGAGTGGTTCCCTAAAGGCCCGCATGTGTAACGTTCAACTGGTGCGAGACATTTGATGTTGAAACGCGTCATGCCATACTTCTGCTGCAATAAAGAACTTTCTTGGAAGCCCCGCTCTGTCCCTCCATCTCTTCAAATAGGAAATGTCTTGCATATATATATATATATATATGTATATATAGTTAGGATTTTTTCTCTATGGGACTTTTGAAAATTCTATGTCTAATAACTTTGGCGTTTGTGGACGGAATCGGCTGAAATTTTCAGGAAAATGGCACATTTTGTTTCTGAGCAGCCCCTGAAAATTTGGTGGGGTTTCGTCAAGGGGGGGCTGAGAAAAAAGGGGGGTCCCAAAACGCGTTTTTCCCATTCATTTTTCCATAGGGCGGTTGGACTCACTTTTAGCTCGAACGGCTGAATGGATTTGCACGAAACTTGGCAAAATTGTAGGGACTGTTAGCCCGATGTGCCTTTGCTAGGTCTCAATATATGTGCTCCAGTAGTTTTTGAGAAATTAACGTTCAAACCAAGATATATATCTGTAACAGCGCTCTGGGCAGCGATCCGGTCCGCTTACTTTTCGCTTATCGGAACTTTGCGCGCAGAAAGCTGATTGGCTCTCCGGTGTCTGTCAACATTCTAAACAGTCCGGAGCGGACGCCATCTTGTCTCTCGGTAGGATCGAGAGAGAAGAAGAGGTGGAAAACGAAAGGGGAATTTAATGAAAGGGGGCAAGGTATCCCCCTCTTGACCCCCTAGGAATGTAGTTGGGTTATTAAAGGGTCCCGTGGGGAAAATAAAAAAAAAAAGATTTTTCACGGTAGAAGCGCGGCCGCGAACTGGTAGCGAAACGGGAATTCGCCATTTTGTGCTTCGTTAATTAAATTACTAGTTATAAGTGGGTGCGGGAGACGTATCCTAATCCCCTATGTTTCCTGAGGGTGGCTGAGGAGGCTGATATATGTTGATACATCTCTTCCAGCGGCTGTGCGTGAGCTTTTTTTTTTTTTTTGCTGCGTGACAGTCCGGAGCGGCCGCCATCTTGCCTCTCGGTAGGATCGAGAGAGAAGAAAAGGTGAAAAACTAAGGGGGAATTTAATGAAAGGGGGCAAGGTATCCCCCTCTTGACCCCCTAGGAATGTTGTTGGGGTTATTAAAGGGTCCCGTGGGCAAAATAAAAAAAAAATTATTTTTCACGGTAGAAGCGCTTCACGGGCCGCGAACTGGGCCGCAAACTGGTAGCGAAACGGGAATTCGCCATTTTGTGCTTCGTTAATTAAAGTACTAGGTATAAGGGGGTGCGGGAGACGTATCCTAATCTCCTATATTTCCTGAGGGTGGCTGAGGAGGCTGATATATGTTGATACATCTCTTCCAGCGGCTGCGCCATCTTGCCTTTTTTCGAATGCCACAATTTTGTCGTGCACGGCAGCCATTTTAGATGCCAGGCTGGTCCCAGGCTATCACCTAACCCTGCGGATGTAGTTTATGGCCCCAGCTGTAGAGAATTCAGACATGCCAATCCTCCTGATTCAGGCGTGTGAGTACTGATTTCAGTGCTAGTCTCCCGCCTCCCGATTTCTGCAAGCAAAAACCCGGGGGCATATTACGAACAACTAGCGATAATTTTTGTCTCTAACTTGTTTAGAGACAAAAATTATCGCCGCACATCGGCGATTTTTATCGCAGATAAACCTTGCTATTATCGCAGAAAAGTCAGCGATATTCATGTATTATCGATCTAATGCTCTTAGCCATGTTATCCACCTCCCATTGGATAACATGGCTAAGAACTGCTCAGGGCAGGTGAAAAGTCAGCGATATTCATGTATTATCGATCTAATGCTCTTAGCCATGTTATCCACCTCCCATTGGATAACATGGCTAAGAACTGCTCAGGGCAGGTGTTAGATTTTGGAGATATTCGCGCTTAGCGCGAATATCTCCAAAAGTTGGTAATAGAAGGTAGCGATGTTAGGGACTGTTTCCAGTCGCTAACATCTTGGCACGCCACTTTGCATGTCATTAGTGATAAGTATCACTGACATGCAAAGCGGGGCCCAAGATGGTCGCTATCTCCTTTTAGCTGTCACTAACTGGTGTTAGCGACAGCTTGGTAATAGGGAAATAATTTTATCTCCGCTTTCATGGCTTTTAAAGCCAAAAAAGCGGAGATAAACCCCCTTGATAATATGCCCCACGATTCCTTGGGGGTTTCAGCTGACAGGGCTTGGTATTGTGTTACATGGTAATTTTTCCATGAAACGTCAGAGGGTCGATGCAGGGGTTCTAGAAGAGGTGATAAACCATTTAAGCCTCATGAACAAGCGCATGGTCTTTTAAAGATTTGTGAAGTACTCGGGGCGGCGGTGTGTGTGTGTCCTCTTTCAGGAGCGGGCGGGGGGGCACTGCCAGCAACTTGCCAGGTCAGGTAGTGTTCAACACGTGCATCACCCTTTCTCTGCCTGCTATTGCGCTCCATGCTTCGGAAAGGTAAGAAAAAGAACGTGCATTTGAGTTTGAAATGTCCGATCCTGCAGCAGCACACTTCCAAAGCCCACACATGACAATAACCCGATTCAAGGCCCCATTCACCCGTTTTTAAAAAAATAGATAACACTCCAACAAAGTAAGGTTATAAAACTTTATTAACTACTAACTTTAACGAACGGAACAAAAACTAAAAACATTTAAACATTTCTCAACACAAAAAGCAACAATGGTTAGAAGCTGTCTTTTGTGCGAATAGTCCCAAGTCAGCACAACGTGCAGAGTTCTGGACGGCACCCAGGTGATGTCGCCTGGGTGCCGCACTGGTTTAGGGATCCTACAATGCTGCTCCGAAAATTTGCGTGGGGCGTCCCGGGTGGGGCGGGGGGAGGCCTCGTCAGTAGCGGTCTGTTGTGCGAATAGTCCCAAGGCAGCACAACGTGCAGAGTTCTGGACGGCACCCAGGTGATGTCGCCTGGGTGCCGCACTGGTTTAGGGATCCTACAATGCAGCACAGAAAAACAGCGTGGGGCGTCCCGGGTGGTGCGGGGGGAGGCCTCGTCAGTAGCGGTCTGTGTCCAGTGTCACATGGCTGACACAACATGTACGACAGGCACCCAGGTGATGTCCATTAAACTGCCGCACTGGTTTTGGTATCCTACAATGCTGCTCCGAAAATTGGCGTGCGGCGGCCCGGGGGGGGGGGGGCGTGGGGGAGCCGGCGTGAACGGGCCTCCCCAGGTGGCGGCCATCTAGCTGAGTTGCGCTCGCTCTTGCGGCCACAGCGTCTCGCTCACCATGTTGTTGAGTTGCTCCCACTCTTGCAGTGCAGCGATAGGCGGCTGCCACATGGCTCTTAAAATGGCGGACAGCTCCTCGGTTTTAGGCCTGGTCCACTGAAATGGTCCTGGGACACTTTGGAACTCGGACGCTTGCCTGCTAGGGCTTGGGCTCCATTCTCGAAAAGCGTCCCCTCAGCCGTGAAGATTGTATAAAAGTCTTGGGGGCCCCCGACTCCCGCAGGCTTCCGGTGGGGAGCGGCTGCCATGATTGCTCGCGGAATGACCACGATGGAGCCACGAGATGGTGGTGCTCTCATGCTGACGCCAGCTTCAGTCTGAATGATCCAGAAACAAGGTGGGGCTTTCATCGTTTGGGGAAAAAAAATGTTCTAAACCAATGAAAAGTGTTATTTTTAGGTCATATGACCAAGCCTTCCATCTTTAGGAAACCAAAAGTAAAATGAACCAATGAAAAGTTTTATAAACAAGTCACATGACCTGTTATGCGGCATAGGGCTACAAAAAGCGTAGAAAATCCGTTGGCACGTGAGGCGGCGTCAGTAGCGGACCGATGTGCGAATAGGCCGAAGGCAGCACAACGGGCCGAGATCCGGATGGTACCGAGGTGGTGTCCAGCAAATTGCCGCACTGGTGTGGCCATCCTACAATGCTGCGCCGAAAGACGGCTTGTCCAGCTGAGTTGCGGTCACTGTTGCGGTACAGTGACTCGAACGCGCCGAGATCCGGATGGCACCGAGGTGGTGTCCAGCAAATTGCCGCACTGGTGTGGCCATCCTACAATGCTGCGCCGAAAGACGGCGTGTCCAGCTGAATTGCGGTCACTGTTGCGGTACAGTGACTCGAACGCGCCGAGATCCGGATGGCACCGAGGTGGTGTCCAGCAAATTGCCGCACTGGTGTGGCCATCCTACAATGCTGCGCCGAAAGACGGCGTGTCCAGCTGAATTGCGGTCACTGTTGCGGTACAGTGACTCGAACGCGCCGAGATCCGGATGGCACCGAGGTGGTGTCCAGCAAATTGCCGCACTGGTGTGGCCATCCTACAATGCTGCGCCGAAAGACGGCGTGTCCAGCTGAGTTGCGGTCACTGTTGCGGTACAGTGAGTCGAACGCGCCGAGATCTGGATGGCCCCGATGTTGTGTCCAGCAAGTTGCCGCACTGGTGTGGCCATCCTACAATGCTGCGCCGAAAGTCGGCGTGGGGTGCCCCATTGGCTTATGAGGAGATGTCAGTAGTGGACCGATGTGTGAATAGGTCGGAACCAGCACAAGGCACCAAGATCCGAATGGCAAGTCTTGGATGTTGAGTGCCTCAGTTGAGAGTTCTGAGCAGTGCTTGTAAGACTGTCTGAAGCTTATTTGCACCTGCTGCAGCTTCACTAGGTGCGGCGGAACTTTTTTCCTTTTCCTTTCTGCTTCTTTTCCTACAATGCGTTTCATCTGAAGACACGACCAGGTCCCTGAATGTGTGCAGGGGGACGCTATTGATTGAATGAAAATGGCGGCTTGACACAAAGCTGACTCAAGCGTTACTGTTGGTGCTATACAGACAAAAATTGGTTTTCAGTTTGTACATTCTTCAGGTTTTTTTTTTCCATCCAAGTCTGATTGAGAGTTTGTAGAAAAATGGCTTCAGATTTTCCACATACTACTCTTCAACATTCTTCCTAAATGTAACAATGTGAAACTCACTAGGAGAACGGCTGTTTCTGTTTCCTTTCAAAATGCTGCCACCAATATTTTCTGAATGGAAGACACCATCTTGTAGCATAAAGGGCCGAAAGGGGTTCTGGTCTGGCCGATGGTTGGTGGAGACATTTTGACTATATCTTGGACCTGCCCGGCCTCGCCCAAAATGGCGCCGGTATAAATGGGACTCGTAACTCCTTGCCCGCAAATGTATATCTAAAAAATTTTATTGTAAGTGGCCCTGTCGTATTTTAATTACAAAATGTACGTCCACCGATTCCGCAACTGTTAGACACCTTTGTTCTTGTCACCTAATGGCCCGCTCGTTACGTTCTTCTACAATGTAAATGTCTCCTCATCATATACGATTTCAGTTTGCTCCGTGGCCGGCCCACGTGGTTATAGGCCCGTATTTGTATACTGACATTTTCACAATAAAGGTTTTTAAAACAAAACACGGTAGTAGTATTTACATTTGTAAAGTTTTTACTTTTAGTGACTGTTTTCGAATCAGTAAAAGGCAAGTGAAATAAAGCAGTCCAATTACATGACGGATAAAAGGTATAATATGTAGGAACGCAGTAAAGATAAATGGTCAAGGGCAGTTGTGTTTTTCATGTCTGCAACATAAAGTGATCGATAAGAATCTGATAATCAGGCGTATCGGCGACTAAGACAGCAGGCCGAATCTCTTTTACTCAACGGCTCCGTCATGGAAGGAAGAAACGCCCTTTTTCTCGAAAAAGGAATATATTTTACTTGCAAGACAGTTGTAAATTTTCCGGGAAAGTACATTAGCCTGGAATATTATAACATATGTTTGAAAAAAAAATATTGTTCGAAAATAATAAAAAGCGTAATTTTTAGGTCATATGACCAAGCTTTTCATCATTAAATTAACAAAAGTAAAATGAAGCAATGAAAAGTTTTATTAACAAGTCACATGACCTGTTATGCTTACGTTACGCGCTGCGCGCCGCGCCTCGGATCACTTCCGGGTGCGCTAACGCGGCGTGTCATAAAACGCATTACGCGACAACGTAGGTCAAGAATATAGTCTAAATGTCTCCACCAACCAGCGTTCAGAACACAACCCCTTTCAGCAGTCCAAAAAGTTCTGTTAAATGACAACAGAGGGGACAGGCAACAAGAACCATCCGTCAAAGAGGGGAGGGCAAGTTCTTCTCTTCCGGGTCATGTTGGGGCGCTACCGGAACTGATCGAATTGGTAGTCTATAGTGTTTCTGGATGTTTCAGACTAAAGCTGGCGTCAGCATGAGACCACTACCATCTCGTAGCTCCGTCGTGGCCATTCCACGAGCAATCATGGCAGCCGCTCCCCACCAGAAGCCTGCGGGAGTCGGAGGCCCCCAAGACTTTTGTAGAATCTTCACGGCTGAGGGGACGCTTTTCGAGAATGGGACCCAAGCCCTAGCAGACAAGCGTCCGAGTTCCAAGGTGTCCCAGGGCCATTTTAGTGGACCAGGCCCAAAACCGAAGAGCCGGCCGCCATTTTGAGAGTCCTGTGGCAGCCGCCTATCGCTGCAGCGCAAGAGCGGGCGCATCTCAACTACATGGTGAGCGAGACGCTGTAGCGCAAGAGCGGGCGGTAAACAGCTGAATGGCGGAAGAGGCACAGTGTAGCAAAAGCGGGCGGAATGGCAACTAAAACGATAAAGGGGCGCCCCACTACAGCTTGTCTTCAGGTCAAACGGATTGTGGGACAAGGTCCAGAATTGAAGAGTCATCAAAAGGCAAAAAGTTCCGCCGGACCCCGGGAGCCGGCCGCCTATGTCGGGGGCGATCTCAGGCTACACCAGTGCTATAAGACTTGGGGAGGGTGTCGGAGCCAAGCGTCTTCTCCGAGTCCATGGCCATCACACCGCCCCTCAGGGGCCTCCGTCAAGCTGTTTAGGAAGGTAACATATCACATTGTTTTCTAATGCAGTCAGGTCCACAAACGACACTCACTTACTTTGAGAATAGTGAAGCTGCAGTAGGTGGAAATAAGCTTCAGACAGTGTTACAAGCACTGCTCAGAACTCTTAACTATGGCACCCAACATCCAGAACTTATGCTATTTGAGAATGGTAGTGACATCGAAGCATCTCAGGGACCAAAACAATTAACGTACTTTCACGTATGAAAATCTTACTTGGGGAGGGGGCAGGAGCGAAGCGCCCCCTCCCAGTCAGCGCCACCACACCGTATGTTGAAAATCTGAAGCCATCGTTCTACAAAGTCAACCAAACTTGGATTGAAAAATCTAGAAAAATGTACAAACTGAAAACCAGTTTTGGTCTGCATAGCATCAGTAGCAACGCTTGAGTCAGCTTTGTGTCAAGCCGCTATTTTGATTCAACAAAGCACAGGCATTGAAAAAGGCTGAAATTCAGAACTCTAAACTATGGCACCCAACATCCAGGAGCTTGCCATCCGGATCTTGGAGCCTTGTGCTGTTTTCGATCTATTCACACATCGGTCCACTACTGACATCATCTTATAAACCAACGTTATGTAAATAGTTATTTAATAAAATGTTTTACCCTGTTTCTTTGCTGGTGTGTTGTCTATATTTTTAATATTTGCATAGGGTTTGTCGTTATTTTGTGCGGGATGGGTGATGGAGCCGAGCTGTCTTGCAGCCCTCATGGTGTGGAGCTCAGTTCATCTCACTATTTTCGTATTTCTCATGAAGGGTTGTTCCTAATATTTCTATTTTAGCGAGGTCAAAAAGAGATCCAATTAGTGGCCTACTGATTTTGCTCGATTACTTTTATTTTTTTACACGATTTTTCACTATCTGCAAAGACTAAACAGAGTATTGCGACTTTGTGCTTGTTTGTAAATAGAGAATGATCCAAAGAGAACCAATTCTAAAACAGTAAATGCTTGGACAACAATCAATCAAATGGAGAGACAAGGAGGCACGACGGATTACAACGGTGGTAAAGGCCTGCGTTAACTACCCTTCAGTATCTGCAAAGAGAGAGTACTACTAAGACAAAAGAGGGGAGGGGGGGGTGCAGCGTTCAAAGCACATCAGCGTGCATAAATACGAAAATGTTTTTATCTATCACGTACTTGACATTTTAAAGCTTTTCATATTTTTTTTTTTTTTTTTTTTGCGCAAGACCTTTATTGAAAATCAAGCATTTGACACAGCAAGAGCCTACAACCCGGAGGCCGGCTCGCTACGTTTATTCCATTAACCATCATCGTAATCCAATGTTACACATATTCCAGAATATTGCAGGGTATCGCACGTATGGTTAATAGCTGGCATTCGAAACTGAGTCTCACTTTTTTCACTTTTTATAACAAGAACATTAAACCAACATACCCCAATTCGGCCGTATCGTGTAATCCTAATGTACTACCCAGCAGTCGCGTCGATACATCTAGGGTCCCTCTCCCCCCGCCTCCATCTCACACCTGTCCCATCAGCACTCATGCAGTCCTGCAACCCATTCAGTCCGTGTGTGGAAGTTCCTCATTATCCTGCTGTGAGGTCAGATAATCTTCTAGATAAACCCACATGTTTTTTGGTCGTGACTTAGCTGGCATCAGTTCTTCGTAAGTTTGTAACTTGTCACGGCAGGTGGACATGTCATGTAACCATGTTTTTAACTTCGGCACTTTGCGACTATGCCAGCATTGTGCCACTTGTCTCTTAGCCAATAAGAGTGCTATCGCACAGAACTTCTTTTTCAAGGCTCTGAACTGCGGTACTATCCCCAATAAGCAGACTTTGGGTGTGCAGTGTACCTCCTCTTCCAGCATGACAGATAAAGTAGTAGTCACCTGCCCCCAGTATCCTCCCACCTTGGCGCAGTCCCACGCTAAGTGTGCAAAGCCCGCCCCCTCCCTGTTGCACCTTTTACATCTGTCCTCCTCTTGAAGCCCAAATTTAAACAATTTCTCTGGTGTGTAATATACTTGATGGAGGAATTTAAAGTGAATCAGCCTCAGATTACCATTCGGTGTGAGTATTTGTGTCAGAGCGCATGTGTTAGCCCATTCTTCATCAGATAATGGCGCGTCTAGTAGTGCATCCCACCGCCCTTTCGCTTTCAACCCTTGTCCATCCAGTTCCAGTTGTGCGGCTGAATACAGCCTAGACACCAGGTGTGATAAATCATTAGTTGTGATTAACAGTTGCAGTGGTGCAAGGCATTGCGGCTCTGAAGGGAACGTAGGGTAGTGCTCCCTCAGGGCTCTAGTGAGTCTGTAATACGTGAAGCGAAACATGGACGTTTGGTTATTTACATAACCCAGGTTGTCTAAGCCCACGAACTCCCCATCTCGGAACACGTCACCCATCCTATCGATACCGGCTTTGGCCAGTAGAGACATTCCGACGCTCTCCCCAGTTACCGAGAGCTCCTGGTGGTGGTGTAGCATCATGGCTGGTGCATATAGTGGGGTCTTGTGTGCTAGTTGCCCTAATTTATGCCAGGCTTTGACCGTGGTATCTACCGTGTTGATATCTCTAGCATGTAGCGGGGGGCGGGTGTGTGAGATGATTGCCGTGAGTGGAATAGGGTGTGTGTCGCTCTCCTCTATAGCGGTGTGGGTGAGGTAAGGAACTGCGTGATACCAATACGCCGCATATTGTGCCTGTGCGCACAAGTAATACAGGAGAAAGTCAGGTACCCCGAAGCCGCCTCTTGCAAGTGGAAGTTGCAGAGTCTGTAGATCCACACGTGCCTGTTTACCCGCCCAAATCAAGGTCCGCACCAAGGAGTTTATATGTCGGAAGATAGCCTGCGGTGGAGTGATTGGTATGTTGTTAAACAGGTATAACAGCTTGGGCAGTATGTTCATTTTAACAATCGCTATCCTGTCCGCCAATGAAAGGGGCAGACGTATCCAGCGTTGTACACTGTCCTCCAGTTTCGTCAGCACCACTCCGTAGTTTGCCCTGAGCACCTCATCCGGATCTCTGTGGTACATGACCCCTAGGTATCGTATAGGGTCCTGTTGCCAACCCAGCGGAAAGTCCACCACAAACTCAGAAGTGGTGTCCGTGAGGGGTATTATAGACGATTTGGACCAATTTATGGCTAGACCCGAATGTCCCCCGAACCTTATGTATTCCCTGAGTATGGCGTTCAAATGAGTCTCCGGGTCCCGGACGTATAGCAACATGTCGTCTGCATATAAGGAGATGTGAAGCGGCCTGGCTATGAAGTGCAGTGCCGATTCCCTGTAGTTCTGTCGTATCAGACACGCCAAAGGTTCTAGTGCTAATGCAAATAATAGCGGCGAGATTGGGCCTCCTTGCCGCGTCCCTCGCTCAATCGCAAATTGGTCCGAAATGTATCCATTAATTCTGACCCTAGCATGCGGTTTCGTGTAAAGCAGGGTGACCCATTGCACAAAACGTTTAGGGAACCCCATTCTATGGAGGACAGTGATCATATACCTCCATTCAATAGAGTCAAACGCCTTCGCCGCGTCTAGCATGACCGCTACAGCTTTGACTGAAGGTTGTAGATAGTGCGATAGTGCAAATAGAGTCCGGGTATTATGTGCTGTTGATCTGGTGGGCACAAATCCGGACTGATCCGGTAGTACCAGACTAGTCATCAGTGGTGATAGCCGCTTGGCTATAAGCTTAGCAAGAATTTTCGAGTCGACGTTGATTAAAGATAACGGTCGGTACGAGTCACACTCCTCCGGATCTTTAGATGGTTTCAGAAGAGCGATAATCATGGCTTCGCGTAGCGTGGGGGGAAGTATGCCTTTCTCAAAGGAGGTGCCATACATATCTACTAAATGTGGCGCTAGTATGTCTGCATATTGTTTGTAAAATTCCGGGGTGAACCCATCCGGGCCAGGTGCCTTGCCATTCGGAAGTGAGCCTATTATCTCTTTAACCTCATCCGCCGTGATAGGCCTTGCTAAGTACTCTCTGTGTGCATCTGATAGCCACCCTATCGCTACGTCGTGCAGGTATGTGTAGGTGTCATCCGCCGGAGCAGTGGGTTGGGATTTGTATAGGGAACCAAATGAATTCACAAAGCATTTCAGTATGTCATTAGCATGGGTTTGTGTGGCGCCCTCCCCGTTCTTTACCCTAAGTATCGTAGTCTGGCCTCGACCTGTGCAGATCTTCCTAGCCAACACAGCCCCCGGCCGACCTCCTTCCCCAAAAGCTCTAGCCACATGCGTGCGGTTTAAATATTTCATTTCAGAGTCTAGAAAGGTCTCGTGTTCTGTGTGTATTTCGCGAAGCTTGGCCAGGTGCGTGATATCCTGAGTGGATTCATACAGGGATTCCAGGTCTCTCATTAGCTGTTCGCATCTGCGTATCTGAGTTCTAATATCCTTCAGGACCCCTACTGTGGTGCTTATACAGACCCCTATTATCGTGGCCTTGAATGCTTCCCAGAGGATGCCAGGATCATCAGTCGATGGGGCATTAAGGTCAAAGTAATCTCTAATCGCCCTCAGAATCGTGTCGGCATAAATGGCATCAGTTAGAGCACGTGCGTTAAAGCGCCATTGGAAAGGGGGGGGTGTGTATCGTGGAACGTCCAGCTGTAGTAGGACAGGATTGTGATCAGACAGCGTGCGAGGGAGCACCTGCAGGTGTCTCACCCATAGTGCCAGATCAGAGGAGCCCAGCCAGTAGTCCAATCTTGACCAGCTGTTGTGGGAAGCATTAACGTGCGTGGCCCCAGGCGCGTCAGTGTACCTCAACCTCCAAAGATCCGCCATACCCAGATCCTTCATCATGTGTCCCACCATTGTGCGTGAGTGCTTGTGCTGTTCCACCGAATTGGTTGACCGGTCTAAACCATCACAGAGTGTCACGTTCCAATCCCCACCAGATAATATATGTGCGCTATTGTGTTCCTGTAGGTGTCCCCATATCTCCCTGAAGAAATCCGGGGCATCTGTGTTAGGACCGTATACATTCAGCAATGTAACTTTCTGCCCCCTCAATGTACCTGAAACCATTAAAAACCTGCCTTCAGGGTCCTGTGTGACTGTGTGACTCACAAAACCCACCCCTCGTTTCACCAGAATGATCACCCCTCTAGAGTAAGAAGAGTACGAGGCCCTGAAAACCTCCTCCGCCCATCTTGCCCCCAGGTGTGCTTGTGAGTGTGGGGCCAGGTGAGATTCCTGTAGGAATGCTATATCCACATTCCACCTCGTCAGGCTTGCAAAAATCTGTCGTATTTTACGCGGCTGTGAGAACCCTCTAATGTTCCAGGTTAGTATGTTTAAACTGCGTCTACCCACCTCCCTAGTCCCCATCAATTACCAATGACATAATGCATGAGCGTTCCATACAAATCAATTGCATAAGGATCAGGAGCATCTCCCTATTAGGTGCTCCAGTCGTTCCAGCAGTAGCGGGGACCAACTCGAAATCAGTACAAAAAGACATTACACATTCTGTCGGCCTAACAGTACAATCATACATCCCGCCCCCCCAAAACCCACCCACTCCAGCAACCCCAACCTGCCGAAGCCATTCCCGTCCAGTGCACCAATGCAAAACTCCCATAAACAGTAACATAGTGCCAGAACCAAACTCTTATTGGGTAATACCCTTGTAGAGGTCCGCCAGGGGCACAACTCACCACCTGGTGTACAGGTGTGGGCGATGCTAAAGAAGCTGTAAGAAGCGCAGTTCAGGTGTATACCCGCCGCCCCCCCCTCCCCCACCCCCCGAACAACCAACAACCAAGCCACCGGCTGAGCAACATGTCTGGCATAGTGTGTCCCCATTGCAATGTCAACAGTTCGTCATCAAGGCACATTATTCCTCCCTTCACACCCTTACTGCTCGCCGCACAGAGTGCATTGGGGCTCACCCACAGTCAGTGACCGAGGCCTCCCATAGTGCAATGATACCGAGCAGAGCGCTTCAGATAAAGGGGCAGTTTCTCGCCAATCGTGCATTTGCCTGCATTAAGTAATCGCCTCCGGGTGATAGTGTCACTCCATTGCGTATGCCAACACCGCCCTATGTGATGTGCATGAGTTGCAGTGCATTCCCAGCGCAAAGTTAGTAGTGAGCCGCATGTCCGAACAGAGGCCTCTTAGCCCCAACTGGACCTCTTCACCCAGGCTCTCTGCGCATGTTGAGTCAATCCCACCACCGGGCATACTGGAAAACAAGTCTTAGCAGTCTAGCAAGTGCGGAAATCAAAGGCCATGCTAGAACGCATGATTTAATAACTGAATTGTACACTCACCAGTGGCATACCATGAAACAACCCCTCATCGTTAGTCCGAGTCTCGTCGTTGGTCATTTTGCAAATTGTCTCTGATCTCTCGCTGAACCCTTTTGACAAATTCTTGTGCTGCTTTCGGAGTCGGTAGTATAGTCGCTTTCTCCTTCCATACCACTCTGAGGCGCGCTGGATACATCATGGAGTAGACAATGTTCATCTCACGCAATTTGGTCTTCACTGCAGTATATTCCTTCCGGGCCTGCTGGACCGCAACTGTGTGGTCCGGATAGAATTCCAAGGAGTTCCCTTGATGCTGGATCTTCCCTTTCTCTCTTGCTAGCCGAAGGATCGTGTCCCTGTCGCGATAATTGAGGATACGTGCAACAATCGGTCTCGGCGTGGCACCGGGTGGTGGTTTCGGGGCCAGCGACCTATGAGCACGCTCCACAATAAAGAGGGGCGACAGGGCCTCAGCTCCGAACAGATCCTTGCACAGTGTTTCCACGTAGGTTTCCATGCGGCCTGTGTTGGTGGACTCCGGCAGGCCCGTGATCCGTACGTTGTTGCGCCTCGAGCGCGCTTCTAAATCCTCCTCCTTCGCCTTGATAACCTCCAGTAGCCGTTCCATATCTGCGCACTTTGAGGTGGAGGCCCGCGCCTCATCTTCGACCGCGGATATCCGTGTTTCGGCCTCGTCCAGCCTCTCCCCATGCTTTTCCTGTCGCGCTGCCATGGTGTCCATTCTACAAGTTAAGTTATCTAACTTGCCATTAATATCCTCAGGTTTGATTGTATCGCTAGCAGGATCTTTTCGATGTTGTTGTTGGGCGCCTGACCTGCCTCCTCCTCCGACACCCCGTCAGGGGACTTCTGCGTTTTCTTTGTCTCAAAAGGCAGCTTCTGTTGGTGTTTGTCCGGTTTGCCCATGCTCGCGGGTGGGGAGGTTGCCTTCCTGTACGTGGACCCCGAAGCCCTCGTCTGTCTGGTCGCCGACGCCGTGTTGAACCCCACCCTTGGGGCGATCTCCGCCTAGCAGACTCTTTCCACGTGGTGGACTTCTGGCCTCCCAACCGTGCAGAGAGATGGTCCCAGCGTGGCAGCCCGCAGGGCAGTGGATATCGCAGGTCTTCCTGATCACCCAGGTGGCGTGTCGATGTTCTATGGTCAGCGCACTCCCCTCACACTCAGTGTTTAGGGTAGACAGCCATCCACGCTGGTGCGACGCCTCCTAAGATCAAACGTATGCCAGGCGTTGTCTCTCCGTGCAGCCCGCGCCGGCTTGTAGGTTCTGGGTCCGCGAGTGTCCCACCAGGAGGGGCCGCCTCGCACGTGGTCGCCTTGGAGGACACGCTTTTCACAGCAGGCACCAACCCTGGCGCAAGAACATGCAGCGACCTGTACACTTGGGCTGATGGGGTCTGGCAGCAGTGGCCACAGGTCTCCTATTTATGGGCTAGCCCACGCAGATCATTATGCAGCACTGTCCACCGTAGACTGCTCGCTCCTCATAGCGCTCACCTCCAGTAGCCAGCAGCACTCACCCTGCAGGAGCGCGGAGATGTCCACCTCTGCGCTAGCGCTCCGCACTGTGCACAACGCTGGGTACTCGTCTGGTAGCTGATCTCCCCTCCGCTGCATCAGGCCACCGCTGGTGTCTCGCCACTGCCACAGGAGTCAGGGATTACTCGATTATGCCCGCGTTTTTCGTTTTGCCGCCGCCATTTTGTCAGGCAGTGCCTCCAATGCCTGAATGTGATAACCAGGGGCTTCGCAGCGCCACAATTTCGTATGCAGGGGTAGTGGGGAGGATAGCCCTCAGAGTCCTACCTCCGCCATGCGTCCCTGCTCCTGGACAGTAGTGTGGCGATTTGTCTCCGCTCGCCTGCTGTGTGTATGTCCCAACACGGCGGCCATCTTGTCAGGCGCCCGGATCCCTCGCCACGGTTAATCGCGAATTGCAGGGTTGTCTTCGTTCGCCGGTGGCTGGCTCTCATCCCGACATGTGCTCCACCGCTTCGCACATCCTGCTAGTCGATCGGGGGGCCGGTTGTTCAGGCGGGAGCGGCGAAAATCACCACAGTTGGCGATCGCCCGACGGAGCTGCTTCTCAGGCAGCCATGTCGCCGTGCGCCCCCTAGCGCCTCCCCAAAGCTTTTCATATTTGCTATTAAAAAAAAAAAAAACAATGAAATTCACAGAAAAAACCATAGGTTATAGTGGATATATAGTTAGGAATTTGCATTTAGAAAACCTTGAAAATTCAATGAAAAAACCATTGGTTTTAGGCCATATATAGTTAGGAATTAGCATTTACAAAACCTTATTTTACTCGCATAAAACCATTGAAATTCCATATATAGTTAGAAGCGCTAACTATATATCGCGCACCCGCAATCCACTGCTGATGATGTCACATATTACATCATTCATGACATGGTCAGTGACATCACTGATGACATCACTGATGACATCTCAAATGACATCACTGATGACAACTCAAATGACATCACTGATGACATCTCAAATGACATCACTGATGACATCACTGATGACAACTCAAATGACATCACTGATGACATCTCATTTGTCATCACTGATCACATCACTTATGTGATAATACAATGAACCTCTTCAGACTCTAATATAACCTTACATACACTCAGTATAAACAGACACTCACAGACTGTCACTCATCCATGGAGTTACTCACACACCTAGTCAGTCATGCAAAGAATCAATCACACCTCCATTTCCTCAACTATAAAGTTATACACATCTTACTTATTCAAACATATAATAACACATATTTATTCTCTTATATAATCCCTGATACAAGCTCACAGTGATCGATACAGCCACTCACACATTCACTGGCTCTTATGTTCAGTTATTTATATATCTCAACTCTCACATGTATTGTGTTTTACATACGTACTTACTTGCACATGTAGCAATGAGAAATCCATTCACTCACCAACACACCCATGCATAGTCAACCGCCCATATAGCTGTTTCCACATGCACTCTTGAACTCATACTCCTAGTGAATCAACTGCTTACACATCTATGCACAGAGTCACGCACCTCCCAGCCACCCACACACACACTCAGCCTCCCATTCAAATACTTGGGCAACCAATCAATAACCCATATGGCCACTCTTATAGCTACTGATCAACACATGCAGCAGCTTACACAACAACAAACATACTGATGCACAAATTAAGACAGTTTAGTCACTAACCCATGCACTCAGTGAGACACATTTAATCACTCACTCATACAGTCAGTCATGCACCTACTAAATCCTTCATCCAGACACTTATACATCCACTCATTATTCAATATGTAAGACATATTTTAACTTTACAGAAACATACAGTCAATGGATGTTGTCATCAGTGATGTCATCAGTGATGTCATTTGAGATGTCATCAGTGATGTCATCAGTGATGTCACTGACCATGTCATGAATGATGTAATATGTGACATCATCAGCAGTGGATTGCGGGTGCGCGATATATAGTTAGCGCTTCTAACTATATATGGAATTTCAATGGTTTTATGCGAGTAAAATAAGGTTTTGTAAATGCTAATTCCTAACTATATATGGCCTAAAACCAATGGTTTTTTCATTGAATTTTCAAGGTTTTCTAAATGCAAATTCCTAACTATATATCCACTATAACCTATGGTTTTTTCTGTGAATATATATATATATATATATATATATATATATATATATATATATATATATATATATATATATATATATATATATATATATATATATATATATATATATATATATATGTATATATATATATATATATATATATATTACCTACTGGCGGTCGCCAGTAGGTTGTTATAGTTAGGATTGTTTTCCATAGGAAATCCTCAACATTCTATTTGGAATAACTTTGGCCCTGGTGGATGAGTCTTTGCGAATTTCTCAAAGAAGATGGCTAGATCCGCTGCGCTCCTTCCCTGAAAGTTTGGGGGGGATTGGTCAAGTGGGGGCTGAGATATAAGGGGGGTCCCAAAACGTGTTTTCTCCATGTTATTTTCCATAGGACCTTTAGACTCGGCTACAGGTCGAACGGCTGAATGAATTTATAAGAAATTTGCCAAAACTGTAGAGTCTTGTTCGCAGATTACGCTTTTTTTGGGATGGTGTAAATCCGTTCAGTAGTTGTTGAGAAAATTAAAGTTAAAGCCAATTATATATCTATAGGCGCGCACACGTGCGCGCACCCAAGCGGCTGCGCGTGAGCGGAATTTTTTTTTGGCTGGGTGACGTCTGTTAACGTTCGATTCGAAGGAAATCAGGAAGTTTTGTCCGCCATTTTGTCACTGCGAGTAAATATATTGTTCATTTCAAAGCGTTGAAACATGGAAAGGGGAGAAGGTAGAGATTGTTTTGCTGCGTAGCTTTTCTCGGGGTGTGCAGTAAGGCCCTTAAACGCAAAAAGATATAATTTTTCCCCGAAAAAAAATAGGGGGTGCGCGCACCCGGTCGCGCACACCTATTTACAAGAGTGTGAAAATGGAGATAAATCAGAAGTTTGAGTGCTTAGATATAAGGTGGCTCTGAAAAGAGCCCTTGTGTTAATTGAGTGTTTTCTGCATTTATAAGTAAGTACCGATGCAGAGCCTGATGTTGCAGAGGAAGATTCTGTTTCCCTCATTCGTGAAATGAACACCGTCTCTCCTATAGACGTCTTGCATGTGGTATCGCAAGTTGTTGTGGTAAATAGAACCCATGCTATAATCTCTGAGGCACGCAGAAACAGATTTATTTACATGTCTCCTTGCTTTCTCAAATTGTGCACAATGTTGATTGGACCAATTCCATTTCTGTCTTTGGCATATATTGGAATATACCAAGGCAGATCGAGGAAAAAGTGTCATCAATTGTCGAAAGGTGTCTTTTAGAAGCATTTCCAGACCTACCCCAGTGATTGTGCCTAGATCGTTCCCACCACAGTGCACAATTATAAGGTCTGGTTCTGGGAGATGCATAAAAGTTTTCACCAATGGAATCAATTGGTGACATTTCAATCCTCTTTTGGCAATCCATGTTATGTGTACATTTGGTAAGCCGAGGTTGCAAATTCGTCTGCTTACTGCATATTTTTCACTCAGTGAATATAACTGTGTCCTATTAGCCAGACCTTCATTTTCAAGGGATTTGTAGTCGTCCTCCGATCGGTTCTGGAAGTGGAATGGTAGTTAGAAGTTGAAATTCTAAATAAAGAAAAAGGAAGAGGCTGGGTGTGGTTTAAAAAATAAAAATGATTGGTTGATTGTAACAAGTGGAGATTGAACAGTACGTTCCATGTTAATGTTTATGTTAAACGAAAAGTACTATTGGGTGTGAAAAAACAAGACATGTAACAGAGCTGTGTATTGGCAGGTGTTTCTGGAGGGAAAATAGTGTTCTTAGTTTGTTGTAGAACGTTAAGACATGAACTTTTGACCTGTGCCTTCAGCAAGGTGCAGAATGAGGTGTAACCATGGAAACAGCCGGAGATGGCAGTTGGTGATGGGTTCACTCTTTGGTGCCTCTGCATCTGAGTCTGTTCTCTGGTGGCAGGCGGAGAACTGTTTGTTATTGTGGAGATGAAAGGGTGATAAGGAGAGAAATACGACATAGCGTCTGGCCTGTAGAAGCGTGGGAGCAGTGATTAACTCTGAGTAAAGCGGAACTGTGTCGGTGCTTAGTAACAGTAAAAAAAAAATGTTAACAGTGGTATAACTGTCTTTACGGTGCGCGACCTACTAAGAAGTTGTTGTGGTAAATAGAACCCATGCTATAATCTCTGAGGAACGCAGAAACAGATTTATTTACATGTCTCCTTGCTTTCTCAAATTGTGCACAATGTTGATTGGACCAATTCCATTTCTGTCTTTGGCATATATTGGAATATACCAAGGCAGATCGAGGAAAAAGTGTCATCAATTGTCGAAAGGTGTCTTAGAAGCATTTCCAGACCTACCCCAGTGATTGTGCCTAGATCGTTCCCACCACAGTGCACAATTATAAGGTCTGGTTCTGGGGGATGCATAAAAGTTCTCACCAATTGGAATCAATTGGTGACATTTCAATCCTCTTTTGGCAATCCATGTTATGTGTACATTTGGTAAGCCGAGGTTGCAAATTCGTCTGCTTACTGCATATTTTTCACTCCAGTGAATATAACTGTGTCCTATAAGCCAGACCTTCATTTTCAAGGGATTTGTAGTCGTCCTCCGATCGGTTCTGGAAGTGGAATGGTAGTTAGAAGTTGAAATTCTAAATAAAGAAAAAGGAAGAGGCTGGGTGTGGTTAAAAAAATAAAAATGATTGGTTGATTGTAATAAGTGGAGATTGAACAGTACGTTGCATGTTAATGTTATGTAAAACTAAAAGTACTATTGGGTGTGAAAAAAATGACATGTAACAGAGCTGTGGATAGGCAGGTGTTTCTGGAGGGAAAACAGTGTTGTCACTTTGCTGTAGAACGTTGAGATATGAACTTTTGACCTGTGCCTTCAGCCAGGTGCAGAATGAGGTGTTACCATGGAAACAGCCAGAGATGGCAGTGGGTGATGGGTGACTTTTATGTGACATTGAAAATATTGTGAGGGAGAACCAACTGAAATGTAAATGCTTACGTTACGCGCTCAGCGGCGCGCCCCGGATTGCTTCCGGGAAGCTGCGCTTCGCGCCTCGCGCACCGGAGCACTTCCGGGTGCGCTAACGCGGCGAGTCATATGACGCATTACGCAACAACGCGATACCTCGTTGGGGCTCCACCGGAACTGATCGAATTGGTAGTCTACAGTGTTTCTGGATGTTTCAGACTGAAGCTGGCGTCAGCATGAGAGCACCCCGTGGCTACGTCGTGGCCATTCCGCGAGCATTCTTGGCAGTCGCTCCCCACCGGAAGTCTGCAGGAGTCGGGGGCCTCGGTGACTCTTGTAGAATCTTCAAGGCTGAGGGGACGCTTTTGGGAATGGGGCCCATGCCCTAGCAGTCAAGCGTCCGAGTTCCAGGGTTGCCCAGAGCCATCCTTGCAGGCCAGGCCCAAGTCTGTGGAGCCGACCGCCATTTCTTAAGCTCCGTGGCAGCCGCCTGTCGCTGTATCGCAAGAGTGGGTGCAATTCAGCCGGATGGCGGGTGAGACGCTGTAATAGCAAGAGCAGGCGTAATTCAGCTGGCCGAGCGAGGCACTGTGCCGCAGGAGCAGGCGCAACTCAGCTGGCCGAGTGAAGCGCTGGGGTGTAGCTAAGAAACCTCCACCTGGGGAGGTGGGAGAGGCTCGTTCGCGCCGCCTCTCCCTTCCAGTGCACCCCACGCCGTCTCCTGGCGCAGGTATATGTGATGGTAGGACCAGGGCACCGCAGGACGTGTCTTCAGGTCAAACGGATTGTGGGACAAGGTCCAGAATGGAAGAGGCATCAAAAGGCAACAAGTTCCGCCTGACCCCGGGAGCCGGCCGCCTATGTCGGGGGCGATCTCAGGCCATACCAGGGGAACAAGACTTGGGAAGGGGGCAGGAGCCAAGCGCCCCCTCCGAGTCCGTGCCACCACACCGCCTCTCAGGGGCCTCCGTCAAGCGGCTCAGGGAGGCACCGCAGGCAGCCGTTCTTCAGATCAGTTGTTCTCACCGGCAAGCAAGAGTGGGTGCAATTCAGCTGGATGGCGGGTGAGACGCTGTAATAGCAAGAGCAGGCGTAATTCAGCTGGCCGAGCGAGGCAATGTGCTGCAGGAGCGGGCGCAACTCAGCTTGTCGAGTGAAGCGCTGGGGTGTAGCTAAGAAACCTCCACCTGGGGAGGTGGGAGAGGCTCGTTCGTGCCGCCTCTCCTTTCTAGTGCACCCCACGCCGTTTCTTGGACCCTGAAGTATGGCACTCAACATCCAGAACTTATGACATTTGTGCAAGGCAGGGACATCAAAGCCTCTCAGGGACCAAGCATATCCAGAGTCCTTCCTACAGAAGGTGGTGGGGGTGGCGACATTAGCAAGGCATCCCCCCACACAACTTGTCGGACATCACCTCTGGATGTACTGGGTGTTCAATTCCAGAATTGAAACAACTAAGAAGCAATTAGAAGTGTTGTTTTCATTTTGCAGCAGGCTGCCATGTAAATAGTTATTTAATAAAACGTTTTACCCTGTTACTTTGCGTGTGTGTTGTATATATTTATAATATTTGCATAGTGTTTGTCGTTATTTTGGGCGGGGTGGGCGGCGGAGCCGACCTGTCTTGCAGCCATCATGGCGTCGAGCTCGGTTCCTCTCACTAGTTTCATGTTTTTTCGAACGATTTATATGTTATAGTTTGCTAGCACGATACAGCGGATAGTCCGCATTATATATATATGTCCTTTTTATTAGGGGGGTCCTCCGGTGGAGTCGGACGATCTACCTCTAATAAACGGTCCGAGTTGAACCAACTACCAACAAACGGGGCAGAGATAGGCATGACGGGTTACAAAGGGGACAAAAGTGTGCACTACCTATCCTTCACTATCTGCAAAAACTAAACAGAGTATTGCGACTCTGTGCTTATTTGTGAACAGAGAATGACCCAAAGAGAACCAATTTCGAACAATCATAGGCTATTGGCAGTGGGCAGAGAGGCCATGACACAGAAAATGGCTGTTACTTACGGGCATGATGGGGCCTAAAAGGGACTAGATGGCGTGGCCACTGTTTCGCGACTTTCACTTTACTTTTAACAGTGGCTGTGGTGAACATAAATGAACGCCGCTTATGTATACCTAATTTTAGTCATTTTCCACAAAAAAGCTTTTGATATTTGCTATTAAAAAACCAAAGAAATTCACTGAAAAAACCATAGGTTATAGACCATATAAAGTTAGGAATTAGCATTTACAAAACCTTGAAAAATCACTGAAAAAACCATAGGTTATAGACCATATATAGTTAAATATCTCAAGTCCATCTCTGCACTCGATGGAGATACAGGTCGTCGATCAGAAGATGTGCTGGCCACCTCTAATGGTAATAGCGTGGCCAGGGCTCTTGTCGTTGCCTCTGCAAATTGCACAGGGTGCACTTGTTTGACATGCCGCACCATGGTATGTATGGAAAAGGAATATTTTTTTGCTGGATTTCTTTTTGAGAGAACTAAGTCACATATCGTGCAGGTTACTTTTGGTGCATTCACTTTCTTTTGATCTTCAGGATAAGTGAAAAATTGCCAGATGAAAGATTTATTTTTTCTTATTAAAGGTAGTCGATCATTTTGGTCAGATTCGGAAGATGAATAAGATACGGTAGCCATTTCACCAAAGTCTTCCGAAAGATGTAGGACGTTGTTCTCTCTTGAGAGTAGAAAAGATAGTGAGGGAAGTGGGTGGAGTGCTGCGTGTAAATTCCAGAATTGAAACTATTAAGAACCAATTGAAAATGTTGTTTTCATGTTGCAGCAGGCTGCCATGTAAATAGTTATTTAATAAAACGTTTTACCCTGTTACTTTGCTGGTGTGTTGTATATATTTATAATATTTGCATAGTGTTTGTCGTTATTTTGGGTGGGGTGGGCGGCGGAGCCGAGCTGTCTTGCAGCCATCATGGCGTCGAGCTCGGTTCCTCTCACTAGTTTCATATTTCTCATGAGGGGTTGTTCCTAATTTTTCTATTTTAGCGAAGTCAAAAAGATATCCCATCAGTGGCCTACTGATTTTGCTCGATTCCTTTTGTTTTTTCTAACGATTTATATGTTATAGTTTGCTAGCACGATACAGCGGCTAGTCCGCATTTTATATATATGTCCTTTTTATTAGGGGTGTCCTCCGGTGGAGTCGGACGATCTACCTCTAATAAACGGTCCGGGTTGAACCAACTACCATCCTGATTTTGTATATCTTCTGAGCTGGATTTAAGCACACAATTGTTAAAGTATGAAACGTTTTATATTTCTAAAAAAAATACCAAGGTGTGTACATCCGGTAACGCACGAAAGTTTAAAAAGACATTCGGCTCCATTTACTGAAAAGTTTCCTAAGAATAAAAAAGAAGTCTAGGTACAGTCTCTTTGACGTACTATAAGTTCTTTGAGGGGTGTATGAAGAAATTCAATAAGTTCAAATTGCAAAGTTTTCACGAAATATATAGGCAGGTGCGCGCACTCGGTCGCGCACGAAAGCCTGAAAATGCGATATCCATTTTATTGACAACTGTTGCCGAGAGTGCGCACACCGGGTCACGCACGAAAGTTTAGTAAGGCTATTTTTATTTACAGACAAATTTTAATGCGTTCAAAAAAAGGCAAGGTACAGACTTTCGAATTGTGTATCGCTTTACAAGGAGTCTCTATGCAACTTGAACAGTGAAGAAAACGGCTTGTTTTCGAAAAAAATATTGCCAGAACTTTATTGACAAAAGTATAGGTTGCATACACGACATATTTCTGAATTCGCATTTTAAAAACCAATGAAATTCACAGAAAAAACCATAGGTTTTACACACGTTATAGTTAGGAAGTAGCATTTGAAAAACCTATGAAATTCACTGAAAAAACCATAGGTTTGACACATGTTATAGTTAGCTGGAAATTTTACTGATATAAAACCAATGAAATTCCACGTTATAGTTAGTTGGACTCACTATAACTTGCGCGTGCAATGCACTGCTGATGACGTCACATATTACATCACTCATGACATGGTCAGTCACTGACCATGTCATGAGTGATGTAATAAGTGACGTCATCAGCAGTGCTTTACACGCGCAAGTTATAGTGAGTCCAACTAACTATAACGTGGAATTTCAATGGTTTTATGTCAGTAAAATTTCCAGGTAACTATAACTGGTGTGAAACCTATGGTTTTTTCAGTGAATTTAATAGGTTTATTAATTGCTAATTCCTAACTATAACTGGTGTGAAACCTATGGTTTTTTCAGTGAATATATATATATATATAAAAATAAATTCCAATCCTGGATGCTTGTATATGAAATCAGGCGCTGACACCGTGGGATCAGGTTCATCAAAGAAAAGGTTTTTTTTTCCATACGAGTGGCTTGACAATGTACAAACATATTTATATTGATGTTGACAACCACTTACTCAGGACACTTCATTTCCACAAGATATATATGGGATCCCTGTGCCTGTGCTCAGCAATCAGTGGCTGGTAGACTCATCAGTGGTTGGTAAATTGTGAAGCTTTCTAAAGAGTGCATAGCATGGGTGCCAAGAGTCATAATCAAACTATGAAAATTGCACCATTTGTTTCTTGCTAAGGAGTAATAAGAGGCTGTCTATATAATGTTGAGATAGCGTTGAACGCAGAATGCAGCACACATAGAAAAAGCAAAAACGAGGAGAAATAAACGAATTCTCCACGCGTGCCATTCAAACGCCTGCTTTTGCACGCTGCTATTGAAAATGGTACTAACCCACGGGAGCATCCAAAAAAGTGACACTCCGGTGGCGATAGGGGCGTGTAAATATGCCTTTTTGTCTTTTGAAAGAAGCTGTCCATTCCTCAGTGCAGACAGCATTGGGATGGTGTAAGTGAGGGGTAGGGAGATGAAGGCAGTGCTAAACTTTATTGGTCCATGTGTTATGGCAGAAAAACAATTTCTCTCGGGGAGGCCTACTTACAGACTGAAAACAGCTTAAATAGGGGGAGAATTGATGGGTTTGTGGTGTTAGTTCGTACCTGTGAGGAGAGAAACAAGGACACATGGAGAGTAAGCATTCAAAAGAAGGCAGAGTGATTAAGGTAAGCTGCTTGTTGCCACCCCCGCCCCTTCACTAAACGAACCAAGTGTACCAGGCCTCAGCTCAGTCACCCTGTGCATTCAGCAGCATGACGTTTTCGTGCTGTGCTGCTAACTTCATGTTAACAACTCTCCTACTGGATTCGAATGTGGCCAATCCAAGAGCTGGAATCATTTATGGAGGGATTGTGTGAGGTCATTGTAAAACCACAAGTTCTCAAGATTCCTTGGTTCTAGTATTATAAATAATACCCTAGAAAATCTATGACTGAGCTAATACTGGTCCAATACTGCATCTATTTCTTCCATAGACTACATCATTGTCAATTAACCTGACTATAAATTTGAGGAATTACTAGATTACATCAATCCTCCCTCAACTAGGACTTTATTTATAAAGGTTACATTCTTTATCCTTCCATTTGCATCTTTTACGAGTAAGTGGCTGACTTTAAATATGAAAGCAAGCTGTGCCCCGTTTGCCATCAATTTAAGGAAACAGAGGAACATGTTTTATTTATTTGTATGGGATGTACAAGGCCAAGCTCTAGATAAGCTAAGCCACTTTGCCAGGTGTTGGAATTTAGGCACTATCAAGACTCTATAAGAATATATATACTTGATACTAGTCCTTATGTGTTTTTTTTCTATCGCAAAAGTTTTACAAGTGGCTTGGCAACTAAGAGCCAAAGCACTGAGGTTAGGATAATAACTTAACATGCATTACTATGTACAGATATTAATTGATGCATTTGTGAAGGTTTTAATTCTGTTTTATTCTTGTAAATTATATGAAATTTTATATGGATTGTAAATATGTGATCGTATGTGTGTATTGTTGATGGATCAATTGTATCCGAATTGACAAAAAGGAAAGAAAGAAAGAATAAACACTGTCTGCTGATCCTTTCATCTGGTCCTGCTACTGTCCTGGGACCAATGAAAGGAGGAGTGAGTACTGTATTACTGATATTTCATGGTGCTTCTGTAAAAAGTGTGTCCCTTTTACAAATGCATTAAGTTTGTGTTTGATTGCAAAACCCAAAATCCTGAAGGGTATATCAAATACTGCACAGAGTCAGCCCTTTCTCATGATTAAATGGCTTTCTTGTCAACCTCAGTTCCTTACTTTTTGTTGATGGATTTCCTCCCTATTCTAAGTCTGTCTCTCCCTTGGAACGTTGCCTGTTTACCCTTGATTTTTTTTGCTGGGGTATAGCCTTGAACTGCTGGTGCCATGGAACTATTTTCTTAATTTCTTCGCTTGTTTAGCACTAATGACAGTGCATTCCTTTGTCTTCAGAGGGCGCTCACGCTGCTACATTGCTTCCCCCATGTACCCCCATCCATCTTATCTCACCCTCATGCCTGATGCTCCTCAGCAGTGCATCAAGGTGATGGATGGAAACCTTGGTTATGCTTTAAACGCTCTCTTTACCTTTTCGTTTTCCTCCCGCCCTTCTTCCGGATCCAGCTCCATGCTACACACAGGATGTCGACCTTCCTGATGCCCTGGACGTTGTCCAGGTTCTTTATTCACTGCTGGGCCTCTCCTTGAAGGTAGTAACAGTCGACTTTGCCAGTGATCGAGCTGTTTAGACTCCGCCGGCATTGGCAAAGCCAGTAGTGGCATCCAGCCATGTAAGTATAGAAAGAAACGAAAACACTGGGACATATTTACAAGAAAAGTGTTAGATTTCTTGGCTTAACGCCGCGCTCCGCCACTTTTGAAACGCAGGGCTGCACTGGGGCAGCATCAACATCAATGTGTGTGGAGGCGGAACGCCCACCGCAACATCCATTGCCTACCCCTTTCATGCTAAGTATAGAGTGAAAGGTTGCCTTATTTACAAGGCAGCGATAAGCCAGAGTAAGTGGCTTCACACTGCCTTGTAAATAAGGGGAAGCCCGTATCACTGCAGGAACATCAAATAAAGTGATGTTCCTGTACCAATAGGGGGTTGTAAACGTGCTCCAATATTTTCTATAATGTTAAGATAGCCGTCACATTGTGACAAACAACTTTTGTTGTGGGGTTGCTGCAAAACATATGAAAATGCAATGCACAATAAATCACATAACGCAACAGCCATCTTAAAAGTAATACTTCCAGCAGGTCAAGCACTGGCAAATGCAATTGCGTCAACATCTCAACATTGGCAAAGGGGAACCTATTGGCTTTGCCAAGGCTTGTATAATATGCATGTAGTATAGGAAGCCCTGGTAATGTTGTTGGGGTTGTGCAAAGTCAAAGGGACATATCAACACTGTAGGGAGCTGTTTGCTACGTGAGCACTTTGATGTCTACGTAGTAATGTATTTAGATGAATCCATAATTTATTTGTGACACAAAACTCAATCTTTTTACAGATGGTTTGTATAGTTTTCTCCAAGATCATAGTGTGGAGGGATTCCTTCACTACTGGAAGACCTTATTCACGGCCGACTCCATATCACAGCATCCTAACCCCTACCTGAAATGAAGAAGTAGATGCTCTCAATAGTCCATTTACGGAGTTTTATGTGATCCTGCCATGTGACAACTCCGCTGTATGGCTTAATTATCTCACAAATTCCCTTTTTTAAAATGTAGTAGCAGTTTTAACATTGTGGCACAATACGACAATAACCGTACGTATGATGTTAATGGTACATACAACAGTAATGATATGTAGGGTGTGCAATCTTGTATATTGACACCAGAATATAGATAGGACACAATATTGAGGACAAAAAAATGTAAAGAAAATATCAACAGGTAAGTAAATCTAGATATTGTATACTCAACTCCTAAATCCTATGTATTCACATATATTGAGTATTCAAATATCTTAATAATCTTACTTGATATACGTTTTTTATTATGGATGCATGTTCCCCACTGTAATGATTTTTATTAATCAAACAATAAAGTATTTCTTTCTTTCTTTCTTGAGTATTCAAATAAGTGGATACATTTTAAATATACATTGTGTTCCTAGCATAGTGACTGAGTGAATATATGTACACCGTACATATATTGAATCTATATACATAGAGTGTAAACGCTGGATCTCTTTAAACAGAAAATAGTAACCAGAATCAGAATATTTGTGCTCTGTGAATAATTATTTTAGGGATCTAATCCTGATAAAAATATTGACATTTCAACCAAGCTGGGAAAGGTCCATGGGTCTCACATTGATGAGGCTTTTGTGTATCAGTCTTTACCCTAAATATATTTAAAAAATCAGAGAAGGCCAAATTATGACAAGGTCAATCTAAAAGGGGACATGGATGTGAAATTAATGCTCGTTCAACTAATCACTGATCTAATGCCCTATGATGCCCTATAGTAGAGGATATGTATGGAATTTATTAAAAATCGGACAAAGTACTCAAAGAGTGCACAAATTGTGACTAGAGTAGGAGGGAGAATTAGATCCTCACTGAACAATAGGGAAGCACAACCCATTATTAGAGAATATTTAGGCACGTTGGTTAATTTGGCAAGATGTCTAGCTAATAAGCTGCTACATAAAACTGTACATAATGTATAATGATTAATACTTACCTGAGTGTGAAACCATCCATGGGGAAAACTACCATGCATTGGAGTCTAGTGTGATGGGGATCCATTGCGGCCAAAGAAAATAATGGTAGAAATTAATACAAAAAGAGGATTAAAATGGAAAAATTCAATAACACAACAGGATCATTAGGATTCAATATATATAGTTAGTTTATTTATTTTTGTGTTTTATAGAACGTAAACTTGACCCGTTAGGGTATCAGAGCGCTTTACAAGATTAAAACTTGTATATACAAGAACTTAGTAAGGGGGTGGAACATTTGGGCCAAGGAAACAAATATATACATTTTACAAAAGCGAGAGGTCCAAGAGTCTAAGGGAGGGATGCCCAGAGGTGCCGGGAGGATACAATACAGTGAATCCAAGGTGTGGCAGTAGTAAGGTATAGAACAAGTCGCTGAGATGAGTGCAGTGCAGGACTTATGTTTAAGAAAAGACATTGGTTCAATGTTGGCCACGATGGGTCCAGGGCAAAAGGTTGATCCCCAAGGGGGACACTGAGATTCAAGTTTCAATTAATCATACAGGGAACATAAGAGTAGGGGAACATTGTAGTGTAAAATAGACTATTTATTTTACACACGCTTTAACTTAGTACTTTAAATGGTATTCAGGTGCTCACACAAAGGGAAAAGTGGGTGTGATGTGACATGGTGATAATGCATTTAAAACATAACATCGCATTGACAACACACATTGGAACCCCACATGAATGTATACAGTAGAGGGAGTTCCTGTTGCAGGGGTCGACGGCATTTCGATCTTAGGAACTTAAGATCATCTTCAGAACGTATAGTGAGCAGTCTGAAACTAAAGGGGAAACAATGTATTGTTACGATAGGCACCCTACGATTGGACTATTTATAGTAATTAGGTGCTCCCAGTGTATAGCGCGAAACCTCCAAGGCTGTTTGAGGTACGCAGTGGACAATCAATGACCGATCATTGTGCGGTGGTGCATGTGGGGTGCCAAGTGCTTTAAGGGAGGTCTCAGTAACAAGCAAAATCTGAGTCATGCATACCTACTGGCAGACTTACTCTCTAATTGTTGTAACAGCGGTACTGATCAAGGAGAGGTTGTGAATGTAATTTCAACAGGGATTCAGGAGGTGCAGCTTGCGTGAGTAAGGCTGTTCCAATCTGAAAGAAGCCAAAAGGGTCAAGGTAGGCCAGCGTGGAGAAGTTATGTCAGAAGTTTCTCACGGGGATCTACTTACTGATGGAGCCTGAGTGAAGGCGCAGATACAGGACTACTTCTGACTGGATGTAGTACTGTGGCTTGTAGGTCCAAACTAATTCTGGGACTAAATCAAAGCCGTTTGCAGGGTCAGGGCTGTAGAGAATGAAAGCGAGCCATGGAGGTCAGAGGGGGCCAGGCGCATAATGGAGGATGGTGTGAGTTGAGTAAGGTAGCTGCTTTCTTGAGCGTGCCATCATTAAGGTGTGGAAGGAGGACTGTATGGACACAGTTCCAATGAGAGGGGCTCAGAGTTCCGCTTGTAACTATATCGGTAAAGTGGCTAACGGAAGCCAAATAGAAAACAGTGCATTCCGAAGGGGGCGGTTGGAAGATTAATTATCCGTGCCATAGTACTTGCGCATTTATCAACTTGAGATTTGGAAATTTTTAAGCCAGAATTGCAATTATACGCAGCCTATGGGAAGGGAAGTTAAAATTAGGGAGGTGCTGCAGGCAGGGTTAGGTACCGCGCTAGTGCAGGACTTAGGCAAGGAATTTGCCCATTAGGAAGGTTTTGGCCTCCTTTTTAAAGCGTGCCAGTGACAGAATTTTTCTGATGGCGGGCGGGAGTGAGTACCATATTCTTGGTGTAGCCCCTGAGAAAGCCTAATTGTACGTTTTTTTCTTTCACAAGCGCGGAGGCTAGAGCAGGAGGTCTCTGGCGGACCAGCAGTTTCTGGTTCCTCTGGATACCACAAGTTTCTGGGTGAGAGATGCAGGGGAATTAGTGTATAGAGCTTTGTGAGTGATACAAGCGAGTTTAAGCTGGATTCTAGCCTCCAGAGGAAGCCAGTTAAGAGCTTTCAGGTGTGGTGAAATGTGGTTGAATTTCATTAAGCCTGTTAGGAGTCTGGCAGCAGCGTTAAGGCAAGCTTTTAAGGATGGCCAGGAAGATCTTGGGGAGGCCCGTGAGAGTGGAGCAGCCATATTCGAGTCTAGAGATGACTAGTGCCTAGACTGCCATTCTGAGCTTCGAGGTAGGGTTTCAGCTTTCTTAGATCGCTCAGGTGAAATCTGGTGGTTTTGACCATCGAGTTGATTTGGCCATGCCTATTAAAACTGCAATCAAGGGGTATTCCATGGGATTGGCAGAGTCCACTATGGTCGGAGTGCAGTTTAAGGCAGTGCTCACTTTGGTCCATTCTTGAATGTGGGGGTTGTTTTTGGGTGGGGAGACTAGAAGAAGTTCTATATTTTGTGCGTTAAGTTTGAGCTGGTTAGATGTGAACCATTGGATAGTCGACTTCAAGGCCTCGTTCAGGGAAAGGATCTCTTCGGGAGAAGAGATTCTGATGTAGATCTGGGTCTCGTCGGCATACATGCGGTAGGAGGTATTGGTGGTGCCTAGTATTTATGCTAGCGGTTCAAGGTAAAGATTTAAGAGGGTAGGGGCCAGGGTTGATCCTTGGGGGACTCCGACCGTGATCAGAGAGGGAACGGACAGTTTACCATTGATTAGGAATCTCTGAGAGCGGTTCTGTAGGAAGGACCTAAATGATTCAAGAACAGGGCCATCCAGTCCCATCTTGAGTTTGAGGCGTTCGAGGAGTATTTAGTGGTTGACCGTATCAAAGGCTGAGGAAAGGTCTTAGAGGATTAGGAGACAGGTTTTGCCTTGGCCAAGGGCTTGCAGGGCCTCATCCACGAAGTGGAAAATGGTGGTTTCAGTGCTGTGCCCTTGCCTGAATCCAGATTAGAAGTTGTCAAGTAGGTGGAAGTTGGTCATGTGTTGGCTCAATTGCTCTTGTACACATTTCTCCAGAACTTTGGCCAGGAGTGGGATGTTGGATATAGGTCTAAAGTTGTCTGGGAAGGAAGGATTCAGCGTGGGTTTTTTTAAGATGGGGATGACTTGACCGGCTTTTAGAGTCAGGTATCGACCCCTGACAGAGGGAGGCGTTGATAATTGCCGTCCAAGTAGGAATTGTGGATTGAGAGGCGAGAGCTAAGCAGCTAGAGGAGAGTGGGTCATTAAAGTGGTTGTTTGGGTTCAAGGAGGCTAGAATTTTCGAGATGGAGAGGTCGTCATAATCTTTGAAGACGGACCAGTGTGCATGGTTTTTGGGTGGTGTCTGGGGCGGCAGCGTAGAGAGCTGACACAATACTGGAGGGGGTTGCGAGTAGGTAGCAGATCTAAGTTTGTTTCCTAGGGCTGTAATTTTGTCGGAGAAGAGGGATTGGTATTTGACCATTTCGAATAGCTTGTGAGGTCTGTTCTTGTCGTCCCCCAGCTCTGATCTGAAGAATTCTTTTTTTGACTTGAGGATGTTCCTATTATAGGCATTTCTGGTCTGGCTGAGAAGTTTTAAGTGGGCGGCTGACGGATGCTGTCTCCAGATTCTTTCTGCCTGCCTGAAGGTTCTCCTTTTCTTGTTGAGGGATCCATTAAACCAGGGGTTTCTGTCTTTGATTTGGGTTCTTTTTAGCTTTAGCGGAGCAAGATCATCCAGAATGTTAGATATAGTTTTGGTATTGTGTTCTGTGAGGTTGTTGGTCGTTGTGATATAATGGGGGGCGTTGGTCAGTCTCGCAGCGTGCAGCCAGTTTTCAGGGATCAAGGTTCTTAGTGTCTCTGATCCAACATGTAGGAATCACAGGTTGTGGTGCTCCTGTCTTGTGGGTGCCAGGCAAAAGGAAAGTAATAGCGTGGTGGACAGACCAGTCGCACGGGCTATAGAGATGATCTTGACCACAACTTCCTCAACAATGATCCAGTCTAGAATGGTGCCTTTCGAGTGTGTTGGGAGTGTGCATGCTTGGGTAAGGGCTTGGTTGGCTTTCAAGTCTTTGATGGCATTGACCTGGGGATCCTTGAGGTCGTTCCAGTGCAGATTGAAGTCGCCAAGGAAAATGTCTTTAGACTTTGTGGAGACCTTGGCTGTGATGATTTCCATCAGGTGGCCAGTGAAGGCGTCATTCATGCCTGGGGGGTGGTAAAAGATGTGCAGTCTGCACAGATGGGTGGCGTTGCTGAATAGTGCAAGGTATTCGCGGGAGACTGTGGGATCTACTAGAAGTTCAGTTACAAGAAGGTTACAGCAGTAGATGCAGGCAATGCCTCCCCCTTTTTATATGATTGCCTGTCCAGTCTTGCAATGTTATAGTTAGGAGGGACTAAGATGTCTAGGCAGGAAGATGAGGATTCATTGAGCCAGGATTCAGTTAGGATTGCTAAATCAGATTTATGGCTCAGGATGAGATTGGCGACATCCGCTGCATGTTTTACTCCTGAGCGACAGTTAATTAGGAGGCCGGTTAGAGGGGGGTCAGGGTGTGTGTCCTGCCTTGGGCCAGAAATGGGTATTAGCGCTAGGTTGTTGTTAATAACTCATCTGTTGCGTAGAGTAGCTGATCTGTTAGGGTATATATATATATATATATATATATATATATATATATATATATATATATATATATATATATATATATATATTACCTACTGGCTATCGCCAGTAGGTATATATAGTTAGAATTTTTTCTCTATGGGACTTTTGAAAATTCTATGTCTAATAACTTTGGCGTTTGTGGACGGAATCGGCTGAAATTTTCAGGAAAATGGCACATTTTGTTTCTGAGCAGCCCCTGAAAATTTGGTGGGGTTTCGTCAAGGGGGGGGCTGAGAAAAAAGGGGGGTCCCAAAACGCGTTTTTTGCATTGAGTTTTCCATAGGGCGGTTGGACTCACTTTTAGCTCGAACGGCTGAATGGATTTGCACGAAACTTGGCAAAATTGTAGGGACTGTTAGCCCGATGTGCCTTTGCTAGGTCTCAATATATGTGCTCCAGTAGTTTTTGAGAAATTAACGTTCAAACCAAGATATATATCTGTAACAGCGCTCTGGGCAGCGATCCGGTCCGCTTACTTTTCGCTTATCGGAACTTTGCGCGCAGAAAGCTGATTGGCTCTCCGGTGTCTGTCAACATTCTAAACAGTCCGGAGCGGCCGCCATCTTGTCTCTCGGTAGGATCGAGAGAGAAGAAGAGGTGGAAAACGAAAGGGGAATTTAATGAAAGGGGGCAAGGTATCCCCCTCTTGACCCCCTAGGAATGTTGTTGGGGTTATTAAAGGGTCCCGTGGGGAAAATAAAAAAAAATGATTTTTCACGGTAGAAGCGCGGCCGCGAACTGGTAGCGAAACGGGAATTCGCCATTTTCTGCTTCGTTAATTAAATTACTAGTTATAAGTGGGTGCGGGAGACGTATCCTAATCCCCTATGTTTTCTGAGCTTGGCTGAGGAGGCTGATATATGTTGATACATCTCTTCCAGCGGCTGTGCGTGAGCTTTTTTTTTTTTTTGCTGCGTGACAGTCCGGAGCGGCCGCCATCTTGTCTCTCGGTAGGATCGAGAGAGAAGAAAAGGTGAAAAACTAAGGGGGAATTTAATGAAAGGGGGCAAGGTATCCCCCTCTTGACCCCCTAGGAATGTTGTTGGGGTTATTAAAGGGTCCCGTGGGGAAAATAAAAAAAAAATGATTTTTCACGGTAGAAGCGCTTCACGGGCCGCGAACTGGGCCGCAAACTGGTAGCGAAACGGGAATTCGCCATTTTGTGCTTCGTTAATTAAAGTACTAGGTATAAGGGGGTGCGGGAGACGTATCCTAATCCCCTATGTTTCCTGAGGGTGGCTGAGGAGGCTGATATATGTTGATACATCTCTTCCAGCGGCTGCGCCATCGTGCCTTTTTTCGAATGCCACAATTTTGTCGTGCACGGCAGCCATTTTAGATGCCAGGCTGGTCCCAGGCTATCACCTAACCCTGCGGATGTAGTTTATGGCCCCAGCTGTAGAGAATTCAGACATGCCAATCCTCCTGATTCAGGCGTGTGAGTACTGATTTCAGTGCTAGTCTCCCGCCTCCCGATTTCTGCAAGCAAAAACCCGGGGGCATATTATGAACAACTAGCGATAATTTTTGTCTCTAACTTGTTTAGACGATTATCGCAGATAAACCTTGCTATTATCGCAGAAAAGTCAGCGATATTCATGTATTATCGACCTAATGCTCTTAGCCATGTTATCCACCTCCCATTGGATAACATGGCTAAGAACTGCTCAGGGCAGGTGTTAGATTTTGAAGATATTCGCGCTTAGCGCGAATATCTCCAAAAGTTGGTAATAGAAGGTAGCGATGTTAGGGACTGTTTCCAGTCGCTAACATCTTGGCACGCCACTTTGCATGTCATTAGTGATAAGTATCACTGACATGCAAAGCGGGGCCCAAGATGGTCGCTATCTCCTTTTAGCTGTCACTAACTGGTGTTAGCGACAGCTTGGTAATAGGGAAATAATTTTATCTCCGCTTTCATGGCTTTTAAAGCCAAAAAAGCGGAGATAAACCCCCTTGATAATATGCCCCACGATTCCTTGGGGGTTTCAGCTGACAGGGCTTGGTATTGTGTTACAAGGTAATTTTTCCATGAAACGTCAGAGGGTCGATGCAGGGGTTCTAGAAGAGGTGATAAACCATTTAAGCCTCATGAACAAGCGCATGGTCTTTTAAAGATTTGTGAAGTACTCGGGGCGGCGGTGTGTGTGTGCCCTCTTTCAGGAGCGGGCGGGGGGGCACTGCCAGCAACTTGCCAGGTCAGGTAGTGTTCAACACGTGCATCACCCTTTCTCTGCCTGCTATTGCGCTCCATGCTTCGGAAAGGTAAGAAAAAGAACGTGCATTTGAGTTTGAAATGTCCGATCCTGCAGCAGCACACTTCCAAAGCCCACACATGACAATAACCCGATTCAAGGCCCCATTCACCCGTTTATAAAAAAATAGATAACACTCCAACAAAGTAAGGTTATAAAACTTTATTAACTACTAACTTTAACGAACGGAACAAAAACTAAAAACATTTAAACATTTCTCAACACAAAAAGCAACAATGGTTAGAAGCTGTCTTTTGTGCGAATAGTCCCAAGGCAGCACAACGTGCAGAGTTCTGGACGGCACCCAGGTGATGTCGCCTGGGTGCCGCACTGGTTTAGGGATCCTACAATGCTGCTCCGAAAATTGGCGTGGGGCGTCCCGGGTGGGGCGGGGGGAGGCCTCGTCAGTAGCGGTCTGTTGTGCGAATAGTCCCAAGGCAGCACAACGTGCAGAGTTCTGGACGGCACCCAGGTGATGTCGCCTGGGTGCCGCACTGGTTTAGGGATCCTACAATGCAGCACAGAAAAACAGCGTGGGGCGTCCCGGGTGGTGCGGGGGGAGGCCTCGTCAGTAGCGGTCTGTGTCCAGTGTCACATGGCTGACACAACATGTACGATAGGCACCCAGGTGATGTCCAGTAAACTGCCGCACTGGTTTTGGTATCCTACAATGCTACTCCGAAAATTGGCGTGCGTCGGCCCGGGGGGGGGCGTGGGGGAGGCGGCGTGAACGGGCCTCCCCAGGTGGCGGCCATCTAGCTGAGTTGCGCCCGCTCTTGCGGCTACAGCGTCTCGCTCACCATGTTGTTGAGTTGCTCCCACTCTTGCAGTGCAGCGATAGGCGGCTGCCACATGGCTCTTAAAATGGCGGACGGCTCCTCGGTTTTGGGCCTGGTCCACTGAAATAGCCCTGGGACACTTTGGAACTCGGACGCTTGCCTGCTAGGGCTTGGGCTCCATTCTCGAAAAGCGTCCCCTCAGCCGTGAAGATTGTACAAAAGTCTTGGGGGCCCCCGACTCCCGCAGGCTTCCGGTGGGGACGCTTTTCGAGAATGGGACCCAAGCCTTATCAGGGAAGCGTCCGAGTTCCAAGGTGTCCCAGGGCCATTTTAGTGGACCAGGCCCAAAACCGAAGAGCCGGCCGCCATTTTGAGAGTCCTGTGGCAGCCGCCTATCGCTGCACCGCAAGAGCGGGAGCAACTTAACTACATGGTGACCGAGACGCTGTAGTCACAAGAGCGGGCGGTAAACAGCTGAATGGCGGAAGAGGCACAGTGTAGCAAAAGCGGGCGGAATGGCAACTAAAACGGTAAAGGGGCGCCCCACTACAGCGTGTCTTCAGGTCAAACGGATTGTGGGACAAAGTCCAGAATAGAAGAGTCATCAAAAGGTAAAAAGTTCCGCCGGACCCCGGGAGCCGGCCGCCTATGTCGGGGGCGATCTCAGGCTACACCAGTGCTATAAGACTTGGGGAGGGGGTCGGAGCCAAGCGTCTTCTCCGAGTCCGTGTCATCACACCGCCCCTCGGGGGCCTCCGTCAAGCGGTTTAGGGAGGTACCATATAACATTGTTTTCAAATGCAGTCAGGTCCACAAACGACCCTCACTTACTTTGGAATAGTGAAGCTGCAGTAGGTGGAAATAAGCTTCAGACAGTCTTACAAGCACTGCTTTTGTAAACATTTTTTGTTTTTTTTGTATTTTTGCACAGTTTTATATATTTTTTTTGTTTTTGATGGAGGGGAAACAACAAAGCACAGGCATTGAAAAAGGCTCAAACTCAGAACTCTGAACTATGGCACCCAATATCCAGGACTTTCCATCCGGATCTTGGCGCCTTGTGCTGCTTCCGACCTATTCACACATCGGTCCACTACTGACATCATCTTATAAACCAACGTTATGTAAATAGTTATTTAATAAAATGTTTTACCCTGTTTCTTTGCTGGTGTGTTGTCTATATTTTTAATATTTGCATAGGGTTTGTCGTTATTTTGGCCGGGGTGGGTGACGGAGCCGAGCTGTCTTGCAGCCCTCATGGTGTGGAGCTCAGTTCATCTCACTATTTTCGTATTTCTCATGAAGGGTTGTTTATAATATTTCTATTTTAGCGAGGTCAAAAAGAGATCCAATTAGTGGCCTACTGATTTTGCTCGATTACTTTTATTTTTTTACACGATTTTTCACGATCTGCAAAGACTAAACAGAGTATTGCGACTTTGTGCTTGTTTGTAAATAGAGAATGAACCAAAGAGAATCAATTGAAAAACAGTAAATGCTTGGATAATAATCAATCAAATGGAGAGACAAGCAGGCACGACGGATTACAACGGGGGTAAAGGCCTGCGTTAACTACCCTTCAGTATCTGCAAAGAGAGAGTACTATTAAGACAAAAGAGGGGAGGGGGGGGGGGGTGCAGCGTTCAAAGCACATCAGCGTGCATAAATACGAAAATGTTTTTATCTATCACGTACTTGACATTTTAAAGCTTTTCATATTTGCTATTAAAAAACCAATGAAATTCACAGAAAAAACCATAGGTTATAGTCCATATATAGTTAGGAATTTGCATTTACAAAACCTTGAAAATTCAATGAAAAAACCATAGGTTATAGTCCATATATAGTTAGGAATTAGCATTTACAAAACCTTATTTTACTCGCATAAAACCATTGAAATTCCATATATAGTTAGAAGCGCTAACTATATATCGCGCACCCGCAATCCACTGCTGATGATGTCACATATTACATCATTCATGACATGGTCAGTGACATCACTGATGACATCACTGATGACATCTCAAATGACATCACTGATGACATCACTGATGACAACTCAAATGACATCACTGATGACATCTCAAATGACATCACTGATGACATCACTGATGACAACTCAAATGACATCACTGATGACATCTCATTTGTCATCACTGATCACATCACTCATGTGATAATACAATGAACCTCTTCAGACTCTAATATAACCTTACATACACTCAGTATAAACAGACACTCACAGACTGTCACTCATCCATGGAGTTACTTACACACCTAGTCAGTCATGCAAAGAATCAATCACACCTCCATTTCCTCAACTATACAGTTATACACATCTTACTTATTCAAACATATAATAACACATATTTACTCTCTTATATAATCCCTGATACAAGCTCACAGTGATCGATACAGCCACTCACACATTCACTGGCTCTTATGTTCAGTTATTTATATATGTCAACTCTCACATGTATTGTGTTTTACATACGTACTTACTTGCACATGTAGCAATGAGAAATCCATTCACTCACCAACACACCCATGCACAGTCAACCGCCCATATAGCTGTTTCCACATGCACTCTTGAACTCATACTCCTAGTGAATCAACTGCTTACACATCTATGCACAGAGTCACGCACCTCCCAGCCACCCACACACACACTCAGCCTCCCATTCAAATACTTGGGCAACCAATCAATAACCCATATGGCCACTCTTATAGCTACTGATCAACACATGCAGCAGCTTACACAACAACAAACATACTGATGCACAAATTAAGACAGTTTAGTCACTAACCCATGCACTCAGTGAGACACATTTAATCACTGTTTCATACAGTCAGTCATGCACCTACTAAATTCTTCATCCAGACATTTATACATCCACTCATTCTTCAATATGTAAGACATATTTCAACTTTACAGAAACATACAGTCACTGGATGTTGTCATCAGTGATGTCATCAGTGATGTCATTTGAGATGTCATCAGTGATGTCATCAGTGATGTCACTGACCATGTCATGAATGATGTAATATGTGACATCATCAGCAGTGGATTGTGGGTGCGCGATATATAGTTAGCGCTTCTAACTATATATGGAATTTCAATGGTTTTATGCGAGTAAAATAAGGTTTTGTAAATGCTAATTCCTAACTATATATGGACTATAACCTATGGTTTTTTCATTGAATATATATATATATATTATATATATATATATATATATATATATATATATATATATATATATATATATATATATATATATATATATATATATATATTACCTACTGGCGTCTAGCCAGTAGGTATATATAGTTAGGATTTTTTCCCTATGGGATTTTTGAAAATTCTATGTCTAATAACTTTGGCGTTTGTGGACGGAATCGGCTGAAATTTTCAGGAAAATGGCACATTTTGTTTCTGAGGAGCCCTTGAAAATTTGGGGGGGTTTCGTCAAGGGGGGGCCGAGAAAAAAGGGGGGTCCCAAAACACGTTTTCCCCATGTTAATTTCCATAGGGCGGTTGGCCTCACTTTTAGCTCGAACGGCTGAATGGATTTGCACGAAACTTGGCAAAATTGTAGGGACTGTTAGCCCGATGTGCCTTTGCTAGGTCTCAATATATGTGCTCCAGTGGATTTTGAGAAATTAACGTTCAAAACAAGATATATATCTGTAACAGCGCTCCGGGCTGCGCTCCGGTCCGCTTACTTTTCGCGAAACGGAACTTTGCGATGCGAAGCTGATTGGCTCTCCGGTGTCTGTCAACATTCTAAACAGTCCGGAGCGGCCGCCATCTTATCTCTCGGTAGGATCGAGAGAGAAGAAGAGGTGAAAAACGAAGGGGGAATTTAATGAAAGGGGGCAAGGTAGACCCCTCTTGACCCCCTAGGAATGATGTCGGGGTTATTAAAGGGTCCCGTGGGGAAAATAAAAAAAAAATGATTTTTCACGGTAGAAGCGCTTCTCGGGCCGCGAACTGGGCCGCAAACTGGTAGCGAAACGGGAATTCGCCATTTTGTGTTTCGTTTTAATTAAATTACTGGGTATAAGGGGGTGCGGGAGACGTATCCTGATCCCTTATGTTTTCTGAGGGTGGCTGAGGAGGCTCATATATGTTGATACATGTCTTCCAGCGGCAGTGCGTGGTTTTTTTTTTTTTTTGCTGCGTGACGTCTGTTAACGTTCGATTCGATGGAAATCAGGAAGTGTTGACCGCCAATTTGTCACTGCGATAAAATATTTTGTTATAAATGAATCCTTATTGATAAACATTGTCTGCGCCATCTTGCCTTTTTTCCAATGCCACAATTTTGTCGTGCACGGCAGCCATTTTAGATGCCTTGACCAGACCCACTCTCTGCATGCCGCCGATCCTCAGCACGGCTCCCCACCCTCGCAAGCATCTCCCCCACGCACTGGTCACCCCCGCTCTCTCTCTCATGCATGGGCCATAAACTTCCCCCCATCTGCGCTGCTCTTCCCTGAGAATCACACCCTGTGCCCGTCCGACACCTCCCTTTCACCCTATTCACTACCGCACCCTCTGACACTCCTCTTCCTCTGTGTCCGATTGTCCAGGCCGGTCCTAGGCTATCACCTAGCCCTGCGGATGTAGTTTATGGCCCCAGCTGCAGAGAATCCAGACATGCCAACCCTCCCGATTCAGGCGTGAGACTACCGATTTCAGTGCTAGTCTCCCGCCTCCCGATTCCTGCAAGCAAAAACCCGATTCCTCGGGGGTTTCAGCTGACAGGGCTTGGTATTGTGTTACGTGCTAATTCTTCCAGGAAACATCAGAGGGCCGATGCAGGGGCTCTAGAAGGGGTGATAAACCATTTAAGCCTCATTAACAAGCGCATGGTCTTTTAAAGATATGTGAAGTACTCGGGCGGCGGTGTATGTGTGCCCTCTTTCAGGAGCGGGCGGGGGGGGGGGCACTGCCAGCAACTTGCCAGGCCAGGCAGTGTTCAACACTTGCATCACCCTTTCTCTGCCTGCTATTGCACTCCATGCTTCGGAAAGGTAAGAAAAAGAACGTGCATTTGAGTTTGAAATGTCCGATCCTGTAGCAGCACACTTCCAAAGCCCACACATGACAATAACCCGATTCAAGGCCCCATTCACCCGATTTTTTAAAAATATATAGTACTCCAACAAAGTAGGATTATAAAACTTTATTAACTTTATAAATATATCGAACGCAACAAAAACTGTAAATACATTTAAAAAAAAATTGGCAAAAAGAAGCAACAATGGTCAGTAGCTGTCTTTTGTGCGAATAGTCCCAAGGCAGCACAACGTGCTGAGTTCTGGACGGCACCCAGGTGATGTTACCTGGGTGCCGCACTGATTTTTGGTTTCCTACAATGCAGCTCAGAAAAACAGTGTGGGGCGTCCCGGGTGGTGCGGGGGGAGGCCTCGTCAGTAGCGGTCTGTTGCGAATAGTCCCAAGGCAACAGAACGCGCTGAGATGTGGATGGCACCCAGGTGATGTCCAGTAACTTGCCGCACTTGTTTTGATATCCTACAATGCTGCTCCGAAAAACGGCGTGGGGCGCCCCGGGGGGGCGTGGGGGAGGCGGCGTGAACGGGCGTCCCCAGGTGGAGGCTCGTCTGCTGTACTGGGGCGCCCCTTTACCGTTTCAGTTGCCATTCTGCCCGCTTTTGCTACACTGTTCCTCTTCCGCCATTCAGCTGTTTATCGCCCGCTCTTGCGGCTACAGCGTCTCGCTCACCATGTAGTTGAGTTGAGCCCACTCTTGCGCTGCAGCGATAGGCGGCTGCCATTGGATTCTTAAAATGGCGGACGGCTCTTCGGATTTGGGCCTGGTCCACTAAAATGGCCCTGGGACTCCTTGGAACTCGGACGCTTGCCTGCTAGGGCTTGGGCTCCATCCTCGAAAGCGTCCCCTCAGCCGTGAAGATTCTACAAAAGTCTTGGGGGCCCTCGACTCCTGCAGGCTTCCGGTTGGGAGCGGCTGCCATGATTGCTCGCGGAATGACCACGACGGAGCCACGAGATGGTGGTGCTCTAATGCTGACGCCAGCTTCAGTCTGAAACATCCAGAAACAAGGTGGGGCTTTCATCGTTTGGGAAAAAAAAATGTTCTAAACCAATGAAAAGTGTTATTTTTAGGTCATATGACCAAGCCTTCCATCATTAGGAAACCAAAAGTAAAATGAACCAATGAAAAGTTTTATAAACAAGTCACATGACCTGTTATGCGGCATAGGGCTAAAAAAAGCTTAGAAAATCCGTTGGCACGTGAGGCGGCGTCAGTAGCGGACCGATGTGCGAATAGGCCGAAGGCAGCACAACGCGCCGAGATCCGGATGGCACCGAGTTGTTGTCCAGCAAGTTGCTGCACTGGTGTGGCTATCCTACAATGCTGCACCGAAAGTCGGCGTGGGGCGCCCCGTTGGCCTGTAAGGTCGCGTCAGTCAGTGGGGGCTGTGCGTCTCCCCCAAGATGGAGGCTCCTCGGCTGCAGTGCGGCGCCCCTTATCTTTTCACTCGCCGTCCAACTGAGTTGCGTCCGCACTTGCGGCTACAGTAGGCCGAAGGCATCACAGCGCGCCGAGATCTGGATGGCACCGAGGTGGTGTCCAGCAAGTTGCCGCACTGGTGTGGCCATCCTACAATGCTGCGCTGAAAGACGGCGTGTCCAGCTGAGTTCCGGTCACTTGCGGTACAGTGACTCGAACGCGCCGAGATCCGGATGGCACCGAGGTGGTGTCCAGCAAGTTGCCGCACTGGTGTGGCCATCCTACAATGCTGCGCCGAAAGTCGGCGTGGGGTGCCCTGTTGGCTTATGAGGTGATGTCAGTAGTGGACCGATGTGTGAATAGGTCGGAACCAGCACAAGGCGCCAAGATCCGGATGGCAAGTCCTGGATGTTGAGTGCCATAGTTGAGAGTTCTGAGCAGTGCTTGTAAGACTATCTGAAGCTTATTTGCACCTGCTGCAGCTTCACTATTGCACGAGGTGGTGTCCAGCAAATTGCCGCACTGGTGTGGCATCCTACAATGCTGCGCCGAAAGACGGCGTGTCCAGCTGAGTTCCGGTCACTCTTGCGGTACAGTGACTCGAACGCGCCGTGATCCGGATGGCACCGAGGTTGTGTCCAGCAAGTTGCCGCACTGGTGTGGCCATCCTACAATGCTGCGCCGAAAGTCGGCGTGGGGTGCCCCGTTGGCTTATGAGGTGATGTCAGTAGTGGACCGATGTGTGAATAGGTCGGAACCAGCACAAGGCGCCAAGATCCGGATGGCAAGTCCTGGATGTTGAGTGCCATCGTTGAGAGTTCTGAGCAGTGTTTGTAACACTGTCTGAAGCTTATTTGCACCTGCTGCAGCTTCACTATTGTCCTGGTGTGGCCAAAGATCGCCCATGACATAGGCGGCCGGCTCCCGGGGTCCGGCGGAACTTTTTCCCTTTTCCATTCTGCATCTTGTCCCACAATCCGTTTGACCTGAAGAAACGACCAGGTCCCTGAATGTGTGCAGGGGGACGTTATTGATTGAATCAAAATGGCGGCTTCACAAAAAGCTGACTCAAGCGTTGCTGTTGATGCTATACAGACAAAAATTGGTTTTCAGTTTGTACATTCTTCAGGATTTTTTTTTCCATCCAAGGCTCATTGAGAGTTTGTAGAACAATGGCTTCAGATTTTCAACATACTACTCTTCAACATTCTTCCTAAATGTAACAATGTGAGACTCACTAGGAGAACGGCTGTTTATCTTTCCTTTCAAAATGCTGCCAACAATATTTTCTGAATGGAAGACACCATCTTGTAGCATAAAGGGCCGAAAGGGGTTCTGGTCTGGCCGATGGTTGGTGGAGACATTTTGACTATATCTTGGACCGGCCCGGCCTCGCCCAAAATGGCGCCGGTATAAATGGGACTCGTAACTCCTTGTTGTGTACTGGTTGAACAACCTTGATATCACGAGATATGAATGCACTTTTGATGTTCATGGCGGGCGGGGACGAGAATTGATTGAATATTTCGACATCCCTATTGATATTAAGTTCTGATGTGTTATTGATTACTGTACTATTGAAAGTTCGAATTAACGTCACCCATGGTACTTGCCCGCAAATGTATATCTAGATGATTATTTTGTAAGTGGCTTTGTCGTATTTTAATTACAAAATGTACGTCCACCGATTCCGCAACTGTTAGACACCTTAGTTCTTGCAACCTAATGGCCCGCTCGTTACGTTCCTCTACAGTGTAAATGTCTCCTCATCATATACGATTTCAGTTTGCTCCGTGGCCGGCCCACGTGGTTATAGGCCCGTATTTGTATACTGACATTTTCACAATAAAGGTTTTTAAAACAAAACATGGTAGTAGTATTTACATTGGTAAAGTTTTTACTTTTAGTCACTGTTTTTGAATCAGTAAAAGGCAAGTGAAATAAAGCAGTCCAATTACATGACGGATAAAAGGTATAATACGTAGGAACGCAGTAAAGATAAATGGTCAAGGGCAGTTGTGTTTTCCACTCTTGCAACATAAAGTGATCGATAAGAATCTGATAATCAGGCGTATCGGCGAGTAAGACAGCAGGCCGAGCCTCTTTTACTCAACGGCCCCGTCATGGGACGAAGAAACGCCCTTTTTCTCGAAAAAGGAATATATTTTACTTGCAGGACAGTTGTAAATTTTCCGGGAAAGTACATTAGCCTGGAACATTACAACATATATGTTTAAAAAAAAATAATGTTCGAAACCAATAAAAAGCGTAATTTTTAGGTCATATGACCAAGCTTTTCATCATTAAAATAACAAAAGTAAAATGAACCAATGAAAAGTTTTATTAACAAGTCACATGACCTGTTATGCTTACGTTACGCGCTGCGCGCCGCGCCCCGGATCACTTCCGGGTGCGCTAACGCGGCGTGTCATATAACGCATTACGCGACAACGTAGGTCAAGAATATAGTCAAAATGTCTCCACCAACCAGCGTTCGGAACACAACCCCTTTCAGCAGTCCAAAAAGTTCTGTTAAATGACAACAGAGGGGACAGGCAACAAGAACCATCAGTCAAAGAGGGGAGGGCAAGTTCTTCTCTACCGGGTCATGTTGGGGCGCTACCGGAACTGATCGAATTGGTAGTCTACAGTGTTTCTGGATGTTTCAGACTAAAGCTGGCGTCGGCATGAGAGCACCACCATCTCGTAGCTCCGTCGTGGCCATTCCACGAGCAAACATGGCAGCCGCTCCCCACCAGAAGCCTGCAGGAGTCGGGGGCCCCCAAGACTTTTGTACAATCTTCACGGCTGAGGGGACGCTTTCGAGAATGGGACCAAAGCCCTATCAGGGAAGCGTCTGAGTTCCAAGGTGTCCCAGGGCCATTTTAGTGGACCACGCCCAAATCTGAAGAGCCGGCCGCCATTTTGAGAGTCCTGTGGCAGCCGCCTATCGTTGCATCGCAAGAGCGGGAGCAACTCAACTACATGGTGAGCGAGACGCTGTAGTCGCAAGAGCGGGCGGTAAACAGCTGAATGGCGGAAGAGGCACAGTGTAGCAAAAGCGGGCGGAATGGCAACTAAAACGGTAAAGGGGCGCCCCACTACAGCGTGTTTTCAGGTCAAACGGATTGTGGTACAAGGTCCAGAATAGAAGAGTCATCAAAAGGCAAAAAGTTCCGCCGGACCCGGGAGCCGGCCGCCTATGTCGGGGGCGATCTCAGGCTACACCAGTGCTATAAGACTTGGGGAGGGGGTCGGAGCCAAGCGTCTTCTCCGAGTCCGTGCCATCACACCGCCCCTCGGGGGCCTCCGTCAAGCTGTTTAGGGAGGTACCATATCACATTGTTTTCAAATGCAGTCAGGTCCACAAACGACCCTCACTTACTTTGAGAATAGTGAAGCTGCAGTAGGTGGAAATAAGCTTCAGACAGTGTTACAAGCGCTGCTCAGAACTCTGAACTATGGCACCCAACATCCAGAACTTATGCCATTTGAGAATGGCAGTGACATCGAAGCAACTCAGGGACCAAAACCATTAACGTACTTTCACGTATGAAAATCTTACTTGGGGAGGGGGCAGGAGCGAAGCGCCCCCTCCCAGTCCGCAACACCACACCGTATGTGGAAAATCTGAAGCCATCGTTCTACAAACTCAACCAACCTCGGATGGAAAAATCTAGAAAAATGTACAAACTGAAAACCAGTTTTGGTCTGCATAGCAACAGTAGCAACGCTTGCTATCAGGGTGCATGAGTTTCATGCTCGATCGATTGAGCTAGCCGGATCGGGCAACAAAAAGTATAAACTAGTTATGTAAATAGTTATTTAATAAAAAAATTTTCCCTGTTACTTTGCTGGTGTGTTGTATATATTTTCAATATTTGCATAGGGTTTGTCGTTATTTTGGGCGGGGTGGGTGACGGAGCCGAGCTGTCTTGCAGCCCTCATGGTGTGGAGCTCAGTTCATCTCACTATTTTCGTATTTCTCATGAAGGGTTGTTCTTAATGTTTCTATTTTAGCGAGGTCAAAAAGAGATCCAATTAGTGGCCTACTGATTTTGCTCGATTACTTTTATTTTTTTACACGATTTTTCACTATCTGCAAAGACTAAACAGAGTATTGCGACTTTGTGCTTGTTTGTAAATAGAGAATGAACCAAAGAGAACCAATTATAAAACAGTAAATGCTTGGATAACAATCAATCAAATGGAGAGACAAGCAGGCACGACGGATTACAACGGGGGTAAAGGTCTGCGTTAACTACCCTTCACTATCTGCAAAGAGAGAGTACTACTAAGAGTAAAGAGGGGAGGGGGGGGCAGCGCTCAAAGCACATCAGCGTGCATAAACACGAAAACGTTTTTACCTATCACGTACTTGACATTTGACAGCTTTTGATATTTGCTATTAAAAAACCATTGAAATTCACAGAAAAAACCATAGGTTATAGTCCATATATAGTTAGGAATTTGCATTTACAAAACCTTGAAAATTCACTGAAAAAACCATTGGTTATAGACCATATATAGTTAGGGATTAGCCTTTTCAAAACCTTATTTTACTCGCATAAAACCATTGAAATTCCGTATATAGTTAGTCGCACTAACTATATATCGCGGACCCGCAATCCACTGCTAATGATGTCACATATTACATCATTCATGACATGGTCAGTGACATCACTGATGACATCACTGATGACATCTCAAATTACATCACTGATGACATCACTGATGACATCACTGATGACATCACTGACATCTCATTTGACATTATTGATCACATCACTGATGATATCATTGATGTGATAATACAATGAACATCTTCAGACTGTAATATAACCTTAGATACACTCAGTGTAAACAGACACTCACAGACTGTCACACATCCATGGAGTTACTCACACACCTAGTCAGTCATGCAAAGAATCAATCACACCTCCATTTCCTCAACTATACAGTTATACACACCTTACTTATTCAAACATATACTAACACATATTTACTCTCTTATACAATCCCTGATACAAGATCACAATGATCCATACAGCCACTCTCACATTAAGTGGCTCTTATGTTCAGTTATTTATATATGTCAATTCTCACATGGACTGTGTTTTACATATGTACTTACTTTGACATGTAGCACTGAGATATCCATTCACTAACCAATACACTCATGCACACAGTCAACTGTCCATACAGCTGTTTCCCTATGTCAAGGGTCCAGAGACCTGGTAGGTGTTTGTATGGTCACTGCTTATTAAGTCAGTGTATACCAAAAAAATGTGTAAAAAAGAAAAATTTCTTTTTAGAGTCCCCTCACTCACCGGGGTTGCCCCACGGTGACATGCTTCATCATTGGGGCCATCCCAGTTCTCTACGAAAAGGGGCGTGCTGCGACAAGGCGACTACGCAGGAGCACTAGTTTTGTGAGATGACTATGTGTGGTGCATGTGTAATGATGATGGAGTGGGTGTGGAATTAAAAATACCGTGCTAGTGGGCCTCAACAATTTATTTCGCTCCTAGTGTGGTATAAAAAATTAAAAAGGGGTAACACTGTCTTCTAACTTTTACTGAGTTAGATCAGTGTCAAAGGTCAACATGTTTCAAGCTCCCCCAAGCTTTTCTTCAGGTCCTGTTTTTCAAATGAAAGAGTATTGCTAAAAATACTTATTTACAATGAACGCTGTTGTTAATAAACATGCGTGTTGTTATACATACGTTTTGTATTTCACTTCGATTTATAGATGAGTATAGAATTACACCCCATGGTCTTAGTTCGTAGAGAACTGGGATGGCCCCAATGATGAAGCATGTCACCGTGGGGCAACCCCGGTGAGTGAGGGGACTCTAAAAAGAAATTTTTCTTTTTTACACATTTTTTTGGTATACACTGACTTAATAAGCAGTGACCATACAAACACCTACCAGGTCTCTGGACCCTTGACATAGGGTTCCTGTATTTCGTACACAGACTGGAGGACGACCTGGTTTGGTTTAACCTCCTTCTCCCTCCTTTTTTGTTTATGCATACAGCTGTTTCTACATGCACTTTTGAACCCATACACCTAGGGAATTAACTGTTCACACATCTATGCACAGAGGCATACACCTCCCAGCCACCCACACACATACTCAGTCTCCCATACAAATACTTGGGCAACCATTCAATAACCCATATAGTTACTCATATAACTACTGATTTAAACATGCAGCAGTTTACAGAACAACATATATAATGATTGCCAAATTAAGACACTTTAGTCACTAACCCATGCACTCAGTGAGACACATTTAATCATTCTCTCATACAGTCAGTCATGCACCTACTAAATCCTTCATCCAGACACTTATACATCCACTCATTCTTCAATATGTAAGACATATTTTAACTTTACAGAAACATACAGTCACTGGGTGTTGTCATCAGTGATGTCATCAGTGATGTCATTTGAGATGTCATCAGTGATGTCATCAGTGATGTCACTGACCATGTCATGAATGATGTAATATGTGACATCATTAGCAGTGGATTGAGGGTCCGCGATATATAGTTAGTGCAACTAACTATATATGGAATTTCAATGGTTTTATGCGAGTAAAATAAGGTTTTGAAAAGGCTAATCCCTAACTATATATGGTCTATAACCAATGGTTTTTTCAGTGAATATATATATATATATATATATATATATATATATATATATATATATATATATATATATATATATATATATATATATATATATATATATATATATATATATATATATATATATATATATAGTTTGAGTGGACTCAGTCCCTTTACTGGTTGTTCGCGTTATCATCCTTAAGTAGGAAGAAAGTTGGCTTCTGCGTGCTGAAATTTCAGTGACATCGTGTACTTCAAATGAAAGGGACACAGTTCCTTTTCAGAAGCGCCTTCCTGCTCCAGCTGGTTTTATTTGGAAAAAGAAGTGGTGCCCCTCTTCCACGGCCAAAGGCGTTTTTTTTCCGTCAATAAAGGTCGGAAAAGAAAAGAACAGTGTGTTTGTCATTTCCCTTTATGAGGAGTTCATGAGGAATGGGCGTTGGCCCTGAAACGCGTCGAACTTGGTTATATTAATCACGAAGGCTGGCAATGGGTGCTGCAGGGCAGTAAGGCTGGAAGGCAGACATCGTGTGAGTAGCCCTCTTTAAAGCTCAAAGGTTTTTTGCTCAAACAATTACCTGCACGGCTACCTTTGGCCGTGGAAGAGGGGCACCACTTCTGTTTCCAAATAAAACCAGCTGGAGCAGGAAGGCGCTTCTGAAAAGGAACTGTGTCCCTTTCATTTGAAGTACACGATGTCACTGAAATTTCAGCACGCAGAAGCCAACTTTCTTCCTACTTAAGGATGATAACACGAACAACCAGTAAAGGGACTGAGCCCACTCAGGGTGAAACACTGGACTCACTGATTAAAGACTGCATTAACCAGCATCCGGCTGGTAACTTCAACTACTGCCACGCCCACTGAAAGGCGTTTTTTTTTCCCTCAATAAAGGTCGGAAAAGAAAAGAACAGTGTGTTTGTCATTTCCCTTTATGAAGAGTTCATGAGGAAGGGGCGTTGGCCCTGAAACGCGTCGAACTTGGTTATATTAATCACGAAGGCTGGCAATGGGTGCTGCAGGGCAGTAAGGCTGGAAGGCAGACATCGTGTGAGTAGCCCTCTTTAAAGCTCAAAGGCTTTTTGCTCAAACAATTACCTGCACGGCTACCTTTGGCCGTGGAAGAGGGGCACCACTTCTGTTTCCAAATAAAACCAGCTGGAGCAGGAAGGCGCTTCTGAAAAGGAACTGTGTCCCTTTCATTTGAAGTACACGATGTCACTGAAATTTCAGCACGCAGAAGCCAACTTTCTTCCTACTTAAGGATGATAACACGAACAACCAGTAAAGGGACTGAGCCCACTCAGGGTGAAACACTGGACTCACTGATTAAGGACTGCATTAACCAGCATCCGCTGGTAACTTCAACTACTGCCACGACCACTGAAAGGCGTTTTTTTTCCCTCAATAAAGGCCGGAAAAGAAAAGAACAGTGTGTTTGTCATTTCCCTTTATGAGGAGTTCATGAGGAAGGGGAGTTGGCCCTGAAACGCGTCGAACTTGGTTATATTAATCACGAAGGCTGGCAATGGGTGCTGAAGGGCAGTAAGGCTGGAAGGCAGACATCGTGTGAGTAGCCCTCTTTAAAGCTCAAAGGCTTTTTGCTCAAACAATTACCTGCACGGCTACCTGTGGCCGTGGAAGAGGGGCACCACTTCTGTTTCCAAATAAAACCAGCTGGAGCAGGAAGGCGCTTCTGAAAAGGAACTGTGTCCCTTTCATTTGAAGTACACAATGTCACTGAAATTTCAGCACGCAGAAGCCAACTTTTTTCCTACTTAAGGATGATAACACGAACAACCAGTAAAGGGACAGAGCCCACTCAGGGTGAAACACTGGACTCACTGATTAAGGACTGCATTAACCAGCATCCCGCTGGTAACTTCAACTACTGCCACGCCCACTGAAAGGCGTTTTTTTTTCCCTCAATAAAGGTCGGAAAAGAAAAGAACAGTGTGTTTGTCATTTCCCTTTATGAGGAGTTCATAAGGAAGTGGCGTTGGCCCTGAACCGCGTCGAACTTGGTTATATTAATCACGAAGGCTGGCAATGGGTGCTGCAGGGCAGTAAGGCTGGAAGGCAGACATCGTGTGAGTAGCCCTCTTTAAAGCTCAAAGGCTTTTTGCTCAAACAATTACCTGCACGGCTACCTTTGGCCGTGGAAGAGGGGCACCACTTCTGTTTCCAAATAAAACCAGCTGGAGCAGGAAGGCGCTTCTGAAAAGGAACTGTGTCCCTTTCATTTGAAGTACACGATGTCACTGAAATTTCAGCACGCAGAAGCCAACTTTCGTCCTACTTAAGGATGATAACACGAACAACCAGTAAAGGGACTGAGCCCACTCAGGGTGAAACACTGGACTCACTGATTAAGGACTGCATTAACCAGCATCCCGCTGGTAACTTCAACTACTGCCACACCCACTGAAAGGCGTTTTTTTTTGCCTCAATAAAGGTCAGAAAAGAAAAGAACAGTGTGTTTGTCATTTCCCTTTATGAGGAGTTCATGAGGAAGGGGCGTTGGCCCTGAAACGCGTCGAACTTGGTTATATTAATCACAAGGGCTGGCAATGGGTGCTGCAGGGCAGTAAGGCTGGAAGGCAGACATCGTGTGAGTAGCCCTCTTTAAAGCTCAAAGGCTTTTTGCTCAAACAATTACCTGCACGGCTACCTGTCGCCGTGGAAGAGGGGCACCACTTCTGTTTCCAAATAAAACCAGCTGGAGCAGGAAGGCGCTTCTGAAAAGGAACTGTGTCCCTTTCATTTGAAGTACACGATGTCACTGAAATTTCAGCACGCAGAAGCCAACTTTCTTCCTACTTAAGGATGATAACACGAACAACCAGTAAAGGGACTGAGCCCACTCAGGGTGAAACACTTGACTCACTGATTAAAGACTGCATTAACCAGCATCCCGCTGGTAACTTCAACTACTGCCACGCCCACTGAAAGGCGTTTTTTTTTCCCTCAATAAAGGTCACAAAAGAAAAGAACAGTGTGTTTGTCATTTCCCTTTATGAAGAGTTCATGAGGAAGGGGCGTTGGCCCTGAAACGCGTCGAACTTGGTTATATTAATCACGAAGGCTGGCAATGGGTGCTGCAGGGCAGTAAGGCTGGAAGGCAGACATCGTGTGAGTAGCCCTCTTTAAAGCTCAAAGGCTTTTTGCTCAAACAATTACCTGCATGGCTACCTTTGGCCGTGGAAGAGGGGCACCACTTCTGTTTCCAAATAAAACCAGCTGGAGCAGGAAGGCGCTTCTGAAAAGGAACTGTGTCCCTTTCATTTGAAGTACACGATGTCACTGAAATTTCAGCACGCAGAAGCCAACTTTCTTCCTACTTAAGGATGATAACACGAACAACCAGTAAAGGGACTGAGCCCACTCAGGGTGAAACACTGGACTCACTGATTAAGGACTGCATTAACCAGCATCCCGCTGGTAACTTCAACTACTGCCACGCCCACTGAAAGGCGTTTTTTTTTGCCTCAATAAAGGTCGGAAAAGAAAAGAACAGTGTGTTTGTCATTTCCCTTTATGAGGAGTTCATGAGGAAGGGGCGTTGGCTCTGAAACGCGTCGAACTTGGTTATATTAATCACGAAGGCTGGCAATGGGTGCTGCAGGGCAGTAAGGCTGGAAGGCAGACATCGTGTGAGTAGCCCTCTTTAAAGCTCAAAGGCTTTTTGCTCAAACAATTACCTGCACGGCTACCTGTGGCCGTGGAAGAGGGGCACCACTTCTGTTTCCAAATAAAACCAGCTGGAGCAGGAAGGCGCTTCTGAAAAGGAACTGTGTCCCTTTCATTTGAAGTACACGATGTCACTGAAAGTTCAGCACGCAGAAGCCAACTTTTTTCCTACTTAAGGATGATAACACGAACAACCAGTAAAGGGACAGAGCCCACTCAGGGTGAAACACTGGACTCACTGATTAAGGACTGCATTAACCAGCATCCCGCTGGTAACTTCAACTACTGCCACGCCCACTGAAAGGCGTTTTTTTTCCCCTCAATAAAGGTCGGAAAAGAAAAGAACAGTGTGTTTGTCATTTCCCTTCATGAGGAGTTCATGAGGAAGGGGCGTTGGCCCTGAACCGCGTCGAACTTGGTTATATTAATCACGAAGGCTGGCAATGGGTGCTGCAGGGCAGTAAGGCTGGAAGGCAGACATCGTGTGAGTAGCCCTCTTTAAAGCTCAAAGGCTTTTTGCTCAAACAATTACCTGCACGGCTACCTTTGGCCGTGGAAGAGGGGCACCACTTCTGTTTCCAAATAAAACCAGCTGGTGCAGGAAGGCGCTTCTGAAAAGGAACTGTGTCCCTTTCATTTGAAGTACACGATGTCACTGAAATTTCAGCATGCAGAAGCCAACTTTCGTCCTACTTAAGGATGATAACACGAACAACCAGTAAAGGGACTGAGCCCACTCAGGGTGAAACACTGGACTCACTGATTAAGGACTGCATTAACCAGCATCCCGCTGGTAACTTCAACTACTGCCACGCTCACTGAAAGGCGTTTTTTTTTGCCTCAATAAAGGTCAGAAAAGAAAAGAACAGTGTGTTTGTCATTTCCCTTTATGAGGAGTTCATGAGGAAGGGGCGTTGGCCCTGAAACGCGTCGAACTTGGTTATATTAATCACAAGGGCTGGCAATGGGTGCTGCAGGGCAGTAAGGCTGGAAGGCAGACATCGTGTGAGTAGCCCTCTTTAAAGCTCAAAGGCTATTTGCTCAAACAATTACCTGCACGGCTACCTGTGGCCGTGGAAGAGGGGCACCACTTCTGTTTCCAAATAAAACCAGCTGGAGCAGGAAGGCGCTTCTGAAAAGGAACTGTGTCCCTTTCATTTGAAGTACACGATGTCACTGAAATTTCAGCACGCAGAAGCCAACTTTCTTCCTACTTAAGGATGATAACACGAACAACCAGTAAAGGGACTGAGCCCACTCAGGGTGAAACACTGGACTCACTGATTAAAGACTGCATTAACCAGCATCCCGCTGGTAACTTCAACTACTGCCACGCCCACTGAAAGGCGTTTTTTTCCCTCAATAAAGGTCGGAAAAGAAAAGAACAGTGTGTTTGTCATTTCCCTTTATGAAGAGTTCATGAGGAAGGGGCGTTGGCCCTGAAACGCGTCGAACTTGGTTATATTAATCACGAAGGCTGGCAATGGGTGCTGCAGGGCAGTAAGGCTGGAAGGCAGACATCGTGTGAGTAGCCCTCTTTAAAGCTCAAAGGCTTTTTGCTCAAACAATTACCTGCACGGCTACCTTTGGCCGTGTTAGAGGGGCACCACTTCTGTTTCCAAATAAAACCAGCTGGAGCAGGAAGGCGCTTCTGAAAAGGAACTGTGTCCCTTTCATTTGAAGTACACTCTGTCACTGAAATTTCAGCACGCAGAAGCCAACTTTTTTCCTACTTAAGGATGATATCATGAACAACCAGTAAAGGGACAGAGCCCACTCAGGGTGAAACACTGGACTCACTGATTAAGGACTGCATTAACCAGCATCCCGCTGGTAACTTCAACTACTGCCACGCCCACTGAAAGGCGTTTTTTTCCCTCAATAAAGGTCGGAAAAGAAAAGAACAGTGTGTTTGTCATTTCCCTTTATGAGGAGTTCATGAGGAAGGGGTTGTTGTGTTTACATGCGAGTGTACTATATGCTCGCGCACTTACCCATTCAGAAAGATTTGCATAATGAATGGGATGATTTTCAGATCGCCATGATTCATGATGAGGGTCCCATTTCTATTGATCAGACTCTTTGGAGGGACAAATTTGAAGACAATGAGGTTTTAAAGAATGTGGCTAGCTACATCACTAGTGTTTGGCCTGATAAGAAGTATCTTAATTCAGAATTGAAGAGTTTCTGGGAGGTGAGAGCAGAACTTTCTTGTTGTGAAAATATCATTAAAAGAGGTGAACGCATTGTTCCACCAGTGGGTGTGAGGAAGATTATAGTTTTACAAGGCCATGAGGGTCATAGTGGCATGGTCAGGACTAAACAACAAGTTAAGCATTTGTTTTGGTGGCCAGCCATGGAAGTGTTTATTGAACGATTAGTTAGGAACTGTGTTGTTTGTGCGAATTCTGACAAGTCATTAGTTACTCTTAAACCAAATATGGGAGTGCATACCATTCCTAACAATCCATGGGGGACCATTGCTATAGACATTATGGGTCCTATTGGTTGTGATTCTAAGTACATCATTGCAGCTATTGATATTTTCTCTAAATGGCCCATTATCAAAATTGTTCATAAAATAGATACTGATTCTGTTTTGAGTTTTCTTGATAAAGTTTTTATTGAAGAAGGGCTACCAGTAAGGATTATATCAGACAATGGAGTTCAATTCAATTCAAAAAAGGCCAATGATTATTTTTCAAGGCTTGGCATAGTCCATTCTACCACTTCTTTATATAACCCGAGTGGGAATGGAGTAATAGAGAGGGTCAATAGAGTTTTGAAGGGTGCTATACAATCTGTTGGTAATGATGACAAGAAATGGGAAGTTGAAATTTTTAAGAAAGTCTGGATGTACAGAACGACCATGAATTCAATGACTGGATATTCTCCTTTTGAAATCATGAGGGGAAGAATTCCTAGAACTAAGGTGAATCCATCATGGTTAGTGAAGTCAACTTCTTCTAATGTGGATTTGGGAAAGGTTAAAGAGAATCTTACTCGTACCCATTGTACCAATAAGAAGTATTTTGATGAAAAATTTGGTTCTAAAATGGATCCTAAAGTGGAAATTGGCATGATGGTTAAGGTTAAAAAACCCTGGAAGGTCAAGAAAGGAGAAAGTTCATTTATGGGTCCTTTTGAAGTCATTGAGATCTTAAAAAACTCAGTGAGATTATCAGATAATAAAGTTTGGAATCTCAGTAGGATCGCTATTCTCAAGGCGGATAAGGATGCTTATTGTAAGGAACCTACTTTAAAACATTCTGATTTTTCATATTTGGATGAAGACGTAAGTGGAAACGTTGTTTGTAGTGACATGGCTGCTACCCCTTGTTGTTCCAGTAGTAGTAACTTCAATAAGGATATGGGTGTCCAATCACTTCCCCAATCCCAATCTATCCATAGTCATAATGTTTCTTTACAGAGAAGAGCTACTAGGACACCAAAGTGGTTGTCAGATTTTGTTGCTTACATGATAGGAAAATTTTAAGTTTTATTTTTTTTTCTTTTGTTTTTGTTTTTTTTTCTCTCTCTTTTGTTTCATTTTATAAGGGAGGAAGGTGTGTTGTGTTTACATGCGCGTGTACATGCTCGCGCATGCATCTGGTGTACCTCGTGCATTTATTGTTATTTGAATATGCCTGTCTCGCTACACAGCACAGTGTATCATTTGAATATACCTGTCTCGCTACACAGCACGGTGTATTACTGTACATTCTATGTCATACAGTTATGGTGAAGTCAGTTACCGCTTACTCTCCGGAGCCTTCAGTTATGTTCCAGGGAGTGCTTCTTTATTTCCAATAAACTTACATTTATCATCAATTCATTTGTGATCTTTGACTCTACAATGGTGTTGGCCCTGAAACGCGTCGAACTTGGTTATATTAATCACGAAGGCTGGCAATGGGTGCTGCAGGGCAGTAAGGCTGGAAGGCAGACATCGTGTGAGTAGCCCTCTTTAAAGCTCAAAGGCTTTTTGCTCAAACGATTACCTGCACAGCTACCTTTGGCCGTGGAAGAGGGGCACCACTTCTGTTTCCAAATAAAACCAGCTGGAGCAGGAAGGCGCTTCTGAAAAGGAACTGTGTCCCTTTCATTTGAAGTACACGATGTCACTGAAATTTCAGCACGCAGAAGCCAACTTTCTTCCTACTTAAGGATGATAACACGAACAACCAGTAAAGGGACTGAGCCCACTCAGGGTGAAACACTGGCCTCACTGATTAAGGACTGCATTAACCAGCATCCCGCTGGTAACTTCAACTACTGCCACGCCCACTGAAAGGTGTTTTTTTCCCTCAATAAAGGTCGGAAAAGAAAAGAACAGTGTGTTTCTCATTTCCCTTTATGAGGAGTTCATGAGGAAGGGGCGTTGGCCCTGAAACGCGTCAAACTTGGTTATATTAATCACGAAGGCTGGCAATGGGTGCTGCAGGGCAGTAAGGCTGGAAGGCAGACATCGTGTGAGTAGCCCTCTTTAAAGCTCAAAGGCTTTTTGCTCAAACAATTACCTGCACGGCTACCTTTGGCCGTGGAAGAGGGGCACCACTTCTGTTTCCAAATAAAACCAGCTGGAGCAGGAAGGCGCTTCTGAAAAGGAACTGTGTCCCTTTCATTTGAAGTACACGATGTTACTGAAATTTCAGCACGCAGAAGCCAACTTTCTTCCTACTTAAGGATGATAACACGAACAACCAGTAAAGGGACTGAGCCCACTCAGGGTGAAACACTGAACTCACTGATTAAGGACTGCATTAACCAGCATCCCGCTGGTAACTTCAACTACTGCCACACCCACTGAAAGGCGTTTTTTTCCCCTCAATAAAGGTCGGAAAAGAAAAGAACAGTGTGTTTGTCATTTCCCTTTATGAGGAGTTCATGAGGAAGGGGCGTTGGCCCTGAAACGCGTCGAACTTGGTTATATTAATCACGAAGGCTGGCAATGGGTGCTGCAGGGCAGTAAGGCTGGAAGGCAGACATCGTGTGAGTAGCCCTCTTTAAAGCTCAAAGGCTTTTTGCTCAAACAATTACCTGCACGGCTACCTTTGGCCGTGGAAGAGGGGTACCACTTCTGTTTCCAAATAAAACCAGCTGGAGCAGGAAGGCGCTTCTGAGAAGGAACTGTGTCCCTTTCATTTGAAGTACACGATGTCACTGAAATTTCAGCACGCAGAAGCCAACTTTCTTCCTACTTAAGGATGATAACACGAACAACCAGTAAAGGGACTGAGCCCACTCAGGGTGAAACACTGGACTCACTGATTAAGGACTGCATTAACCAGCATCCCGCTGGTAACTTCAACTACTGCCACGCCCACTGAAAGGCGTTTTTTTCCCCTCAATAAAGGTCGGAAAAGAAAAGAACAGTATGTTTGTCATTTCCCTTTATGAGGAGTTCATGAGGAAGGGGCGTTGGCCCTGAAACGCGTCGAACTTGGTTATACTAATCACGAAGGCTGGCAATGGGTGCTGCAGGGCAGTAAGGCTGGAAGGCAGACATCGTGTGAGTAGCCCTCTTTAAAGCTCAAAGGCTTTTTGCTCAAACAATTACCTGCACGGCTACCTGTGGCCGTGGAAGAGGGGCACCACTTCTGTTTCCAAATAAAACCAGCTGGAGCAGGAAGGCGCTTCTGAAAAGGAACTGTGTCCCTTTCATTTGAAGTACACGATGTCACTGAAATTTCAGCACGCAGAAGCCAACTTTCTTCCTACTTAAGGATGATAACACGAACAACCAGTAAAGGGACTGAGCCCACTCAGGGTGAAACACTGAACTCACTGATTAAGGACTGCATTAACCAGCATCCGGCTGGTAACTTCAACTACTGCCACGCCCACTGAAAGGCGTTTTTTTTCCCTCAATAAAGGTCGGAAAAGAAAAGAACAGTGTGTTTGTCATTTCCCTTTATGAAGAGTTCATGAGGAAGGGGCGTTGGCCCTGAAACGCGTCGAACTTGGTTATATTAATCACGAAGGCTGGCAATGGGTGCTGCAGGGCAGTAAGGCTGGAAGGCAGACATCGTGTGAGTAGCCCTCTTTAAAGCTCAAAGGCTTTTTGCTCAAACGATTACCTGCACAGCTACCTTTGGCCGTGGAAGAGGGGCACCACTTCTGTTTCCAAATAAAACCAGCTGGAGCAGGAAGGCGCTTCTGAAAAGGAACTGTGTCCCTTTCATTTGAAGTACACGATGTCACTGAAATTTCAGCACGCAGAAGCCAACTTTCTTCCTACTTAAGGATGATAACACGAACAACCAGTAAAGGGACTGAGCCCACTCAGGGTGAAACACTGGCCTCACTGATTAAGGACTGCATTAACCAGCATCCCGCTGGTAACTTCAACTACTGCCACGCCCACTGAAAGGCGTTTTTTTTCCCCTCAATAAAGGTCGGAAAAGAAAAGAACAGTGTGTTTGTCATTTCCCTTTATGAGGAGTTCATGAGGAAGGGGCGTTGGCCCTGAAACGCGTCGAACTTGGTTATATTAATCACGAAGGCTGGCAATGGGTGCTGCAGGGCAGTAAGGCTGGAAGGCAGACATCGTCTGAGTAGCCCTCTTGAAAGCTCAAAGGCTTTTTGCTCAAGCAATTACCTGCACGGCTACCTTTGGCCGTGGAAGAGGGGCACCACTTCTGTTTCCAAATAAAACCACCTGGAGCAGGAAGGCGCTTCTGAAAAGGAACTGTGTCCCTTTCATTTGAAGTACACGATGTCACTGAAATTTCAGCACGCAGAAGCCGACTTTCTTCCTACTTAAGGATGATAACACGAACAACCAGTAAAGGGACTGAGCCCACTCAGGGTGAAACACTGGACTCACTGATTAAGGACTGCATTAACCAGCATCCCGCTGGTAACTTCAACTGCTGCCACGCCCACTGAAAGGCGTTTTTTTTTTCCCTCAATAAAGGTCGGAAAAGAAAAGAACAGTGTGTTTGTCATTTCCCTTTATGAGGAGTTCATGAGGAAGGGGCGTTGGCCCTGAAACGCGTCGAACTTGGTTATATTAATCACGAAGGCTGGCAATGGGTGCTGCAGGGCAGTAAGGCTGGAAGGCAGACATCGTGTGAGTAGCACTCTTTAAAGCTCAACGGCTTTTTGCTCAAACAATTACCTGCACGGCTACCTTTGGCCGTGGAAGAGGGGCACCACTTCTGTTTCCAAATAAAACCAGCTGGAGCAGGAAGGTGCTTCTGAAAAGGAACTGTGTCCCTTTCATTTGAAGTACACGATGTCACTGAAATTTCAGCACGCAGAAGCCAACTTTCTTCCTACTTAAGGATGATAACACGAACAACCAGTAAAGGGACTGAGCCCACTCAGGGTGAAACACTGGACTCACTGATTAAGGACTGCATTAACCAGCATCCCGCTAGTAACTTCAACTACTGCCACGCCCACTGAAAGGTGTTTTTTTCCCTCAATAAAGGTCGGAAAAGAAAAGAACAGTGTGTTTCTCATTTCCCTTTATGAGGAGTTCATGAGGAAGGGGCGTTGGCCCTGAAACGCGTCGAACTTGGTTATATTAATCACGAAGGCTGGCAATGGGTGCTGCAGGGCAGTAAGGCTGGAAGGCAGACATCGTGTGAGTAGCCCTCTTTAAAGCTCAAAGGCTTTTTGCTCAAACAATTACCTGCACGGCTACCTTTGGCCGTGGAAGAGGGGCACCACTTCTGTTTCCAAATAAAACCAGCTGGAGCAGGAAGGCGCTTCTGAAAAGGAACTGTGTCCCTTTCATTTGAAGTACACGATGTTACTGAAATTTCAGCACGCAGAAGCCAACTTTCTTCCTACTTAAGGATGATAACACGAACAACCAGTAAAGGGACTGAGCCCACTCAGGGTGAAACACTGAACTCACTGATTAAGGACTGCATTAACCAGCATCCCGCTGGTAACTTCAACTACTGCCACACCCACTGAAAGGCGTTTTTTTCCCCTCAATAAAGGTCGGAAAAGAAAAGAACAGTGTGTTTGTCATTTCCCTTTATGAGGAGTTCATGAGGAAGGGGCGTTGGCCCTGAAACGCGTCGAACTTGGTTATATTAATCACGAAGGCTGGCAATGGGTGCTGCAGGGCAGTAAGGCTGGAAGGCAGACATCGTGTGAGTAGCCCTCTTTAAAGCTCAAAGGCTTTTTGCTCAAACAATTACCTGCACGGCTACCTTTGGCCGTGGAAGAGGGGTACCACTTCTGTTTCCAAATAAAACCAGCTGGAGCAGGAAGGCGCTTCTGAGAAGGAACTGTGTCCCTTTCATTTGAAGTACACGATGTCACTGAAATTTCAGCACGCAGAAGCCAACTTTCTTCCTACTTAAGGATGATAACACGAACAACCAGTAAAGGGACTGAGCCCACTCAGGGTGAAACACTGGACTCACTGATTAAGGACTGCATTAACCAGCATCCCGCTGGTAACTTCAACTACTGCCACGCCCACTGAAAGGCGTTTTTTTCCCCTCAATAAAGGTCGGAAAAGAAAAGAACAGTATGTTTGTCATTTCCCTTTATGAGGAGTTCATGAGGAAGGGGAGTTGGCCCTGAAACGCGTCGAACTTGGTTATACTAATCACGAAGGCTGGCAATGGGTGCTGCAGGGCAGTAAGGCTGGAAGGCAGACATCGTGTGAGTAGCCCTCTTTAAAGCTCAAAGGCTTTTTGCTCAAACAATTACCTGCACGGCTACCTGTGGCCGTGGAAGAGGGGCACCACTTCTGTTTCCAAATAAAACCAGCTGGAGCAGGAAGGCGCTTCTGAAAAGGAAAGTGTCCCTTTCATTTGAAGTACACGATGTCACTGAAATTTCAGCACGCAGAAGCCAACTTTCTTCCTACTTAAGGATGATAACACGAACAACCAGTAAAGGGACTGAGCCCACTCAGGGTGAAACACTGAACTCACTGATTAAGGACTGCATTAACCAGCATCCGGCTGGTAACTTCAACTACTGCCACGCCCACTGAAAGGCGTTTTTTTTTCCCTCAATAAAGGTCGGAAAAGAAAAGAACAGTGTGTTTGTCATTTCCCTTTATGAAGAGTTCATGAGGAAGGGGCGTTGGCCCTGAAACGCGTCGAACTTGGTTATATTAATCACGAAGGCTGGCAATGGGTGCTGCAGGGCAGTAAGGCTGGAAGGCAGACATCGTGTGAGTAGCCCTCTTTAAAGCTCAAAGGCTTTTTGCTCAAACAATTACCTGCACGGCTACCTTTGGCCGTGGAAGAGGGGCACCACTTCTGTTTCCAAATAAAACCAGCTGGAGCAGGAAGGCGCTTCTGAAAAGGAACTGTGTCCCTTTCATTTGAAGTACACAATGTCACTGAAATTTCAGCACGCAGAAGCCAACTTTTTTCCTACTTAAGGATGATATCACGAACAACCAGTAAAGGGACAGAGCCCACTCAGGGTGAAACACTGGACTCACTGATTAAGGACTGCATTAACCAGCATCCCGCTGGTAACTTCAACTACTGCCACGCCCACTGAAAGGCGTTTTTTTCCCTCAATAAAGGTCGGAAAAGAAAAGAACAGTGTGTTTGTCATTTCCCTTTATGAGGAGTTCATGAGGAAGGGGTTGTTGTGTTTACATGCGCGTGTATATGCTCGCGCACTTACCCATTCAGAAAGATTTGCATAATGAATGGGATGATTTTCAGATCGCCATGATTCATGATGAGGGTCCCATTTCTATTGATCAGACTCTTTGGAGGGACAAATTTGAAGACGATGAGGTTTTAAAGAATGTGGCTAGCTACATCACTAGTGTTTGGCCTGATAAGAAGTATCTTAATTCAGAATTGAAGAGTTTCTGGGAGGTGAGAGCAGAACTTTCTTGTTGTGAAAATATCATTAAAAGAGGTGAACGCATTGTTCCACCAGTGGGTGTAAGGAAGATTATAGTTTTACAAGGCCATGAGGGTCATAGTGGCATGGTCAGGACTAAACAACAAGTTAAGCATTTGTTTTGGTGGCCAGGCATGGATGTGTTTATTGAACGATTAGTTAGGAACTGTGTTGTTTGTGCGAATTCTGACCAGTCATTAGTTACTCTTAAACCAAATATGGGAGTGCATACCATTCCTAACAATCCATGGGGGACCATTGCTATAGACATTATGGGTCCTATTGGTTGTGATTCTAAGTACATCATTGCAGCTATTGATATTTTCTCTAAATGGCCCATTATCAAAATTGTTCATAAAATAGATACTGATTCTGTTTTGAGTTTTCTTGATAAAGTTTTTATTGAAGAAGGGCTACCAGTAAGGATTATATCAGACAATGGAGTTCAATTCAATTAAAAAAAGGCCAATGATTATTTTTCAAGGCTTGGCATAGTCCATTCTACCACTTCTTTATATAACCCGAGTGGGAATGGAGTAATAGAGAGGTTCAATAGAGTTTTGAAGGGTGCTATACAATCTGTTGGTAATGATGACAAGATATGGGAAGTTGAAATTTTTAAGAAAGTCTGGATGTACAGAACGACCATGAATTCAATGACTGGATATTCTCCTTTTGAAATCATGAGGGGAAGAATTCCTAGAACTAAGGTGAATCCATCATGGTTAGTGAAGTCAACTTCTTCTAATGTGGATTTGGGAAAGGTTAAAGAGAATCTTACTCGTACCCATTGTACCAATAAGAAGTATTTTGATGAAAAATTTGGTTCTAAAATGGATCCTAAAGTGGAAATTGGCATGATGGTTAAGGTTAAAAAACCCTGGAAGGTCAAGAAAGGAGAAAGTTCATTTATGGGTCCTTTTGAAGTCATTGAGATCTTAAAAAACTCAGTGAGATTATCAGATAATAAAGTTTGGAATCTCAGTAGGATCGCTATTCTCAAGGCGGATAAGGATGCTTATTGTAAGGAACCTACTTTAAAACATTCTGATTTTTCATATTTGGATGAAGACGTAAGTGGAAACGTTGTTTGTAGTGACATGGCTGCTACCCCTTGTTGTTCCAGTAGTAGTAACTTCAATCAGGATATGGGTGTCCAATCTCTTCCCCAATCCCAATCTATCCATAGTCATAATGTTTCTTTACAGAGAAGAGCTACTAGGACACCAAAGTGGTTGTCAGATTTTGTTGCTTACATGATAGGAAAATTTTAAGTTTTATTTTTTTTTCTTTTGTTTTTGTTTTTTTTTCTCTCTCTTTTGTTTCATTTTATAAGGGAGGAAGGTGTGTTGTGTTTACATGCGCGTGTACATGCTCGCGCATGCATCTGGTGTACCTCGTACATTTATTGTTATTTGAATATGCCTGTCTCGCTACACAGCACAGTGTATCATTTGAATATACCTGTCTCCCTACACAGCACGGTGTATTACTGTACATTCTATGTCATACAGTTATGGTGAAGTCAGTTACCGCTTACTCTCCGGAGCCTTCAGTTATGTTCCAGGGAGTGCTTCTTTATTTCCAATAAACTTACATTTATCATCAATTCATTTGTGATCTTTGACTCTACAAGGGTGTTGGCCCTGAAACGCGTCGAACTTGGTTATATTAATCACGAAGGCTGGCAATGGGTGCTGCAGGGCAGTAAGGCTGGAAGGCAGACATCGTGTGAGTAGCCCTCTTTAAAGCTCAAAGGCTTTTTGCTCAAACAATTACCTGCACGGCTACCTTTGGCCGTGGAAGAGGGGCACCACTTCTGTTTCCAAATAAAACCAGCTGGAGCAGGAAGGTGCTTCTGAAAAGGAACTGTGTCCCTTTCATTTGAAGTACACGATGTCACTGAAATTTCAGCACGCAGAAGCCAACTTTCTTCCTACTTAAGGATGATAACACGAACAACCAGTAAAGGGACTGAGCCCACTCAGGGTGAAACACTGGACTCACTGATTAAGGACTGCATTAACCAGCATCCCGCTGGTAACTTCAACTACTGCCACGCCCACTGAAAGGCGTTTTTTTCCCCCTCAATAAAGGTCGGAAAAGAAAAGAACAGTGTGTTTGTCATTTCCCTTTATGAGGAGTTCATGAGGAAGGGGCGTTGGCCCTGAAACGCGTCGAACTTGGTTATATTAATCACGAAGGCTGGCAATGGGTGCTGCAGGGCAGTAAGGCTGGAAGGCAGACATCGTGTGAGTAGCCCTCTTTAAAGCTCAAAGGCTTTTTGCTCAAACAATTGCCTGCACGGCTACCTTTGGCCGTGGAAGAGGGGTACCACTTCTGTTTCCAAATAAAACCAGCTGGAGTAGGAAGGCGCTTCTGAGAAGGAACTGTGTCCCTTTCATTTGAAGTACACGATGTCACTGAAATTTCAGCACGCAGAAGCCAACTTTCTTCCTACTTAAGGATGATAACACGAACAACCAGTAAAGGGACTGAGCCCACTCAGGGTGAAACACTGGACTCACTGATTAAGGACTGCATTAACCAGCATCCCGCTGGTAACTTCAACTACTGCCACGCCCACTGAAAGGCGTTTTTTTCCCCTCAATAAAGGTCGGAAAAGAAAAGAACAGTATGTTTGTCATTTCCCTTTATGAGGAGTTCATGAGGAAGGGGCGTTGGCCCTGAAACGCGTCGAACTTGGTTATACTAATCACGAAGGCTGGCAATGGGTGCTGCAGGGCAGTAAGGCTGGAAGGCAGACATCGTGTGAGTAGCCCTCTTTAAAGCTCAAAGGCTTTTTGCTCAAACAATTACCTGCACGGCTACCTGTGGCCGTGGAAGAGGGGCACCACTTCTGTTTCCAAATAAAACCAGCTGGAGCAGGAAGGCGCTTCTGAAAAGGAACTGTGTCCCTTTCATTTGAAGTACACGATGTCACTGAAATTTCAGCACGCAGAAGCCAACTTTCTTCCTACTTAAGGATGATAACACGAACAACCAGTAAAGGGACTGAGCCCACTCAGGGTGAAACACTGAACTCACTGATTAAGGACTGCATTAACCAGCATCCGGCTGGTAACTTCAACTACTGCCACGCCCACTGAAAGGCGTTTTTTTTCCCTCAATAAAGGTCGGAAAAGAAAAGAACAGTGTGTTTGTCATTTCCCTTTATGAAGAGTTCATGAGGAAGGGGCGTTGGCCCTGAAACGCGTCGAACTTGGTTATATTAATCACGAAGGCTGGCAATGGGTGCTGCAGGGCAGTAAGGCTGGAAGGCAGACATCGTGTGAGTAGCCCTCTTTAAAGCTCAAAGGCTTTTTGCTCAAACGATTACCTGCACAGCTACCTTTGGCCGTGGAAGAGGGGCACCACTTCTGTTTCCAAATAAAACCAGCTGGAGCAGGAAGGCGCTTCTGAAAAGGAACTGTGTCCCTTTCATTTGAAGTACACGATGTCACTGAAATTTCAGCACGCAGAAGCCAACTTTCTTCCTACTTAAGGATGATAACACGAACAACCAGTAAAGGGACTGAGCCCACTCAGGGTGAAACACTGGCCTCACTGATTAAGGACTGCATTAACCAGCATCCCGCTGGTAACTTCAACTACTGCCACGCCCACTGAAAGGCGTTTTTTTTCCCCTCAATAAAGGTCGGAAAAGAAAAGAACAGTGTGTTTGTCATTTCCCTTTATGAGGAGTTCATGAGGAAGGGGCGTTGGCCCTGAAACGCGTCGAACTTGGTTATATTAATCACGAAGGCTGGCAATGGGTGCTGCAGGGCAGTAAGGCTGGAAGGCAGACATCGTGTGAGTAGCCCTCTTGAAAGCTCAAAGGCTTTTTGCTCAAGCAATTACCTGCACGGCTACCTTTGGCCGTGGAAGAGGGGCACCACTTCTGTTTTCAAATAAAACCACCTGGAGCAGGAAGGCGCTTCTGAAAAGGAACTGTGTCCCTTTCATTTGAAGTACACGATGTCACTGAAATTTCAGCACGCAGAAGCCGACTTTCTTCCTACTTAAGGATGATAACACGAACAACCAGTAAAGGGACTGAGCCCACTCAGGGTGAAACACTGGACTCACTGATTAAGGACTGCATTAACCAGCATCCCGCTGGTAACTTCAACTGCTGCCACGCCCACTGAAAGGCGTTTTTTTTTTCCCTCAATAAAGGTCGGAAAAGAAAAGAACAGTGTGTTTGTCATTTCCCTTTATGAGGAGTTCATGAGGAAGGGGCGTTGGCCCTGAAACGCGTCGAACTTGGTTATATTAATCACGAAGGCTGGCAATGGGTGCTGCAGGGCAGTAAGGCTGGAAGGCAGACATCGTGTGAGTAGCACTCTTTAAAGCTCAACGGCTTTTTGCTCAAACAATTACCTGCACGGCTACCTTTGGCCGTGGAAGAGGGGCACCACTTCTGTTTCCAAATAAAACCAGCTGGAGCAGGAAGGTGCTTCTGAAAAGGAACTGTGTCCCTTTCATTTGAAGTACACGATGTCACTGAAATTTCAGCACGCAGAAGCCAACTTTCTTCCTACTTAAGGATGATAACACGAACAACCAGTAAAGGGACTGAGCCCACTCAGGGTGAAACACTGGACTCACTGATTAAGGACTGCATTAACCAGCATCCCGCTAGTAACTTCAACTACTGCCACGCCCACTGAAAGGTGTTTTTTTCCCTCAATAAAGGTCGGAAAAGAAAAGAACAGTGTGTTTCTCATTTCCCTTTATGAGGAGTTCATGAGGAAGGGGCGTTGGCCCTGAAACGCGTCGAACTTGGTTATATTAATCACGAAGGCTGGCAATGGGTGCTGCAGGGCAGTAAGGCTGGAAGGCAGACATCGTGTGAGTAGCCCTCTTTAAAGCTCAAAGGCTTTTTGCTCAAACAATTACCTGCACGGCTACCTTTGGCCGTGGAAGAGGGGCACCACTTCTGTTTCCAAATAAAACCAGCTGGAGCAGGAAGGCGCTTCTGAAAAGGAACTGTGTCCCTTTCATTTGAAGTACACGATGTTACTGAAATTTCAGCACGCAGAAGCCAACTTTCTTCCTACTTAAGGATGATAACACGAACAACCAGTAAAGGGACTGAGCCCACTCAGGGTGAAACACTGAACTCACTGATTAAGGACTGCATTAACCAGCATCCCGCTGGTAACTTCAACTACTGCCACACCCACTGAAAGGCGTTTTTTTCCCCTCAATAAAGGTCGGAAAAGAAAAGAACAGTGTGTTTGTCATTTCCCTTTATGAGGAGTTCATGAGGAAGGGGCGTTGGCCCTGAAACGCGTCGAACTTGGTTATATTAATCACGAAGGCTGGCAATGGGTGCTGCAGGGCAGTAAGGCTGGAAGGCAGACATCGTGTGAGTAGCCCTCTTTAAAGCTCAAAGGCTTTTTGCTCAAACAATTACCTGCACGGCTACCTTTGGCCGTGGAAGAGGGGTACCACTTCTGTTTCCAAATAAAACCAGCTGGAGCAGGAAGGCGCTTCTGAGAAGGAACTGTGTCCCTTTCATTTGAAGTACACGATGTCACTGAAATTTCAGCACGCAGAAGCCAACTTTCTTCCTACTTAAGGATGATAACACGAACAACCAGTAAAGGGACTGAGCCCACTCAGGGTGAAACACTGGACTCACTGATTAAGGACTGCATTAACCAGCATCCCGCTGGTAACTTCAACTACTGCCACGCCCACTGAAAGGCGTTTTTTCCCCTCAATAAAGGTCGGAAAAGAAAAGAACAGTATGTTTGTCATTTCCCTTTATGAGGAGTTCATGAGGAAGGGGCGTTGGCCCTGAAACGCGTCGAACTTGGTTATACTAATCACGAAGGCTGGCAATGGGTGCTGCAGGGCAGTAAGGCTGGAAGGCAGACATCGTGTGAGTAGCCCTCTTTAAAGCTCAAAGGCTTTTTGCTCAAACAATTACCTGCACGGCTACCTGTGGCCGTGGAAGAGGGGCACCACTTCTGTTTCCAAATAAAACCAGCTGGAGCAGGAAGGCGCTTCTGAAAAGGAACTGTGTCCCTTTCATTTGAAGTACACGATGTCACTGAAATTTCAGCACGCAGAAGCCAACTTTCTTCCTACTTAAGGATGATAACACGAACAACCAGTAAAGGGACTGAGCCCACTCAGGGTGAAACACTGAACTCACTGATTAAGGACTGCATTAACCAGCATCCGGCTGGTAACTTCAACTACTGCCACGCCCACTGAAAGGCGTTTTTTTTTCCCTCAATAAAGGTCGGAAAAGAAAAGAACAGTGTGTTTGTCATTTCCCTTTATGAAGAGTTCATGAGGAAGGGGCGTTGGCCCTGAAACGCGTCGAACTTGGTTATATTAATCACGAAGGCTGGCAATGGGTGCTGCAGGGCAGTAAGGCTGGAAGGCAGACATCGTGTGAGTAGCCCTCTTTAAAGCTCAAAGGCTTTTTGCTCAAACAATTACCTGCACGGCTACCTTTGGCCGTGGAAGAGGGGCACCACTTCTGTTTCCAAATAAAACCAGCTGGAGCAGGAAGGCGCTTCTGAAAAGGAACTGTGTCCCTTTCATTTGAAGTACACAATGTCACTGAAATTTCAGCACGCAGAAGCCAACTTTTTTCCTACTTAAGGATGATATCACGAACAACCAGTAAAGGGACAGAGCCCACTCAGGGTGAAACACTGGACTCACTGATTAAGGACTGCATTAACCAGCATCCCGCTGGTAACTTCAACTACTGCCACGCCCACTGAAAGGCGTTTTTTTCCCTCAATAAAGGTCGGAAAAGAAAAGAACAGTGTGTTTGTCATTTCCCTTTATGAGGAGTTCATGAGGAAGGGGTTGTTGTGTTTACATGCGCGTGTATATGCTCGCGCACTTACCCATTCAGAAAGATTTGCATAATGAATGGGATGATTTTCAGATCGCCATGATTCATGATGAGGGTCCCATTTCTATTGATCAGACTCTTTGGAGGGACAAATTTGAAGACGATGAGGTTTTAAAGAATGTGGCTAGCTACATCACTAGTGTTTGGCCTGATAAGAAGTATCTTAATTCAGAATTGAAGAGTTTCTGGGAGGTGAGAGCAGAACTTTCTTGTTGTGAAAATATCATTAAAAGAGGTGAACGCATTGTTCCACCAGTGGGTGTAAGGAAGATTATAGTTTTACAAGGCCATGAGGGTCATAGTGGCATGGTCAGGACTAAACAACAAGTTAAGCATTTGTTTTGGTGGCCAGGCATGGATGTGTTTATTGAACGATTAGTTAGGAACTGTGTTGTTTGTGCGAATTCTGACCAGTCATTAGTTACTCTTAAACCAAATATGGGAGTGCATATCATTCCTAACAATCCATGGGGGACCATTGCTATAGACATTATGGGTCCTATTGGTTGTGATTCTAAGTACATCATTGCAGCTATTGATATTTTCTCTAAATGGCCCATTATCAAAATTGTTCATAAAATAGATACTGATTCTGTTTTGAGTTTTCTTGATAAAGTTTTTATCGAAGAAGGGCTACCAGTAAGGATTATATCAGACAATGGAGTTCAATTCAATTAAAAAAAGGCCAATGATTATTTTTCAAGGCTTGGCATAGTCCATTCTACCACTTCTTTATATAACCCGAGTGGGAATGGAGTAATAGAGAGGTTCAATAGAGTTTTGAAGGGTGCTATACAATCTGTTGGTAATGATGACAAGATATGGGAAGTTGAAATTTTTAAGAAAGTCTGGATGTACAGAACGACCATGAATTCAATGACTGGATATTCTCCTTTTGAAATCATGAGGGGAAGAATTCCTAGAACTAAGGTGAATCCATCATGGTTAGTGAAGTCAACTTCTTCTAATGTGGATTTGGGAAAGGTTAAAGAGAATCTTACTCGTACCCATTGTACCAATAAGAAGTATTTTGATGAAAAATTTGGTTCTAAAATGGATCCTAAAGTGGAAATTGGCATGATGGTTAAGGTTAAAAAACCCTGGAAGGTCAAGAAAGGAGAAAGTTCATTTATGGGTCCTTTTGAAGTCATTGAGATCTTAAAAAACTCAGTGAGATTATCAGATAATAAAGTTTGGAATCTCAGTAGGATCGCTATTCTCAAGGCGGATAAGGATGCTTATTGTAAGGAACCTACTTTAAAACATTCTGATTTTTCATATTTGGATGAAGACGTAAGTGGAAACGTTGTTTGTAGTGACATGGCTGCTACCCCTTGTTGTTCCAGTAGTAGTAACTTCAATCAGGATATGGGTGTCCAATCTCTTCCCCAATCCCAATCTATCCATAGTCATAATGTTTCTTTACAGAGAAGAGCTACTAGGACACCAAAGTGGTTGTCAGATTTTGTTGCTTACATGATAGGAAAATTTTAAGTTTTATTTTTTTTTCTTTTGTTTTTGTTTTTTTTTCTCTCTCTTTTATTTCATTTTATAAGGGAGGAAGGTGTGTTGTGTTTACATGCGCGTGTACATGCTCGCGCATGCATCTGATGTACCTCGTACATTTATTGTTATTTGAATATGCCTGTCTCGCTACACAGCACAGTGTATCATTTGAATATACCTGTCTCCCTACACAGCACGGTGTATTACTGTACATTCTATGTCATACAGTTATGGTGAAGTCAGTTACCGCTTACTCTCCGGAGCCTTCAGTTATGTTCCAGGGAGTGCTTCTTTATTTCCAATAAACTTACATTTATCATCAATTCATTTGTGATCTTTGACTCTACAAGGGTGTTGGCCCTGAAACGCGTCGAACTTGGTTATATTAATCACGAAGGCTGGCAATGGGTGCTGCAGGGCAGTAAGGCTGGAAGGCAGACATCGTGTGAGTAGCCCTCTTTAAAGCTCAAAGGCTTTTTGCTCAAACAATTACCTGCACGGCTACCTTTGGCCGTGGAAGAAGGGCACCACTTCTGTTTCCAAATAAAACCAGCTGGAGCAGGAAGGTGCTTCTGAAAAGGAACTGTGTCCCTTTCATTTGAAGTACACGATGTCACTGAAATTTCAGCACGCAGAAGCCAACTTTCTTCCTACTTAAGGATGATAACACGAACAACCAGTAAAGGGACTGAGCCCACTCAGGGTGAAACACTGGACTCACTGATTAAGGACTGCATTAACCAGCATCCCGCTGGTAACTTCAACTACTGCCACGCCCACTGAAAGGCGTTTTTTTCCCCCTCAATAAAGGTCGGAAAAGAAAAGAACAGTGTGTTTGTCATTTCCCTTTATGAGGAGTTCATGAGGAAGGGGCGTTGGCCCTGAAACGCGTCGAACTTGGTTATATTAATCACGAAGGCTGGCAATGGGTGCTGCAGGGCAGTAAGGCTGGAAGGCAGACATCGTGTGAGTAGCCCTCTTTAAAGCTCAAAGGCTTTTTGCTCAAACAATTACCTGCACGGCTACCTTTGGCCGTGGAAGAGGGGCACCACTTCTGTTTCCAAATAAAACCAGCTGGAGCAGGAAGGCGCTTCTGAAAAGGAACTGTGTCCCTTTCATTTGAAGTACACGATGTCACTGAAATTTCAACACGCAGAAGCCAACTTTCGTCCTACTTAAGGATGATAACACGAACAACCAGTAAAGGGACAGAGCCCACTCAGGGTGAAACACTGGACTCACTGATTAAGGACTGCATTAACCAGCATCCCGCTGGTAACTTCAACTACTGCCACGCCCACTGAAAGGCGTTTTTTTTTCCCCTCAATAAAGGTCGGAAAAGAAAAGAACAGTGTGTTTGTCATTTCCCTTTATGAGGAGTTCATGAGGAAGGGGCGTTGGCCCTGAAACGCGTCGAACTTGGTTATATTAATCACGAAGGCTGGCAATGGGTGCTGCAGGGCAGTAAGGCTGGAAGGCAGACATCGTGTGAGTAGCCCTCTTTAAAGCTCAAAGGCTTTTTGCTCAAACAATTACCTGCACGGCTACCTGTGGCCGTGGAAGAGGGGCACCACTTCTGTTTCCAAATAAAACCAGCTGGAGCAGGAAGGCGCTTCTGAAAAGGAACTGTGTCCCTTTCATTTGAAGTACACGATGTCACTGAAATTTCAGCACGCAGAAGCCAACTTTCTTCCTACTTAAGGATGATAACACGAACAACCAGTAAAGGGACTGAGCCCACTCAGGGTGAAACACTGGACTCACTGATTAAGGACTGCATTAACCAGCATCCCGCTGGTAACTTCAACTACTGCCACGCCCACTGAAAGGCGGTTTTTTCTCCCTCAATAAAGGCCGGAAAAGAAAAGAACAGTGTGTTTGTCATTTCCCTTTATGAGGAGTTCATGAGGAAGGGGCGTTGGCCCTGAAACGCGTCGAACTTGGTTATATTAATCACGAAGGCTGGCAATGGGTGCTGCAGGGCAGTAAGGCTGGAAGGCAGACATCGTGTGAGTAGCCCTCTTTAAAGCTCAAAGGCTTTTTGCTCAAACAATATATATATATATTATATATATATATATATATATATATATATATATATATATATATATATATATATATATATATATATATATATATATATATTACCTACTGGCGGTCGCCAGTAGGTAGTTATAGTTAGGATTTTTTTCAATGTTAAATCTCAAAATTCTATTTGGAATTACTTTGGCACCGGTTGACGAATCTGCCTGAAAATTTCCTGAAAATGGCCTTGTCGAGCTCCGGTCCTTCCTTGAAAGTTTGGGGGGGATACGTCAAGCGGGGGCCGAGATAAAAGGGGGGTCCCAAAACGCATTTTCCCCATGTTAATTTCCATAGGGCGGTCGATTTCACTTTTAGCCCGAACGGCTGAATGGATTTACACCAAACTTGGCAAAATTGTAGGGACTGGTAGCCCGATGTGCCTTTGCTATGTCTCAAGATATGTGCTCCAGTGGATTTTGAGTAATTTAGGTTCAAAAAAATATATATATCTATAGGCGCTCTCCGCTGCGCGCACTTGAGTGCGCTCCTGGCGCGACACGCGACTTGCGCGCAGAAAGCTGATTGGCTCTTGGGTGTCTGTAAACATTCTAAACAGTCTGGAGCGGCCGCCATCTTGTGTCTCGGTAAAATCGAGACACAAGGGGTTTGAAAAAAAAAGGGGCAAATGACCATAAGGGGGAAGAGTAGACCCCCTCTGACCCCCTAGGTTTGATGAAGGGACTAAAATAGGGTCCTGCAGGGCATTACATTTTTTTTTTCGTTTTGCGCGGGGGAAGCGCATGGTACGCGCACCGGCGAAGCACGGGGAAAATCCAGGACCATATTTATGAAGGCCTTGCGCTGTTAGTTTTGCGCCTCCTGTGCGTCAATTTTTGTGACGCACCAGCGGTGTAAAAAAATGCGCATTGTTATGCAATATTTAAAAAGTGACGCATCTATCTAGATGCGTCACTTTTTAAATATAGTGCAACGAGGCACATTTTATTACACTGCTGGTGTTATGCGTCACTTTTCTGTGCGCACTCCTTATGACATTCCAGATGTGTCATATTTAATGTATGACGAATCATGTTGCAAGGAGTTACAGATACGTCAGTATTTCTGACATATCTGTAAACATAAAAGTGATGCGAGGCAGGTGCAAGATTTTGACGCAACAGCATCCTAAAAGTGACGCAGAGAAATCTTATAGATTTCAGTACGTCGTTATTACCAAGCTTTTTGCGGGGGAATGCCCCCTTTGCATACATTATACCTGACGCAGATATAATGTGGCGCAGAGTTTTAAAAAGTGACCCATGTACCTAGATGCGTCACTTTTTAAAAATAGCGTCAGGTATAATGCATGCAGAGGGGGTGTTCTCCCGCAAAAAGCTTTGTAATAGCGACGCAGTGAAATCTTTGAGATTTCACTGCGTCACTTTTAGGATGCTGTTGCGTCAAAATCTTGTGCCTGCTTTACAGCAGGTGTTAGACTGAGGCAAGACCTTTCACATGCTGCTTTCCCCATTTGAAAGGACGCATTACTGGAGTTGCGTCACTTTTGTGACGCACTCCAGCAATGCGTTACTTGGAATGTCATAAGGAGTGCGCACAGAAAAGTGACGCATCGCACCAGTGGTGTAAAAAAATGTGCCCCGTTGCGTTATATTTAAAAAGTGACGTATCTAGGTAGATGGGTCACTTTTTAAAATCAAGCGCCACATTATATCTGCGTGAGGTATAATGCATGCAGAGGGGGTGTTCCCCCGCAAAAAGCTTTGTAATAGCGACGCAGTGAAATGTTTGAGATTTCACTGCGTCACTTTTAGGATGCTGTTGCGTCCTTTAAATATAGTGCAGCGAGGCACATTTTATTACACTGCTGGTGTGATGCGTCACTTTTCTGTGCGCACTCCTTATGACATTCCAGATGTGTCATATTTAATGTATGATGAATCATGTTGCAAGGAGTTACAGATACGTCAGTATTTCTCACATATCTGTAAACATGAAAGTGACGCGAGGCAGGCGCAAGATTTTGACGCAACAGCATCCTAAAAGTGACGCAGAGAAATCTCATAGATTTCAGTACGTCGTTATTACCAAGCTTTTTGCGAGGGATTGCCCCCTCTGCATACATTATACCTGATGCAGATACAATGTGGCGCAGAGTTTTAAAAAGTGACCCATGTACCTAGATGCGTCACTTTTTAAAAAATAGTGTCAGGTATAATGCATGCAGAGGGGGTGTTCCTTGCAAAAAGCTTGGTAATAATGACGCAGTGCGTCACTTTTAGGATGCTGTTGCGCCAAAATCTTGCGCCTGCTTCACAGCAAACCTTTCACATGGTGCTTTTTCCATGTGAAAGGACACATTACTGGAGTTGCGTCACTTTTGTGACGCACTCCTGCAATGCGTTACTTTTGTGTTTACAGATACGTCAGAAATACTGACATATCTGTAACTCCTTGCGAATTGATTAGTCATATATTAAATATGACATATCTGGAATGTCATAAGGAGTGCGTCCAGAAAAGTGACGCATCGCTGTTTTCACGTAGCGATGCGTCACTTTTCAGAAATTAGGCCTCCAGTTTATTCACTGTGTCATAACTTTCTTTTCTAACACTCACCTTCTTTCATTCCTCCTACTTCACTTCCTTTCACCTCTCATACCTTTCTGTTCTTTCTTACTCATTCTCCTTTCAAATATCAATGCACTATATTTCACTTACTCTTCATTTTTTTAAGAATATAGCTCTTTGATGAGAATTGGAGGTAGTTCTGAAAAGAACTTTTGGTTTTCTTCTTTTAACTGAACAGGAACAAAAACAGGGAATGGAAACTGCTCAACAAGAGCAAAAAGAAAAGAAAAAAATTAGGGGTGGGAAGGGCAGCGATGGTTCTCCAATGCTCGAACCATGAGCAGGACACTTTGCTCCCCATAGGTGAGGAGTTGATTGCAGTATCTGCATTTGACGACCCCATGGTTAAATGCAGGTTGTATGTTTGCTACCTGCTCCTGCGATTGTTCTCTCCCAGAAGAAGTTGCTCATCCTGTTGATGTAGAGGCCCCATCTCTGGGAACCTCTTGTGCCAGAGCCCTGACACTTTCCCGGGCAAAATTCTGGGGGTGCATCCTCTCCACATGGCGAATCATGGTGAAGTTGCCAAAAGAGTATTTTTTTGGGGGGTTACCCCGTGACAGGACCTGTTTGCAGATCCTGCACTCTACTTTTGGTGCATTCACCTTCTTCTGGTCTGCTGGAAACTTAAAAAATTTCCAGATGAAATGTTCTTTGACCTTCGGCTGAGGAGGCTCTTCATCAATGAAATCATTGGAGTCATCTTCACTGCTGGATGGTCTGGCAGCCATTATTTAATCAAGGAATATGGAACAGCAAAAAAGGCAGGTCTTTCAGTCACAAAAGTGAAAGAAGAAGTGAAGGAAATGGGTGGGGATTTCATTCATTGTAAAAAAAAACTGTTAGCAACCAATGAAAAGTGTTATTTTAGGGTCACATGACCCGACGCGTTTACGCTGCGCGCTCCGGAGCACTTCCGGTGCGTTTACGCAGCGCGATCGTAGGCGCTTCCGGGGCGCAAACGTGGCGCGATCGTAGGCGCTTTTGCGTGCGTTTACGCGCCGCGAACGTAGGCGCTTCCGAGGGCACTTACGTTGCGCGCCGAAGTGACGTCATCAATCTTTTATAGAAATGCATAATCATTTTCCTTATTAAAAAAAACTAATTTTATTTGTATGGTACGAAATGTTTTGCATTATTATTAACTTTTCATTCATATTTTTTTTCACGAACGACAGTTGCGCTCTGGGTGCACTTTCAGATGAGCTCACGGAAAAGCTTACCGGAGAGCTTAGCTGAAAGCTTCCCGGAGCGCGCACCCAGAGCGCAAAAGAAAAAAATTATATAAAAAAAACATGAATACTTTAAAAAAAACAGCAAATTGTAAAAAAAAAAAGGTTAGAAACTCGATATACAAAGGAATTAGCATTTAAAAAACCTATGAAATTCACTGAAAAAACCATAGGTTTCACACCAGTTATAGTTAGGAATTAGCATTTAAAAAACCTATTAAATTCACTGAAAAAACCATAGGTTTCACACCAGTTATAGTTAGCTGGAAATTTTACTGATATAAAACCATTGAAATTCCCACGTTATAGTTAGATGGACTCACTATAACTTGCGCGTGCAATGCACTGCTGATGATGTCTTATTAAGCCAGTTAACCAATCAATTTTTAAAAACCATCCATTTAGACACTTATTTAAACATTTATTCTTCCATCAACTTTTACATATACATATATAAAATATATTTATTTTTCAGAAAGACACACATTCACTGGCCATGTCATGAGTGATGTAATATGTGACGCCATCAGCAGTGCATTGCACGCGCAAGTTATAGTGAGTCCATCTAACTATAACGTGGGAATTTCAATGGTTTTATATCAGTAAAATTTCCAGCTAACTATAACTGGTGTGAAACCTATGTTTTTTTCAGTGAATTTAATAGGTTTTTTAAATGCTAATTCCTAACTATAACTGGTGTGAAACCTATGGTTTTTTCAGTGAATATATATATATATATATATATATATATATATATATATATATATATATATATATATATATATATATATATATATATATTCACAGAAAAAACCATAGGTTATAGACCATATATATAGTTAGGAATTTGCATTTACAAAACCTTGAAAATTCACTGAAAAAACCATAGGTTATAGACCATATATAGTTAGGGATTAGCATTTAAAAAACCTTATTTTATTTGCACAAAACCATTGAAATTCCATATATAGTTAGTTGCACTAACTATATATCGCGGACCCGCAATCCACTGCTAATGATGTCACATATTACATCATTCATGACATGGTCAGTGACATCACTGATGACATCACTGATGACATCTCAAATGACATCACTGATGACATCACTGATGACATCTCAAATGACATCACTGATGACATCACTGATGACAACACCCAGTGACTGTATGTTTCTGTAAAGTTAAAATATGTCTTACATATTGAAGAATGAGTGGATGTATAAGTGTCTGGATGAAGGATTTAGTAGGTGCATGACTGACTGTATGAGAGAATGATTAAATGTGTCTCACTGAGTGCATGGGTTAGTGATTAAAGTGTCTTAATTTGGCAATCATTATTTATGTTCTTCTGTAAACTGCTGCATGTTTAAATCAGTAGCTATATCAGTAACTATATGGGTTATTGAATGGTTGCCCAAGTATTTGTATGGGAGACTGAGTATGTGTGTGGGTGGCTGGGAGGTGTATATCTCTGTGCATAGATGTGTGAGCAGTTGATTCCCTAGGTGTATGGCTTCAAAAGTGCATGTAGAAACAGCTGTATGGACAGTTGACTGTGTGCATGAGTATATTGGCGAGTGAATGGATATCTCAGTTCTACATGTCAAAGTAAGTACATATGTAAAACACACTCCATGTGAGAGTTGACATATATAAATAACTGAACATAAGAGCCAGTGAATGTGAGAGTGGCTGTATGAATCATTGTGAACTTGTATCAAGGATTGTATAAGAGAGTAAATATGTGTTAGTATATGTTTGAATAAGTAAGGTGTGTATAACTGTATAGTTGAGGAAATGGAGGTGTGATTGATTCTTTGCATGACTGACTAGGTGTGTGAGTAACTCCATGGATGTGTGACAGTCTGTGAGTGCCTGTTTACACTGAGTGTATCTAAGGTTATATTAGAGTCTGAAGATGTATTATCACATAAATGATATCATCAGTGATGTAATCAGTAATGTCAAATGAGATGTCAGTGATGTCATCAGTGATGTCATTTGAGATGTCATCAGTGATGTCATCAGTGATGTCATTTGAGATGTCATCAGTGATGTCATCAGTGATGTCACTGACCATGTCATGAATGATGTAATATGTGACATCATTAGCAGTGGATTGCGGGTCCGCGATATATAGTTAGTGCAACTAACTATATATGGAATTTCAATGGTTTTGTGCAAATAAAATAAGGTTTTTTAAATGCTAATCCCTAACTATATATGGTCTATAACCTATGGTTTTTTCAGTGAATTTTCAAGGTTTTGTAAATGCAAATTCCTAACTATATATGGTCTATAACCTATGGTTTTTTCTGTGAATTTCATTGGTTTTTTAAAAGCTAATATCTATAGCTGTAAAATATATTCTTTATTAAGTGACGTATCACGTAGCCCGTGAGACGCCTCATGATGCATCGCATAACCGTGACGTATCGTCTCTGCAGCGCAAACCAAACCCAAAACGTAAGCGCGCCAAAACACGCTTAAAGATATATATTTTTTTTTTTAACCTTAATTAGACAAAATCCACACGTGCACATATCACAAACGTTCAAAAAACACAATATGTCGGACTCCCGTTACGCTGCCGGTTAGCTGCCCGGTTAACGTACCAGGAAGCACCTTTACCGCGAAAAATCGCATTTTTTTTTTCACCCCCCAGGGAACTTTAATAGCCCCCTCATCAATCCTAGGGGTTCAGGAGGGGTCTGCCTTACCCCTTTCATTCATTTACACCTTTTTTCCACCTCTTGTCTCTCGATCCCACAGAGAGACAAGATGGCGGCCGCTCCAGACTGTTTACAATGATAACAGCCAATCAGCTTCTCCTCAGACTCCCGTTACACTGCCGGTTAGCTGCCCGGTTTGCGTACCAAGACGCGTCTCTAAAGCGAAAAAATCGGAATTTTTTTTTTTGGGCCCAGCGTGGCTCTATAATATCCCCTCATCAATCCTAGGGGGTCAGAAGGGGTCTACCTTGCCCCTTTCCTTCATTTCCCCCTTTGTTTTGGCCTCCTCTTGTCTCTCGATCCTATTGAGAGACAAGATGGCGGCCGCTCCGGACTGTTTACAATGTTGAAAGCCAATCAGCTACTCGTCAGACTCCCGTTACACTGCCGGTTAGCTTCCCGGTTAGCTGCCCAGTTAGCTGCCCGGTTCGCGTACCAAGACGCGTCTCTACGGCGAAAAAATCGGAATTTTTTTTTTTTTTTTTTTGGGCCCAGCGTGGCTCTATAATATCCCCTCATCAATCCTAGGGGGTCAGAAGGGGTCTACCTTGCCCCCTTTCCTTCATTTCCCCCTTTGTTTTGGCCTCCTCTTGTCTCTCGATCCTACTGAGAGACAAGATGGCGGCCGCACTGGACTGTTTAGAATGTTGACAGACACCGGAGAGCCAATCAGCTTCGCTTCGCAAAGTTCCGATAAGCGAAAAGTACGCGAACCGGATCGCTGCCCGGAGCGCTGTTACAGATATATATCTAGATTTAAACGTTAATTTCTCAAAATCCACTGAAGCACATATATTGAGACCTAGCAAAGGCACATCGGGCTAACAGTCCCTACAATTTTGCCAAGTTTCGTGGAAATCCATTCAGCCGTTCGGGCTAAAAGTGAGTCCAACCGCCCTATGGAAATTAACATGGGAAAAACGTGTTTTGGGACCCCCCTTTTTTCTCGGCCCCCCCTTGACGAACCCCCCCCAAATTTTCAGGAGCTGCTCAAAATCCTAACTATATATACCTACTGGCGACCGCCAGTAGGTAATATATATATATATATATATATATATATATATATATATATATATATATATAGAGCTTCTTTATATAGCCAGCCTCAACCAGATGAACCAATTATCGTTTGGCACCATGACTGATGATTGGGTTCCGAGGTGATGGTGGCGTGCATCAGTGCTCAGAAGAACAAGCATTGGCAAAGCCAATAGGTCTCTGCAAGAGGAGAGCTCTTGGCGTTATCAATTTCTTTTAGCCATGTGGTGTAGTAATTAGGATGCTGTTCAGCATGGCTATGAATTTTGAAAAAAGCACATTGATGCAGCTGGCGCTGGCTATGTCATAGCGCTTTTTTATCTGGCAGGATAGGCAGGACAAGAAACATGCTGGAGACACACAGATATTAGTTGGGTGGCAAAGTCTACTGGAAAGCCCTTCTCCGGGTTCGGCCCTTATTGCTTACAACACTTCAGCTGGCCTGGCCTCCCCAAAGGCCGAGAAGTTCGAAGTTAACACAACTTATTGACTAGCAAAAAAACCCAACTCTTTGAGGCAAACTGAAAGCACCTCACGCACTTTGGAAACGCACTCCCAAAAACAAAGTAGTGCAGAAACAATACAAAATGGCTGTGTGTATTGTTAAAAAATAAGTGAGGCCGATTGCTCTGGGAGGGCTAAACTTTGGAAAAAGGTATGATGCTTAACAAATGGAGAGGAGGACAAATGGAGTGACAATGGTGCCAGCCAATGGGAAAGCTGTGGGTGAGTTGAAGCCCAAACAGTAGTAACATCAGGTCTCGGTTCTAGACATCGCATGCTCGCCGTCTAGAGCCGAGACCTAAAAAGGGCTGACTTGTCCCGAAGATAACTAGTGCAACCATCAAAATAAAGAGTAGCCCCCTTGGAGAGCCCTGAAAAACTCTAAGTGGGAATCCTGCTGACAGGGAATTATAACAAGGGGACACCAATGAGTATGTCAATAGTTGTGGAGTAGACTCCCACCACAAGGGAATCAATGGACTGCAAATCGTCACAAAAACTAATTAGTCTCTGTTTGGACTGTACAAGAGTAAGGTGGAGGTCTTAGCATACATACGCAAGCTATAAATGAAGTTCATATTTTTAAGCAAAATTTATATACATTTTTAAAAATATAAAAAGGAATCCAGCACTTACATCACTTCTAGTACGACATTGACCAGGTATAGTTTAAAAATGCTCCCAAGTTCCCTCTTGATCGGAGGTAAATATAAGCAGAAAAAGGAAATCAAGCATTTAGACTCAATATTCAAACATAAGACACTTCTTCTCAGTCAAATGTTCATGTTGCCTCATAGTTAATACTTGGAAGCGTCTATCACTTTGCGTTAAGGGTCCCAGTAAGATTATAATGCATGACAGTTTGCATCCCAGAAGTGGCGATCCAGGCTGTAAATCGTCATTATTGACTATAGCTATCTTGACTCATCTATTTCCATTGGGGGAATGCCTTCTTTACCGGCTGCTATTAGTAATTAAACAGGCCAGGGCTCGACCGCACTGCTTGACAGATGAGGACCACAAGCCCTAATATGCGTGACTTTGCATTTCAGTGCGGTGACACTGAAATGCGTTAGAATTGCGCCTGAAGCGTGATACTTGGCAGGGCTGTTTATTTATCTGTTATTGCCTGTTCAGCGATGCTAAAGTGATATGAATTTTAAGCATCAAATCAGTTTTTTGTGCTGCCGGCAATTTCTACAAGTTGTAATCTTTGCCTAGCTACAGACGTCACATTTGGTACTGGATAACCCAAAGTTCCTCTGATATGACTCAACACCTCTTTCCAGCACACCAGTAGACAGGACAACCATGCCATTTAATTCCAACACACATTGTCGCTAAGAGCTATCATCCATGTTGGGTACATCTTTTTTAAGCTACACAGATTTAAAAGTTAATTGTACATTATCTTACACTAGGGGCCCGATGTAGGTGGCAAATTCCGGTCGGAAACGGCCGAAATCGGCCGTTTCCGACCGGTATTTGGCACTTTGAGATGTAGGGGGCCAGTATTTACCTATTCGGTATATTTACCGAATCGGTAAATTTACAGAATCTGTAAAATACCGAATCGGTATTTTTACCGATTCGGTATCTTCCAGATGTAGGTGGGACTCTTCTGAGTCCCACAGGCCTTTCAGATTCGGTATTTTAACACCCAATCCAATTGGGTGTTAAAATACCGAATCCAGGTGTGCATGCACATGTGTGCATGCACACCTATGCCATGTGACAGACAGACATGCCCTTAGGGCATGTCTGTGTGCCACATGGCACACAAGCCAGTATTGGGGGTGCTAGAGGGTGTCAAAGTGACACCCCCTGCACCCTTGCTGGAATCAGTATTTACCGATTCGGTAAATACCGAATCGGTAATGCCCATTGATTCCTATGGGCTTCAATGCCCATAGGAATCAATGGGCATTACCGATTCGGTATTTACCGAATCGGTAAATACCGATTCCTTCCGATTCGGTAATTTTTAAAATAAAATTACCTACATCTGCCCTTCTCTTTTTTACCACTTCTTAAATACCGATTCGGTATGAATCGGTATTTATGAAGTGGTAAAAAAGATTTACCTACATCGGGCCCTGAGTCTTTTGTTCTGGGCATTATGAGTGGACCATCTTGTGTCACTCAAATCTCTTGCATTGCTCTTATTAAATCTTGTTCCATAGTTTTATCCCACATATTCATAAATGGCCATCTTGGAGAACTTTGAATAGCAGCTATTGTTGTGCAGATGTTGGAGATAAGACCTTTAGTAGAATCGTAAGATGTAAACAACAGCCCAGTAAGTGTCAGACCTCTCTTTGCAGGGGAAAGTAGCCATAGCCTCCATTGTTGGTAGTGAATTCTTCCAGGCTCATGAAAATACAATTCCCTCCTACAAGATTCAAATGTTTTAATCGTGCCCTGATTATAGTTTTTGTTTTACTTTCATTATCAGGATGAACATCAAAAGCAGCATAATCCTCAGCCTGAAGCATTTGGGCATGAGGCAGGTGTTCAAAATAGTCGTATATTCACCACCGTGGTTTGTAGAAAACAATACCGGCCGGTGTTAAATATTTACTGGCAGCCACCGCCATCTAGTGGAAAAAAGTAAAGTTGCAGTTTTTTTACATTGTCAAAATGTGGATTGTCCTTAAATAACTACGGGGCATATTTTCAAGGGCTTTATCTTCGCTTTTTTGCCTTAAAAATTCCAAAAAGCGGAGATAAAACTCTCACCCTATTTACAAGAGGGTGCTAACAAGCATGTTAGCACTCCCAACGCCTCCCTTCGCATCTCTGATGAGATGCAAAGTGGGCATCACTGGGCAGTACAACCTTGTAAATATCGCTGATGTTCACTTTGCGATATTTACAAGGCTGCCCCAGCATTTTAGAACACGTTAGGGGCATATTATCAACGGCCAGCGATAATTATCACTGGCCGTGCTTAGCGATAATTTTATTATCGCAGGCTATCTCAGGAATGTATTGCCCTGGTAGCGCATTATTAACAACGCGTAACTCCAGGGCGCTAAAAATTCCAGAGATAGCGAGGTTATCGCCGTTTTGCAGGGAACTTCGCTGGTTTTCCAGTGATGTTCCCTGCAAATCGGCGATAATCTTGCTGATACGACCCACATCGTCGTATCAGCATAATCCACTCCAAAGTTAGGGATAGGTAAGTCTGCATTTTAGCAGACGTTCGTTTTTAGGAGAAAACAGCAGTTTTCTCCAAAAACTAACATGTGCTAAAATGCTGGGGCAGTCTTGTAAATATCGCAATGTGAACATCAACGATATTTACAAGGTTGTACTGCCCAGTGACGCCCATTTTGCATCTCATTAGAGATACAAAGGGAGGCGTTGGGAAAAGGGGTGCTAACATGCGATTATGCCTGTTAGCACCCTCTTGTAAATAGGGTGAGAGTTTTATCTCCGCTTTTTTGGCTTTTTAAGGCAAAAAAGTGGAGATAAAGCCCTTGTAAATATGCCCCTTAGTTTTTGGAGAAAACTGCTGTTTTCTCAAAAAACTAACATCTGCTAAAATGCAGACTTACCTATCCCTAACATTGGGGTGGATTATGCTGATACAACCCTGTTGGTCGTATCAGCAAGGTTATCGCCGTTTTGCAGGGAACATCACTGGAAAACCAGCGATGTTCCCTGCAAAACAGCGATAACCTCGCTATCTCTGGAATTGTTATCGCCCTGGAGAAATGCTTTGTTAATAACACGCTACCAGGGCGACACATTCCTGAGATAGCCTGGGATATAAAATTATCGCTGCGCACGGCCAGCGAAAATTATCGCTGGCCGTTGATAATATGCCCCTCCATTCTCCATTATGAGTGTCAAAGTAGTGCGTAAATATTTCATACCAGTTTAAAATTTGTGGGATTTTTTTCTTGTAAAGGGCCGGCACTCGGTGTGTTTGAGAATTCAATGGTGTGCAAGAAGTTTGGCGTTGATGAACGTTGCTGCACCCACGTGCCGGTCTGACCTTTTATCTCATCAGGAATTTGAGCAGGGGTCTGGAGCCAATGGAGACCGGTTTTGAAAGTTTGCTGGTGACTGTCACTCTCTCCAGGTTAAAGCAATGGGGCTGGTTTGGGCATTTTTGCCAGGGCTGCATTTGGTTCCCCAGGCTAACCCTGCCCAGTTCCAAAGTTGTAGACATACATATGGATTCACTAGTCGACTAATTGTCAGTGACGGAAGAGATTAGTACAATAGCTGGTACTGTGGCCCTGTTGGACATTAGGAAGCTCTGGTATAGTAATTGCCTAACTAATTTGACCAGCAAATGTAAGCTGTGATCAATGTATAGCTCGCTGCAGTGTTTCCCGGGCTCGTACGTACGGCATTGGTACTTTCAGTGACCAATATATAGAGGAGCCACTGATAACAATTTCAAAGCTTTATTCGACAGCATGTCATAAAAGCAATTATTCATCCTAAGACTACACTACAAATACTACAAAGTTAAATTCATCATTTTTAAAAACTCATTAAACCATGGCGCTGTCGCTTACAAGGATTAAGAACAATTTATACAAAATGAATTAAAACAATTCAATTAAACATTGGTTAAAAAATTGATCCTACATTACTCGATGTGATAAGATTCATTGGCTAGCCTCTAGGGACTGCAAAGAGCGGGTGCGTATTGTCCAGGCCCACCCTTGGAATTTTGCAACGGGTATCGCCATGGAGGGTGTGCAATCTGATGCGAGTATTCTTAAAGCCTCTACAGAACTGCGTGTCCCCAGGTTTGTGCACACAGGTTTTATCCACTTATGCCGGGGCTTATATAAAGAGGACATACAAACAGTAAGTGGGGTACATTCTCAATCATGTTTACAATAATGACATTTGTCATTCTGGTTTACCGACCATTTATAAGTAAAAGCTTTTAATGGAAGGGTCCCAATTCTGAATTGAAAATACAATTTTCTTTCATAGGGCCTTTCTATAATGTCCCAGTAAGACTCCCACAATGGTAGGGATTTAATATCAAGAAAACGACCAGTTAACTCTGTGTTGGATCCAGTACTAAGGGCAGACAACCAAACCATGTTCCAGTACATTTTTTTCAGGGTTATCTTTGCCGGAAAACTTGAGGCATTTGGGTGGACCATAGGTGATCTAGTTCCAACTTTGTTAATAAGCCCCTTATTTCTTTGAGCCACGGGATAGAATGAAATCGATCTGCCCTAGTGATGTCCTTCAGGGCAGTGGCATAGTGAACTAGTTCAGGAGTTGTCATGATCCGTCTCCAATATAATAAGGGACGTAACTGTGCCAAATCCTCTATTTTTTCCTGCCAAGATCATATACAAGCGGTACAGTGGGGGTACTTCGGGGTACCCCAACTAGACGATGTGGAAACCAATTCTCCGCTAATTTTAATTGATTCAAATTGGAAAATCCCCACAGTTCTGAACTGTACAAAGAGGCACTTATCACCTCCATGTTATATATTTCTAGGGCCGGGGTGATTGGCTTGGTCAGAGAAGCTTTATGTTTAAGGGCTATTACACCCGCCAGCTGGTGAAATTTTTAAACGGCCATATCAATGTGGTTTTTCCAGCTCATGTTACTCTGAAGGGATATTCCTAAATACGTAAAAGCCTCAACCTGTTCCAGTGGAATACCATTAAAATTAATTATGCCTTTGAATGTTTTCCGCTGATTCAGGGACATGAAATTGGTTTTGGAGGTGTTTATCTCAAGTCCACGCATCGGGCAGAACTCTCCAAACGCATTTACTGCCTTCTGGAGCCCACTCGGGGTCTGAGAAACTATCAGCATGTCGTCCGCAAACATGAGAACTGGCACGCGTGCCCCGGCCAACACAGGAGCATCGGTGGGGGAGCGGCTTAGATGGTCTACTATGCCGTTGATGTATAGGGAAAACAGTGTGGGCGCCAGGACACATCCCTGCCGAACACCACGTTCAACAGGGATTGAGTCGGTCACCTCACCCTGTGCCCCCATCTAATTCTTGCATAGTTGGTCTCATGCAAGCGGACAAGTAACGCTAACAGTTCCGGGGCCATCCCTGCTTCAGCTAGACCACTCCAAAGTTTGGGACGGGGAACTAAATCAAAAGCTGATTTCAGGTCTACGAACACCGCAAAGAGTGTCCCGTTGGTTAAGGTCACATTCCTCCAATAGAGGGCTATGAAAAAAAAGACCTGGTCAACTGAACTAGTACAGGGTCGAAACCCAGCTTGGTAAGGGGACAAAATATATTTTTCTTCTATCCAAGATTGCAATTTGTTTTGCACTAAACGACCAATTATTTTTTGGGCCGAGTCAATAAGACTGATAGGTCTATAATTACTAGGTAGTGATTTGTCACCCTTTTTAAAAACAGGAATTATTTCCGCACCTTTCCATGAACTGGGGATTGGCGCACCCCTAGCCACAGAATTGGCTAACCACTCAAAATACTGACACCAAGATGAACGATCACTTAAAAACACATCGGCAGGGATGCCATCCATTCCAGGGGCTCTGCCCTCTGACACACAGTCTAGCGCTAAACTGACATCTTTAATTGTGAATAGCTGACACTGATAAAACACTGTAGGGGGTAGTGAGCACTCTCCTTCTGCAAGTTTACAGGCGTATTGCGGTCTGAAGAATTCTACACATATGTGTTTGGCAACATTATTTTGCGGGGTTTGAGCTGTCCCTCCTCTATCCCACTTAACTATAGCCCAGAATTGCTTTTGATCCTTTGCTGTACAAGCAGTTTTCAGATCGCGCCACTGATCCTCATCTCACTGTTTTTTGGCTGCTTTCTGGGCTTTCCTATATATCTCCCTAGCCTTTCTCACGCCTAGGATATTCCTGGGTCTGAGTTCAACACTTAGGTTCTGGCGGGCTAATTTACAAGATTGGTTGTACCACCCCACCTCAGGTAGATTTTTACCGACCTTATCTGATTTTGTGGTCTTCCTAAAGAACCCTTTGGAGCTTAGTAAAGAAATGGGTATGAGCCTCTAGCATAATTTGGGGAAAATTTTGCTTGCTACTGTGGGTATTTATGTTTCCCACTTCTTCGATCACCACTTTTTTAAGGTCCTCCAGCTTCTCTGGACTCTCAATTAATATGCCCCATTTAATATGGCGCAGGTTATTCGAGGCAACAATATCTACGGTGACTTTGCCGCCCCCCATGTTGGGTTCTCTAGACCCCTTTTGTGCTTGGAATTCCATACAGAGTGGGTTGTGATCGCTTTCCAACCTGTTTTTTACTGTCATATCGATCAATCGATCCCATCCTCTGATATCCACCAGGAAGTAATCTATTTGACTGGAAGACCTGCCATTATCAAATGTTTTTCCCCCTGGCGATCTGACTGGGTACGCCCATTGGCTGCTCTGAGTCCTCTCGCTAGACATAAAGCCTTAAGTTGGATAGCTACAGCTGTCCACCTTCTAATTACAGGTAGATCAAGCTGAGGGACACCCCATTTACTGTCCTCCTCAGCAGCAAGAATTTGATCCTCCTGTCCAAGTGGTTCAAAGGTTGTGTTGACATCACCTCCCACAATAATGGACAGCTGGGTTGGAAGCGCCTCAAGTTGGAGGTCAAGAGCAGAGATTACTTCTGATGTTTGACCTCCCACTACCCCCCCTAGCATAAATGTTAAAGATTGCCACCCCATGGCCATTAGCCCATGTAATATTAACTGACAGTATGTCGTTTGATGGGGAATTAATTTGCTGAATTTTACAACATAGTGATTGGCAAATCCAAATTATCATGCCCCCAGATGGGCGACCTTTACGTTTTTTTGTAGCAAGTGCGTGAAAGTTAAGGAACCCCAAACGGTGTACTGGGATCAATGACCATGATTCCTGGAAAAGAATAATGTCAAACTGGTCAATAAAACTGCACCATTCTGGAGATGTTAGCCTATTAATAATTCCTGCAAGGTTCCAGGAGAGAAAGGTCACCCCTGCCTCGACTGTCGAAAAGCAGAGAGGATCCTGTGGTTTTAAGATGCTTTGGGTATCACCCTCCCTCCCAGACTCAGGTTCTATATTGATGGCTGGATAGTCTGGTGTCTCTGGTGGTGATACCTCACGTCCCGGGCTGTCACATATCTCTAATAAAGTAGGGCAGATCAGTTGTTCAGGGTCAATGTTCTCTATCAACCTCACTGGGAAATTGGAGCCTCCCACCCTTTTTATTCGGGGCGTTGGAATGACATTAGTGAGAAGAATCCCCTAAACTATAGAAGCACACATTCTACCAGGCTCGGCTAGCTCCTTATACACAATGCTATCGGCCCACTCAAGTCAATCACATTCATTCAGGTCTGACAAAACCCCAAACCTATTTTCCAAGCTAATTCCCCAATCACTGGTTTGGGCACTAGTTTCGACATCCCTACCCCATTTATTTAACACTCGGTTCCACTTTGGCCTTAGTATGCTAGAACTCGCTGCACTTACTTTTCTACAGTAGAAAAATTTAAGCGTAAGTGGAACTATGGCGGTACTCCTACGTTGCGGGGGTAATATGTTTGCCAGAAGATTAGGGAGTACATCTGTACTAGAGAAGTTCAAGACTATACAATCTCCCTTGAACTTTTTCGGACTGTTCCCTATCCAGGCTACCCTTCTTGCCGTGTTAATTTCCCCAGCTAGCTGCTGTTTATCCCATGGGGACATCAACATATTGTTCGACAACCAATGCAGAGCTTTGCTAATCAAAGAGGTTGGAGATTTCACCTGGCCAGGCACCAAAGGAGGTACGTTGGCCAGGACCAAGCCCAGGGGAGAAGCTTCTACAATAAACTGGAATGAGCCTTTCTCTAGGCAAGATGCAGTGGGTCTTGGTGGGGGATAGTCTTTGGCCACTGCCTGGCCATCTTCACCTACTGGGGGCTGAGTGGGGGGAGGATTCAATGCCACTTCCGCCCCACCCCCACCACACTCCCAGGGTGCTCCTCAATTGTTTCTGCTCTACTTGAAACTAGGGTTGATATATTGCCCACCTCCTCCACTGTCTTGTTTAGAAGTCCACCCAGCCTTTTTACCTCTGCCGTAAGCTGGTCGATTTTAGCCACCAGCGGTTTAATAATACCCTTGATCTTAGAGTCAATCATGCTAACTATTTTTTTCATTTGCTCCTCCTCCATGACCATATTACCACCTTCCACCCCATCTACCTCATCATTGTCCACGATCGATTTTGGGTGGAGAGGCTATCCTCTTTCTACTGGAGCGTGACCCACCACGTTTGGTCTGTGCTTTTCTGCACGTTCTAACTGCTCTGGTTACAGGCACAGGTGACAGGGATTTGTCTGCTATAGTAACTACCTGAATCTCAGGATCAATTGCTAAGTCGACAGTTGGGGGTATGCTATGTTCAGAGATGTCTATTAAAGGGGGATCGATATCAGGGGCATCACTACTGATGACCTGCAACGGGGTTCTAACAGGGGGGGATCTAACAGAGGGCTCAACATTGGGCTTGACACGGGGGACGTGGGAGAGGGGCTCAATCCCAGTGACTGCCTTCTCTCGCTATTGATTTTGCTCACAACCTGCACTAGGTAATTGTCTATGGTGTTGGACACAGAGGGAACCTTTTGTTTGGGCATGGTGCACCCAGTTGCTAGTGACACAATGGCAATCGATAGCGCTCAGCTAACCTTAAGCCAGATAGTGATTATCAATTTTTGCTGGGGCAGATAAGTCACAAGGTCGCAAGTAACCACGATGATAACAAGGGATAACTGGTCTTACTGCATAAATATCACTGAAGTCCCACAGAACAACGAGAAGAGTCCCTGGCCCAGTCCAGTCATGGCCAGTCCCGGACTGTCTCAGACTGTCCGCCCTTTGTCCGGGCTTCGTCGGGCGCTCTCGCGACGCGTGGCTGGACTTCAATTTAAAGCGCCTCCTGGCGCGTAGTGGTGGGCGGCGGCTTCCTGCCGCAGGTGTAGCTGGTCCTGGTGGTCCCCTCCCGTACTGCGGCCATGCAGGATGACACAAGGCAATGGCGGCAGGGGGAGACCACAGGGCCGACAATTGCAGGAGCAGGAGGCGGGATTGCAGGGGCCCAAGAGTCTTCACAGAGTGTCCGGGAAAGGCAGCACCCGGTAAGTTTAGAAAAAGAAACACCACTGATAACAAGCATTGGCAAAGCCAAAAGCTCTGGCCCTGGCAAGCTGGTGTGACGGCTAGTTATTTTTAATTGCAAGCACAGTGTCACAACAATAGAAAGAAGTGGAAAAAACAGAAAGACTGATGTTGCCTAAACGTGCTAACCATACTTGCATTGAAATTGTGAAATTAAAAAATATACAGAAAACTATTTTCGATTTAATGCTCTTCACATGCTATTATCTTAAAAATATGATTGTTATTGGCCCACAATATATATACTAAAAATTATACTAATGGCCTATTACTGCAACATGAACAGATAGTGTGCACACAAGAGAATGACTAAAAAAGAGTCCCCCGCCCCCTAAAAAACATATAAAGAATTAAAAGAAAAACGATTGTCAGTCTAGTGTTTGCTGACCATATGTTGCACAGAAGTGCATTTCTTTTTAGGGGTATATAGATAAGTGTTCAGAAAAAACAGCTAATACTAAGTGCAAGGGAGCAATTGGCTGAAGCGGGCTTACCCATTGCTCCATGCTGGATGCTGTGGTGGATGGAAGCAAAGTGTGAATGGCACTTCAACAGACCAATTGATAGAGAAGGCTTCCGCAAAAAACGTCTATTTATGTATATTATTTTTACTTAAGAATGTTTTAACTACATTTGGTAGCCAGGTCAAAGACTTGGTCTAAAAATGAGCTGGGGCCATGTAAAAATACTTTTATCTGAACGTATAAACCTAAATGTCAACTAGACGTAAAATCATTAAAATACAATGTAACTGAAAGCTTATCAGCATTGTTTGGTTTTAGTTTTTTGGGCATGAATAGTCCCAAAACAACTGGGAACCTTTATGCGAGAACGAAAATGCGTCCAAGGAATCAGCTCTCCAAACGGAGCCTGACATAAATATACTATATAATGTGAGAATGCTTAGAGCATCAGGCTTTTTAGGGGCACAACTAGACTCGAACTTTGGCAGACGTGAGGGAGTAAACAGTTGGGGTGCATTTATTTTCAGACACTTATGGGGCCCGGGAGTACTTTTGAGGGATCTATTCTGGTATGTACTTGCAGTGTTTCATGTTCTTTGATCAGAATGCCAATCGGTTAGATTGGTCCCAATGCCTTTGGAATTTTATAGGAGAGTTCCCTCAAAATGAACTTTGGGAAAGTCAGTGGCTTGAAAAGAGAAGGTGTTTAGGTTTGCTCAACAACTCCTCTGAATTTTTAAGGAGTGGGGAGACAAAACAGCTGATATTAGGGTGACCAACTGTCCGTAAATTTCACAGACTGCCTGTTTTTTGGGCATCTTGTCCATCGCCCGTGAGGAATTCTTTCACCGAAGCCTTTTGTCCGTAATTTCAGACATTGGAGCGAGCTGCCCCCTGCAAACAGCATGTAACTCTCACTGCATGGGCCAGCTCGCCCTCCTGCTGTGATCAGTGGCCTGCAGCAGCTTCTCCCGGACCTGGCACAGGCTGCTATGTGCCCATGATCTTTCTGCATGTCGGCCTAATTATCACATACAGAATGATAATGGGCCTCTCTGCACAGGGACAGCCTTTGCTGGGTCTCCTCCTGCCAGAGCCCAGGGCATGGCAAACTGCTTCTGTTTATGAGCCCCTGTCACCTCACCAGGGGCCAAGCTCTGGGGATGTTGACGTTTGATTTCGAGCATGTTTCCCAGGTGCATCCATTGTTTGTCTCTCAAACTCAAACTGTCACACAAGCAGTGATAATGGTACAAATAGAAAAATACAATTGTCCTTCATTGTTTATTTATTTTGCTCCAACAGTGCAAAGTTACTGCATTTACTGCATTTGTGCTGTGGATTTGTTGTTTGTTTTTCAATGGGGCAGAGGGGGCATTTAAGACCTGAAAAGCCTACAGCTTTGATCTTTTTTTTATTAAATTAGAATATACAAACGCAGGTGTTTAATTTTCACTCGCACACACAACAGATGCAGTGCAAGGTTGTCCCAACCTAATATAAATGTATCTTGTCTTTCACTTGTGTTGGTTGTCTATTTACTTATGTAACATTATGCGACCTCCTCTGATGTGTATGCAAAACTTACCTTTTGTCCCAAATTTTTGTCCTGAATTCTGACCTTCTGTCCTGAATTTTGACCCTTTATCCAACATTTTTACACTTAATGTCCTGAATTTGCACCCATGCCAGTTGGTCACCCTAGCTGATACTGTTAACTTTATTCAAATGTAGTCATATTGTCGATCTTTGATGGTTGAGAGTGTTAGTTCATTCAGGAAGCATTCTATCCTGTGTTCTACAAGGCACGTGTAATTCACTGCATTCAATTACCAGACCACGCCGCTTCGCCAGTTTCTTCTTGTGCAAGCCCTTGGCTTTTATGTAAAAATGTAATGCATTATAGCAGACGTGGAAACGACTCCTATCAAATTATTTGGACTAAATTGACAGATTACAGTTGTTGGTAGAAGGAAAGGCAAGGAGTTGAGTATTACAACTCGATTCCACGGAGTCATGTGATAACCTTTGCTCTGCAGCAGTGCACGAGGCAGAGCTGTTGTATTAAGATTGGAACTGGTGCTCTACACGTTACAGTAAGATCAAGGCAGCCTGGCATTTCTTCCCCCCAGGTATGCTACATGTACTGTGGTATGCCACTTTCCTGTTATGGTTATGACACACCCCACCCTCCAAAAACAACAACTGTGGAAGATATGTTTGACTCACCACTCTACTCTTTTATTGGATCACAAATCTGTATTGCTAGTTTTTGGTGGCGTCCAGGTGTTAAGCATGGGCGGAAAATCCGTTTCGCTCGCGCATTTTGCGGATTTTCGGTAAATTCGCAATCCGCGAGATTCGCGAATCTCCCGCAAAATCCGCAAATCCGCGAGCAGCGGATTTTGCTCGCACTGCTCGCACTGTTCGCGTGAGTTCGCGGCTTCCCAGTACAACTTCGCGCCCCGCGAATAAGTGCAAAATTTCAGAAATACGATCTTAGCAAAACTGAAACTACTTACCAGGTTCAAAAGTTCAGGCTCATCATTAGTAGCCATTTCCTGTAGTGCTTCCTGAGGGGCCCCTCCAGAGTTCAGTTGCCAGTTGCAACTATTATGTGACCCTGCTCTGAACCTCAGAATAGTTACACATATGCCACAAAGGTCCTGAATTACAGCTAAGGGAGACAAGCAGGAGCCAGGCTGGAGGTTCAAATCCATTAATCAGCCCCTAATTCATTATTGTCAGTTGGGGCAGGGCAGGTGTTGTAACTAATTTTGCAACAATGAAAGCACTTAGCAAGTGCAAAAGATCACTAATCAGGAAGCACTAAGGAAGCAGGTGCCAGCTAAAAAGTCAGAGAGTGGCAGTGGTGACAGAGAGTGGCAGTGATGAAGAAGAGTGTCCCAAACAGGCTGGACACGTAGAAACAACAAGTTCGCGAAACTTGCGACCCGACAGGTAAGTTCGCAATTTGCGACATTGTACAAAACCCTCGCGAACTGGCAGAAACCCGCGCAAACACAAAAAAAAAAATCCGCGAGAATTCGCGGATTTTGCGGATTGCGAGTTCGCAAATCCGCAAAATTCGCGAACGCGAGATTCGCAAAATTCGCCCATGATTACCAGGTGTGATTCTAAGACAAATATAGGTAGCAGGCTTATCACACCACTATAAGAGTATAAAATAAGGTGCTGGATTGCCCACAAGGGCTCAAAAATGATCTTTTTGCCATAGAGGAAGGAGCACGCAAACAGTAAAATGCAATTTTTCCATTAGATTTTGAAAAACTCTTCACCAGAGCTGGTGGGATTATAAATAGGTGCATTACTGCCAATACCTATGCGGACGTTCTTTCCACCCATTTACGCCCTCCTTTTCACATTGTAGCTATTGTACGTGGAGTTTGTGGTCCATACAAAGAATGCAACGTTTCCAGAACAAAGGAGATAAAGTACCAAAAATCATTCAGGAGAAAAATGCCATTTGAATTTGGCTACTAAAAAAAATGCTGGGAAGCGTACTATCGACCATTTTAAGAAGAGATAGCATGAGATACACCAGTAAGTGAGAGAAAAGAGCATCTAAAAGGCACAGAAGGAAATTATCCAGTAGTCATGACTAGGAATGAAAGTTTTGGAGATCAGAGGCACCAGTAGCCTTAAGGCACTGACACAGCATTACGAAATCTGTAAGGTATAGTCAAGTTAATTACAGAGTTTTAGCAACCAATTTGTATACGTTTTCTTTGAGCTTGCTTCAATTCTTTTGGGTTTTGTCCAATTTTTATACGTTTTCTTTGAGCTTGGTTCTATTTTTTGGGTTTTGTCCAATTTCTTTCGCAATGCTAAAAGCCAGATGTAGTGTCATATTTCCCGCTGCCCATAACCAGCATATTGGTATTACACTGTACAATTAGTTGGTCACTGATTATTTGATAGCTCTTAAATTACATGTCAACAAACCTTCTTTAAAAGGGGCCAAGTATAGAACAAGGAATAATTTGTGACATTTTGCCCTTTTTACTGCTTGCTTGATTTCTTCTAATTAACAGGTTTTAATGACAAAGATTGATTTATGGAATGTTGTCTCTCCTACTTGCAATGTTTTGTTATTAGCTTGTATTAGGTTTTTATGAAAATGTTCTTAACTATATGAATTTGATCTATTGTGTTATGGTCTTTGCAATTTACGCATCATTAAACAGATTTTATTTAATTGCCTTTTGGATACTTTTAGATTGAGAGTAACTCCTGTTAGTGGATACAGTGGAGTGTGGTTGATTTGAATGGTGATTTCTCAAAGAGAATCTTGTCACTTATTACACATATAGGTTCACCATGTTGTAACTTTTCAGATGTCATGTGTAAAATGTGAGGCACAATGTAGACGGATTTCCCAAAACAGGCTCTTCTTGGCCTCAATCCTCACGTTGTCAGTGGCTGCACCATGCCTATCAACAGCTATGGGTAAATATTTAAACACAATTTGTCCTTCTTTCATCGAAATATTGGCTAAAATTGCTTTTGCTCACGTAGGAGGAAAGTCTAGTCCATGTGAAGTTTCCGCAATGCTCTGAAAAATGTCCTTTCACACCTCACACTCTATAGACCTCCTTGAGCCACATAATACAGTGGATGTATTACAGGGTGTATGGCTGTACTGGATGAAACCTTCATTTCCGGATCCATTATAAAACTTCTGATGATTCACTGGAAGCAAAAAATACATTATTATAATACATTACATATATTATGAGAAAACAAGAAATAGTGCCCGGAGTTATGCCACTCACCTATAACACCATACAGTGCATACAGATGTTATCTTCAAAAACATGAGGGAAACATCACTGTTATGTTGTGGGCTGGGTCCAGATACAACTCTGCTACATGGTCAATGCCACATCACTTAAGTAATAGGGATTTTCAAAAATCCAAGTGTCACATTAACAATAAGTATAGCAAATGAGTTACACCCATTCTGCTGGAGGGCGGTAACGATGTGTGTAGCTGGTGGTGCCTGGTGGAACATACTGTTGGAGACTGTCTGGTGTAGGTGCGCTCTACAAATGATATTAACATAACATAACATACCATAACAAATATTTTGCAGTAAAATAGACAGCACATTTTCCAGTTCAATGGCCACAAAATTCGCACTAGCATGCAGCTTTACTGATAAAACCATAGCGCACAAACGAAAACGTATGAAAATTGGAGTTCAGCAAATATCTATCATTTGCACATTGCTAAGTGTCTTGATTTAAATTGGTACAATTAAAATCTTTGTTTTCATCACATTTCAGCATTATAAGAATTACAGAAAAAACATTTGTGCTTTCCTAACTGCTAATATTTTTGGAAATATTTGCACGGTTCATTTACAGATATTTGGATGTTGTTGTGTGTTAGAAGAACATTGATATTCTACAGCCTTTCCTTTCACTCGCCCTACCTCAGCAAGCTTGTCAGATAGTTCACCTTACAAAACGTTCTAACTTTTCAGTTAGAGAAAGAAAAATAAACATCAGTCTCCATGTCCAAATACCAATTTGTCAGAAACCATAACTTGACATTTGACTCCTGTCTTTGAAGGCACTACAAATTTCTCAAGATAAAAACAAAAGGCATCTTTATTGCTCATTCACCCTCTGACCCCCAGCATGAATAGTTTGATTGTGCTGTAGCACCCCCAGTGTCCCTACTTCCAGAGGCAATGCTGGGGAGAGTACTAACGTGATCTGGGGATGGCCTGGTAAGTGTCACCTTCTTTTGTGGGTGTAAGTAAATTAAAGTATTTTTTTTAGTGCCATTAATAAAAATCATTGCCACGATTACACCAACTCACCACCATCAATGAAATAACGCATAAAAAGCCAGTGTTCACTGTTCAATGAAAACAATTACCATAGCAAACCCCAGCAGTGTTCCAGTATAAATTGAGGCAAATCTGTCATGAGAATAGGCACCATAATTCCATGTTCTCGTGATGGCGCAGCAGTGGAGGTCCAGCCACTGCCGCACTGGCAGTCCGACTGCCCTATTATGATTAGGGCAGTCGTAATGCCATTGGTCTGCTGCAACTGCTAGTCGTCTTGAAGCCCAATATGCTTGGCGGGACCACTGCGGTCTCGCCAAGCATAGTACGAGTTTCATCTCCACCAAGATTTTCATGGCGGTTCCTTCTCCATGAATACTGTGGCAGATAGGAAACAAAGGGGGCCCTATAGGTCCCTCTGTTGCCTCTGGGCCATCGGGTGCATTCAGGGGGGCACATGTTATGCCCCCTGTGCATGCACTCCAGTACCTGCATGGCATGGACAGCACCTGGCCATGCAGTGCAGGTACTGCCTTTGACATTTCCATTTCGGTGCCTAGTTCATAGGCACCACTATGGAAATACCAAAGAACCGCCCGCCAGTGACAAAATAATTCAGAATCTGAGGGCAGTGGGCACATGTGTTTGGCGGTGCGGGAACGAGACGCCGGCATTGCGGTCCTGTTCCAGCACCGCCAAACTCATAATCAGGCCCAAATACATTGCTACGTACTGATTGACAGCCAGTGGCTAAAATGTGAAGGATGAGGTGGAGTATTACAACTCTAGGATAATGGTAGCAAAAATTCATTAACATGATAGAGCGCGCAGGTCACCAGACTATAATTTTATCATACTCACCTGGGCCCATAATCAATAACTCATTTTACTTAATCAGGTAACCTTTGCTCTACTACCAGATATTTTTATCTACTAGGTCCTATACCATTGACTTACACAATCCTTGTCGCTGGTACCTGTAACCTATTGGATCAGGGAGTTAGTTTTAAGAAAGTTTGATAAACAATAGCATTTGCACTCATATAATAACCACAGACTCAGGAAGTTTTAAACTCTTTATCTAAATTTCATAAATGGTCATGATCCAGAGATTAAACACCAAAAGACTCTCAATAATGAAAATCAGAATTAATGTATAACTATGCAAAAGATATATTATACTAATCATTTATTAATAAGGGAAGGTAAGAAAAAGGAAACATGCTATATAATCAAACGATTTTAGCAGTAAATTTAAAGGGAGGGTAAGAAAAAAGGAACACGCTATGTAAAACAATTTTACCATTCAACTATAGGGAGAGTAAGAATATGGAACACACTATTAAATGAAAATGAATTGATCATTTACTAAAAGAAAGGATAAGAAAAAAGGAACATGCTATTTAAGAATTTTCTAAAGATTTTAACCATAGGGTGGGTAAGAAAAAGGAACATATATATATATATATATATATATATATATATATATTCACAGAAAAAACCATAGGTTTTAGGCCATATATAGTTAGGGATTTGCATTTACAAAACCTTATTTTACTCGCATAAAACCATTGAAATTCGCATATATAGTTAGATGCGCTAACTATATATCGCGCACCCGCAATCCACTGCTGATGATGTCACATATTACATCATTCATGACATGGTCAGTGATATCACTGATGACATCACTGATGACATCATCCAGTGGCTGTATGTTTCTGTAAAGTTAAAATATGTCTTACATATTGAAGAATGAGTGGATGTATAAGTGTCTGGATGAAGGATTTAGTAAGTGCATGACTGACTGTATGAGAGAGTGATTAAATGTGTCTCACTGAGAGCATGGGTTAGTGACTAAACTGTTTTAATTTGTGCATCATTATATCTGCTGTTCTGTAAACTGCTGCATGTGTTGATCAGTAGCTATATGATTAACTATATGGGTTATTGATTGGTTGCCCAAGTATTTGTATGGGAGAGTGAGTGTGTGTGGCTGGGAGGTGTGTGACTCTGTGCATACATGTGTGAACAGTTTATTCACTAGATCTATGGGTTCAAAACTGCATGTGGAAACAGCTATATGGGTGGTTGACTGTGTACGAGTGTATCGGTGAGTGAATGGATATCTCAGTGCTACATGTCAAAGTAAGTACATATGTAAAACACAGTACATGTGAAAGTTCACATATATAAATTACTGTGTATAAGAGCCAGTGAATGTGTGAGTGGCTGTATGGATCATTGTGAACTTGTATCAGGGATTGTATAAAAGAGTAAATATGTGTTAGTATATGTTTGAATAAGTAAGGTGTGTATAACTGTATAGTTGAGGATATGGAGGTGTGATTGATTCAGTGCATGACTGACTAGGTGTGTGAGTAACTCCGTGGATGAGTGACAGTCTGTGAGTGTCTGTTTGCTCTGAGTGTATCTAAGGTTATATTAGAGTCTGAAGAGGTTGATCGTATTATCACATGATTGATGTCATCAGTGATGTTATCAGTGATGTCATTTGAGTTGTCATCAGTGATGTCATCAGTGATGTCACTGACCATGTCATGAATGATGTAATATGTGACATCATCAGCAGTGGATTGCGGGTGCGCGATATATAGTTAGCGCATCTAACTATATATGCGAATTTCAATGGTTTTATGCGAGTAAATAAGGTTTTGTAAATGCAAATCCCTAACTATACATGGCCTAAAACCTATGGTTTTTTTCTGTGAATTTCAATGGTTTTTTAATACCAAATATCAAATGCTGTCAAATGTCAAGTACATGATAGGTAAAAACATTTTCGTGTTTATGCACGCTGATGTGCTTTGAACGCTGCCCCCCCCCCTCTCCCCCCCTCTTTTCTCTTAGCAGTACTCTCTCTTTGCAGATAGTGAAGGGTAGTTAACGCAGGCCTTTGCCCCCATTGTAATCCGTCGTGCCTGCTTCTCTCTCTATTTGATTGATTGCTATCCAAGCATTCACTGTTTTAGAATTGGTTCTCTTTGGTTCATTCTGTATTTACAAACAAGCACAGAGTCGCAATACTCTGTTTAGTCTTTGCAGATAGTGAAAAATAGTTTAAAAAAACAAAAGGAATCGAGCAAAATCAGTAGGCCACTAATGGGATCTGTTTTTGACCTCGCTAAAATAGAAACATTAAGAACAACCCCTCATGAGAAATACGAAACTAGTGAGATGAACTTAGCTTCACACCATGATGGCTGCAAGACAGCTCGACTCCGCCGCCCACCCCACCCAAAATAACGACAAACCCTATGCAAATATTAAAAATATATACAACACACCAGCAAAGTAACAGGGTAAAACGTTTTATTAAATAACTATATACATGGCAGCCTGCTGCAACATCGATCCAAATGCCTTTTGGTGACTCTTCCATTGTGAACATTGTCCCACAATCCGTTTGACCTGAAACGATTACACAAATAAAACATTTGTGAGTTTTAAATTTCCGGAGAAGTATAATTCACCAATAGTTTTCTCTGTACATCTTTTTCCATTAACAATCCCAGTTCCATCACCCGCCCAGGATATCACTACTGTTAGTTGTCATTGTTGCTTCTGTTTTAATAAAAAATGTTTTAAGGTGTTTACTGTTTTTGTTGCGATGTATATATTTATAAGTTATTAAAGTGTTATAATCCTACTATTTTTTTTATCGATTATTGCTGTTTGAGATATTCCCTGTCTACAAACAGAGAAGAATAGAAATATTCTGTCTCCCTTTGCAGATAGTGAAGGATAGGTAATGCGGACTTTTGTCCCCCGTTGTGATCCGTCATGCCTGATTGATTGATTGGCTGGAAATTTATTGTTCAAGGAATAGTTCTTTCAAGGTACTCTCTGTTTGCAAATAACGTGGAATAGAAATATTCTGTCTAGTCTTTGCAAGTAGTGAAGGGTGGGTAATGCGGACCTTTGTCCCCCGTTGCAATCTGTCACTCCCCACTGATTGAGAAACTACTTCCACCCGGACCATTTATTAGAGGTACATCATCTGACTCAACCGGAGAGAACCCCTAATAAAGAAGACATATGTAAAATACGAAGTAATCCCTGTATCCTGTTAAACAGAAACTTTAGCATGAAACACACTTGAAAAGGAAAGGAAAGAAATCGAACAAAATCAGTAGGCCTCTGATGAGTTTTTGACTTCGCTAGAAATAAGAAACATGAAAATGGTGAAAGAAGCCAAGCTTGACGTTACGGCAGCCACAAGGTAGCTAGGCTCCGCCACCCCCCCACTGCTCCAAGCATGTCTGTCCCACCGCCCGCCATGCCCAATAACGGTAACATGAAATAAATACAAATCAGCAGATACCTACCCCCATTCCGGAAACCCCCGAATTGCAACAGGTTCGCGGCTACGCCCATCCGGAAGACGAGGCCTTCGGCACGTGTAGGGCGAGTCCTGCTGGCAGCCGTCGGCCAGGGAGGTCATCCCGTAAGGTGGGCCAGGAGAGGAGCCGAGGCCGACGGGATTCTTCTTCTTTCTTAGATAATGTCTGCGACAACGGGGGGGGGATGTCTTGCATATGCCACCGACCCCCCCCCCCTCGTATCTCCTGGTCTGGCCCCTGCTTGATATGAGCTCCCCGTTCGGGCCTGAAGCGGCGCCCTGCAGGCCACGGGGGGAGGATGTCTTGCAACTGCCTCCGACCCCCCCCTCTTATTGCCTGGTCCGGACATCACGGATATCAACGCCAGGTGTCGGCGTGGGGTGCGCTGGGAGGGAGAGGCGGCGCGAACGAGCCTCTCCCACCCCCCCAGGTGGGGGCCCCTCAGCTGCACCCCCAACGCTCCACTCACCCAACAAAAGGGTTCGTCCACTCTTGCGATACAGCAACGCTCCACTCGCCCAACAAAAGGGTTCGTCCACTCTTGCGATGCAGCGACGCTCCACTCACCCAACAAAAGGGTTCCTCCACTCTTGCGATGCAGCGACGCTGCACTCACCCGACAAAAGGTCTCGTCCACTATTGCAAGGCAATGATGCTCCGCTCACCCAGCGGGGGTCTCGTCCACTGTTGCGGTGCAACGGCGCTTCTGAGTTCAACTAGAAAATGAGTCCTGCATCCAGAAACGTTCTCCTCAACTTTGAAGATTCTATAAGAGCCACGGGGGCCCGACCCCCGATGGGGAATGACTGCCATGATCACCCACGGAACGACCACGACGTAGCCGCGGGACGTCAGCGCGCTCATGCCGGCGCCGGCCTCAGTCTTGAAATCACCAAAACCCTGCAAGACTACCAACTTGATCAGTTCCGGTGGGACACCAGTATGACCCGGTAGGAGAGATTTTTGCCTCCCACCCCTCTTTGACTGATGGTTCATGTCGCCAGTCCCCTCTACTACCCTTCAACGAAAACTTTTAGACTGCCGAAAGAGGTCCCGGTCCAACCACGAGTTGGTGGAGACATTTTGACTATACTTGGACCTTCCTGACCTCTCCCAAAATGGCGCCGGTACAAATGAAACTATTGTGCCCCGATTGCTCAGCCTTGATATGTATGCAGTTTTTAGCACATGAATTGATATGGGATAAGACTGATTATATGTTCGGACAATGAATTGATCCGGGATGGGTATTGATTATACGTTCGGACAATAAATTGACATAGAGCTTGTACTGATTACACATTCGGACAATGAATTGATATTAAGTTCTAATGCATCATTGATTACTGTATTTATTGAAGGTTAGAATTGTCGACACTTTTGGTACTTGCTCACAATGAATTACCGATATGATTTTGTCGCACTTGTCGCACTTTTTACTGATTATATGTTCGGACAATGAATTGATCCGGGATGGGTATTGATTATACGTTCGAACAATGAATTGACATGGGACAGGTACTGATTACACGTTCGGAAAATGAATTGATATTAAGTTCTAATGCATCATTGATTACTGTATTTATTGAAGTAATACTGATCTCTCCGCATGAAATTAATTTTCCACATGCTACACAAGTCAATCTCATCTGCCCAAAGTTCTTTAGCAGATTTGGGACCGTTTCTCTTGCCTCTGACTCACTTATTGCTAAGTCATTGGTGGATGTTTTTGCCGGTCGGGGGTTATCCCCCAAATCTCGAAGTTGTGCTTTAGAATAATTAAAAGGGTGCCACCTCTCCATGTGCCGATGCATGGTATGATTACCATAGCAATATTTTTTTTCGGTCCCTCTCGAGAGTTTTTTTTTTGCAGATGAGGCAGGTAACGAACCTGGCTTTAACTTTCTTTTCATGAGAAGGAAAAGAAAAAAATTGCCAGATAAAATTCACTTTCACATGGGTCGTTCTTGGCATTTCTTTTAGTTTTTTAATGTACATGTTCATAAAACGATTACACAAATGAAACATTTGTGAGTTTTAAATTTCCGGAGAAGTATAATTTACCAATAGTTTTCTCTGTAGATGTTTTTCCATTAACAAACCCAGTTCCATCACCCGCCCAGGATATCACTACTGTTCCCCATGTCTTAAAACCTTAGGATGTTCAATAACTGAAACAGCTAATATGGGTTTACTTACAGGGGACATCTTTTATTCTGTTTTGTAAAGTAAAACTATTGTGAACGCAAGTATTATACATAGTAAGTGTTTAATATAGCATTTGTCAGTCATTGGTTAAGCAGCTAGGACCTGTTCACTCTTGACACCCCAGGTGCTGTGTATGTTGCACTATAGTGCTGCATCGGGAATACGGACAACCCTATTGATGTTGATTTTTCATTATTGATTATTGTAAAGAAATGGCGACTCCCCCCTTTAGCAGATTAGCTAAATCTTTGCGTAATTTGGGCATAAAAGTTATATTATTGGAAGTAGATGGTTATAGTTCTGGTTAATTTCCATTCAGAATGTCCTACACAGCACCACTCTAGGTAAATATGCTGCCTTGGGACTATTCGCACAACAGACCGCTACTGACCATTGTTGCTTCTGTTTTATTAAAAAATGTTTTAAGGTGTTTACTGTTTTTGTTGCGATGTATATATTTATAAGTTATTAAAGTGATATTTTCCTTCTACTTTTTTGTGAGTGCTATATATTTTTAATGTGACACATAATTGTGAAGACTTTGATGTACAAAAAGGCATCCCTGGAATCTTCCGCTTCAGGCTCGGTCCCACACACCCTCACAGTGAGAATCCCCTCTCCAATCACAATACAGGATGGTTATCAGATTGCAGGAACGCGTGTAGTGTGACGGATCTCATCGGGTGGGGGCCTTGATCTACTGTAAGTTCTTTGAAGAGGGGTGATTCTTTACAGTTGAGGCCATAAACTACATCTGCAGGGCTAGGTGATAGCCTGGGACGGACCTGGGCAATCGGACACAGAGGAAGAGGAGTGTCAGAGGGTGCGGTAGTGAATAGGGTGAAAGGCAGGTGTCGGGCGGGCACAGGGTGTGATTCTCAGAGAAGAACAGCGCAGATGGGAGGAGGTTTCTAGCCCATACATGAGAAAGAGAGCGGGAGTGACCAGTGCGTGGGGGAGATGCTTGCGAGGGTGCAGACAGTGGGTCTAGTTAAGGCATCTAAAATGGCTGCTGTGCTCGACAAAAGTGTGGCATTGCAAAAAAGGCAAGATGGCGCAGACAATGTTTATCAATAATGATTTATTTATAACAAATAAAATATTTACTCGCAGTGACAAAATGGCGGTCAACACTTCCTGATTTCCATCGAATCGAACATTAACAGACGTCACGCAGCAAAAAAAAAAAAACGCTCACGCACAGCCGCTGGAAGACATGTATCAACATATATGAGCCTCCTCAGCCACCCTCAGAAAATAAAAGGGGTCAGGATACGTCTCCCGTACCCCCTTATACCTAGTAATTTAATGAAATCGAAACACAAAATGGCGAATTCACGTTTCGCTACCAGTTTGCGAACCGAGAAGCGCTTCTACCGCGAAAAATCAATTTTTTTTATTTGCCCCACGGGACCCTTTAATAACCCCAACATCATTCCTAGGGGGTCAAGAGGGGTCTACCTAGCCCCCTTTCATTAAATTCCCCCTTCGTTTTTCTCCTCCTCTTGTCTCTCGATCCTACCGACAGACAAGATGGCGGCCGCACCGGACTGTTTAGAATGTTGACAGACACCGGACAGCCAATCAGCTTCGCTACGCAAAGCTCCGTTACGCGAAAAGTACGCGATCTGGAGCGCTATCTGGGACGCTGTCACAGATATATCTGTTTTTTAAAACGTTAATTTCTCAAAATCCACTGGAGCACATATATTGAGACCCAGCAAAGGCACATCGGACTAACAGTCCCTATAATTTTGCCAAGTTTCGTGCAAATCCATTCAGCCGTTAGTTTGCGACCCGGTTCGAGAACCGCTTCTACCGTGAAAACTCAATTTTTTTTATTTTCCCCACGGAACCCTTTAATAACCCCAACATCATTCCTAGGGGGTCAAAAGGGGTCTACCTTGCCCCCTTTCATTAAATTCCCCCTTCGTTTTTCTCCTCCTCTTGTCTCTCGATCCCACCGAGAGACAAGATGGCGGCCGCACCGGACTGTTTAGAATGTTGACAGACACCGGACAGCCAATCAGCTTCGCTACGCAAAGCTCCGTTACGCGAAAAGTACGCGATCTGGAGCGCTATCTGGGACGCTGTCACAGATATATCTGTTTTTTAAAACGTTAATTTCTCAAAATCCACTGGAGCACATATATTGAGACCCAGCAAAGGCACATCGGACTAACAGTCCCTATAATTTTGCCAAGTTTCGTGCAAATCCATTCAGCCGTTAGTTTGCGACCCGGTTCGAGAACCGCTTCTACCGTGAAAACTCAATTTTTTTTTATTTTCCCCACGGAACCCTTTAATAACCCCAACATCATTCCTAGGGGGTCAAAAGGGGTCTACCTTGCCCCCTTTCATTAAATTCCCCCTTCGTTTTTCTCCTCCTCTTGTCTCTCGATCCCACCGAGAGACAAGATGGCGGCCGCTCCGGACTGTTTAGAATGTTGGCAGACACCGGAGAGCCAATCAGCATCGCTTCGCAAAGCTCCGTGACGCGAAAAGTACGCGATCTGGAGCGCTATCTGGGACGCTGTCACAGATATATACATTTTTTAAAACGTTAATTTCTCAAAATCCACTGGAGCACATATATTGAGACCCAGCAAAGGCACATCGGGCTAACAGTCCCCACAATTTTGCCAAGTTTCGTGCAAATCCATTCAGCCGTTCGAGCTAAAAGTGAGGCCAAACGCCCTATGGAAATTAACATGGGAAAAACGCGTTTTGGGACCCCCCTTTTTTCTCGGCCCCCCCTTGACGAACCCCCCCCAAATTTTCAGGGGCTGCTCAGAAACAAAATGTGCCATTTTCCTGAAAATTGCAGCTGATTCCGTCCACAAACGCCAAAGTTATTAGACATAGAATTTTCAAAAGTCCCATAGGAAAAAAATCCTAACTATATATACCTACTGGCTATCGCCAGTAGGTAATATATATATATGTATATTACCTACTGGCGGTCGCTAGTAGGTATATATAGTTAGGACCTAGTTTCCATAGGAAATCCGCAACATTCTATGTGGAATAACTTTGGCGTTAATTGAGGAATTTGCGTGCAATTTTCCACAATTTTGGCCAGCTCAGTTCTGCTCCTTCCCTGAAAGTTTTGGGGGGATTCGTCAAGCGGGGGCTGAGAAAAAAGGGGGGTCCCAAAACGTGTTTTCCCCATGTTAATTTCCATAGGACGTTTAGACACGGCTACAGCCCGAACTGCTGAACGGAATTACACCAAACGTGGCAAAATTGTAGGGACTGGTACTTAGAAGTGCCTTTTGCTTAAATGGTGTAAATCCCTCAAGTAGTTCCTGAGAAAATCAAAAGAGAAAAAATATAAATATCTATAGCAGCTTACTGTAAGCTTACTGTACTCTGTACCATTCCGAGCACGAGCTGCATGCTGATTGGCTGCCAATGTCTGTCAACACTCCAAACCAGAAAGTGTTGGTAGCCATCTTGTGCCTCTGTAGACTGAGGCACAGGAAAGCAGAAAAACAAAGGTGCAAAACACGCAAAGGGAGAAGGGTAGAGCACCCTGACCCCCTAGGCTTGCTCAGGTGGTCCCACAAGGATTTTTTTAAATCGCGGGGTACGCGTACATGATAGAACCTCATTAAAAAGCATTGCAGTTAATAGAAGGTTTTAAGACTTTAGTTACATTATAAATCATTTGTTGATGGTACCATACTCATTTTAGGAATTGCGGTGTGTTCTAAGTTGATTTTACCATGTGAAAAAGCCTTCTGCTGGGATATCATGAATCATGTTTGAAATAAAACTATTATCTAAAGCTTTTCCTAGAGTGGTTTGGAAGGGGATCTATAAGCTAAAGTGAAAGCATATTTTCTGTAAATTCACATAATCGTTCTCAGTCATGTGAGAATGAAGTCTGACATTCTCAGTAAAACATGTACATCCAACAAGGACAGAGACTGTCAGTTGATTCCTTTGTGTTCTACTGCAGCCTCCTAGAGTGTTCTAAAGAACAACTAGAGCGCTAACAGTCCTACTTATTACAAAGGTATGGCACACCTGAAGCTATCTTGATTGGAATAAAGTGGTAACTCTTAAAACATTTAATTTAAAAAGGAACAAAATGAGGGAGTATATTTTGCCATAGGAAGTATGATTAGTGCTGCAGAAAGAAAAATTAGGGCGCATTTTGAGTGACTTCTCAAATCCTCTTCTATTTCATTAAAAAATTCTGACATGCAGTATCCCAAGATGGCCACCAGAGACAAAAGAGCCAAAATGTAGCCCAAATATCACCCAGATGTAGCCCAAGTATAGCCCAATGACAGAATGTAGCGCCGGGAAACCTCCGGGTAGCTGCGCGCTCAAAAAATGCAATTATAATAATAATAATGTCCCAGAGTGTTCTAAAGAACAACTAGAGCGCTAACAGTCTTACGTATGACAAAAGTATGGCACACCAGAAGCCATCTTGATTGGAATGAAGTGGTAAGTCTGAAAACATTTAATTTAAAAAGGAACATAATGAGGGGGTTAATTTTGCCACAGAAAGTATGATTAGTACTGCAGAAAGAAAAATTAGGGCACATTTTGAGTGACTTTTCCAATCCTCTTCTATTTCATTCAAAGAATTCTGACATGCAGACTGAAACATGCACTTTGAATACCAGCAGCAGACTTCCCTGGCTAGCAGCAGCTTTACTACAGTGATCTAATGAGCAACTAGAGTGCTAACATTCAGAATGTATGGCAAATGTGTGACACATCTGAATGCCTTCTTGATGGAACCAAAATAAACAAGCACTGAAAATGCAATAGATCTCACCCTCGTTTAAGTTAAAGCCATTCTGTTTGTAATGTGGTGGCTTTTTAGCTTTGCTTTTATTAGTGTTTTTCAAACTTTCATGTAAATAACATGCATATGTATGCATATATATGCATATATGTATATGTATGCATGCATTTATATTTGTATTTATATAGATATGCAGATTATATATGGTTATATATGTATGTATATTTATATATATATATACACACATACATATATATAAATGCATATGCATATATATATGTGTATATGTGTGCGTGTAGAGAGAGGTAGAGAAGTAGAGGTAGAGAGGTAGAGGTAGAGAGGTAGAGACTAGTAGAGAGAGGTAGAGAGTAGAGTGAGTAATAGAGAGTAGAGAGTGAGTAGTAGAAAGTAGTAGAGAGCAGTAGAGAGAGTAGCAGAGAGTGAGTAGTAGAGAGTAGTAGAGTGAGTAGTAGAGAGTAGTAGAGAGTTAGAAGTAGAGAGTAGAAGAGAGTGAGTAGTAGAGTGAGTAGTAGAGAGTGAGCAGTAGAGAGTAGTAGAGAGTGAGAAGTGGAGAGTGAGTAGTAGAGAGTAGTGGAGAGTGAGTAGTAAAGAGTGAGTAGTAGAGAGAGAGTAGTAGAGAGTGAGTAGTAGAGAGTAGTAGATAGTGAGTAGTAGGGAGTGAGTAGTAGAGAGTGCTAGAGTAGTAGAGAATGAGTAGTAGAAAGTGAGTATTAGAGAGTAGTGCAGTAGTAGAGAGTAGTGGAGAATATTCTAAAGTTTGGCACAGCACCACTTGCACAACAAGTCCAATCAAATCATATCACTTAGAGTCCTTATTGAATCGCTGAATCTTGGTGTATATTCAAATGCTTTTATTTTCCTTAAGTTTATGTACCACAGCCAGCCGACGCGTTTCGTTCTGTACAACAGAACTTCTTCAGGGCATTCTTATTTCCTTCAAGTTATGTCGGTATCCTATTGTCATATAACTAGATATTTCATCCAAATGTTAGACAAGATGTAAGTACATTCTTATTCAAAGTGACTAGGTATCAATTTTACCCACACAATTTGGGCAGACTTCAGTAATTTATAGCATCCTCAAAGTCAGTCTTTCAAAAATTCCAAAGTATAGGACATGATAATCCAAATCCAAATGTTTCTCAAGAAAAGTCATTTTCAATTGTTCGGAATATCGGCTTTTGGGCAGACATGACCCACGGACACGGTTTATGACTTTTCTTGAGAAACATTTGGATTTGGATTATCATGTCCTATACTTTGGAATTTTTGAAAGACTGACTTTGATGATGCTATAAATTACCTAAGTCCATGGATGCTGCTGGGAACGCTCCCAGCAACACCCATTGCACATCCCTTTAACGCAGCACACTGCGTTAAAGGGACTGATATTTATCAGGCAGGATTACTCCACAAAAAGTGGCTTAGTCCTGCCTGATAAATATCACTCAGTCTTCTGCGCCACCGGAACGTCACAAAAAGTGCATCATTCATGACATGGTCAGTGACATCACTGATGGCATCACTGATGACATCTCAAATGACATCACTTATGACATCACTAATGACATCATCCATGTGACAATCAAATACACCTCATCACACACTAGTATAATCTTTCATCACTCACTGTAAAAAAGAAAGTGCCATATTTGAAACCATTGACACACCAATAGAAATTTCTAAACACCCACTCAGTTATTCATAGAACTATACACACATCTAATCACTTACCTATAGATTCAGTATTATATGCAGTGAATAATCAACAGAACACTATCAAATATACTTATACACCTATTTCAACATTACACATCAGCACACATTGTATTCACTTATAAAGACATCCTTCTGACTTATGCAAACAATTGATTATACTTACATTTACTCACCTACACACTTATACAAACACCACTTCATCTATTTATATAGATAGTAACTCACACTTAGTGTGTTATAAAATAACTATTACAAGTATACAGTTATCCATATAGTGACTCTGGCAATCACTAAGTCTTAGGCACACTTAATGATATATTACTGTCACATACACTGCCTTTTTTTCAAGTTTAATGGAGATGTACCATTGAGAGAAATATTTCATCACCACCACACCCATAAACATATACACTCCCTGAAACAAATTTTATAACATGTAGTCTTAACCTCATATACCTACTGAATGAACTATTCACACATTTTTTGGCAATCACACACCCCCCATCAAACCACAGACATTCATTTACCCATATAAATACTCAGTTAGGAAACCATTAACAAATATAGTCTTTAACATAGCAATTAAGACAAAGCAATAAAGATTTTCACACAGTTTAGTAACTACACAATATATATAGTGAGACTCTACAAATCAGTCAAGGAAACAATCAATAACACTGTTACTAAATCCACCATCCACACATTTATATTTATATATCCACTCATTTTTCAATGCAAAGTAGTGTATTTATAATACATATTTAAATATCAAAGCAAACCACATTCACTGGATGATGTCATCAGTGATGTCATTGACCATGTCATGAATGATGAAATATGTGACAGCATCAGCAGTGGATTGCGGGCGCGCAAGTTATAGTGAGTACAACTAACTATAACGGGGAAGTTCAATGGTTTTGCATGAGTAAAATGTCCCGCTAACTATAATATATATATTTATATATACGTGCGCAGACGTGCGCGGACCTTCACGTGTGCAAGCTGCATGCTGATTGGCTGCCAATGTCTGTCAGCACTCCAAAACCGAAATTGTTGTCAGCCATCTTGTGCCTCGGTAGACTGAGGCAGAAGGAAGCAGAAAAACAAACGTGTAGGGCTCAAAAAGGGGGCAGGGTAGAAGCACCCTGACCCCCTAGGCCTGCTCAGGGGGTCCCACTAGGACCCCCCCAAGGCAAAAAAAACCTAAAAAAAATCGAAAAAAATCGCGGGGTGCGCGTACCGTGCGCGCACGGGTCGCGTACGTATGCGTACGGAACGTGGACGGTGCGCGTACCTTTCTGGGAAAGCTGCATGCTTATTGGCTGTCAACACTCCAAACCAGGAAGTGTTGGCAGCCATCTTATGCTCATTAGACTGAGGCACAAGAAAGCAGAAAAACAAACGTGTAGAACACAAAAAGGGGGCAGGGTAGAAACACTCTGACCCCCTAGGCCTGTTAAGGTGGTACCACTAAGACCCCAAGGCCAATTTTATTTTTTAAACCCGGTATGTTTTTTTACAAATTACCTCCCAGGGGGACCAAATCGCGGGGGCATAGTGATAAAGAAGTGTGGGGGTGCCCAATCCCCCCCACACTGCCCCGGGCACCGCTGCCCTCCGGGGCAAAGCAACACAGCCCCCTGGCGCATACTGGAGGCTCCTGGTGGGCTAGTTGGCCCCCAGGGACCTCCAGTATGCAAGGGGATTAGTTCCCCCTCTGCAAACGCGCCAGGGGGCTGCGTAGCAGAGAGGTGTAACAAGGGGCATAGCCTCATTTCACCTCTGTGCAATGCAGCCCCATGGCGCATACTGGAGGTTCCAGGTGGGCTAGTTGGCCCCCAGGGGCCCCCAGTATGCAAGGGGAATTAGTTCCCCCTCTTCAAACATGCACGGGGGTTGCAGAGAGGTGTAAAAAAGCGTGTGGCCTCATTACATCTCTCTGCAATGCAGCCCCCTGGCACATACTGGAGGCTCCTGGTGGACTAGTTGGCCCCCAGGGACCCCCAGTATGCAAGGGGATTAGTTCCCCCTCTGCAAACACGCCCGGGGGCTGCGTTGCAGAGAGGTGTAAAAAGGGGCGTGGCTTTATTACACCTCTCTGCAATGCAGTCCCCTGGCGCATACTGGAGATTCCTGGTGGGCTTTCAGGTCTTATATAGTTAGGAATTAGCATTAAAAAAAAACTTTGAAATTCACTGAAAAAACCATAGGTTTCAGGCCTTATATAGTTAGGAATTAGCATTTAAAAAAACCTTGCAAATTCACTGAAAAAAACATAGGTTTCAGGCCTTATATAGTTAGGAATTAGCATTTAAAAAACCTTTGAAATTCACAAAAAACCATAGGTTTCAGGCCTTATATAGTTAGGAATTCGCATTTAAAAAACCTTTCAAATTCACTCAAAAAACTATAGGTTTTAGGGGTGTTATAGTTAGCTGGGCATTTCACTCATACAAAACCATTAAAATTGCACCTATATAGTTAGTTGTTCTAACTATATTTCGCGCACCCGCAATCCACTGCTGATGATGTCACATATTACATCATTCATGACATGGTCAGTGACATCACTGATGACATCTCAAATGACATCACTGAACTGATGACATCACTGATGACATCATCCACGTGACAATCACATACACCTTTTCATACACTAGTATAATCTTTCATCACTCTTTGTAAAATACAGAGTATCATATTTGAATCCATTGTCACAGTAATACAAGTATCTAAAAACCCGGGGGGCGCTAGAGGGCGCACTGCGAGATGGCTGACTTCTAAGTCGGCTCCGCCGGACGGGCGCGTCTTCTCGAAACCCTTGGCCCTGAATCTGTCCCGATTCCAGCGGAAAACGGCGAAATGGACGGCTGATGGACTCGCCTCCACACTGTGGCGACATCGGCTGGGAGTACAACCGCACGCCGAAGAAATCGGCATATCTTCTCACGGAGCGGACCGGCTAACCAAAATGGAGGCGCGCGGCCAAGACGACCGCAGATAAAACCAAGCTATGCTGCCCATGGACGGCCACAGGACAAACCTCCACTCAACGCGCTAGCTGTGGGGCGCTAGAACCAGCGGCTTTCAGGTACGATGTGCCTGTACAACATGCGAAAATCTCGGCGGACAGTGTGCGTTCCACGGCGGCCAAAATGGCGGTGGCGGTGAAACGCAAACTCGGCGACCCTGCGCCAGACGCTGCCAGCTCCCTATATTGATGCACCAGCGTAACACCAGGCGTGGAAATACCACTTTGTGCAGCTACTGCGGCGCATTAGGAGGAGAAACGGCTGGAGGTGAGCTGGGAAGAGCGCGCAAGTTGGTGGCTGCTCACCGCTGCTGTCCGCTGCCCTCTAGGCGCGAACTAGACCCGCCATCGCGCACGAGACCGCCCCACACGGCCAGGGAGGGACAGGGACACGGCAAACACCCCGCACCATATGTACCGCCACAGGACACTCCTGCACAGCGCACTGGGCTGACCTGCACCACTGTCGGGCTCAGTACATGGCCTGATGAGTGGGGCTTCAACGCGGAGGGCGACTGGAACACAGCTGCGACGTACACGGACAACGACCAATCCAGCAATCCCAATGAGCCCACTAGTCACTAGCCCAGCTGACCCCCCGGGTACGATGGGTAAGCCGGACAAGCAGCAGTCGAAACTGCCCTTTGAAGCAAGGAAGCAAGCGACGAAAACGGGCGCTGCCTAAGATACTGACGGAGACCAGGTACTGGTAGAAGGCGCCGGCATGGAGGCAGTACTAAGGGCTATCCAGCAGAGTCTGCATGACATGAATGGCAAGATGGACAGTGTCGTGGCGCGGGTGGACTCTCTGTCTAACAAGCTGGAAAACCACGAGGAGAGACTGGTGGAGGCGGAGCGCACGATCTCCTCGTGGAGGATCACTCCAGAGACATCGCAAAAAAACACAGCGCCCTTGAGAGGACCCTGGAAACCCTGAAGGCGAAGGTGGAGGACCAGGAAGCGAGGTCCCGCCGCAACAACGTGCGCATCTCGGGCCTGCCGGAATCCACCAACACGGGCAAGATGGAGACGTACGTGGAGAACATGCTGAAGGACATCTTTGGGGCTGGCAGCTTCTCTGATGTCTTCCTGATCGAACGCGCCCACCGTTCTCTGGCCCCCACTCCGAAACCAGGAGCTACGCCTCGAATAATCATCGCCCGAGTACTCAACTACAGGGACAGGGACACTATACTCCGACTGGCGAGGGAAAAGGGCGCCATTACCCATCAGGGCAACTCGCTGGAGTTTTACCTAGACCACACCATGGCGGTACAACAGGCCAGGAAGGAGTTTGCTCCAGTAAAGAAGAAACTTCGTGAGCTGGACATTGGATACGCGATGCTGTACCCTGCAAAACTTAAAATCCTGACGGATGGAAAGCCGGTGGTCCTCACGACGGTGCAAGCCGCGCAGGAATACGTCAAGACCCTCACCAAACGTCGGAAAAATCAGGAGAATGCGGGCAGAATGAGCGACAACGACTGACAATGCGATGGCTCAATGTGTGTCTCTTTGGACTGCTTCAGCACTGGTGGCGACGCACGACGGACACTACGAGTTGGGTGAAACATCGCGTGGCACGCCACGAGACTGGGGCTCCCACTGCTGACGGACTCTGGATGGGAGTCATGCATGGCGGTAACGCAGTGAGTACTATGGGGAAACGTTAATGCAGAACCCGCACATGAGCATTGGGCCTCCACTGACTAATGACACGTAGCTAGCACGATGAGCTACCTGCGACCTTACTGTGCAACCCTGAGACACTGAATTGAGGGTGGTTGGCACTGCCTACGAATGTTCCTGTACTTTGGGGGGGGGGTAAGAAGAACGATGATGGTCACTAAGTGCCTGCGAGGGATCGGGGATGGGGTAGGGGGGATAGGGTATAAATGTTGATGATGTAATAGTATGCAAATCGCACCCGTCCACATCCACTATGTGGATGGAGATGTGTGCCTCGGGCGGCACCCCCAGGAGGGTGTTCCCCACAAAAAGTTTACTCACAGTTCTGAAGTTTGGGGGGGAATGGCTTTGGCAAAGTTTGGGTGCTAAAGTGGGAGGTGGGGGGATGGGGAAGCTGATTGTAGTTACTGTGTTTACACTGTGTCTGAGAAGCATTGCGACCTCTTTTGTTGCCTTCATTGCGAATGTTAAGAATGCACTGTTCCATAGGTGGCCACACAGATCACACGGCGCACGATTTCACCGGACCACGTGCTAATGGCGCGCTTTGACACACTCAACTTCATCACATGGAATGTCAGGGGGCTGGGGAACCCGAAAAAGAAAAGGCAAATGTTTGCGTACTTTGACAGGCTTAAGGTCGATGTGGCCTTCCTACAAGAAACTCACATGGCACCCACTTCCACATACAGGCTGGGGAACAAATGGCAGAATCCACCACTGGCTCATACTACTCATCGTACTCCCGTGGCGTCAGCATTTTGATCAAAAAAGGGACTCACTTCAAAATAACGAACACGCACACCGACACAGGGGGGCGCTATGTAATAGTGGTAGGCGAGACGAGACACCATAAACTGGCTCTTGTGAATGTGTATGGCCCGAACGTGGATGATGCAGGTTTTTTTGAAAGGTTATGGCATATTGTAGCTGATGTACAAGCGGACAATGTTATCTGGGGAGGGGACTTCAACGTCACACTCAGAGATGGGCTCGACAGGGCAGTACACACACTCGAGCAACATACCAAGGCGAGGGAAATGCTGCTTGACGCAATGTCTAATTTGCACGTCAGTGACCTGTGGAGGATACTACACCCGGGGGAACAGGTAGCCACACACATCAATGCTGCGAACAGGAGCTGGTCCCGATTAGACTTTTGGCTAGCCACTCAGGACGTCCTTGCCTGGGTGGAGCAGATAACACATCTCCCGAGAACACTGTCGGATCACAGTCCTGTGCTCCTACGGTTACGGATCCCACACTATGTCCCACCGCCCTGCACCTGGCGCTTCAACGCGCAGGCCTTGCGCGATCCGCTCTATGTGGATACAGTCCAAACAGCGATCACCGACTACTTTGAACTAAATGCCCCCACCACGGAGGACCCGTGCCTCCTATGGGAAGCATTTAAAGCGACAATACGGGGCGTGTGCATTAACACGTCTGCTGGTATACTGAAAGATATTCGTCACCAACTTAACAGGAGGGAGGAGATGCTCCGAGACCTGGAACAGCGCTACACGAACACTGGGGACACGGCACTACTAAGTGACATACAATCAATATTGTTAGAATACAACACGTTTGCCGATGACGAACTCAAATACATTTTCAAGAGAACAACGGCCAGGAGGTATGGGGAAGGGGGTAGGCCGGGCAGGGCCCTAGCAGAGAAGAATTGCTCGGGAAGGGCGCCACAACATATAGCGTCTATACGTACCAAACACGGCACACGCGCACATGACATGCCGACCATTATGGGCGAATTCAGGGAAACCTATGGGGCTCTATATGAGGCCAGAGCACAGGTGCCACGGGAGGAGATACTGGAATACATGGCTGACGTAGAGATTGCCTGGTTGGCGGACGGGCACAGGGAATATTTAGCTATGCCCCTCACGACACAAGAAGTCGTTAACACTATCAAAAGACTCCCTAATGGCAAAGCACCGGGCCCGGATGGCTTCGTCATAGAATTCTATCAAACGTACGCTAGCACGCTAGCACCACATCTAGTGAATCTGTACGAGGCCGCACATGAAGCCCAGACTCTGCCACCGTCCATGAGAGAGGCGTTGATCATCGCCATACTGAAACCTGGTAAAGACGAAGAACTATGCGACTCATACCGCCCTCTCTCATTGATAAACGTCGACACCAAGATCCTAGCCAGCATTCTGACGGACAGACTGAAGCCACTAATGCCGATGTTAATAAGACCAGGCCAGGCGGGTTTCATCCCAGACCGGTCGACCACACACAACACTCGCACCCTTTTTGCTCTGGCGCACTACCTGGCCCCGGATATCAAAGCGGTTGCTGTCTTGCTGGACGCGGCTAAGGCATTCGATACGATTGACTGGCCGTTCCTGCACGCAGTCCTAATCCAGATGGGGTTCCCCCCTTATTCATTGGCTGGATCACGATGCTGTACTCGGGCCTGACGGCCCGCATACGGGTAAACAAACATCTATCATCCCCGATAGACATCGGACGTGGCACCAGACAAGGATGCCCTCTATCGCCTATGCTGTTTGCCCTTATACTGGAACCCTTGGCGTGTAAAATAAGACAGCACCACCACTACTCAGCTATTCAGTTACCTACGCGGCCCATACACATTGCCCTGTACGCGGACGACATGGTCTTATATGTGAAAAACCCGGAATCAAACCTCAACCCCCTAATGCGGGAATACATTAAATTCGGCCAATACTCAGGTCTCCACATTAATTGGAGCAAGTCCCTCATACTCCCACTGACAGATGGCACTCAGCCCACACCGCTGGATTATCCCCTGGAATGGCAGGAGGAGCCGACGAAGTACCTAGGCGTCTGGTTCCACAGAGATCCACAGCTAGTCATCCGCACCAACTACGGGAGGACTGTCTCCGCTTTAGAGGACAAGGTAAAGAGATGGATTAGTCTGCCGCTCTCACTGGCAGACAGACTTGCCATTGTGAAGATGGTGCTCCTGCCCAAATTCTTATATCTTTTTAATAATATACCTATTAAGCCCCCGGCGGAGGTGTTCCGTAATATTAAATCTCTCATGGTCTCCTTAATCTGGGCGGGTAAACAGGCTAGATTGGACCTGCAGACTCTGACACTCCCATACGCTAAAGGAGGTTTCAAGGTGCCGGACATCTACCTATACTATCAGTGTGCACAGGCGCAATACGCGCATTACTGGTTTCACGAGATTCCATTTTTGACGCACGTGGCTGTTGAGCATGGAGATGCTGACCCCATCCCACTAACGAGTATATTAACGCACAAACGCCCCAGATTACACAAACATGATATCAACCCAGTGAACACCACGATAGAAGCATGGAGGACACTAAGTAAGATGGCGCGTTGCACACCTCTCTATGCACCGACACTCCCATTGGCTCACCACCCGGCACTGTCTGTCACGCAAGAACAGGTGGGGATGGACCTTCTTAAACGCGCTGGCATAGACACCCTTGGGGATTTGTACAGAGAAGGGCAATTTGTACCGCTGAATCAGCTAACATACATCCAGAATCCAACTCTGTTGTTTAGCTTCAACTATTATAGGCTTCAGAGGGCAGTGAAGGAACACTTTGTGTCTTTCCCAGCAGAACCGCAAGCACTCGCACCACTGACACTCGTGATCAACACCCCCTCAGCTGCACACTTGGTGTCTCGACTGTACCGCTGCGCGCAATCTAGCAATGGTGGTAACACTACAAGAGCCAGGGAGAAATGGCAAGCGGTACTGGGGGAAGATCTCACGGAAGAGGAATGGGAGGCCTCCTGCATGCTTACGGGGATGCTGACACCTAACGGGAATCTTAGACTGATTCATTAAAAATATTTGCACCATATGTACCACACCCCTGCACGTCTACACAGATATGGTCTGAGAGACAACACTAATTGCACTAGGTGCGGGCAGGAACACGCGGATTTCATACACTTGGCATGGCACTGCGATGCGGTAGCACAATACTGGGATCAGGTGATACGGACACTCAACACTATGTTGGGGGCCCAATTGCCGTGTACTGCCAAAGTCTGTCTCCTGGGATTGGTGCCACACTTGCGAGCGAGACGGCGTAAACTTTGTGTGATTGCGTTATTGATGGCGAAGAGAAGAATATCCCTACATTGGAACAGTAAGCGAAAACCAAAAGTGAAAAACTGGCTGGAAGACTTGGCCTATTGTAGAGACACCTTAGTCACATATGAGGAAGAGTTGCCTATGGGGTCCCGCCCCAGAGACTTTTGGGAGCCCTTCCAACAATATCTGGTGTCAGTGGCTTCTGATGATAATGAGGGCTGAGCGCTCAACTGCTAAAGACTTATTGCCACTATGAGCTACACTTGGTGGGGCAATGAGGGGGGGAGAATGCTGTGACACAGTGCTTTGAGTTTTACAGGGGGTTATTGCTTTGTTGTTTGTAACGTCCTCCCTAGGTTATGGGGGCTTTTGTCGAAAATACCAAAAAATGTAAGACTGATCAGGCAAATGTACCATGCGGATGCACTGTCGCAACCATCGCCTACACTGCTACCGAACATGCATCGCCGGACCTATGGTTGTCGGCTGATGGGCTGTGTATGGATAAGCTGATCATTTACTTCTGCGTACTTTGCAAAGCCGGCCTTCTAAGGTTGTAGGCGAGATTGACTGTACTATTTCTATGACAATGCGCAATAAATGTCTTACCCAAAAAAAAAAAAAAGTATCTAAAAACCCACTCAGTGATTCATAGATGCATACACACATCTAATCACTTACCTGTAGATTTACTCATACATGCTGTCAATGAACAATAGAACACTATCAAAAATACTTATACACCTATATCGACATTACACACCAGCACACATCCTATTCACATATGATGTCATCCTACTCACTTATGCAAACAATGGATCATACTTACGTATTTACTTAGCTACACACTTATACAATCACAACTTCATCTATTCATTTAGATAGTAAGTCATACTTAGTGAATTATAAAATCATTATTACAAGTATACAGTTATCCCTACTGTCACTCACACAATCATTGAGTCTTATGTCTACTTATTTATATACAACAACTGACACATACACTGCCTTTTATTTTTCTAGTTTGTTGGACATGTACCATTGAGAAATATATTTGCTCATCACCACACCCATAAAGATATTCACTCACCCAAACAACTGTTAGAACATGTAGTTTTAACTTCATATATCTTGTGAATCAAGTATTCACACATCTTTGGGCAGTCACACACCCCCCACCGAACCACACACACATTCACTCTCCCATACAAATACTCAGTTAACTAATCAATAACTAATATAGACTTTCACATAGCTAGTTACCAACTGGAGAACCAGTTTACACAACAACTGACAAAGTGATACAGATATTCACACAGTTTAGTCACTATCCACTATATTTAGTGAGACACTATAAATTGGTCAAGTAAACAGTCAATTACACTGCTACTAAATTCTCCATCCAAATATTTATTTTTATATATCCACTCATTCTTCAATGCAAAATGCTATATATATAATGCATATTTAAATAACGGAGCAAACCACATTCACTGGATGATGTCATCAGTGATGTCATCAGTGATGTCATTTGAGATGTCATCAGTGATGTCACTGACCTTGTTATGAATGATGTAATATGTGACATCATCAGCAGTGGATTGCGGGTGCGCAAAATATAGTTAGTACAACTAACTATATAGGAGCAATTTCAATGGTTTTGTATGAGAGATATGTCCAGCTAACTATAACACCGGTAAAACTTATAGTTTTTTGAGTGAATTGTAAAGGTTTTTTAAATGCTAATTCCTAACTATATAAAACCTGAAACCTATGGTTTTTTCAGTGAATATAAATATAATCAAAACTTTCACGTATAGGGAAGGTAAAGAGAAGGAACAAGATATACGATGACAAACCCACACAGATTTATATTGACCTAAAATGGTGTGAAGACCAACCCTGGCCATGGGTCAGTTTGAAAGACAAGAGAACCCCAAAAGTTGCAGTTACCAGTAGGCCAGCAGGTGCCGATCTGAATCAAAACAGGAAAACCAGATTTGGATCAGGACAGGACCAGTAAAGGTTAAGACCGGCACCCGCAGTTCAATTACAATGCCTGCGCTACTCCCTCTCTGCAGCTAACAGTCAGAACCCCAAATGGGTTATCGATTTCACTGACAAAGTGCTTTGCCAGCGCTTCAGCTTCCCAGAACCCCGATTGGGTCAGCGAATCTTCTGACAGAGTGCTCCGCAGCCCTCTGCTCTTAGTCACCTATTGAGTGCGTTGGGTCAGTGACAGGTCAGCTATTGGGACAAGTCGAACAAATTAACTAGCTAAGCCTACCCTAGTTATACTATTTTCCAGGTCAGTGTACCACCCCCCAATGTTGCAAGTGTAAGGATCCCCAATTTTGATTGGTCAAAAGAGTGAGGAGAGGACATCACGCCACGCCAAATTTTGATACCTCAGTGATGAATATTAATTTTAAGTTCCCTCCCATCAATTTATTTTCACATGACATTTTATTCCACCTAACAATGGAGAATTTATCATTAAATACATTGTAATACATTGGGTACAGTTGAGCTTCCTCTAGCAGGGTTAAGGTTCAGGTTCTCATGCGCATCTTGGCTGTGACTGTCTTTGGCTCCCATTCATTGACAAATGTTTTCAGCTTCTCTCTGGAGCTTGTGATGCGCAGAAGGACTTTCAAGATGGAGTAATAACGTCTCCCAGGCCCAAAGAATACGATACATGAAAAGTAGAAGAGAAATAATTTTAGAACACAGAATAAATTAATACACTGTATACCATACCATACTCTCTACTCTATACCCATTATTTTATATTTAACTATAGCATTAAGATTAGGCAAAACAAACAGCTTATCAAAAGCAGCAGTGCAAGCTTCTCGCATGTGACGACACAGAACAGCCATCTTAGTTCTAGTGCGCAGAAATGACAGATTCCCTCCAAGCAAAGAATACGTCATGTCAAGTGAGTATGACAGACGCATGCATAGTAGAAACCCTCGCGGAGCAGCAGCCATTTTAGATGCAAGCGTATTACAGTTAGTAAAACACATAAGCAAGCTTCACTCGGACACCCAAATGTTTATGTAAAATGTGATATTAGTAAAACAAACATGTTGATTAATTTTATTAACGTTATTCGAGGTTCATGGATACAAGCAAGTCGCTTCACGTGCGAATCCTTGGTCCATAAATCCCCTCTTTGATGATATTTTATATCATCACTAATTAATGAAACAGATGCCAACTTCTCACAATTCACCCAACTCAATCTCTTCAAACTTTCAATTTTGTTTCTTCTCATTATTGTTGTGGACATTTTTCATTTTCTTGTATATTTTCCCATTTATTTCTTCTAATTCAAGCTCATCAATATTTCTCTTTACTCCTCGCCTATTTAAGGAGTATGTCTTTTTATGCTTTTGACATTTGCAACAGATCATTATTCCTAAAACTAGTAAGCCTATTCCCACCATTGGCATCAGTATTCTACCTACAATACTTTTTCCTACATTAGAAAGCCAACTACCTATAGAGGAGAGACCATCAGTAAGCCTCTTCCATGCACTATCAACCTCCAGTGGTTTAAGCTCTTTTTCCAAATTAGTAATATTTCTCACATACTTCTTAATTTCAACACTTTTGTCAGGTATGTAAGTGCAACAATGTTACGCTTTCAACATTTTACAGATTCCGCCCTCTTTTGCCAATAATGTATCAAGACACACACACTTATATACACTATATAAATATTTACTATATGTATTGTACCTTAGAGACTATCGGGGAGCAACAGAGATGTAACCTACAGGCACGTATCAGAAGAAGTAGCTGGAGTGAATAGGCCAAGTCAAGTCTAGGAATTTAGCAACAGAAAAAACAATGCATGGCCTGGTATCTGACCTACAGATACTCAAGGCTAGTTTGTAGAGGAGTTTTCTCAAATATCTGCACAGGGGCACAATCCAATGCCTTTCTTGTCTCTCATATCTAGGGCAGAAACAAAGGAACGACCCTACAGGCAGGGCAGAGTACACTGACCTCTCGACGATGCCTCCAATTACTAGAAAAGAATGCCAGCGGTAGTGTAGCCAGTCTAAATATTATGTACAGCGATCTAGCAAATGACATTGAGACATTGAAATTGAGACATTTTTTTAACTTTGGATTATACTTGTGGTTTAAAAGGAACTCAGCTAGAGGAACTCTTTTACATGCTTCAACTAAGGCAATACAGCAGTACTTCTAGGTAAGCCAAAGATTTCTTTCAGCCCAATTCTATAGGGATACAGCTCGGGGGTCACCCGAAGTCTAACCCAATACAAGATTGGTTTTAGCTGGACTTGGGCAGTAATTGGTTGAATATCCAGGTCCACTCTAAAGAAGACGAAGGGTGTACCATGGGGGAGTTTCAACACAGCCCTCAAAAACATATTTTCAGCCACCCCTTGAGCCTCCCCATTGTTATAACCCCAGAGCTCTGAGCCGTAGGTAGCAGCAGCCATTGCTTTGGCTCTCCGAATTTCCAAGAGGGGAGACATTGGGTGGAATGTATTCTATTTGGCGAAGCTCATGATGGCAGCTGCTATATGATTCAAAAGAAGCAAACTCTGGTTAACTGGCTACTCAACGAAACAACAGCCAGATAGATACACAAGTAGTCAAAGTCTGCTACTCCTCTCAACTGGTTCCCCCCCAGCGTCACCATCCATGAAATCTATGATGATGATGTATTGTCATGAATTTAGTTTTGTTGGCTTTGATGGCTAAACTATTATTAGTGTAGAAGAGATTACATCTATTAAGCAGGGATTCCAAAACCTTGGGGGTTTTCAACACCAGAAGGGTGTTGTCCACGAACAACAGTGCAGACGTCTTTATGCAACCCAGGACCGGGGAATCATTTTCACAGTCCATCAAGAACTCGACGCAGTTGTTTATAAATAGCAGGAAAAGAGTTGGAGCTAAGACACATCCCTGTCTGACACCCTTGTTGACAGGTATGCAGTACGTTGTTTTTCCATTAGGGCCCCATCTGATTAGGGCGTAGTTCCTAGAGTGGAGTCGCTCTATGATTTCGAGTAATCTAGGGGGAAGGCCCAGGTCCCTCAGGACTACCGTATTTTCCGGCGTATAAGACGACTTTTTAACCCCTTAAAATGTTCTGGAAAGTCGGGGGTCGTCTTATACGCCGGATGCTAAATTTGAAGGAATGTTTTCATGCGTTTTTACATAGCGCGGACTACACCCGAAGGTGTCAGACTGCTTCTGCATTATATAAAAATGGGCTGATGTGAGCAACAATAACAATGGACAAATTACAAAAGCAAACATTAAGTTACATGGATCAAAAGTGACAATAGCGAGCAACCAAAATACAGGAGGTAGCAATCGGTACATTCCTGGAGAAAAAGTGATAAGTGTGCAGGTTACAAAAGCATACAAAGCATACAAAGTACGAGCCAAAATAAAATACATTCTCAAAATGGCTATGCAGGACTGCGTTGGACTGCACTGGAAGTGGGGGTAGTCTTATACGGCGAGTATAGCATGAAACCTACATTTTATTAAGCAAAGTAGGGGGTCGTCTTATACACCGGGTCGTCTTATACGCCGGAAAATACGGTATTCAAAGTCCGTTTCTGGGTACCAGATCAAATGCCTCCGTTAATATCCACAGTTTTCCATTTAAGCATTAGGAATCTGAATACTTGGTCGACTGTACTCTTTTTGGCGCAAAAACTCACCTGAAATTGGGAAAAGATATTATTGTGTTCTATCCAAGAACTCAGGTGGGACAGAATCTATTTGACAAAGGTTTTTTGGGTTGTATTGATTAATCTTATGGCCCATTAATTGGCTGAGTCGTTTTTCAAGCCTTTTATGTTGACGGGAACTATTTCTGTACCCCTCTTTGAGTGGGTAATTGGCACGCCAGCCAAGATAGCATTGAAAACTTAATTTAACATCAACTTAGCAACTCCATGGTTGTTAACGATGTACTACATGAAACACGGTCCGGTTTCCGGGCTGGTTTCAGTACTGAGACAGAGCTATTGGAGGTGGCCGAATCAATAAGAATGGAAGTAGATGGCAGAGCCTCAGCTATGCTGGTGCTGCTAGACCTGTCCGCCGCCTTTGATACGGTGGAACACCCAATATTGCTGGCCAAATTGAGGAAGGCGGGAGTGAAAGGGACAGCACTTGCTTGGATCAAGTTCCTTCTTAGCAACAGCACACAAAGAGTGAAATTACACCCCCACAAATCAGAGGCCATGCCCCTCTGGTATGGGGTGCCGCAGGGCTCAGCGCTGAGTCCTCTACTGTTTAATATCTACTAAGCCTCTTTGTGTGAGCTCATTTCTAAATGGGGAATTAAAACAGTCTCCTATGCAGATGAACACACAGCTGGTGTTTACCTTTAAGGACTTGTCGGCAAACACCTTCGAGAGGTTCAGGGGCTGCCTGTGTGATGTCTCTAGGTGGATGAATAACAACAAACTAAAATTGAACACAGAGAAAACCGAGGTGCTGTTCTTTGGTAAGATTTCCCCCCAACATCGGGTCTGTGGTGGCCGGAGGAAATGGGTTCTCCACCCTGTCCGTAAAAAACCTGTGTGTAAAATGGGACTCAGGGATGACTTTTGCTTCCCAAATTCATTCCATTACATCCACTTGCTTTGGAATTCTAAAGGGATTGAGGAAATGTCTCTTTCTTCTGCCGGAGAGCTGTCGAAAATTAGTCGTTCATGCTACGGTGACTTCAAGGATTGATTATGCCAACAGCCTGTTCCTTGGTCTTCAGCATATTTGATAAAAAGTCTGCAGATGGTGCAAAACGCAGCAGTGAGTCTGATTAGAAGAGTGCCTTTCAGACAACACATTTTCCACATGTCAAACAGCTCCTTTGGTTGCCAGTTGCACAGCGTATAGAATTCAAGGCCATAACAATTGCTTTCAAAGCCCAGAATAGGAGCGGTCCCAATTACATCAAAAAACGGATCCGCCCTTATCAGCAAAGGCGGCTGTTACATTCTAATTCACATAATCTGCTGTGTGTTCCCCAATTTGTAAAGGCTCGCATTGGAGGAAGGGCTTTCTCAGTTAGAGCATCCAGACTATGGAACTCACTTCCAGTAAGACTTCGGTGGATACCGGATGAAGGAGAGTTCAGAAAACCCCTAAAAACATGGCTCTTTAGCAGGGACCAGTGAACTTTTCCAGTTTTGGAGACCCAGTATTTTTGTTGCAGGATCCCGCTAGCGCCGGGACACCTCTGTTTGAGGTATAAATGATGATGTATTTTGTGTATTGTATTTAAATATGGCACCCAGATGTTTGGCTCTGATTTGTACAGGTCCCCTGGAATCTTATTCGGGCCTGGGGTCGGGTCGGCTTTCATCTCGCAGATAGCTTCTGTGCTTCCTCAAGATTGAAGGACAGTATGGGATTACACAAAGGCCCCGGAAGACCAGCTAATTGAGAGTTTAGCTCTACAGTCAGCTTCTACCAGTCAGTTGAATCAGGGCCAGCGTTAGTGGCTCTGGCCACACTATTGAGAGATGGAAAGTGGGAGTCCCAGTACTCCATGGCTAAATATGTGCCAAAAAGATACCTGTTCTTGTTCCGGACAGCATCTAGTATGTCCTCCAAAATGAGACTCTCAGGAAATCTTATCCTGTATTTATAGTCACTTTGTATCTAGCCTTAGCTATTTGGATTTGGGTTTGAGAACCATTTTAATGCTTTTTATCAAAGCAGATTTAGGGACTCTGCATTCCCTGTCATACCAGGATTGATTATCTCTAGGTTGAGAGCTGTATCTGGGGATAGATTTGGTAAACCAGTTTTTCCTCAGTGTCACAAATTAATTATTGTATAAACTCAAAAACAGCTAGCTTAGGGAGATCGTGATCACTTCGTGCAGTTAAAACAGGGTTTAAGCTATGGTATGATTGGCCAAAAGTGGGTTTGTCAGTAAAAATGCTAACCTATTTTACATTCCTCCTGTTATTACTCGTGGTCAGGTCCCCATTGGGCAGACCAGTGCCAAAAGCAGTAGGGCCTAGGCTGCCCTGAAGGGTTAGGGGCAAAGGGAAAGGATCGCTTTCATACCTAGGACTGGCCTCCATATCAATGAGAGCTGGCCATGAGTAGATCTAGAAGGAATTAATCAATATTGTTCCTATACTGTACCCTCTTAAATATGTGTTTCCTGGTTATATCTGACATAGTATGGTCATTGCAAGCACTCAAACAGCATGACAGAGAGGGGGTCAATCATTTGTAGTACGGCATTAGGATTAATTGTTATAAAGTAGCCTAGTTGCTGGGGAATACCCCATTGCTGGTCTTCCTTACTCCCTATGTCCCTAGTAAAAGCTGAGGGCTCAAAGCATGTGTTGAAGTCACCTCCAACTAGAATAAGCATAGTTCTGCTGACCTTTACTAAGCATTCTCCCAGCTGTGCTACAACGACTGATTCCACACTTTGTGTGGTTTTCTTCTATAGACATTATGTAAGAAATTTGTTTGGGCACTCCATGAGCGAAGTTCTACCCCTAAAATGTCATGGGAGTTGACTTTAGTTCTTTTGCCTCACAACCTAATGAGGAACTAACCCATGTAGGTAGGCCACCAGAGGGTCTGTTTGCGATTGATCCCAGTGCCAGCATCAAGCACAGCCCGAGCAGGTGAGAGTGGTGGGGGCCGTAGTCGACAGAAGACGATGGGGCAAACTTAAATATATAATAAACGAAAACCACTTACCTTGCTCTGCCCGGATCATTGAGTCAGCAATGTGGCGAACTCAAGGTAAGTGTTTTTTTTAATTATGTAAGTTTACCTCATTGTCGTCTGTCGACTCCCCACCCCGCCGCTCTTACCTGCACAGGCTGTGCCTAGCTGTGATATATAAAACCTTGAAGCCATTCTTCTCAGTTGGCACTAGATCCAAGGTCTCTTGGAAGATAATTATATTTAACTTGTTGATGTAGTCCCCCTCTGGAGCTAAGACCAAGGCAGTGATGCTGGCCTGCTGGCCACAGAGCAGTTCAAAGTGGTAATAGCTCAGAGAAGTTCATGGCGACTTGGGTAGCAACTCCAAAACAACCATGCAGGTTACTGATTAATGGATGTGTTCTTGCATTGCTGTATCACTGAATATGCCTTTGTAGGGATAGCTTAATCATTTACCTCCATCCTCGAGGTGGGGAATCCATTTCAGCTTGGACCAATGAGTTCAGCCCGCCCCAGTAGTAGCATTGAGATGAATGGGGGACACCTGTAAATAAAAATTCAAAGGAAAACAAAAGGAGCAAATGCAGTCATGTTTGTTCCTGCACTAGAACTGAGGGTCAATTTGTTTATCAAATGGTATAAGGTAGTTAGAAATTAGGGTCTCTAGTTGGCAAAGGTTCTCACCTTTGTCCAAGTAGGGACCTTTACTTCTAGTCAGGATAAGGGGGTTACACTACTAAATAACCCCTGCTCACCCCTTGGTAGCTCGGCACAAGCAGTCAGGCTTATCTTAGAGGCATTGTGTAAGGCATTTGCACATATATGACAGTAATACAGTAAAGACGCTACAAAAGGACACCACATCAGTTTATAAACATAGCCAATATTCTTATATATCCAAAACCAGACCAAAAACAATAAAAATCTAACATACAGTTCTCAGAAGTCTTACAAAATCAAAAATTGACTTGAAATACAGTTCCTTCAAGTCAATAGCACTGTCTGGGGCTATCACGGCATTGTTAACAACAAATCCAAACAGTTCTGGCTGACCGCGGCATCGCGGGCCATCTACGGTGTCGGGAAGACCCGCACAACAGTACCTTAAGAAATGCAGGGCGTTGGCGACCTCTTGATGAGCCCCGAAGATCCGGCATCTGCAGACGTCGGTTCTGGAGGTCAGTGCAGGTGTAGTCGAACCCTGGAAGTCACACGTATTACAGATCGAACTCCTTGTGGTTGAAGTCAGGAGCACTGGTGTCAGCGGGTGTTGGGGCTACAGTGCGAAGTGCAGCAGTGTGGTCTCTGGTGCCCTCAGGTTGAGGTGCAGGCAGTGGCATCGTGATGGTCATCCAGGGGCATCAGTGAGTCCAGGGATACGGAGGGAAGTGATGCAGTGCTCGTTGTGGTGCTGGCAGGGCACGGTGCAAGGAGCGGCATCGTTGTTGCAGAAGCGTTGTTGTCGGATGATAAACTGGAGCCGATGGCGGTGGTAGGCCAAGGTTGTGGTGTGAGATGAGGAAGGTGTGTTGTGTAACTTTTTAGCAGTGCCCTCGAACCACGGTGCAAGCAGAACCATCAATGTTGGCATGGAGGAGCGTCGTCGGGATACCAAGGTGGCATCGTGAAGAGAGGCGGTGAGAAGTGCGGTGCCGACAGGTCATGGTGCAAGCAGCAGCTTGGTGGCGGCGTCAGGTGGGGTTGTCAGTGAGACCAGGGTTGAGGTGCGGTGGTACCCTCTGCGGTACCTTCAGGACACAGAGTCGGCAGCGGCGTTGTAGACGGTGTCAGGTTGCTTTTTCTTCATTGCAGCACAAAACACACAGTCCCCAGTGCTGATGGCAGAAGAACTTGAATTATTTGCTGTTCCTGAGACTTCTTGAACAGGGGGCAAGCTCTACCTCAAGCCCTTGGAGAAACTCACAAAAAGAAAGTTGCAGAAAGTTCAGTCTAGTCCTTTCACTGCCCAAGACAGAAGCAGCCACTGCAGGCCAACACAGCAAAGCACATAGCAAAGTGGAAGTCCCTCCTCACAGCTTCTCCAGCTCTTCTTCTAGGCAGTATTCTTGGTTCCAAAAGAGTTCTAAAGTTAGGGGGTCTGGGCCACAATATTTATATCCCACATTCCTTTGTCCTCAGGCAGAGAGTGTCTATGCTTAGTCCAAACCAATTCTGTACTCTCTGGCCCAGCTTCCTCCTGGCAGGGGGTGGAGACAGTATTGTGGATGGCAGGCCAGGCCCTATTGAGTGCGTTGGGTCAGTGACAGGTCAGCTATTGGGACAAGTCGAACAAATTAACTAGCTAAGCCTACCCTAGTTATACTATTTTCCAGGTCAGTGTACCACCCCCCAATGTTGCAAGTGTAAGGATCCCCAATTTTGATTGGTCAAAAGAGTGAGGAGAGGACATCACGCCACGCCAAATTTTGATACCTCAGTGATGAATATTAATTTTAAGTTCCCTCCCATCAATTTATTTTCACATGACATTTTATTCCACCTAACAATGGAGAATTTATCATTAAATACATTGTAATACATTGGGTACAGTTGAGCTTCCTCTAGCAGGGTTAAGGTTCAGGTTCTCATGCGCATCTTGGCTGTGACTGTCTTTGGCTCCCATTCATTGACAAATGTTTTCAGCTTCTCTCTGGAGCTTGTGATGCGCAGAAGGACTTTCAAGATGGAGTAATAACGTCTCCCAGGCCCAAAGAATACGATACATGAAAAGTAGAAGAGAAATAATTTTAGAACACAGAATAAATTAATACACTGTATACCATACCATACTCTCTACTCTATACCCATTATTTTATATTTAACTATAGCATTAAGATTAGGCAAAACAAACAGCTTATCAAAAGCAGCAGTGCAAGCTTCTCGCATGTGACGACACAGAACAGCCATCTTAGTTCTAGTGCGCAGAAATGACAGATTCCCTCCAAGCAAAGAATACGTCATGTCAAGTGAGTATGACAGACGCATGCGTAGTAGAAACCCTCGCGTAGCAGCAGCCATTTTAGATGCAAGCGTATTACAGTTAGTAAAACACATAAGCAAGCTTCACTCGGACACCCAAATGTTTATGTAAAATGTGATATTAGTAAAACAAACATGTTGATTAATTTTATTAACGTTATTCGAGGTTCATGGATACAAGCAAGTCGCTTCACGTGCGAATCCTTGGTCCATAAATCCCCTCTTTGATGATATTTTATATCATCACTAATTAATGAAACAGATGCCAACTTCTCACAATTCACCCAACTCAATCTCTTCAAACTTTCAATTTTGTTTCTTCTCATTATTGTTGTGGACATTTTTCATTTTCTTGTATATTTTCCCATTTATTTCTTCTAATTCAAGCTCATCAATATTTCTCTTTACTCCTCGCCTATTTAAGGAGTATGTCTTTTTATGCTTTTGACATTTGCAACAGATCATTATTCCTAAAACTAGTAAGCCTATTCCCACCATTGGCATCAGTATTCTACCTACAATACTTTTTCCTACATTAGAAAGCCAACTACCTATAGAGGAGAGACCATCAGTAAGCCTCTTCCATGCACTATCAACCTCCAGTGGTTTAAGCTCTTTTTCCAAATTAGTAATATTTCTCACATACTTCTTAATTTCAACACTTTTGTCAGGTATGTAAGTGCAACAATGTTACGCTTTCAACATTTTACAGATTCCGCCCTCTTTTGCCAATAATGTATCAAGACACACACACTTATATACACTATATAAATATTTACTATATGTATTGTACCTTAGAGACTATCGGGGAGCAACAGAGATGTAACCTACAGGCACGTATCAGAAGAAGTAGCTGGAGTGAATAGGCCAAGTCAAGTCTAGGAATTTAGCAACAGAAAAAACAATGAATGGCCTGGTATCTGACCTACAGATACTCAAGGCTAGTTTGTAGAGGAGTTTTCTCAAATATCTGCACAGGGGCACAATCCAATGCCTTTCTTGTCTCTCATATCTAGGGCAGAAACAAAGGAACGACCCTACAGGCAGGGCAGAGTACACTGACTGACGTAAATAATTAATTTACTCTCTTAATTTCTATGCAGGTAAGTACTTAATCAATAATAACTCAATCAGAAGGAAAGAAAACAGAGTCCGTGGTGTTAGAGTTTCTAAGGGTTTTATTCCTCATAAAGGAATCAGGATATCATGTTCTGACCACCACAGGGGTGTCAGAAGGGATAGATGAGCGCGCTGCAGTTTATTATCAATACATAGCTTATATACTTGATTTATACATAGGAATCAATGTAAGAGGCGTAACAGCTGAGAGAAGACAAGATAACAGTATACACGTGGTACCAATACATCATCAAGAGGCGTAAACTAGGCGTGAACTAGAGGTGTGTGCTAGAAACGTCACTGATAGGTGACGCAAGTGGGTGGCACCAAGGCGTGGTGCTAACAGAATGTTGCAATGTCAGCAGAAATCGGAAGCTTGGATGCGCGCGCAGCTGCATGACGTGTGATTGACGGGGTGCAGGGGTCTTGACATTTACACTGACGGAAAGAGACAGAAGTCTGGCATGTCAGATCAACTTGTACTTCTATCATATCTGATATCTGATGTTTAGGAACTATACTATCTGGGCGGAAAGGTCTCTAGGGTAAAGGCTGTTCTATGCTAACTGTGGATGCGTGTATGAGCGCCTGAGTGTCTACATGTGAAGCGTGGGGGCACGGGGCCTTCCATGGAAGCATGGCAACGGAGGCTATGAATTACTTGCATTAAGACAGGTCGGCCCTTTTGGCTCTGCAGCTGGAGAGGATGTTTACAGGATCTAGTAGGCAGGAATGTATTCCCGGGGAGCGAAACAGATAACTCGAAGGTTATAGTCAGTCTTGGCAAAAAGCAGGCTTGAGCTGAGCGCGAGGGGACGCGCTGAATGTAGGACAGAGTTCACGAGTACAGAGGTAGCCTGGGCAGAGCCAGGAGCCACAAAAGAGGTTCAGATGGCAGGAATTCAGGGCCTACTCTGGCTAGAGCAGGAAAAAGTGAAAAGTGTACTACAAAAAGACGTTGGCATAGCATACTTAGGAACGGGCTATATAATCCATTCATGGTGGATCTGAAAGAGGACAAGTTGACGGTGGACGCAAATGTATTTGCGTCTTCATAGCTGGCACAGGAGGGAAGTTACATGCACTTTAAGCTTGGTACATGGAGTCGGTGGGGTACGCGCTAGGGAACACAACATGGCCAAAATTTAATTTTCCTCATTCCCTCCTTGTTCCCTACGGACCCTTCATGATATATCGATCCTCATGAATCGATCAGTCTGTTCTTGTAACATCATTTGTTCTTCTTTCTTTCGGTTACGTTTTGAGTGGAAACTGGAATGTTCAATACAAGAAGTGGCACACAGTCCACAGATCGCTGGCCCACACTGCAGGCACAGGCAGCAACTGAATACTAGGACTAGGCCAATGCCTAGGAAGGATAGGATCTTCCATCCCCAAGCTGTTAACGTTGTCCAGAACCAACCGGACCAAGTCCAGGTGCCTGGATTCTGATGTATCTGATTTGCAATTTTATGAAGACGGGTGATAGCTTGATATACAGATGGTGCATTCTGTGGAATGAAAACACAGCAGCTTGACCCGATGACCTTACAGGCTCCACCTCTATCTGCCAAGATGACGTCAATTACAAGACGATTCTGAAGGACAACAACCCGCATAGCGGACTGCTCTTCTGTTAAGTTACCTAAGGCGGAGGTAGTTTCATTTACTACGGCTTCAAGTGTTCTAGTTAATCTGCGTATTAATTTACTATTCTGGACAGGGCCTAAAAAGAAAAAGAATCCTTTATTAAAATCAGTGTACTGTTCCCATGCCGTTTCTGTGTAGTCGACAAGGGGGGCATCTCTTCTGGGTCTATTCTTTACTAGGTTGCTATTTCTATGGTAATCAGAAGGAGCTAGAAAAACGGGTGGCAGAAGGAATGCAATGTAACAGGTACCATCCCAATCTGGAGGTAGACGGATGTATGCGGTATGACCACAAACAAAGTAAGAATGACTGATAGCTTTGAAAGATGACTTTCCATCATCACTGAATTCGACTACAGTAGTGCATTTACTATGACCTAAGTGTACTGAACCTTTCTTCTTGATACATAATTCACCAGTGACTGGCAGTACTGACATAATAGGTAGAACTGGTGCGGCTTCGGATTCGACAGTAAGAATCATAAGGCTAATTGTATAATTACCTAATCCATATACTTCATTTTCTAGATCAGTTCCTATTCTAATGGGCAGTCCCTCCTTATCCGGGTAACAGACGTCTAGTAGGACCAAGTTCAGGTTTCCCCAAACCCAACCCCCATCGAAAACAGCAATATCGGGATCTAAAGAATTAATTATCTTAAACCATGCTCCGCAGGAGCCATTGTGAGTGAACGGATACGGAAAGAGAGGCAGCGCTCCCTTGTAATTCTGGTAGGGAGGGAGTCGGCCACATATCCAGCAATTTGTAGCATTGTTAGTTTGATGAGAATGATGTAACATACTAATGAATGTATTGTTGCGCAGCGCAAGTCTGTAGGAAAGCTCATGAGGAGGTAACTCACTAAAAGTGTGTTCAGCAGAGACATTGTAAGCAGATTGTTCACGCTTGAAAATAGGGTAGTATATAGGTAACAAGATGCTAGCAACAATTATTAATATACTTAGAATAAACATAATTATCAGTGTCACTATGCAGTGACTACGAAGTGATTTGCAATATGTTCTTTTCTTTTCTTCTCTCTCTCTAACTCGATCTAGGGGATACATGTCAGAAACTATTTAACCGATTCACCTAGGGGAGGACTTAAACAATTAAACTGTCTGACTTGCTAGATCGTAACTTCATACGATATTGTTCTTGAGGAGTTTTTTCTCGTTTGGGTTCGGAAAAGTCTTTGGGATCACAGTCTTTGGTGGGGGTGGGTGTGTCTTGTTCCGGTTTCAGTCCTGGGAATGTTTTGATATGGCTTAGGTGGACCCACCCCTTTCTTCCTTCCAGCTTGACTGCGGTCCTTGTTGTAAGTAGAACGGTCTTCGGAGACTTCCAGCGGGGCTCCAACGGACTTTTCCTGTCGAAGTTTCTGACTAAAACAACATCTCCGGGGCGGACGTCATGCTCCTTTACATCGGTGTTGTCAGGGAAGGCTGCGGCAACCTGTGAACGACATGATTGGAGTGCAGACATCAAGGAGGCAAGGTAATCTGTCAACATATTAGAATCAACATCTGTTATCTTTTTAGGAATGGGCGTCCCCCACATATTCGGTGGTCTGCCAAAGACCACTTCGTACGGGGATAGCCCTGATCTCGAATGGGCGACCATTCTCATATAGAATAGTGCCACCGGCAGGGCGACTATCCAGTCGACCCCTTTTTCCTGACATATTTTGGCAAGGCGAATCTTTAATGTCTGATTATGCCTCTCAACAAGGCCTGCGGCTTCTGGATGTCGGACACAATGGAACTTCCACTGGTATCCTAATAACAAGGAAACTTCTTTCATTAGGGCAGACGAGAATGGCTGACCGTTATCTGAGTACACGACACGAGGCAAGCCGTACCGTGGGAAAAATTCACGAACCAACTGTTTGGCAGTGGTCGGAGCAGTGTAATCTGGGACTGGGTATGCTTCGGTCCAGCGGGACAGAGCACAGACAATTACGAGAACATATTTAAATCCTCGACAACGGTCCATCTGGATATAATCCATCTGGAGGACTTCAAAAGGGTGATCGGGAGGATGAAATCCACCTTGCTCTACAGGGACGCTTTTACCTGGATTGAACTGACAACAGATCATGCAAGTACGCACTTTCTGTTTTGCGGCTGCTCGTAAGTGTTTATTGTACCAGAGATTTTGCAAACTGTCTAGCATGGCTTTCTCTCCCAGGTGGGCAGGACTATGTGCTGTATTTATCATGACTTGAACCATAGAGTCAGGGAGAAACCATGTAGATTTTCCCGTCATCCAACCTTGATCTGTCTGGATCCCTCCTAGTTCGGTCCATTTCTTTATTTCGTCTGCAGTAGCATGTGTCTGAATGTCAATAACATCTAGTGTGGGGTCTCTGACTGTCATGCAGTTTGTCGGATCTGTTGTCTTTATCGTATCAGTTGTCTGAGTGTGAGTCAGTGCTGTATGTTTTGCTGTCTGATCTGCCAGGTCATTACCCTGGGAAACAGAATCTGTGGCTTTAGTATGTGCTTTACACTTCATGACTGAAATGGCTGAAGGCAGATGTATTGCTTCTAGCAGTGCTTGAATGAGGGGACCATGCTGTATCTTTGTACCATGAGAGGTCAGAAAACCTCGTTCTTGCCAAAGCATCCCAAAGTCGTGTACGACTCCGAACGCATAACGGGAATCCGTGTATATGTTAACATTTCTGTTCTTTGCTATAATACAGGCTTTAGTCAGAGCGATGAGCTCTGCTGCTTGAGCAGACAATGTATCAATACGATGTGTTTCTTTAACTTCAGTTTCAGTGGTCACGGCATATGCGGCCACTAACTCTCCTGTACTTGTTCTCATGCATGAACCATCCACATAAAGTGTCAGGTCTGGATTTGTCAATGGAACATCTGTTAAATCTCGTCTGGGCTTTGTTACTGCATTAATAATTTCTATACAATCATGTGGAGCTGGATCTGTCATAACTGTAGGTAACAATGTTGCTGGATTCAAGATACTGCAGCGTCTGATTTCTATGTGTGGCTGGAATAATGTCAATTCGTAACCTGTCAGTCGTGCTATGGTCAAGTGTTGAGTCTGGGTTCTGTTTAACAGAACCTCTACAGAATGTGGAACTTGTACTGTTAACTGATGACCTAAAACAATTGAGTCGCTTTGTCTGATTGCTAACGCTGTTGCTGCTACTGACTTTAAGCATGCAGGGAGTGCCTGTGCTACTGAATCCAATGTGCTTGAAAAATAAGCGCAAGGCTTATGTGAACCTGCTTGATCTTGAGTGAGGACAGACAATGCTGTACCGTCACGTTCTGTAACAAAAAGTGTAAACGGTTTGCTGTAACATGGTGTCGCTAAAACTGGTGCTTGGCATAAAACCTTCTTTAATTCCTCAAAGGCTTGTGTGTGTTCCTGAGTCCAAGGGAGGACAGTCGATGACGCTGCCTCCTGTGTCGTTAACTGGATGAGTGGTTTAGCTAGAAATGCATATTGAGGAATCCATTGTCTGCAGTACGAGGTGAGGCCTATAAAGGCCCGCACTTCCTTTTGTGTCTGGGGTCGGGGCATGTTCACAATTAACTGAATGCGATCGGGAGTGAGCTGTCTCCCCACTTTGGACAGCAAGTGACCCAAGTACACAACTCGCTGAACACAGAATTGTAGCTTCGAAGGAGACACCTTGTGTCCCTTGTCGGCCAGAAAATGCAAAACTATCAGAGATGCTTGTTCACATTCGGGTTCACTTCGTGCGGTGATCAGCAGATCATCGACGTACTGTAGTAAGGCGGTATTAACTGGCATTTGGATGCAATCTAGTTGTCTTTTCAGTGCTTGACTATAGATGCTGGGGCTTTCTGTAAATCCTTGAGGTGCGCGGGAAAATTTGAAACTTCGTCCATTTAAACTGAATCCGAAGAGATATTGGCTCTCCGGGTCAATAGGTACACTGAAGAAAGCGTTCTTGAGATCGATTACAGTAAAGAACGTTGCTTCTGAATCAATGGCAGTTAACAGGGAGGAGATATCGGGGACCACAGGATACTGTGGTACAATGCATTTGTTCAGTTCTCGAAGATCAATCACCAGCCGGTATACTGGCGGTGCATTGCGGTCTGTACGTTTAAGAATTGGAATGATAGGCGAATTACAGATATTGGAGTCGGTCTCTACGACCACTCCTTGGGCAATAAGCTCTTCAATGATTTTCAGTAAAGCCACTACAGCATCGGGTGGTAACTTGTATTGTCTGATTCTGGGTAGAACAACACCTGTCTTGAGTGTAACACGGTATGGTGTGATATGCATACAACCTACATCAGCTGGGCTTTTTGCCCATAAGTGATCTGGTACATTTTTCAGTCTAACATCAAAGTCACGTAGAACATAATGACCCTTGAAATCCCGCAGAAAGAGTCTGACTCCCTCCGGGGAACAGCAAATTATAGCTCCTAGAGCCTTCAGTGTTTTTATTCCTAACAGATTTTCGGGACATGATTTCGTAAGTAACAAATCTGTAACTCGAGATAATGGACCCACAGCTAGTGGTACTGGTTCTGATACTTCATTTACAATAGGCTGTCCTGAAAAACCAAGGGAAACATTCTGTGAGCCTGAGAGGGGTGCCCCTGGAACTTCATTATGACTTATAGTAGTGCGACTTGCCCCTGTGTCAATTAAAAACTTTCTGTCTTTTCCTAATACTTGACTATGTACATAAGGACCTTCTTGATCTACAGGAATTTCAATAAGAGGCAAATCACTTTCCCTCCCTAGGCTGTTTCATGTATAACGCTGATAATCTGGATATGCCGACTGGGCATACTGGTACATTTGTTGTGAGACTTCTCTAGTTGCGGCAGCGGGCTGTGTCTGAGCATGCTGTGGCTGCGGTACTGCTACTGTCTGTACTGTATGGGACTGATCATGCATAGGCTGTGTATTCTGCATTGGCTGTTCGTTCTGTGAGGTCTGTTGATGACCCTGTTCATGTCTAGGCGGACGCGGTCTTTCTTTAGTTTTACCTGTCTCGATGTTATGTTTCAGGACTGGACATTCATGTACGTAGTGACCTGGCTACTTGCAATAATTACATGTCCCTTTAACGGGAGCTGCAGAATGATTTGTCTGGGCCCCACCTTTTCTATGACCCTCGGCTGGAATTGTCTGGGCTACTAACATTTTCATTTTCGTGTCTTTCATACGTTTCTGTTCCTGGTCTTGTTCTTCCCTAATTCTGTTCTGGTGATATTGTAACATTTGTAACATCTGTGATGGCGTATTTGCCTGCCAAGTACTTTCAACCTTGTACACTCTATTTTTAACTAGTGGTAGGGCGTTCTCTACTAATTTTGTTACAAAAAGGTGTGGATATGACTCGCTACTAGTTTTTAGGCCACTATTGATAATGAAACATTTCTCGAATCTTGAATAAAAGTCACTAGTATCTTCATCTTGTTTCTGTTTGCAGGACGAGATTGCGTCCCAATCTTCCTTTCTAGTTGTCAATAATCTTGGCAGAACCTGTACTATTAAACCTGGTAATGCTTTGGTCAGGTCCCCGAGGCCTACCCCTGGGACTCGCTTCTTTTCTTCGTCTTCTATCTCCGCCCATGCTATCTTTGACTCTCCCACTTCCCAATCCTTTTCCTTTAATTTCTCGTAAATGCCCGTGGGCAACAGTACCTTTAACATTTTCATAATATCATCATACGTGTAATCTCCCATCAGTAACATGTCTTTAAGCTCTCTGTGAAAACCTGCAGGGTCTTTATCATGGCACGGAACTAATTTCTTCATTTCTAATAGTTCTAACTTAGTCAGTGGTGTGTGAACATACACACGTTTCAGGTTATTATCGGCACCCATAACTGGATGTACTTCTCGTAAGGGATTCTGGCTTTCAATGCCGCCACCGCATTGCATGTGGTACATTTTTCTTTCTGGAGGCGGGGCGGGAACATATTCAGAGCTCAGGAAGGTGTTATACTTGCGTCGTTGTTCTAGAATTATTTGTATTAATTTGGTACTAAAACCTCTCCATCTATCCATGATTAGTGCTTCTAATGTTTCGGGTAAGGGACCTGGATCAGAATGATTGTTTCTGAACTTGATGAGGAGGTGCTGGATCATGTATACACCTGCTATTTTCTGCTCTTCCGGGGAAAGGTTCAAGAATGTCTGCACTAACGTGTCATCATTATATATGTCGGCGTTTTCGGCCCACAACACGGCTGACCGGGCTAGTTCCTGTTCATCCATAGAATTGAGTATATGGTACCCTACTCGATCTCGAAGCCTTTTATCAGTTTCCTGGAACTGATGTTCTGAAGAATTCGGATTTGTTAAAGCGGAGAAAAGAACTCTCTTGCTCTCCGGACGGACACCTTTCCTAAGGTAGTTTCCCCTACCTACATACGCTATGATATCTGTAGACTTTTCTGATGTTTCATCTTCATCTTCCTCCTCGGAGGAAGTTTTATCATTTCCTACCTGATGTGCAGTTAATACTGCCTTTCTAATTTTCTGGGACATAGTGGCTATGCAAGTCCCCTTGTCATGTTTCGCGTCTGCTATATTTTGGCCCCACTTGTTTAATGCGTCTAACTCACTTTGATCTGTCCCGGGCCTGTCTCGTTCTCTTATCACACAATTAATGAAGAATCGTAATATCTGTTTTTGAACGTCAACTTTCTGTTTATACATGGCAGCTTTGACACTGTCGGGGTCTTTCCCTGTCTGTATGAATTTGTATAGTCTGTCGAGAGCTTCCTGCATTCCTACATAGCATAGCAAGTTATCGGTGGCAGATCTTAAGCGTAGTGATGCTAATACCATTAGATCATCTTTTCCGGGTACTGGATCATATCTGCAGAATGACATCCTATCTTTGAATGCGTCAAGCCGGGCTGAATAGGGAGACTGGAAAGGATTCTGTGTGTCCTTTAAATGTAATCTGTGTGTCGGTGGCGGGGTCTGTGGGCCCGCTGTCGCACCTCCTGAGGCGGATGCTTGGGCATTATCTCTCCGCGGAGTCTGTATCTGGACTTGAATCTGTCTTTTAGTAAGATCGGGTAGTACTGGTTTCGGTAGATCCGTCTTGAGTGGAGGAAGTGGCGGAGGTGGCGGAGACAGCGGAACAGGGGGGGTCTGTCGCGGTACCGGTGGAACATTATCTGGGGGCGCAGTGCCACCCCCATCCCTGTCAGTAGGCAGGGCACGAACAGGCATGTTGGTATAAGCTGGTGCTACATCCTCTAGATATGAATTCAGGAATATGTCTTTAGTAGTTTTATGCATTACTTTAGTTGGAACTAATGGTGTCGGTAAGTTTTTCGGTATCTCTGATTCAGTTTCGGATGGGCCATCTGCTACGAGATACATACCGTTTACAAGATTATTTCGGGCACGGTCTATTTGTTCTGTTTTTACTCGGATCCCTTCAGTAACTAATTCGTTTTCTCGTTCTTTATCTGATTCTTTAAGTCTGTCTTCTCTACGGAGTGCTTTGTCAGCACGCTTACGTGATTCCTTACGCCAAAACTCTATGGCGTCCTTCTGAGATTGTCTAGCTTTCTTTTTCCATAATGCTTCTTCTACCCTCATGATGCACTCGGCATCCCACGTTCCGGTGACGGGCCATCTGTGTCTTTCGTCTAGGTGCTTGGTGTAGTCGGCCCATAAATCTAGATATAATATGGCATCTATGCCGTGTTTTTGGTACATAAAATTGCCTGGAGTGTCCCTAGGGGGGATAGGAATTTCTTCCTCTAGTAACCCTTTCCTAGTTCCGATCTGTTTTAACTTACTGAGGAACGGCATCCTGCTTACTTATTGCTGAACGCTAGGTCCTTTATTCTTTGATACGAGTTGCTAGTTGATACAAGTAATACAATAATACACAGTAAAACAGTCACATTCATACCACGACATTAATCACATAAAAACATTGAAGACATAGCTAACTAAGTGTACTGCTCAACAGTACGGATACACTGCTGTAACAGTGCAAAAATTCGGAAGACTCGATATACTGCTAAACAGTACAGATACACTGCCTAAAAACAGTGCAGACCGGACTTGTGTACCCAAACCCGTCTAGATACGACCCAGCAATGGTACTCACCGGGAAGCACGGAAACAGAAGGCCTCGGAAAACTCGACTGGACTCGACTCGGAACTTCGGAAAACTTCGGAGAACTTCGGAAAACTTCGGAAAACTTCGGAAAACTTCGGAAAACTGGTGGGCCTCTTCACACCTCGGACCTTGCTTCTTTCGGCTGGGCTCTGGTCGGGATCCTCCGCACTCCTCACCGCCTCGTCTGGGCACTGATCGCAGTCTTCGTCGCCTCCGTGGGTCAGAGGGGGATGCAGGAAATCCTGCCAGTACACGTGTAGTCCGTCTAACTGATGGCAGGGGACACGGATTGCAACGCACCTTCCGGCGCGTGAGGTGGGGGAGGGGTCCCTGTTCGGGCGCCAAAATGACGTAAATAATTAATTTACTCTCTTAATTTCTATGCAGGTAAGTACTTAATCAATAATAACTCAATCAGAAGGAAAGAAAACAGAGTCCGTGGTGTTAGAGTTTCTAAGGGTTTTATTCCTCATAAAGGAATCAGGATATCATGTTCTGACCACCACAGGGGTGTCAGAAGGGATAGATGAGCGTGCTGCAGTTTATTATCAATACATAGCTTATATACTTGATTTATACATAGGAATCAATGTAAGAGGCGTAACAGCTGAGAGAAGACAAGATAACAGTATACACGTGGTACCAATACATCATCAAGAGGCGTAAACTAGGCGTGAACTAGAGGTGTGTGCTAGAAACGTCACTGATAGGTGACGCAAGTGGGTGGCACCAAGGGGTGGTGCTAACAGAATGTTGCAATGTCAGCAGAAATCGGAAGCTTGGATGCGCGCGCAGCTGCATGACGTGTGATTGACGGGGTGCAGGGGTCTTGACATTTACACTGACGGAAAGAGACAGAAGTCTGGCATGTCAGATCAACTTGTACTTCTATCATATCTGATATCTGATGTTTAGGAACTATACTATCTGGGCGGAAAGGTCTCTAGGGTAAAGGCTGTTCTATGCTAACTGTGGATGCGTGTATGAGCGCCTGAGTGTCTACATGTGAAGCGTGGGGGCACGGGGCCTTCCATGGAAGCATGGCAACGGAGGCTATGAATTACTTGCATTAAGACAGGTCGGCCCTTTTGGCTCTGCAGCTGGAGAGGATGTTTACAGGATCTAGTAGGCAGGAATGTATTCCCGGGGAGCGAAACAGATAACTCGAAGGTTATAGTCAGTCTTGGCAGAAAGCAGGCTTGAGCTGAGCGCGAGGGGCCGCGCTGAATGTAGGACAGAGTTCACGAGTACAGAGGTAGCCTGGGCAGAGCCAGGAGCCACAAAAGAGGTTCAGATGGCAGGAATTCAGGGCCTACTCTGGCTAGAGCAGGAAAAAGTGAAAAGTGTACTACAAAAAGACGTTGGCATAGCATACTTAGGAACGGGCTATATAATCCATTCATGGTGGATCTGAAAGAGGACAAGTTGACGGTGGACGCAAATGTATTTGCGTCTTCATAGCTGGCACAGGAGGGAAGTTACATGCACTTTAAGCTTGGTATTTTATATCATCACTAATTAATGAAACAGATGCCAACTTCTCACAATTCACCCAACTCAATCTCTTCAAACTTTCAATTTTGTTTCTGAGGAAAATTAAATTTTGGCCATGTTGTGTTCCCTAGCGCGTACCCCACCGACTCCATGTACCAAGCTTAAAGTGCATGTAACTTCCCTCCTGTGCCAGCTATGAAGACGCAAATACATTTGCGTCCACCGTCAACTTTTGGCGCCCGAATAGGGACCCCTCCCCCACCTCACGCGCCGGAAGGTGCGTTGCAATCCGTGTCCCCTGCCATCAGTTAGACGGACTACACGTGTACCGGCAGGATTTCCTGCATCCCCCTCTGACCCACGGAGGCGACGAAGACTGCGATCAGTGCCCAGACGAGGCGGTGAGGAGTGCGGAGGATCCCGACCAGAGCCCAGCCGAAAGAAGCAAGGTCCGAGGTGTGAAGAGGCCCACCAGTTTTCCGAAGTTTTCCGAAGTTTTCCGAAGTTCTCCGAAGTTTTCCGAAGTTCCGAGTCGAGTCCAGTCGAGTTTTCCGAGGCCTTCTGTTTCCGTGCTTCCCGGTGAGTACCATTGCTGGGTCGTATCTAGACGGGTTTGGGTACACAAGTCCGGTCTGCACTGTTTTTAGGCAGTGTATCTGTACTGTTTAGCAGTATATCGAGTCTTCCGAATTTTTGCACTGTTACAGCAGTGTATCCGTACTGTTGAGCAGTACACTTAGTTAGCTATGTCTTCAATGTTTTTATGTGATTAATGTCGTGGTATGAATGTGACTGTTTTACTGTGTATTATTGTATTACTTGTATCAACTAGCAACTCGTATCAAAGAATAAAGGACCTAGCGTTCAGCAATAAGTAAGCAGGATGCCGTTCCTCAGTAAGTTAAAACAGATCGGAACTAGGAAAGGGTTACTAGAGGAAGAAATTCCTATCCCCCCTAGGGACACTCCAGGCAATTTTATGTACCAAAAACACGGCATAGATGCCATATTATATCTAGATTTATGGGCCGACTACACCAAGCACCTAGACGAAAGACACAGATGGCCCGTCACCGGAACGTGGGATGCCGAGTGCATCATGAGGGTAGAAGAAGCATTATGGAAAAAGAAAGCTAGACAATCTCAGAAGGACGCCATAGAGTTTTGGCGTAAGGAATCACGTAAGCGTGCTGACAAAGCACTCCGTAGAGAAGACAGACTTAAAGAATCAGATAAAGAACGAGAAAACGAATTAGTTACTGAAGGGATCCGAGTAAAAACAGAACAAATAGACCGTGCCCGAAATAATCTTGTAAACGGTATGTATCTCGTAGCAGATGGCCCATCCGAAACTGAATCAGAGATACCGAAAAACTTACCGACACCATTAGTTCCAACTAAAGTAATGCATAAAACTACTAAAGACATATTCCTGAATTCATATCTAGAGGATGTAGCACCAGCTTATACCAACATGCCTGTTCGTGCCCTGCCTACTGACAGGGATGGGGGTGGCACTGCGCCCCCAGATAATGTTCCACCGGTACCGCGACAGACCCCCCCTGTTCCGCTGTCTCCGCCACCTCCGCCACTTCCTCCACTCAAGACGGATCTACCGAAACCAGTACTACCCGATCTTACTAAAAGACAGATTCAAGTCCAGATACAGACTCCGCGGAGAGATAATGCCCAAGCATCCGCCTCAGGAGGTGCGACAGCGGGCCCACAGACCCCGCCACCGACACACAGATTACATTTAAAGGACACACAGAATCCTTTCCAGTCTCCCTATTCAGCCCGGCTTGACGCATTCAAAGATAGGATGTCATTCTGCAGATATGATCCAGTACCCGGAAAAGATGATCTAATGGTATTAGCATCACTACGCTTAAGATCTGCCACCGATAACTTGCTATGCTATGTAGGAATGCAGGAAGCTCTCGACAGACTATACAAATTCATACAGACAGGGAAAGACCCCGACAGTGTCAAAGCTGCCATGTATAAACAGAAAGTTGACGTTCAAAAACAGATATTACGATTCTTCATTAATTGTGTGATAAGAGAACGAGACAGGCCCGGGACAGATCAAAGTGAGTTAGACGCATTAAACAAGTGGGGCCAAAATATAGCAGACGCGAAACATGACAAGGGGACTTGCATAGCCACTATGTCCCAGAAAATTAGAAAGGCAGTATTAACTGCACATCAGGTAGGAAATGATAAAACTTCCTCCGAGGAGGAAGATGAAGATGAAACATCAGAAAAGTCTACAGATATCATAGCGTATGTAGGTAGGGGAAACTACCTTAGGAAAGGTGTCCGTCCGGAGAGCAAGAGAGTTCTTTTCTCCGCTTTAACAAATCCGAATTCTTCAGAACATCAGTTCCAGGAAACTGATAAAAGGCTTCGAGATCGAGTAGGGTACCATATACTCAATTCTATGGATGAACAGGAACTAGCCCGGTCAGCCGTGTTGTGGGCCGAAAACGCCGACATATATAATGATGACACGTTAGTGCAGACATTCTTGAACCTTTCCCCGGAAGAGCAGAAAATAGCAGGTGTATACATGATTCAGCACCTCCTCATCAAGTTCAGAAACAATCATTCTGATCCAGGTCCCTTACCCGAAACATTAGAAGCACTAATCATGGATAGATGGAGAGGTTTTAGTACCAAATTAATACAAATAATTCTAGAACAACGACGCAAGTATAACACCTTCCTGAGCTCTGAATATGTTCCCGCCCCGCCTCCAGAAAGAAAAATGTACCACATGCAATGCGGTGGCGGCATTGAAAGCCAGAATCCCTTACGAGAAGTACATCCAGTTATGGGTGCCGATAATAACCTGAAACGTGTGTATGTTCACACACCACTGACTAAGTTAGAACTATTAGAAATGAAGAAATTAGTTCCGTGCCATGATAAAGACCCTGCAGGTTTTCACAGAGAGCTTAAAGACATGTTACTGATGGGAGATTACACGTATGATGATATTATGAAAATGTTAAAGGTACTGTTGCCCACGGGCATTTACGAGAAATTAAAGGAAAAGGATTGGGAAGTGGGAGAGTCAAAGATAGCATGGGCGGAGATAGAAGACGAAGAAAAGAAGCGAGTCCCAGGGGTAGGCCTCGGGGACCTGACCAAAGCATTACCAGGTTTAATAGTACAGGTTCTGCCAAGATTATTGACAACTAGAAAGGAAGATTGGGACGCAATCTCGTCCTGCAAACAGAAACAAGATGAAGATACTAGTGACTTTTATTCAAGATTCGAGAAATGTTTCATTATCAATAGTGGCCTAAAAACTAGTAGCGAGTCATATCCACACCTTTTTGTAACAAAATTAGTAGAGAACGCCCTACCACTAGTTAAAAATAGAGTGTACAAGGTTGAAAGTACTTGGCAGGCAAATACGCCATCACAGATGTTACAAATGTTACAATATCACCAGAACAGAATTAGGGAAGAACAAGACCAGGAACAGAAACGTATGAAAGACACGAAAATGAAAATGTTAGTAGCCCAGACAATTCCAGCCGAGGGTCATAGAAAAGGTGGGGCCCAGACAAATCATTCTGCAGCTCCCGTTAAAGGGACATGTAATTATTGCAAGCAGCCAGGTCACTACGTACATGAATGTCCAGTCCTGAAACATAACATCGAGACAGGTAAAACTAAAGAAAGACCGCGTCCGCCTAGACATGAACAGGGTCATCAACAGACCTCACAGAACGAACAGCCAATGCAGAATACACAGCCTATGCATGATCAGTCCCATACAGTACAGACAGTAGCAGTACCGCAGCCACAGCATGCTCAGACACAGCCCGCTGCCGCAACTAGAGAAGTCTCACAACAAATGTACCAGTATGCCCAGTCGGCATATCCAGATTATCAGCGTTATACATGAAACAGCCTAGGGAGGGAAAGTGATTTGCCTCTTATTGAAATTCCTGTAGATCAAGAAGGTCCTTATGTACATAGTCAAGTATTAGGAAAAGACAGAAAGTTTTTAATTGACACAGGGGCAAGTCGCACTACTATAAGTCATAATGAAGTTCCAGGGGCACCCCTCTCAGGCTCACAGAATGTTTCCCTTGGTTTTTCAGGACAGCCTATTGTAAATGAAGTATCAGAACCAGTACCACTAGCTGTGGGTCCATTATCTCGAGTTACAGATTTGTTACTTACGAAATCATGTCCCGAAAATCTGTTAGGAATTAAAACACTGAAGGCTCTAGGAGCTATAATTTGCTGTTCCCCGGAGGGAGTCAGACTCTTTCTGCGGGATTTCAAGGGTCATTATGTTCTACGTGACTTTGATGTTAGACTGAAAAATGTACCAGATCACTTATGGGCAAAAGGCCCAGCTGATGTAGGTTGTATGCATATCACACCATACCGTGTTACACTCAAGACAGGTGTTGTTCTACCCAGAATCAGACAATACAAGTTACCACCCGATGCTGTAGTGGCTTTACTGAAAATCATTGAAGAGCTTATTGCCCAAGGAGTGGTCGTAGAGACCGACTCCAATATCTGTAATTCGCCTATCATTCCAATTCTTAAACGTACAGACCGCAATGCACCGCCAGTATACCGGCTGGTGATTGATCTTCGAGAACTGAACAAATGCATTGTACCACAGTATCCTGTGGTCCCCGATATCTCCTCCCTGTTAACTGCCATTGATTCAGAAGCAACGTTCTTTACTGTAATCGATCTCAAGAACGCTTTCTTCAGTGTACCTATTGACCCGGAGAGCCAATATCTCTTCGGATTCAGTTTAAATGGACGAAGTTTCAAATTTTCCCGCGCACCTCAAGGATTTACAGAAAGCCCCAGCATCTATAGTCAAGCACTGAAAAGACAACTAGATTGCATCCAAATGCCAGTTAATACCGCCTTACTACAGTACGTCGATGATCTGCTGATCACCGCACGAAGTGAACCCGAATGTGAACAAGCATCTCTGATAGTTTTGCATTTTCTGGCCGACAAGGGACACAAGGTGTCTCCTTCGAAGCTACAATTCTGTGTTCAGCGAGTTGTGTACTTGGGTCACTTGCTGTCCAAAGTGGGGAGACAGCTCACTCCCGATCGCATTCAGTTAATTGTGAACATGCCCCGACCCCAGACACAAAAGGAAGTGCGGGCCTTTATAGGCCTCACCTCGTACTGCAGACAATGGATTCCTCAATATGCATTTCTAGCTAAACCACTCATCCAGTTAACGACACAGGAGGCAGCGTCATCGACTGTCCTCCCTTGGACTCAGGAACACACACAAGCCTTTGAGGAATTAAAGAAGGTTTTATGCCAAGCACCAGTTTTAGCGACACCATGTTACAGCAAACCGTTTACACTTTTTGTTACAGAACGTGACGGTACAGCATTGTCTGTCCTCACTCAAGATCAAGCAGGTTCACATAAGCCTTGCGCTTATTTTTCAAGCACATTGGATTCAGTAGCACAGGCACTCCCTGCATGCTTAAAGTCAGTAGCAGCAACAGCGTTAGCAATCAGACAAAGCGACTCAATTGTTTTAGGTCATCAGTTAACAGTACAAGTTCCACATTCTGTAGAGGTTCTGTTAAACAGAACCCAGACTCAACACTTGACCATAGCACGACTGACAGGTTACGAATTGACATTATTCCAGCCACACATAGAAATCAGACGCTGCAGTATCTTGAATCCAGCAACATTGTTACCTACAGTTATGACAGATCCAGCTCCACATGATTGTATAGAAATTATTAATGCAGTAACAAAGCCCAGACGAGATTTAACAGATGTTCCATTGACAAATCCAGACCTGACACTTTATGTGGATGGTTCATGCATGAGAACAAGTACAGGAGAGTTAGTGGCCGCATATGCCGTGACCACTGAAACTGAAGTTAAAGAAACACATCGTATTGATACATTGTCTGCTCAAGCAGCAGAGCTCATCGCTCTGACTAAAGCCTGTATTATAGCAAAGAACAGAAATGTTAACATATACACGGATTCCCGTTATGCGTTCGGAGTCGTACACGACTTTGGGATGCTTTGGCAAGAACGAGGTTTTCTGACCTCTCATGGTACAAAGATACAGCATGGTCCCCTCATTCAAGCACTGCTAGAAGCAATACATCTGCCTTCAGCCATTTCAGTCATGAAGTGTAAAGCACATACTAAAGCCACAGATTCTGTTTCCCAGGGTAATGACCTGGCAGATCAGACAGCAAAACATACAGCACTGACTCACACTCACACAACTGATACGATAAAGACAACAGATCCGACAAACTGCATGACAGTCAGAGACCCCACACTAGATGTTATTGACATTCAGACACATGCTACTGCAGACGAAATAAAGAAATGGACCGAACTAGGAGGGATCCAGACAGATCAAGGTTGGATGACGGGAAAATCTACATGGTTTCTCCCTGACTCTATGGTTCAAGTCATGATAAATACAGCACATAGTCCTGCCCACCTGGGAGAGAAAGCCATGCTAGACAGTTTGCAAAATCTCTGGTACAATAAACACTTACGAGCAGCCGCAAAACAGAAAGTGCGTACTTGCATGATCTGTTGTCAGTTCAATCCAGGTAAAAGCGTCCCTGTAGAGCAAGGTGGATTTCATCCTCCCGATCACCCTTTTGAAGTCCTCCAGATGGATTATATCCAGATGGACCGTTGTCGAGGATTTAAATATGTTCTCGTAATTGTCTGTGCTCTGTCCCGCTGGACCGAAGCATACCCAGTCCCAGATTACACTGCTCCGACCACTGCCAAACAGTTGGTTCGTGAATTTTTCCCACGGTACGGCTTGCCTCGTGTCGTGTACTCAGATAACGGTCAGCCATTCTCGTCTGCCCTAATGAAAGAAGTTTCCTTGTTATTAGGATACCAGTGGAAGTTCCATTGTGTCCGACATCCAGAAGCCGCAGGCCTTGTTGAGAGGCATAATCAGACATTAAAGATTCGCCTTGCCAAAATATGTCAGGAAAAAGGGGTCGACTGGATAGTCGCCCTGCCGGTGGCACTATTCTATATGAGAATGGTCGCCCATTCGAGATCAGGGCTATCCCCGTACGAAGTGGTCTTTGGCAGACCACCGAATATGTGGGGGACGCCCATTCCTAAAAAGATAACAGATGTTGATTCTAATATGTTGACAGATTACCTTGCCTCCTTGATGTCTGCACTCCAATCATGTCGTTCACAGGTTGCCGCAGCCTTCCCTGACAACACCGATGTAAAGGAGCATGACGTCCGCCCCGGAGATGTTGTTTTAGTCAGAAACTTCGACAGGAAAAGTCTGTTGGAGCCCCGCTGGAAGTCTCCGAAGACCGTTCTACTTACAACAAGGACCGCAGTCAAGCTGGAAGGAAGAAAGGGGTGGGTCCACCTAAGCCATATCAAAACATTCCCAGGACTGAAACCGGAACAAGACACACCCACCCCCACCAAAGACTGTGATCCCAAAGACTTTTCCGAACCCAAACGAGAAAAAACTCCTCAAGAACAATATCGTATGAAGTTACGATCTAGCAAGTCAGACAGTTTAATTGTTTAAGTCCTCCCCTAGGTGAATCGGTTAAATAGTTTCTGACATGTATCCCCTAGATCGAGTTAGAGAGAGAGAAGAAAAGAAAAGAACATATTGCAAATCACTTCGTAGTCACTGCATAGTGACACTGATAATTATGTTTATTCTAAGTATATTAATAATTGTTGCTAGCATCTTGTTACCTATATACTACCCTATTTTCAAGCGTGAACAATCTGCTTACAATGTCTCTGCTGAACACACTTTTAGTGAGTTACCTCCTCATGAGCTTTCCTACAGACTTGCGCTGCGCAACAATACATTCATTAGTATGTTACATCATTCTCATCAAACTAACAATGCTACAAATTGCTGGATATGTGGCCGACTCCCTCCCTACCAGAATTACAAGGGAGCGCTGCCTCTCTTTCCGTATCCGTTCACTCACAATGGCTCCTGCGGAGCATGGTTTAAGATAATTAATTCTTTAGATCCCGATATTGCTGTTTTCGATGGGGGTTGGGTTTGGGGAAACCTGAACTTGGTCCTACTAGACGTCTGTTACCCGGATAAGGAGGGACTGCCCATTAGAATAGGAACTGATCTAGAAAATGAAGTATATGGATTAGGTAATTATACAATTAGCCTTATGATTCTTACTGTCGAATCCGAAGCCGCACCAGTTCTACCTATTATGTCAGTACTGCCAGTCACTGGTGAATTATGTATCAAGAAGAAAGGTTCAGTACACTTAGGTCATAGTAAATGCACTACTGTAGTCGAATTCAGTGATGATGGAAAGTCATCTTTCAAAGCTATCAGTCATTCTTACTTTGTTTGTGGTCATACCGCATACATCCGTCTACCTCCAGATTGGGATGGTACCTGTTACATTGCATTCCTTCTGCCACCCGTTTTTCTAGCTCCTTCTGATTACCATAGAAATAGCAACCTAGTAAAGAATAGACCCAGAAGAGATGCCCCCCTTGTCGACTACACAGAAACGGCATGGGAACAGTACACTGATTTTAATAAAGGATTCTTTTTCTTTTTAGGCCCTGTCCAGAATAGTAAATTAATACGCAGATTAACTAGAACACTTGAAGCCGTAGTAAATGAAACTACCTCCGCCTTAGGTAACTTAACAGAAGAGCAGTCCGCTATGCGGGTTGTTGTCCTTCAGAATCGTCTTGTAATTGACGTCATCTTGGCAGATAGAGGTGGAGCCTGTAAGGTCATCGGGTCAAGCTGCTGTGTTTTCATTCCACAGAATGCACCATCTGTATATCAAGCTATCACCCGTCTTCATAAAATTGCAAATCAGATACATCAGAATCCAGGCACCTGGACTTGGTCCGGTTGGTTCTGGACAACGTTAACAGCTTGGGGATGGAAGATCCTATCCTTCCTAGGCATTGGCCTAGTCCTAGTATTCAGTTGCTGCCTGTGCCTGCAGTGTGGGCCAGCGATCTGTGGACTGTGTGCCACTTCTTGTATTGAACATTCCAGTTTCCACTCAAAACGTAACCGAAAGAAAGAAGAACAAATGATGTTACAAGAACAGACTGATCGATTCATGAGGATCGATATATCATGAAGGGTCCGTAGGGAACAAGGAGGGAATGAGGAAAATTAAATTTTGGCCATGTTGTGTTCCCTAGCGCGTACCCCACCGACTCCATGTACCAAGCTTAAAGTGCATGTAACTTCCCTCCTGTGCCAGCTATGAAGACGCAAATACATTTGCGTCCACCGTCAACTTGTCCTCTTTCAGATCCACCATGAATGGATTATATAGCCCGTTCCTAAGTATGCTATGCCAACGTCTTTTTGTAGTACACTTTTCACTTTTTCCTGCTCTAGCCAGAGTAGGCCCTGAATTCCTGCCATCTGAACCTCTTTTGTGGCTCCTGGCTCTGCCCAGGCTACCTCTGTACTCGTGAACTCTGTCCTACATTCAGCGCGGCCCCTCGCGCTCAGCTCAAGCCTGCTTTCTGCCAAGACTGACTATAACCTTCGAGTTATCTGTTTCGCTCCCCGGGAATACATTCCTGCCTACTAGATCCTGTAAACATCCTCTCCAGCTGCAGAGCCAAAAGGGCCGACCTGTCTTAATGCAAGTAATTCATAGCCTCCGTTGCCATGCTTCCATGGAAGGCCCCGTGCCCCCACGCTTCACATGTAGACACTCAGGCGCTCATACACGCATCCACAGTTAGCATAGAACAGCCTTTACCCTAGAGACCTTTCCGCCCAGATAGTATAGTTCCTAAACATCAGATATCAGATATGATAGAAGTACAAGTTGATCTGACATGCCAGACTTCTGTCTCTTTCCGTCAGTGTAAATGTCAAGACCCCTGCACCCCGTCAATCACACGTCATGCAGCTGCGCGCGCATCCAAGCTTCCGATTTCTGCTGACATTGCAACATTCTGTTAGCACCACCCCTTGGTGCCACCCACTTGCGTCACCTATCAGTGACGTTTCTAGCACACACCTCTAGTTCACGCCTAGTTTACGCCTCTTGATGATGTATTGGTACCACGTGTATACTGTTATCTTGTCTTCTCTCAGCTGTTACGCCTCTTACATTGATTCCTATGTATAAATCAAGTATATAAGCTATGTATTGATAATAAACTGCAGCGCGCTCATCTATCCCTTCTGACACCCCTGTGGTGGTCAGAACATGATATCCTGATTCCTTTATGAGGAATAAAACACTTAGAAACTCTAACACCACGGACTCTGTTTTCTTTCCTTCTGATTGAGTTATTATTGATTAAGTACTTACCTGCATAGAAATTAAGAGAGTAAATTAATTCCTCATGGTAAAGGCTGTTCTATGCTAACTGTGGATGCGTGTATGAGCGCCTGAGTGTCTACATGTGAAGCGTGGGGGCACGGGGCCTTCCATGGAAGCATGGCAACGGAGGCTATGAATTACTTGCATTAAGACAGGTCGGCCCTTTTGGCTCTGCAGCTGGAGAGGATGTTTACAGGATCTAGTAGGCAGGAATGTATTCCCGGGGAGCGAAACAGATAACTCGAAGGTTATAGTCAGTCTTGGCAGAAAGCATGCTTGAGCTGAGCGCGAGGGGCCGCGCTGAATGTAGGACAGAGTTCACGAGTACAGAGGTAGCCTGTGGCTTTAGATGCAAGCGTATTACAGTTAGTAAAACACATAAGCAAGCTTCACTCGGACACCCAAATGTTTATGTAAAATGTGATATTAGTAAAACAAACATGTTGATTAATTTTATTAACGTTATTCGAGGTTCATGGATACAAGCAAGTCGCTTCACGTGCGAATCCTTGGTCCATAAATCCCCTCTTTGATGATATTTTATATCATCACTAATTAATGAAACAGATGCCAACTTCTCACAATTCACCCAACTCAATCTCTTCAAACTTTCAATTTTGTTTCTTCTCATTATTGTTGTGGACATTTTTCATTTTCTTGTATATTTTCCCATTTATTTCTTCTAATTCAAGCTCATCAATATTTCTCTTTACTCCTCGCCTATTTAAGGAGTATGTCTTTTTATGCTTTTGACATTTGCAACAGATCATTATTCCTAAAACTAGTAAGCCTATTCCCACCATTGGCATCAGTATTCTACCTACAATACTTTTTCCTACATTAGAAAGCCAACTACCTATAGAGGAGAGACCATCAGTAAGCCTCTTCCATGCACTATCAACCTCCAGTGGTTTAAGCTCTTTTTCCAAATTAGTAATATTTCTCACATACTTCTTAATTTCAACACTTTTGTCAGGTATGTAAGTGCAACAATGTTACGCTTTCAACATTTTACAGATTCCGCCCTCTTTTGCCAATAATGTATCAAGACACACACACTTATATACACTATATAAATATTTACTATATGTATTGTACCTTAGAGACTATCGGGGAGCAACAGAGATGTAACCTACAGGCACGTATCAGAAGAAGTAGCTGGAGTGAATAGGCCAAGTCAAGTCTAGGAATTTAGCAACAGAAAAAACAATGAATGGCCTGGTATCTGACCTACAGATACTCAAGGCTAGTTTGTAGAGGAGTTTTCTCAAATATCTGCACAGGGGCACAATCCAATGCCTTTCTTGTCTCTCATATCTAGGGCAGAAACAAAGGAACGACCCTACAGGCAGGGCAGAGTACACTGACCTCTCGACGATGCCTCCAATTACTAGAAAAGAATGCCAGCGGTAGTGTAGCCAGTCTAAATATTATGTACAGCGATCTAGCAAATGACATTGAGACATTGAAATTGAGAAATTTTTTTTACTTTGGATTATACTTGTGGTTTAAAAGGAACTCAGCTAGAGGAACTCTTTTACATGCTTCAACTAAGGCAATACAGCAGTACTTCTAGGTAAGCCAAAGATTTCTTTCAGCCCAATTCTATAGGGATACAGCTCGGGGGTCACCCGAAGTCTAACCCAATACAAGATTGGTTTTAGCTGGACTTGGGCAGTAATTGGTTGAATATCCAGGTCCACTCTAAAGAAGACGAAGGGTGTACCATGGGGGAGTTTCAACACAGCCCTCAAAAACATATTTTCAGCCACCCCTTGAGCCTCGCCATTGTTATAACCCCAGAGCTCTGAGCCATAGGTAGCAGCAGCCATTGCTTTGGCTCTCCGAATTTCCAAGAGGGGAGACATTGGGTGGAATGTATTCTATTTGGCGAAGCTCATGATGGCAGCTGCTATATGATTCAAAAGAAGCAAACTCTGGTTAACTGGCTACTCAACGAAACAACAGCCAGATAGATACACAAGTAGTCAAAGTCTGCTACTCCTCTCAACTGGTTCCCCCCCAGCGTCACCATCCATGAAGTCTATGATGATGATGTATTGCCATGAATTTAGTTTTGTTGGCTTTGATGGCTAAACTATTATTAATGTAGAAGAGATTACATCTATTAAGCAGGGATTCCAAAACCTTGGGGGTTTTCAACACCAGAAGGGTGTTGTCCACGAACAACAGTGCAGACGTCTTTATGCAACCCAGGACCGGGGAATAATTTTCACAGTCCATCAAGAACTCGACGCAGTTGTTTATAAATAGCAGGAAAAGAGTTGGAGCTAAGACACATCCCTGTCTGACACCCTTGTTGACAGGTATGCAGTACGTTGTTTTTCCATTAGGGCCCCATCTGATTAGGGCGTAGTTCCTAGAGTGGAGTCGCTCTATGATTTCGAGTAATCTAGGGGGAAGGCCCAGGTCCCTCAGGACTACCGTATTTTCCGGCGTATAAGACGACTTTTTAACCCCTTAAAATGTTCTGGAAAGTCGGGGGTCGTCTTATACGCCGGATGCTAAATTTGAAGGAATGTTTTCATGCGTTTTTACATAGCGCGGACTACACCCGAAGGTGTCAGACTGCTTCTGCATTATATAAAAATGGGTTGATGTGAGCAACAATAACAATGGACAAATTACAAAAGCAAACATTAAGTTACATGGATCAAAAGTGACAATAGCGAGCAACCAAAATACAGGAGGTAGCAATCGGTACATTCCTGGAGAAAAAGTGATAAGTGTGCAGGTTACAAAAGCATACAAAGCATACAAAGTACGAGCCAAAATAAAATACATTCTCAAAATGGCTATGCAGGACTGCGTTGGACTGCACTGGAAGTGGGGGTAGTCTTATACGGCGAGTATAGCATGAAACCTACATTTTATTAAGCAAAGTAGGGGGTCGTCTTATACACCGGGTCGTCTTATACGCCGGAAAATACGGTATTCAAAGTCCGTTTCTGGGTACCAGATCAAATGCCTCCGTTAATATCCACAGTTTTCCATTTAAGCATTAGGAATCTGAATACTTGGTCGACTGTACTCTTTTTGGCGCAAAAACTCACCTGAAATTGGGAAAAGATATTATTGTGTTCTATCCAAGAACTCAGGTGGGACAGAATCTATTTGACAAAGGTTTTTTGGGTTGTATTGATTAATCTTATGGCCCATTAATTGGCTGAGTCGTTTTTCAAGCCTTTTATGTTGACGGGAACTATTTCTGTACCCCTCTTTGAGTGGGTAATTGGCACGCCAGCCAAGATAGCATTGAAAACTTAATTTAACATCAACTTAGCAACTCCATGGTTGTTAACGATGTACTACATGAAACACGGTCCGGTTTCCGGGCTGGTTTCAGTACTGAGACAGAGCTATTGGAGGTGGCCGAATCAATAAGAATGGAAGTAGATGGCAGAGCCTCAGCTATGCTGGTGCTGCTAGACCTGTCTGCCGCCTTTGATACGGTGGAACACCCAATATTGCTGGCCAAATTGAGGAAGGCGGGAGTGAAAGGGACAGCACTTGCTTGGATCAAGTTCCTTCTTAGCAACAGCACACAAAGAGTGAAATTACACCCCCACAAATCAGAGGCCATGCCCCTCTGGTATGGGGTGCCGCAGGGCTCAGCGCTGAGTCCTCTACTGTTTAATATCTACTAAGCCTCTTTGTGTGAGCTCATTTCTAAATGGGGAATTAAAACAGTCTCCTATGCAGATGAACACACAGCTGGTGTTTACCTTTAAGGACTTGTCGGCAAACACCTTCGAGAGGTTCAGGGGCTGCCTGTGTGATGTCTCTAGGTGGATGAATAACAACAAACTAAAATTGAACACAGAGAAAACCGAGGTGCTGTTCTTTGGTAAGATTTCCCCCCAACATCGGGTCTGTGGTGGCCGGAGGAAATGGGTTCTCCACCCTGTCCGTAAAAAACCTGTGTGTAAAATGGGACTCAGGGATGACTTTTGCTTCCCAAATTCATTCCATTACATCCACTTGCTTTGGAATTCTAAAGGGATTGAGGAAATGTCTCTTTCTTCTGCCGGAGAGCTGTCGAAAATTAGTCGTTCATGCTACGGTGACTTCAAGGATTGATTATGCCAACAGCCTGTTCCTTGGTCTTCAGCATATTTGATAAAAAGTCTGCAGATGGTGCAAAACGCAGCAGTGAGTCTGATTAGAAGAGTGCCTTTCAGACAACACATTTTCCACATGTCAAACAGCTCCTTTGGTTGCCAGTTGCACAGCGTATAGAATTCAAGGCCATAACAATTGCTTTCAAAGCCCAGAATAGGAGCGGTCCCAATTACATCAAAAAACGGATCCGCCCTTATCAGCAAAGGCGGCTGTTACATTCTAATTCACATAATCTGCTGTGTGTTCCCCAATTTGTAAAGGCTCGCATTGGAGGAAGGGCTTTCTCAGTTAGAGCATCCAGACTATGGAACTCACTTCCAGTAAGACTTCGGTGGATACCGGATGAAGGAGAGTTCAGAAAACCCCTAAAAACATGGCTCTTTAGCAGGGACCAGTGAACTTTTCCAGTTTTGGAGACCCAGTATTTTTGTTGCAGGATCCCGCTAGCGCCGGGACACCTCTGTTTGAGGTATAAATGATGATGTATTTTGTGTATTGTATTTAAATATGGCACCCAGATGTTTGGCTCTGATTTGTACAGGTCCCCTGGAATCTTATTCGGGCCTGGGGTCGGGTCGGCTTTCATCTCGCAGATAGCTTCTGTGCTTCCTCAAGATTGAAGGACAGTATGGGATTACACAAAGGCCCCGGAAGACCAGCTAATTGAGAGTTTAGCTCTACAGTCAGCTTCTACCAGTCAGTTGAATCAGGGCCAGCGTTAGTGGCTCTGGCCACACTATTGAGAGATGGAAAGTGGGAGTCCCAGTACTCCATGGCTAAATATGTGCCAAAAAGATACCTGTTCTTGTTCCGGACAGCATCTAGTATGTCCTCCAAAATGAGACTCTCAGGAAATCTTATCCTGTATTTATAGTCACTTTGTATCTAGCCTTAGCTATTTGGATTTGGGTTTGAGAACCATTTTAATGCTTTTTATCAAAGCAGATTTAGGGACTCTGCATTCCCTGTCATACCAGGATTGATTATCTCTAGGTTGAGAGCTGTATCTGGGGATAGATTTGGTAAACCAGTTTTTCCTCAGTGTCACAAATTAATTATTGTATAAACTCAAAAACAGCTAGCTTAGGGAGATCGTGATCACTTCGTGCAGTTAAAACAGGGTTTAAGCTATGGTATGATTGGCCAAAAGTGGGTTTGTCAGTAAAAATGCTAACCTATTTTACATTCCTCCTGTTATTACTCGTGGTCAGGTCCCCATTGGGCAGACCAGTGCCAAAAGCAGTAGGGCCTAGGCTGCCCTGAAGGGTTAGGGGCAAAGGGAAAGGATCGCTTTCATACCTAGGACTGGCCTCCATATCAATGAGAGCTGGCCATGAGTAGATCTAGAAGGAATTAATCAATATTGTTCCTATACTGTACCCTCTTAAATATGTGTTTCCTGGTTATATCTGACATAGTATGGTCATTGCAAGCACTCAAACAGCATGACAGAGAGGGGGTCAATCATTTGTAGTACGGCATTAGGATTAATTGTTATAAAGTAGCCTAGTTGCTGGGGAATACCCCATTGCTCGTCTTCCTTACTCCCTATGTCCCTAGTAAAAGCTGAGGGCTCAAAGCATGTGTTGAAGTCACCTCCAACTAGAATAAGCATAGTTCTGCTGACCTTTACTAAGCATTCTCCCAGCTGTGCTACAACGACTGATTCCACACTTTGTGTGGTTTTCTTCTATAGACATTATGTAAGAAATTTGTTTGGGCACTCCATGAGCGAAGTTCTACCCCTAAAATGTCATGGGAGTTGACTTTAGTTCTTTTGCCTCACAACCTAATGAGGAACTAACCCATGTAGGTAGGCCACCAGAGGGTCTGTTTGCGATTGATCCCAGTGCCAGCATCAAGCACAGCCCGAGCAGGTAAGAGTGGTGGGGGCCGTAGTCGACAGAAGACGATGGGGCAAACTTAAATATATAATAAACGAAAACCACTTACCTTGCTCTGCCCGGATCATTGAGTCAGCAATGTGGCGAACTCAAGGTAAGTGTTTTTTTTAATTATGTAAGTTTACCTCATTGTCGTCTGTCGACTCCCCACCCCGCCGCTCTTACCTGCACAGGCTGTGCCTAGCTGTGATATATAAAACCTTGAAGCCATTCTTCTCAGTTGGCACTAGATCCAAGGTCTCTTGGAAGATAATTATATTTAACTTGTTGATGTAGTCCCCCTCTGGAGCTAAGACCAAGGCAGTGATGCTGGCCTGCTGGCCACAGAGCAGTTCAAAGTGGTAATAGCTCAGAGAAGTTCATGGCGACTTGGGTAGCAACTCCAAAACAACCATGCAGGTTACTGATTAATGGATGTGTTCTTGCATTGCTGTATCACTGAATATGCCTTTGTAGGGATAGCTTAATCATTTACCTCCATCCTCGAGGTGGGGAATCCATTTCAGCTTGGACCAATGAGTTCAGCCCGCCCCAGTAGTAGCATTGAGATGAATGGGGGACACCTGTAAATAAAAATTCAAAGGAAAACAAAAGGAGAAAATGCAGTCATGTTTGTTCCTGCACTAGAACTGAGGGTCAATTTGTTTATCAAATGGTATAAGGTAGTTAGAAATTAGGGTCTCTAGTTGGCAAGGGTTCTCACCTTTGTCCAAGTAGGGACCTTTACTTCTAGTCAGGATAAGGGGGTTACACTACTAAATAACCCCTGCTCACCCCTTGGTAGCTCGGCACAAGCAGTCAGGCTTATCTTAGAGGCATTGTGTAAGGCATTTGCACATAACTGACAGTAATACAGTAAAGACGCTACAAAAGGACACCACATCAGTTTATAAACATAGCCAATATTCTTATATATCCAAAACCAGACCAAAAACAATAAAAATCTAACATACAGTTCTCAGAAGTCTTACAAAATCAAAAATTGACTTGAAATACAGTTCCTTCAAGTCAATAGCACTGTCTGGGGCTATCACGGCATTGTTAACAACAAATCCAAACAGTTCTGGCTGACCACGGCATCGCGGGCCATCTACGGTGTCGGGAAGACCCGCACAACAGTACCTTAAGAAATGCAGGGCGTTGGCGACCTCTTGATGAGCCCCGAAGATCCGGCATCTGCAGACGTCGGTTCTGGAGGTCAGTGCAGGTGTAGTCGAACCCTGGAAGTCACACGTATTACAGATCGAACTCCTTGTGGTTGAAGTCAGGAGCACTGGTGTCAGCGGGTGTTGGGGCTACAGTGCGAAGTGCAGCAGTGTGGTCTGTGGTGCCCTCAGGTTGAGGTGCAGGCAGTGGCATCGTGATGATCATCCAGGGGCATCAGTGAGTCCAGGGATACGGAGGGAAGTGATGCAGTGCTCGTTGTGGTGCTGGCAGGGCACGGTGCAAGGAGCGGCATCGTTGTTGCAGAAGCGTTGTTGTCGGATGATAAACTGGAGCCGATGGCGGTGGTAGGCCAAGGTTGTGGTGTGGGATGAGGAAGGTGTGTTGTGTAACTTTTTAGCAGTGCCCTCGAACCACGGTGCAAGCAGAACCATCAATGTTGGCATGGAGGAGCGTCGTCGGGATACCAAGATGGCATCGTGAAGAGAGGCGGTGAGAAGTGCGGTGCCGACAGGTCATGGTGCAAGCAGCAGCTTGGTGGCGGCGTCAGGTGGGGTTGTCAGTGAGACCAGGGTTGAGGTGCGGTGGTACCCTCTGCGGTACCTTCAGGACACAGAGTCGGCAGCGGCGTTGTAGACGGTGTCAGGTTGCTTTTTCTTCATTGCAGCACAAAACACACAGTCCCCAGTGCTGATGGCAGAAGAACTTGAATTATTTGCTGTTCCTGAGACTTCTTGAACAGGGGGCAAGCTCTACCTCAAGCCCTTGGAGAAACTCACAAAAAGAAAGTTGCAGAAAGTTCAGTCTAGTCCTTTCACTGCCCAAGACAGAAGCAGCCACTGCAGGCCAACACAGCAAAGCACATAGCAAAGTGGTAGTCCCTCCTCACAGCTTCTCCAGCTCTTCTTCTAGGCAGTATTCTTGGTTCCAAAAGAGTTCTAAAGTTAGGGGGTCTGGGCCACAATATTTATATCCCACATTCCTTTGTCCTCAGGCAGAGAGTGTCTATGCTTAGTCCAAACCAATTCTGTACTCTCTGGCCCAGCTTCCTCCTGGCAGGGGGTGGAGACAGTATTGTGGATGGCAGGCCAGGCCCATTCAGGTGCAAGTAAACCTCCTCCCACCACTCTAAATACAGCCCAGTTCTATTCAACCGAGCCCTGACCCATTAGACTCTCCGGAGCCACTGCACATCCCCAGCCCCTGTCACTCCGAAGCCAGACAGTTAATCCACATCCTACCAGAGGCAAGTTCAAGTTCAAAAATTTGTATAGCGCACTACTCACCCAGAGGGTCTCAAGGCGCTTGAGGGAGGGGGGTATTTTACTTATCGAATATCCAAGTTTTTAGTTGCTTTCTGAAGGAGAGGTGGTTCTGTGTAAGGCGGAGGTGGGTGGGGAGAGAATTCCAAGTTTTGGCCGCTAAGAAGGAGAAGGATCTACCTCCCATGGTGGATCTATGGATGTGCGGAATTGCGGCGAGGGCTTGATTGGACGATCGCAGTTGTGGTGTAAAAGGACAGGCGCGTGTTGAGGCATTCGCGTCCTAAGTCGGATAGGGCTTTGTGTGCGTGGGTGAGGAGACGGAACGTTATTCTCTTGTTGACGGGGAGCCAGTGGAGGTCTTTCAGGTGACCGGAAATGTGATCTTGGCGGGGATGTCTAGTATGAGTCTGGCTGAGGCGTTTTGGATGCGTTGGAGTTTCTTCTGTAGTTTAACTGTGGTTCCGGCGTAAAGGGTGTTTCCGTAATCCAGTCGGCTAGTGACCAGTGCGTGGGTGACCGTTTTTCTTGTTTCGGTGGGGATCCAACAGAAGATTTTTTTGAGCATGCGTAGGATGTTGAAGCATGATGATGAGACGGCGTTGACTTGTCTGGTCATCGAGAGGGAGGAGTCCAGGATGAAGCCCAGGTTACGTGTGTGATCCGTTGGTATGGGTGCGGTTCCCAGGGCAGGTGGCCACCATGAGTCGTCCCAAGCAGAGGGGGATGAGCCTAAGATGAGGACTTCCATTTTGTCCGAGTTCAGTTTTAAACGGCTGTTCTTCATCCACTCGGCTACATCTTTCATTCCTTCATGTAAGTTGGTTTTGGCGGTGTTTGGGTCTTTGGTGAGGGAGAGGATCAGCTGGTTGTCATCAGCGTAGGAGATGATGTTGAGGTTGTGTTGGCACGCAATGGATGCGAGGGGACTCATGTATACGTTGAAGAGGGTGGGACTGAGTGATGATCCTTGTGGTACGCCGCAGATGACTTCGGTGGCCTCTGATCTAAAAGGGGGGAGACGGACTCTCTGGGTTCTTCCAGCAAGGAACGAGATGATCCAGTCCAATGCTTTTCCTTGTATTCCGACGTTGCTGAGGCGTTGTATGAGGGTGCTATGACAGACTGTGTCAAAGGCTGCGGAGAGGTCAAGTAGGAGGAGGGCAACTGTTTCTCCGTTGTCCAGTAGTGTTCGAATGTCGTCTGTTGCAGCGATGAGGGCGGTTTCAGTGCTGTGTTTGGCTCGGAAGCCGGACTGTGAGGGGTCGAGGGATTTGTTGGATTCGAGGAAGGCGGCGATCTGACTGTTGATGGCTTTCACAAATGACTTTGGCAGGGAATGGGAGGAGCGAGATGGGGAGGTAGTTCTTAAGTTCAGTGGGGTCTGCTGTGGGTTTCTTCAGAAGGGCGCTGAGTTTGGCATGTTTCCAGCTTTCCGGGAAGGTGGCGGAGTTGAGGGAGCAGTTGATGACGTCTCGGAGATGGGGTGCGATGATGGAGTCTGCTTTGTTGAAGATGTGGTTGGGACATGGGTCGGTTGGCGATCCTGAGTGGATGGAGTTCATCAGGCGGATGGTGTCTTCAGTGGTGATTGGGTTCCAAGCGCAAAGGTTGTTAGAGAGGGGTTTTGGTTCGGAGGTGGGTGGAGCGGACTGGTCTCCGGGCTGGTTTTCAAAGCGGTTATGTATGTCGGCGATTTTGTTGTGGAAGAATGAGGCTCGGGAGTTGCAGAGGTCTTGGGAGGGAGTGATGTCGTTGGTGCCGGCGGTGGGGTTGGTAAATTCTTTGACGATGTTGAATAGTTCCTTGCTGTTGTGGGCGTTGTTGTCAACTCGATCCTTGAATGCTGATTTCTTGGTGGATCGGATCAGTTGGTGGTATTTGCCGGTGGCGTTCTTGAAGGTCGTCAGGTTGTCAGTGGTTGGGTTTTTTCTCCAGGCTTTCTCGAGGGTGCGACAGAACTTCTTGGATTTCTTAAGGTCATCGTTGAACCAGGGGGCTTTTTTGCTACCTTGCTACCTTTCTAAAAGTGGTATTTTCAAACACAGAATGTAAAAAATCACCTTTACTAAAAGATGCATCTTTAGATTCTGAGTCCAGGCACACTAAACTTTATTTTCCTATCTGGTCCCAATAGGAAGTCATATTTATAAGATGTTATAAATTAACTTCCATGCTTTCCTATGGGCCATATAGCCTTTCAATAGTGAAAAGCGAACTTGGCAGTATTTCATTATCAGGACTTACCACACACATCAGGGCATGTCCTACCTTGCACATGCACTGCACCCTGCCCACAGGGGTACCTTAGGCCTACCTTAGGGGTGACTCACATGTAAGAAAGGGAAGTTTAGGGCCTGGCAAGTGGGTGCACTTGCCAAGTTGACATGGCAGTACTAGACTGCACACAGACACTGCAGTGGCAGGTCTGAGTTACCTTTGAAGGGCTACTTGTGTGGGTGGCATAACCAGTGCTGCAAGCCCACTAGCAGCATTTGAATAATAGGCCCTGGGCACGCACAGTACATTATACCAGGGACTGACTAGTAAATCAAATGACCAGTCATGGAAACACCAATCCATGACAACAACTTACAACAGGTGCACTTGCACTTAACACTGAACAGCAGTGAGAAAGTGTGCAGAGACACTAAACCAGCAAAAACAGAGTCAAAACCGGGAGGTCAAAAAGATATGGGAAACATGCCAAAAGATGCCAGGTCTAACAGTATCCCAAACTACAAAAGAAACATTTCTGTTATTCAGCAGCTTACTGCAACATGAGGAAATACGACTTATGCAGGAGCACAAGGTGCCAGTCAGCAGGGCACAGTGTTCAGGACATGATGTTTCTCTCCCACATTGCCGAAGGACAGAAAGTTTCTAATGTAATGTGCTTGTTTTCAGTGCTTAATTTAAGCCAGTTGTTGTAGGTAGCACCCACAGGAACTCATTTTTGGGACCTATTTTTCGGAGAAAAAATCAAGAGAAACACAGAAAAACAGTAACAAATTGAGAAAGCAAGGATGAAATAGAATCTGCAAGTATGAGATAAAGGAACTAAAGGAATGTTTTGATGGGTGAAAGAATCATGAGGTGAAATCAAGACTATGCAGCCTTGCCATTCGGTAACCAGACATTCAATACCACAAGCTGTGGGCCTCTGAGCAAATCTTTGGGCGCCAGCAGCTATTCTTATAAAATAAGCATTGCTTGTTCAGAATCCTATTACGTAACCTCTAGTTCAGTACATTGGTAACTGTAACATTACTGTTCTAAATGTTTTCCTACCTTCGAGACAAGGGAGATTTACCAAACCTCCACGTAACGCAGCACAGCCCCTGCAAGGCTGCGCTGCTTTGCGCGACAGGGAGGGAGCAGGAGAGCACCATATTTTCAAAGATAGGGCTTTCTCCTCATCTTTCCCTTGCGTCACCGCTGATTACAGCTGCTTTGGTCCCCCCCACACAACTTAGCGCCATAGCACTAGGGTATGTTTGTGAGTCCAGCATAGGTTTTATACAGGAAGGATAAACTTCCTGTACAAAATACTATGCCTAGACACGAGGGAAAGCTTTTCCCACTTTGAACTCAATCTACTGTATTTGATAAATTGGGTTTAGCCTGAGAAACCTTGGGTGGTCGCATTATTTTTACGTTATTTCCATCGCGAAACAAGTTTAGCGTTGGAAAGTACATTTTGAAAAAAAGATTTTGCGTCACTATTGTGATGCAATCATGGTGCAAAATCTTAGCAAATCTTCCTTAAAGTGAATACAAACAATACCTGTGATGTATACATAATAATTAATATCTGTGTCACAAGATAGTTGTCTTTGGTCTGCAGGTAGGGCTAGGAAGTTGCAGGCAAGGAGTGTACGCAAAGATGGAGTGCACATGATTTCTTCAGTATGTAACTCCTGCTCTCTTTTAAGAAACCCAAAGGATATTTTATTTATTGATAAATACATAGCTGCCAAGTTTTACAGGTCCATGCATCACTAGTTAGGCCAGTCCCGTATGCTTCATAAAAAATAGGGGAGTTGTAGTGTCCTACAATTAAAACCTTTGACCCTGTTCACCAGGTAGGTCACCCCCCTCAGCCGCCACACGGTCCCCCTGTGCCGCTGCCTGCTGCTGCCTGCGGTGTCCTCGCCTGGCTGCCCCTGACTTCTGCCATTCTTCTCTCTTCGGCCTCAGACTGCCTTTCTCCTCTCTGTTTGTGCCAACAGTTTTTCCTTTTTTCTCTTTATTTTTTCCACTGCCACTGATTTCTGCCCATTCTGCTCTTCTTTCCTCTGTCGCCTGTGCGCTCCCCCCTGCCAACCACACGCTCCCCTCCCTTCACGCTTCCCGCCGCTGCCTCCCTGTGGCCCGCCCCCTGGTGCCCCATTCGACACCCCACTCCCGCCTCCCAGCTACTCCTCCCTCCCATACCCCCTCGTATGGAGGCCACGCAGCAGGCAGGCCAAAGGCAAGCCCGTCTGCACCCGTCTGTGCCTGGACCGCGCCCAGCGCCAGAACCCCTGGACCCCGAATCCACCACAGCACCAGACTGCACTACGACTCCAGCACCCTCCACGCACTCAACCCCGGACGAGATTACTCCTGCTACCAGGCCACCCCGAAGCGCACCCAAGGGCCCTTCACCTGCCAGAACCGCAGCTTCACCAGTATCCGGTCCGCCTAACCATCAACCAGAGAAACCAACCACCTCCGCTGCATCCTCCTCAACACCTGCTCCGCTCGCAAGCACGCCATCGAACTCTGGGACCTCCTAGACTCAACCACCCCGTCGATGCCTTCCTGACGGAAACCTGGCTGAACACCACCTCAGCACCAGACATCGCCATAGCCATCCCAGAAGGCTACAAGATCTCCCACAGAGACCGCAACGGAGCGGGAGGGGGAATCGCCATCATCCACAAGGACACCCTCAGATTCTCAACCAACACCAACGACACCCTCATCACCGCCGAGCACAGGCACTTCCAGATCCACACTGACCCCAACTCCACTCTTAGAGGAACACTTGTCTACAGACCAGCCGGACCCTGACCACAGTTCAGCGACTCCATCGCCGACCTCATCAGCACCCACGCCCTCACCTCCACGGACTACATCCTCCTCGGGGACTTGAACTTCCACCTCGAGAACAACAACAACGCCAACTCCACTGCCCTGATCGACAACCTCGCCAACCTCGGACTCAAACAGCTCGTGACGAAACCCACCCACACCGCAGGACATACACTGGACCCATCTTCTCCGCAAGTCCCCAAGTCTCCTCCAATCACACCACGAACCCCACTGGACAGACCACAGATGCGTCCGCTTCACCTTCAGGAAACTCACCACACACCACCGCACCCAACAAAGGCCACGCCCTGCTGGGGCAAGGTCACCGAGGACCAACTGACCACCACCCTCGCCCTGAGACCACCCTCCGACCCCACCAACCCTGACACCGCCGCCATCAACCTCAAACCGTAGATCAACGACTGCGCTGACACCCTCGCCCCACTCAAGACCTCCACCACCAATCACACCAACAAGAAAGCCCCATGGTTCACCGAAGACCTCTGGACCTCCAAGCGCACCAGTCGGAAGCTGGAGAAGATATGGCTCCGCGACCGAACACCAGTGAGCTACACAGCCCACAAGATCGCCACCCGCACACACCACCAACTCATCCGGACCGCCAAGAGGACCGCCTTCAAGGACCGCCCAGACAACAACACCCACAACGGCAAAGAGCTCTTCAACATCGTGAAAGAACTCTCCAACCCCAGCTCCATCACCAACAACATACCACCATCACAAGACCTGTGCAACTCATTGGCCACCTTCTTTCACCGCAAGATCACCGACATCCACAACAGCTTCAACACCGCCACCCCCACATCCATTGCCGAGACCACCACCACCCCTGCGACCGCCACCCGCACCAGTCACCTGACCGCCTGGTCCAACATCAGCGACGAAGATCACCATCAAGACCATGAACTCCATCCACTCCGGATTCCCATATGACCCATGCCCTCACCACATTTTCAATAAAGCCAGCACAGCCATCGCACCCCATCTCCGGAAAACAATCAACATCTCCTTCAAGACAGAAACCTTCCCAGAGAGCTGGAAACACAACGAGATCAGAGCCCTACTGAAGAAACCCAAAGTGGATCCTAACGACCTCAAGAACTTCCGTCCCATCTCCCTCCTTCCTTTACTAGCGAAAGTCACGGAGAAGATCGTCTACCTGCTACCTCGAAGACAACAACATCCTAGACCCATCCCAGTCCGGCTTCCACAGCAACCACAGCACCGAGACCGCCCTCATCGCCGCCACCAACAACATCAGAATCCTTCTGGACAATGGAGAAACGACCGCCCTCATCCTGCTGGACCTATCAGCAGCCTTAGACACGGTCTGCCACCGCACCCTAACAGCACGCCTCCACGACGCCGGAATCCAAGAAAAGGCCCTGGCCTGGACCACATCCTTCCTCTCCGGCAGAACCCAGGGCGTCCGCCTCCCACCCTTCAACTCCAAAACCACCAAGATCATCTACAGCGTTCCTCAGGGATCATCCCTCAGCCCGACGCTGTTCAATATCTACATGGCACCACTCGCCAACGTCGCACGACAACACAACCTCAACATCATCTTCTACACCGACGACACCCAGCTGATCATATCCCTCACCGAAGACCCCTAAACTGCCAAAGCCAACCTCCACAGAGGAATGAAGGCCATCGCCGAATAGATGATGGACAGCAGGCTGAAGCTGAATTCAGAAAAACCGGAGGCCCTCATCCTCGGCCTCACCCCCTCAGCCTGGGACGACTCCTGGTGGCCAACATCGCTAGGAACAGCCCCAGAACCCACCGACCACGCACGCACGTAACCTGAGGATCATCCTCAACTCCGCTCTCTCCATGGACAAGCAGGTCAACGCCGTCTTCGCTTCCTGCTTCAACACCCTCCGAATGCTCCGCAGGATCTTCAAATGGATTTCCTCCGACACGAGAAAAACCGTCACCAAGGCCCTCGTCACCAGCAGGCTGGACTACGGGAATGCCCTCTACGAAGGAACAACAACCAAGCTCCTGAGACTGCTGGAACGCATCCAGAACGCCTCGGCATGACTGATCCTCGACATCCCCGGACGTAGCCACATCACACCCCACCTGAGAAGCCTGCACTGGCTCCCCATCAACAACAGGATCACCTTCAAACTCCTCATCCACGCACACAAAGCCCGACACAAGGCCGGACCAGCATACCTCAACGACCGGCTTAGCTTCTACACTCCCACCCGCAGCCTCTGCTCTGCCAACCTCGCCCTCGCCACGGTTCCACGCTTCAGGAAAAACACCGCCGGCAGTAGATCCTTCTCCTACCTCGCCGCCAAAACCTGGAACACTCTCTCTGCCAGCCAACGACAGACCCAGGACCTGCTGGCCTGCAGAAGACTTCTCAAGACCTGGCTTTTCGATCAGTAGCAGCCCCCCTACCCCTCACGCCCCCCGCCCCCCCAGCGCCTTGAGACCCTCACGGGTATGTAGCGCGCTTTACAAATGCAATGATTGATTGATTGAACTAACCTTGTCTAAAAACAGGACTACAACTTCCAGAACTCTAAGGAAACACAGGACTGGACTAACTAGTCACATAAGGACCTGGGAAACTTGGAAGCTGTGAAAATAACGGATACTTAATTTCACCAGCCGCGCCTAGATAGAATGTTGAGTGGACACTGGTATTAGAATTCTAGAAACAACTTAATATGTCGACTGAACCATCATCCCGGTACCAATGCTATTTCTGTACTTTATACAGGAGCCAAGAAATCATGGTTTCTTCCCCTTCCAGGATTCTGATAATCTGCAACTCGTGTAGTAAAAGAACAATGATAAAAAATGTTTCCTTTAATCCCCCCACGTGAACAAGAGTATGTGTTATTTATTAATATCAAGAAACTGAAAATAATTTTATTTGGAGCAAATTTATTGATAAATGCAGATTTGGACATTTATGTCTACAGTACAATAATCAAATTCCATATTCTTCTCCACAGTACAAGGGAGCGACCTTAAATCACCATGCACATGATGTTCACTTATTCACAGTACAAGCCAATTTAATGAGATTTTACCCTGGGATTTATTAAAAATCTATGTTATCAGCATGGCATCAACCCAAAATTAATTTTTGCAGAGAGTAATATGATATTTGTTACTGAATCCACTTTCACCCCACTCACATTCACAAACATAGAACAGTAAGCTGCTCATTCTCCTACATTGCACCCAATACATAGAACGACCTCCCTCAACACATCAGAGCCTCCTCCTCACTTCTTGAATTCCACAAGAGACTGAAGTCCTGGCTTTTCATGTAACCCTGCGGCTACCACAAGCCTACACACCTGTTAAGAGCCTGGATACCCCCACAGGTGATTAGTGTGCTATACAAATCATTTGTAACATTGTTGATGGAAAGGAGGTGCAGCATGACCCAGTTGAGGCTTTGGTATTTGTCAGTCATTGGCTCTTCCTACCCACACCCAACAAAGGCAATAAGTAACATATTACACTCTGTGCTTCGGTGTGTATATGTGTATAAGTAACACCAAGATGGTGAAAGCAACAGCATGAATCCATTCCATTGTTTTTGAAAATTTAGCATTAAGAAAATGTGTCAGATGGACTTTGAAGGCTTAAATTAAGGTGATATCTAGACAGTTACTTCTCAATGGTGCTTGGACCTATCTTTACAGAAAGTCTTCGGACCCAATCAAAAACATATAGCTTCTCCCCATTGGACAAGGGAGCTTTAAGCTCCTGTCTCTCATATTAGGACAGTGAACCCAGAGCTGAACTCGCAGACCACCTGCCAGTGCCATTACAGAACGTGTGGCTCTGTCCCAATATCCTGAAAAAAAATGAAAAGAGACGCAAGGAGAAGAAGAGAGCATCCCTTGACTCCCCTGCTCATGTAAGGCAGGGGAAGCCCAAAGAGGCTCTCTTCCTGGGAAACACATTTATTAATAAAAAAGAAAAAAACATCATTTTGACACATAGGAACAGATTTATTAATCCCTTGTGTCATGTATGGCAACGCATGACAATGCAGGGGCTTAAGTGAGATTTACTAAGCCGTGTAAAGCCACCTTGCGTGACTCTCCATGCCTTAGTACATCTAGAGTAAAAATGCAAAGTAGCGCAAATAGCTGCCTTGCCTTACTCTGTGTTGGGATGGCATCCCATGGGTGAGGCATGGGTATTAGTAACAAGGAGAGGAGTATGCAGTTCCTAAGAAGGCTGACGGTGGCTCTGGTGTAAGTACAAGATGTAGGCTACCAAGAGGGAGGATGGGGAATCCTTCCTTTTGGAATTAGGGCCCTCACACACCCAGCCCGCTGGGTGTCATGCTTCATTATTGGGCATGCTCCTCGTCGGGTCGGCACTGCAATACCCGACGGGTACCCTCAGTGGGGGCTCTTTGGCGGAGAACTTTTATTCCTTGCCTTATGGTGAGTGTGTGTAAGGGGCCCTAAAGTGCAGAAGTGTAGTGTTGTGGTTTCTAAAAAGACCAAGTGAGTTAAAACAGGAAACAGGAGGATCAGTGGAACTAATTTAATAATCCTGTCTCTCACCCTGATTAAAAAATATAGTGGCGACTGTCTAAAGTATTGCTATAGGCAGTTGCACTCTGCGTCACGCTGCAGTGCAACTGCTGGCTGTGTGTGTGAGGGCCCTACATCCAAAAGGATGGATTCCCCATCCTCCCTCTTGGTAACCTACTTCTTGCACTTACACCAGAGCCACCATCAGCCTTCTTAGGAACTACATACTCCTCTCCTTTTACTAGTATCTGGGCATATATGCTGGACCTTCAAAGCCCCCCTTCTTGGTCTCTCCTTTTTGTTAACATGGGGCATGGGCATTCCCATGCAGCCACCCATGGATTTTGAAGCAATCCCAGATTTCCTAATGGTAATAAACCTGGGATTTCATCAACATGGTATGCCTTCTCAAAATAGGTATAAAGAGGAGAAATATCTTAATTTCCCCTCATTATTTAATCTTTTTACATATGCTACAATCTAAGGATTGTTATTGTGCAGCAGGGTGTCCCTTCCTGCACAAAAGCAATCCTTTCTGTAACGCATGCACCACTGCACCATGGCACAAGGGTGCATACATAAAGTCCTACTAGGTGGTGATTGATTGAGTGATTTCCAGGAAGGTCCTAATGAAAATTGGCTTAAAGCAGCAGTGTATCCTTGCCCCTCTGCTATTTTCTCTGCACATTTTAGATTTGCCTGATTCCCTCTCACAAAGCGTGGGCTTACCATCTTGTATTGGGAGACAGGCAATATCATGCCTTCTATATGCAAATGGCATTTTAATTCTGGACCTTACCCCCCAATGGTCTCAATAGCTGATTGGGGCATTGCAACATTATGCTGATGCACACTTTTTGAACATTAATTCCTTCAAAAGCGAAATTCTCTGCTTTCATGGGAAAAAGAATGCTAAATATGCTAACTGCCCTTGGTATTAAGACTACCAAAAATTGGAAGTATTATATGAGAAAGGAAATTCTTGTGAAGAAAAAGAAAAAACATTATTCTACTGGAATTTAAAATCTGCCTTAGACCAACTCGAGATTGACCAAAGTCTAGTCCGTTCACTTTCCACCTGCCAACTAAGGGCCTGTTTAAAACAGGCTTTGCTGGCTTTAAGCTTCTGCATGGAAAAAAAAGCTTGTGGTTAGAAAAGAGGCTACCAAAAGAGAAAATATACCATTAAGATGAAATAAGTCCAACCGTATGTGAAATAGAAAATGACCTATGGGGTTAGATGTTGCTGGACACCCTTTCAATTTAATATTTTGCCCCTAAATTGTTTAACATCTAAATGGTACAGAACTTCTGAAGTCTGTAGCCTTTGTCAGAATGGTGTTAAGGATCTGAAGCATATTTTATTTGTTTGCCCAGCACTATCATTGCACCGCCATAAATTGTTGTTAAAGATTTTAATTCCAGTGTATTTTACATCAGATTGGTACGATCTTCTTTGGAAGCCTCACAACTAATATTTAATCTCCCTAATGTAATGCTCTGTTTTCAAATGTAGTCTTTTAAATGCTTTTGCAATGTATATTGATTTTAGTACGAATACTGGTTTAGTGATGTTAATGTTCGTATGACTTAAAGAATTTATGGATTTTTTTAATGACTTTAAGGAATGATATTCTAAGTTTTAAACTGAATGAAAATGTTTTGTGTGGACCTCTTCAGAGTTCCAAATCACGAATACACTTAAACTAAAAAGTTGTATTTGTGGTGGTTTACATAATGCAATTATTAAACATGTTTTTCAGTAGTGTTTATTGTGCAATGCCAAATGTTTATTCCTTCAAGTTGTTCATACATCAGTAGTATAAATATATTTGTTTTGTGTAAAGCTGTACCATATTGAGTGTGTTGATCATGATAGTTATCATGAATGATGTGATTATAACCTGTGTTTGAAAAATAATCGCTAGCTGGTTGTCTTGTAGTGTTGTTTTCTACTAGGCAAATAATGTCTGCACCCATGAGATTAGTACAAGATGTCAAGGATGTGAAATTGATTTGACTGAATCTTATGTTGTGGAATACAATTTTGAGTTGTGTGTTGTATGCGTTTAATTGTGTAATGATTAATTGTAATATCATGTTTGTTCTTAATCACCTTATTTCTTTTTTTACATTAGGATTAATTACTTTTTCAGTAAAGTTTTAAAGGCATATATTATTAATAGATTTTGCTTAGCTTAAGGCAACATGGTGTATATTATGTATTTAGGTATAGTTAAAGTGTATGGACAGTCGTTCTATTGTATTACTTTGTGTTCTTTTTATAATTCTAGCTGATGCCTGAGGTAAAGGAAATTCTTTATGTATTGCGTTAAACAATTTTTTTATGAACTAGAGGTGCCTGGAAACAGCTTGCACTGATGTTCAATCTTTAGAAAAAGATGAGAGGTATAAGTGTTGGTTATATTGTCTTATTATTGTTCCTGAATGCATATTATCAAATTAAAGCTAAACTGTACTGGGTGTGTTGTTAAAGGTATCAAAATATTGTATTATCCTTGATGCTCCATTTGTAAATCCATCATCTACTGGTACATTGTAATTAAAATCATACCATAGTTTGACAGCAATCCAGAAGGTGTGGTAGAACCCATTGCTTTACTTGGATTTTTTGGTAATTTATTGCATTACGTTTTGTTTGACATCTTATGAGTTATCTGAAATGAAAGTGCCTTGTGAGTTTGCTGTAAAAAAAAAGAATATATATATATATATATATATATATATATATATTTCTATATATTGTTGTAAAAGAGTATCATTAATTGATTTGCTTCATTCTTTGTTGGCATAATATAAGGGATAGTTTTGATAATGTTTGCTTTTGGTTTGATTTTCAATTCTGTAAGTCTAGAAATATTTGTGTATGTTTGCCTTCTAATAATCTGTTTAGCAATTTTTTTAAAGTTATGTCATTTATTTGACCCATTTTTTTTTAATTCATATATTTAAAAGTCAATACGTTGTTACTGATTGGTCCATGAGAGTACTTAATATTTTCAATCATGTTAAAATAAAAACAGGTTTTATTTGGTACAAACTGCCTATGGCTAAAATAGAAATGCTACCAAAAGGTTGATTTGAAGATTTTAATTCCTATAAACTATTATGTATGAAATTTAAAATATTTGTATCAACCTTAGATATTTCATCAATTATTAGTACTGTTAGATGCATGTTATTTGTAAAGGATAGTTCTTTGTTCATGGAATAGTGGTTTGTAGTTAACACTTTATTGAGAAAGGTATTCTAAAAGTGCTGTGTAATGTTATCCCGCTAATATTGTGGGATACTTTACCTGTTGGAGCTGTAGATTATATATACATATTATCTGGGTTTTCTCCTGTTTGTGTATTGTAGTATTGTAATAGTGTCTGATATGCAACAGTAATTTGAATGTTTTTTCGAAGTCCTGTGCCATCAGTGCAGAATGAATAGCATGGTGTGTCTTTGGCTTTGAAACAATGTAAATGGTTGAATAGAAAGCTTAGTTGGGCTTCAGTTAAAATATGCATTACATTATTGTATTGTTGATTGAGTTGAATAGAGTTTTTAAAGATTTATTCAACATTAGTGCTTGTAATCCCTAAATCTAAAGCTAAATCATAATACTTTAGTTTTTCTTATGTTGTTTTAATAATAAGTGCCATTTGGATGGCATTTGGTGATATATATTTTTTTTTAATTTTTTAAAACCTTTATTGTATCAAAGCACACAGCTATTCAGCCTAACATCCCGGAGGCAAGGCAGCATGGTATCAGGAGGAGTAGAGTGCAAAGCGATTCACATCAGGACAATGCAGGTTGTTTTTTATTTTATATAGGAACAAGAACCAATACAGAGGCGCCAAAGGGTGCAAAAGAGAGGCAATGGAAGAAAAGAATTGCATATGAGTCAGTAGGAGGCGTCAGAGGCCAGGTAAAGATTTAGAAAAGAACGTAAGCAGGATGTAGGAAGGGGGGAGAGGAAGGAGCAGGAGAAGTACAACATGAGTAATATAGCTGGTGTCATCGGCTACGGCGACAAGTGTTCATCACGGGGAATAGGCTCCGGTGGTAGGCACAGGTCACCCCTGTAAGCATTCCATGCCCCCCACACCTTATTCCATGTCTGAGGCCTCCCCCTGGCAGCGTACACCGTCTTCTCTCGTAACATACACCAATCCATATTGGCCTTCCATTGCACCACCAGGGGGGCCGTGTTAGCGCCCCATTTCTGCGCTATATCCCTCTTAGCAACCATGTTGCCCAGTGTAGCCCAACGAGTCTGCGCCGTGTTGTAGTCGTTCGGCTCCCAGACATTGAGGAGGCACCTACGCGCCTCCGTTGCCAACTCGACTCCAGTCACCTCCCTCATCACTCGGTGTACTCTCTCCCAGTAAGGGGCAATAACGGGGCACTCCCACAAGATATGCATGAAAGTAGCAAGGGCTCCGCAGCCACGACGACAAAAGCCATCAGGCGAGAAGCCCATGCGCACAAGCCGGGGGCCGGTAACATACACCCGGTGGAGGATTTTAAACTGTACCAGCCGCAGACGCGAGGAAATGGCGACCTCCTTAGGGGAAGACACAGCACTCTGCCAGTCCTCGTCGTCCAGTTCCAGGCCGTCGGCTACCCACTGTTCTCGCAGGCGCTGGAGGAGGTCGACTCTAACATTGATCAGCTTCTTGTAGGACAGAGAAATGGCGCTATCGGGCATATGCCCGTCCAAAATTCTGTCCTCCAAGGGGGAGCTCTCGGGGATTTCGCCCTCCTCTGGCCTAGCAGCAGTTAGCGCGTGCTTCAGTTGGGCATAACGGAAGAACTCCGATCCACCCAAGTGGTATTCAGCCTGTAGTTGTGGAAAAGTCTTGACATCCCCCTTAACTAACATGTCTTCCACCCTAGAGATACCTATAAGGTCCCATTTGTCAAAACCCTTGGTGTGCCAGAGCTTGCCTAGGATATCGGAATCATACAGAGGGGTAAAACTCGTCAGTCTGCCCTGCCAGCCCTGTATCTTGGTGATCGTCTGCCACGTGTGGACCGCCGCCTTGGTCGGGCCTGTAAGGCGCCGATCGAAGGATCTGGAATATAGGGCGCGGTAATAGTTGCCTCCTTGCAAAAGCCACCTATCCATAGCATAGCCCGGGCTGTCCACAGGGCCATAGAGGCCATGGTTAATAGCAGTAAGTTGAGAGGACCAGTAGTACCTCCGCACATCTGGTAGCACGATGCCCCCGTCATACCACGGCAATGTAAGCTTCTGGACAGCGACGCGGGCCGACCCTCCCAAAGCAGGGCACGCTGCAGGCTCTCGATCTCTCTAAAATAGCGAGCCGGAACAAGGTCCTGGGTATTCTGCAAGGCATACAAGAACCTGGGCAGGGACATCATTTTGAACAATGCCGCCCGGCCCAGGAGAGAAAGCGGAAGCTTGCGCCAACTATCCACATCCCTCCGCAGTCGTTGGAGAGGCGGGAGTAAGTTGTAGTCATATCTCGCCTTAGGATTACTCGATATATAGATTCCTAAGTACTTGAAACCTTGTCCGGCCAGCTGTATGTTGCAGCCCCTAGGGAGGCGCGGCGTGTCACCCTTGAGAATGTAAAGGGAGGATTTGGCCCAGTTGATAACCAGGCCAGAGTAGCGCCCGAACAGCCTGAGCACGTCGCACGCCACAATAAGCGACCTACAGGGAGAGGTAAGGTAAAGCAGGATGTCGTACGCATACAGGGAGACCCTATCCTCAAAGCCCGGGGACCAGGTGATTCCATGCAAGTCAGGGTGTGAGCGTAACATAGCCGTGAGCGGCTCCAGGGCCAGGGCAAACAGGAGTGGAGACAAGGGGCAACCCTGTCTAGTGCCACGGTGAAGCGCAAAAGAAGCAGACATGCGACCATTAACTGTGACAGCAGCCAGTGGGCATGCATAAAGAAGTTGCACCCAGCCCAGGAAGCCCGGTCCAAACCCAAGCTTTGCTAGCACCGCCCATAAATAGCTCCACTCCAGGGAATCAAAGGCCATCGTGGCATCAAGGGAAGCAAGTACCGCCAGTTCCTTCAGAGCGTGAGCCCTGGCCATGACCCCATGCAATCGTCTCAGGTTGAGGGCAGTGTTGCGGCGGGGAATAAAACCTGATTGGTCCGGGTGTACCAGGTCGCTGATAACACCGACCAGCCGATTAGCAAGTAGTTTAGCCAGGATCTTGGGCTCCGCGTTGAGGAGAGAAATGGGGCGGTAGGATCTGCAAACGTCCCGCGGCTTGCCGTCCTTGTGAATGACCACTATGGTGGCCAGTCGCTGATCTAAGGGAAGGACTCCCTCTTCACGGGCCCGGAGGAACATATCTCTCAGATAAGGAGAGATCACATCCGGCCGGATCTTGTATAACTCAACCGGTATGCCATTGGGGCCGGTAGCTTTACCCGACCGCAAGGCGCGGATCGCCAAAGCAATCTCGTCCGCGGTTATATCTCGATCCATATCGGCACGTTCCTCTTCAGAAAGACAGGGGAGGTCAATCGTTGAGAGGAACTCAGCTGAATCGGTCTCGGAGCGGTCTGAACCGGCTGTATAGACACCCCGGAAATAGTCTGCAAAAGACTCGGCAATAGCGCTCGGGTCTGTGACCGCCACTCCGTCATCGCCCAGGATTTCCGGAACCACCCGGCTTGCCATCTCCCGCCTGTCCAACCAGGCCAGCAACTTACCGGCCTTATCACCGACGTCATAAATGCGGCCCTGCTGCTCCTTGGCCAAAACCAGGGCAGCATGCATAGCGAGATCATGGTACTCCGACTGTTTCAGGGAGAGTTCGTGTAGGAGAGAAGGGTCCGGCTCAGGCCCCAAACGGGACTCGAGATCCAAGACTTCTTCTTCCACATGCAGAAGGTTGGCATCACAAGCTCGCTTAGCCTCCGCGATGAGAGCTAGGGCTTCACCCCGCAATACAGTCTTGAACGCCTCCCACAGGGTGACCGCCGAGCCAACGGAGCCCGCATTTTCAGTGAAATATAAGGCGATGGCCTTAGCCAGGAGTGCACGTGTCTTATGGTTGCGGAAATACCAGGGGTTCACCACCACCGGACGGCTGGACAGGACGATACCAAAATCAAACGAGACCCACAACGGAGAGTGATCAGAGACGCCCCTTGCCAGATAACAGGCCTCGGACATGGCAGGCGAATGCGCCGCCAGGGTGAGAACATAATCTATACGGGACAGGCTCCCATGGGCACCGGAAAGGAACGAAAATTGGCGGAGCGCAGGATGCAGTAGCCCCCAACAATCCACTAGACCCATGGAGTCAAGGAAGGTCGGCAGCCACATTTGGGAACCCCGTAGGTCCCTCGGCGGCTGGCGATCAAGGGTGCCAGAGCAGACGGAGTTGAGATCGCCCCCTAGGACCAATAAGCCCGAAGGCAGGGACAAGATGGCGCCACCAAGGTCTTGAAAGGTGCTAGATTGGAGGCCTGGGGGAACATAAACCGAAAGCAGCGCCAAGGATCGCCCCTCCCATCTTCCCGCCACAGCTGCGTAGCGTCCCCTATCATCAAGCAACGTGACGTCTATTTCAAGGGGAAGGGACGCACGCACAAGGATGCCCGCCCCCCGGGAACCCAAGGAGAACCCAGAGTGGGCAACCATTTTGTAACCCTTACGATTTAGGGCCTTACAGGAGTTCCCCACCAAGTGCGTCTCTTGCAGAAGCACAACATCAGGCATGTGCCTCTTTATCAATTGAATTACCACCCCTCTCCTAACTCGGTCACCTAGTCCATTGACATTCCAGCTAAGCACTTTTAATTTCCTACCCCCCATCATCCAACAACCCGCCCCACCCGACTCCAACCAACTCAATCATCAAGTTTACAGTAAAAAACACAGTCCATTGCCTTAAGAAAGAGAAAGAGAAAGAACAAATGAACAATGAAACTTGCATAGTTGCACCCCCCACCCTGCACCCCTGCATATGACTAAAAAGCCCCCCCAACCAGCAGTGTGCCTGTCGCCCCATAACTACTCTACAAGAAGACACCCAGAGGAGTGAGGAATCTCCGCGAACACCCCCCGCCACCCTCCATGTACAGACAAGAAAGTTAATACGGTATCACAAAGCAACATCCGATAGTCGTTTGAGGTAAAAATAACAGACGATGAATCACCCACTATAGAGCCAAGTCTCATAGGTCCGGGCCACCAGCAGCACCACCTTCATGTTCATCCTGAGCGTCTCGGCGCGGTGATAAAGTGTCCAGCCAGTCACTTACATTTTCAGCAAAGTCAAAGAAGAGGGCACGACCCTCGTGTTCGATCCGGAGCTTAGCAGGGAACATCATGGAATATTTGAAACCCAGGTCCCGTAGTCTTCGCTTCACCCCAGCGTAGCTCTGGCGCTGTCGCTGCACCGTCCTGGTAAAGTCCGGATAGAAATGGACGTCGGCATTCTGGAATTTAAGCGGTCCTTGCCGTCTGGAAGCCTGCAGGACCGCGTCTCTGTCTCGGAAATTGAGCAGCCGGGCTACGATGGGTCTGGGTGCCACGCCCGACTTCGGCGGGCCACCCGGCACTCGGTGGGCTCGCTCCACCGAGAAAAAGTTGCTAAGGCCAGGCGGTGCCAGATGGGTCTTGATCAGGTCTTCCACGAGGAGGTCCGTCGCCGCCTCCTCTGACCCCTCCGGTACTCCGACAATGCGGACGTTCTGCCGCCTGGCACGGCTCTCAAAGTCCTCCAGCCGCCTTGCGAATTGCTCCGCAGTCCTCTGCAGGTTCCGGACCTCTGTTTGTAGGTCCGAGACGTCTCCCGTCAGACTGGATGTCTTGATGTCCAAATTCTTGACTCTATCATTAGTTTTACCCAGGTCGGCTCTAATGAGAGTCAGGTCGACGGCCATAGTGTCCACTTTATGCGTAAGGACCTCATGCTGTTGCTGCATATCCGCCCTGAAACTTGTAATGGCCCCCATAATATCGCTCAGGGTAGGCTCAGAGCCGTCCGGCGAGCCCGAGTGCGGGATGTTCTTGACAGAGGGTCCAGTAACAGGCGGCGTCTTCAGTTGGGTATAGCGCTCAATCCTGTTCTGTTGTTGCTGTGTTTTGCCGCGGACGCCTTTGTTCGATGTCTTATCGGGGTCCCCTTTGCCCGCCATGTTAGGTCCGAGAGAACAAAGGGCTATGCCAGGCAAGTCCGAGCCCAATGAGCCGGAGATTTGTACGGGCCGGACCGTAGGAGGCCGTCTCAGGAACGCTCCGCTATCCAGAACACCTCGCCGTTGGTGAAGGCAGGCAGGCACTCCGCGGAGCGGCAGTGCGTAGTGGCGGAGTCCGGAGAGACAATGGCACTGCACTGGCACGGAGTCCCACTCGACGTAGCTCAGCGTAGGAAACACCGGTTCGTGATCTGAAAACGGTTCTCGCCTCAGTGGACCATCAGCAACAAGCATCCACCCTCGTGGATCAGGATTGCAGGCAGGATGATTGCGGAGGATCGGAAGGTCCGCGGAGCTCCGAGCTTACGCGGCCATCTTGGTTGCCCACGAAGCTCCTCCCCCCCATTTGGTGATATTTATGTAATAATATTCACTGGTGAGAGAGGATGTGTTAGTATAAGATCACTATGATATTTTTTTCCAAATGACTAATGATTACTTTATTGAAATTATATTAGTTATGATTCTGATCAACAATAGTCTTAACTTGCAGATATGTTTCACAGCATGTGTTTTAATTTCCAGTTATTTTATGTTCTTCTCTTTATGAGAAGAAAAGCATTAGCATTTCTCTGTAAGAGGTTTTGGTCTAATTTTCTTTCTTAAATGGGCAGTGTTGTATTATTTCTTTAGTATGCCTTGCTTAAAAATTGCCTGTGAGCAGTTTTTCATATTTTGTGTTGATATTTGGCCAAGTTTTTTATTTCTAAATCTTCCTCCTCGGAACTGTAAAAATTAGTTTCAGGAAGTAAATGTTCATTGTCATTTTTAATATTTGTCGTTTTTGTTTTTCTTATATGGTTATAAGAAGATGATTAGTCTGCTAATGTACACTGATCTAATGCTTTTGGGCGTTTTATGAATTTTCCTCTAATATTTCCAAACCCCTTATTTAATGTGTCTGTTTATCTGGTGGATTACTATTGCTAAATAGAACATTTGCAGTATAAGAGAAGTGGATTCTTATTCACCGATTTTTGTACAGTTTACATATTTAATTCCAGTGTATTTTAGTTGTAATTTTATATTTGGATTTTAGTGCACTTTATTTGCAGCTTGAGGTATTTACTTACAAATGCCTCTGTAATTTTCGGATGTAAGATAATATATACACTGCACAAGTATAGACATCTAAAATCAATTTTAAGTCACTGTTTGCTTTTCAATCTTGGAATTATAATTGTAAATAAAACACGCTGATGGCTTTCTTTTTAGAAATATTGTAGGTTTTTCTATTAGTGATCGTAGCATATACTATGTAGGTCCTGATTTAATTATGCTCTTCAGAAGAATTGGTCAAAACTTAAATTGTTAAGTTTATTATTAAGAATTGCTTCTTCAATTTCTTTAACATGTTTTTGCAAATCAATGTGTTTCATTTCAACAGTCAATGGCTCATGTATAGTGGTGTGTGGCATGGAATTTTTGTTTTGCATTTCCTCAATATACATTTTGTAGTTTAAAGAAGATGCTACTAATTGATTTTGCAGCTCTCAGCACTACCTTGTCCACAGAATATTGTTGGGAATCATACACTGTATGGGGGGCATGGCCTAGCGGTCCAACATGGCTGAAGTGCCTTAGGCGAGCTCCCATAGTCCAATACAACATCTGACAATATCCTGCTGTATCGGCATACATTCTCCTTCTGTCCCTGTTCATCATTTCCGAAGACCAACTGCTGCCAGCAGGGAAGGAGCGGCGATTCCATCTGCCGCCGAGAGGAATCTGAACTGTCCACCGCAGAGATGGCAGGCGGCCTCGCAGAGGTGAGGCCTGCAGACATCTGAGGAGAGGCGGGTCCCCCACGCAATGCCTGTTGCGGATCCGCTCTGGATCTCAAGTGCACCTCGGAAGCTAGACACACCCCTCTTTGAGGGTCATTGGCGAGGGGACCAGGTAATCAGAGGCCCCGGCCACACACTAATATGGCGGTGGTGACCATAGCAACAGGGTTGGTGCTCGACACACCAATACACAACAGCAGGTCAGCGGTTAGACTTCGTTAGACACCAGTACTGGTGAATTTGGCAGCTGGGTCAGGCCGCGTCACCCCTGTCTGCGGCTGAGGAAGATTTTAGCCATCACACTACAGAGACGGTTGGTGACCTTGTGAAGGTGAGGCCAGAGCCCGTCCAAAAGAAAAGTGGCTCCTCTGCCCGAGGCCTGCTGCGCGCCACGCTGGGATCCTGGTGGAGACCATTGGGAGGGCCCGACAGCCAGATGCCCCGGCCTCACTGAGATCTAGCGGCAGCATCCATACCAGCCGGAGTGGTGCTGGAGCGCCACTCTCTCGAAGTGTGATGCCAGGTGATGCCTACTGGAGTCCAGAGCAGGTGACTACAGCGGATGTATCCGGCTGCAGCGCAATACACACCCAGGCAGATCCACAGGAGAGGAAGCCTCTCTGAGGGATTTACAGCAACTTGGTGGCCTTTGGATGGCCCAGGTAAAATGAGTAACCGGCTACTGTAATCTGGGAAAAATCGCCTGTGTTGGAACAAATTGCGCTACACATACAGGCGAGTCGCAGTGACAGTAAAACATAAGGGGGGCATATGTGGGAAATGTTTAGTGACCTAGCATTGTTACAGTCCCTACAACTACAGAAAAAACAAAGTGTAACAATGGGTCAACAGAGAAGGAAAGCAGCTATCTAGACAACTGTATGTGACTTTTTTAAAAAGAGAAACACAATCCCAGAATCCAAAGTATTCTTGGTGAAAAGTTGTTCCCATCAGATACCCGTCCTGTACCGCCCAAGTGATGTAGGGCGGTACAGGACGGGTATCTGATGGGAACAACTTTTCACCAAGAATACTTTGGATTCTGGGATTGTGTTTCTCTTTTTAAAAAAGTCACATACAGTTGTCTAGATAGCTGCTTTCCTTCTCTGTTGACCCATTGTTACACTTTGTTTTTTCTGGAGTCGCAGTGACAGCCACCAGTTGGAGGTGATGTCACTCGCCCATGTAGAACTGACTGTGTAAACTTTCAGAACAAGAGGCGAGAATAGCTGGGGACGGACAGGCATCAGGGGTGAGTAAAGGGATCGGGAAATAGCCAGAAAATTTGAGACAGTGAAGTGGAATCTCTGTGATGGATCAGGTCTGGTAAGGACTCCTGCAGAGATAATTGACCTGGGTCCGGATGCAGCTTGCGAGCGGTGTGTTCTCACCCCAGAGATCCTTTTCCAACTGATTCAAGGGCCCTCCTGGAAGACACTCCTCCAAACACGCTGCTTCAATCTGCTCAATCTGCGGAGTAAACTTGTGGCTCTTCAGTGCCCTCCTTTCCCTGGGTGCCCGATGACCATCTTGTTCAGTCCCCCAGCCTACAAGCCATGATGCTGCAATAAACACCCTAGCAACAACGCCAAGCAGAGCACAATGGACAAGTTCACAGGGGTGGGTACCCATGCCGCAGCTCTGGGACAGCCAGCCTGCACCATGTCAGACAACCCAGCCCTCAAGGCAGCCATCACGTTGTCAAGACACATGCTAGAGGCCAAGATGGGTGCCGTTGGCTCAGACGTAATGCTCATAAGACAAGACCTGCACACCACAGTGGATAGAATCACCGAAACCGAAATCCGGCTATCTAGAGCAGCAGACACAGTCACCTTTTTACAGAAAAAGGTGTCCTCCCTGGAGGTCTGGCAGTGCGTGGGGAGGATGCAGAAGGAAGAGCCCATAGAAACAACCTCCGATTTGTGGGCTTCCCAGAGGGCCGCAAGGGGAACGACATGGAGAAATTCCTCACTATCTGACTACAAAAATGGCTCCTATCCACCTCCAGGTTGCATTGTTTTATCATAGAACACGCCCATCGGACCCTGCTCCAAAAGCCCAAGACACACAATTGATGGCGGAATGCAGAACAAATCAAAACATTCACCCCAAGTCAAGAGATCTGGGTTAAATCCATCATTCTTTTGCTCACCATGCCACCCCAGTTTAGACCTGGCCATATGCAAATCAGTCTTGACCCTGTGCCTCATGGGAACAGTCCAGCCCGAACTGCCAAGCCAGGTCCTCCCTGGACCGGAAACAAGCATCCTAGGACCGGTTTCGGGGTTTCACCCCTCTTCAGCTAGGATAGCTTGATTCCAGTGGCACAGTGAGCCCAGGACCCACGTCTGGGCATACCTGGCACACTTAGGGCGAAAAAGCAAAAGACACACAATTGATGGACGGAATGCAGAACAAATCAAAACATTCACCCCAGTCAATAGATCTCGGTTAAATCCATCATTCTTTTGCTCACCATGCCACCCCAGTTTAGACCTGGCCATATGCAAATCAGTCTTGACCCTGTGCCTCATGGGAACAGTCCAGCCCGAACTGCCAAGCCAGGTCCTCCCTGGACCAGAAACAAGCATCCTAGGACCGGTTTCGGGGTTTCACCCCACTTCAGCCAGGTTAGCTTGATTCCAGTTGCACAGTGAGCCCAGAACCCACGTCTGGGCATACCTGGGGCACTTAGGGCCAGAAAGCAAAAGACACACAATTGATGGACGGAATGCAGAACAAATCAAAACATTCACCTCCAGTCAAGAGATCTGGGTTAAATCCATCTTTCTTTTGCTCACCATGCCACCCCAGTGGCTGGGTCCAAACTGAAATGGGATGGTGAGCAGAAAAACAATGGATTTACACCCAGATATCTTTACTGCGATGAATGTATGACATTGTTCTGCATTCTGTCCATCAATTGTTCTTTTTACAATTGTCACCCCTGAGTGGGACGGGTGTGCCCAGATGTGGGTCCTGTGCTCTCCATGCCACTGGAGTCAAGCTATCCTGGCTGATGAGGGCTGAAAGCCTGAAACCGGTCTTGGGATGCTTGTTTCCAATCCACGGAGGACCTGACCTGGCAGTTCGGGCTGGACTGTTCCCATTGGGCGCTGGGTCAAGACTGATTTACATATTGCTGGGTCACAACTGGTATGGCATGGTGAGCAAAAAAACGATGGATTTAGGCCCAGATCTCTGTACTGGGGTGAATGTATGACATTGTTCTGCATTCTGTACATCAATTGTTCTTTTTGCAATTGTCACCCTGAGTGGGACGGGTATCCCTAGACGTGGGTCCCGTGCTCTCCATGCCACTGGAGTCAAGCTATCCTGGCTGATGAGGCCTGAAAGCCCGAAACCGGTCCTGGGATGCTTGCTTCCAGTCCACGGAGGACGTGGCCTGGCTGTTCGGGCTGGACTGTTCCCATTGGGCGCAGGGTCAAAATTGATTTGCACATGGCTGGGTTCAAACTGGAATGGCATGGTGAGCAAAAGAATAATGGATTTAGGCCCAGATCTCTGTACTGGGGTCAATGTATGGCATTGGGCCCGATTCACAGAACTAACTTAAGACAAAATCCTAAACCTACTACCATTTTGGTATTCACAGAAGGCACTTACTCATTTTGGTATTCACAGAAGGCACTTACTCATTTCAGTATTCACAGAAGTTAGGAGACCTAACTTTAGGACTCTTAAATGCCTTCTGTGAATACCGAAAGTCTTAAAGTTAGGATTTTTCTCAGGTTAGGAGTAGTAAAGTTAGGAGTCTTAACTTTACTACTCCTAAACTGAGAAAAATATTAACTTTAAGACTTTCGGCATTCACAGAAGGCATTTAGGGGTCCTAGAGGCCTGTCCCATCGTTGCCCAGTGGAACTGAGGCTCCCGATGGGCCCTGACCGCCCCCCATTTTGGTGGCGACTCTCGCCAGGCAATTGCAAGATCAACAGTATAGGGCACACATGCATCAAGTGATCACAGACTTTCTTACATACAACATAGGAATGGTAGACTCAGTCGAGACACTATGGGAGGCTCTGAAGCTGACCCTAAGAGGAATAGACATCTCCTTTTGCACGTCACAATGTAAGCAACAAAGGAGTAAATTGATCCAGCTTGAAGCTCAACTTCTGGACCTGGAACGATGGGCCGGGCCGAAAATGGGACCTAGGCACGCAATCAACTAATATATACCCAGCAAATATATGCTGGGGAACTGTTGGACGAGGCCAAAGTGGGTTGGCTAGCCTCTCGCTACAGAATATATCAGAGGGGGGATTAATCAAGCACCCTGCTGCATCAACTTTGCCAGCGCGCCCTGCATCCCCAGGCTCTCTCTGGCATCAGCAGCCCAGATGGGATGGCAGATACTATCTGACCTGTCTCAAATTGCCACTAGCTTCGCAGAGTACTATACTAATTTATATGCCCCCTGTGAAATCCTATCGGAGACGACATTACAAAGCTTCCTGGATGATCTACCCACAAGGGCATTCCCAGACGACCGAGAGCAGAATTGGACACTCCACCAATGGTAGAAGAACTGCGGCCCACCCCGATGGCGCTGCGCTCCTGCAAAGCCCCCAGGCCGAATGGTTTTCCCTGCATATTTTTCAAAATATTTCAACCCAAGCTGGGGGCCCACTACCTCGCAGCGCTTAACACCTCCCTGGAAACGGGACACCTCCTGCCAGACTGGAGACATGCTAATGTGGTGATGTTCCCCAAGCCTGGTAGACCCCCTGAACATCACGAGCAATACCGCCCAATCTTGCTCCTGAATGTAGAGGCTAAACTGCTGGCTAAGGCCCCCGCTAACCGTATATTACCATATATCACAGATTTGATACACTGGGATCAGACCAGGTTCATGCCAGACCGTGTCATGCTACACAATATTCGCCAAGTCCACAAAGCCTTAGCAGTGGTGGATCGCCTCGACAGCCTGTCCGCCCCAATGCTGGCAGACATAAACAAAGCTTTCAACTCATTGAGATGGATGTACCTGTTTGCGCTCCTGAGACGTTTAAACCTTGGTCCCAGATTCCTCTCCTGCGTGCAACTGTTATATACAGATCTTACAGCCTCTGTTCTGGTGGCAGGTGCAGAGTCACACATTTTCCCTGTTGGGAGGGCACGTGTCAGGGCTGCCCATTGTCCCCATACTTATTTGCACTGGTGATGGCGCCGCTGGTAGCGTGAGTCAGGATAGATGCCCAGGTTGAAGGCATCAAATGGTCAGTTGTAGTGTCGGACTGGATTGCTTTTTACGCAGATTCTGTATTATTTTTCCTTAGTGACTCAACAGGACTGGTCCTAGATTGCTCCGAATAATGCTAATATTTGGAGAAACCTTGGTTCTGTATATGAACGCCCGCAAATTGATCCTGTGGCCACTGCGCGGTGGGTATGTCATGAGAGGGTGGTCTAAAGACGTACTGGTGGTTACAGCGGGATTTAAATACCTGGGAGTGCACCTCGCAGCCTCCCAATCTATTTTGTGTGACAGAAACCTAGCTCATTTGTGGAAACAAGTTAAAGACAAGACGCGGTCCTGGTCCCATTTTGCCTTTGTCCTTAACGGGCAGATCCGCTATCTTCAAGATGGCTTCTCTCCCCTGCCTTCACTACCAACTGCAGAATCACCCCTTCAACATACAAAGCACATGCTTTTGACAGCTCAATGGTGTACTGGGTCAATTTCTTTGGGATGGCTGTACTGCCCGGGTGACCTTGAGAACCTGTTTCAGTCCACATACTACAGGGGACTAGCTACACCAGATATCCCGGCATATCATGTTGCGTCCCACTTACTAGTACTTAATGAGTGGTGGTATGGGTATAGACGGGACCCGCTGTATGCGGTGGAGCGATGGCTTGTAGGTAAAATGACCCTCCACACATATCTTTACACAAAATCCAAACTCCAGACACTGCTGCCGGTGGCAAGGGTGGTATTCGAGATTTGGAAACATTCCCTATGCCGAATGGGGTGGTGGGGTAGGTTGACTTGAGAGACTCCCCTATGGCACAATGGCCAGATTCCCCAACTATCCACACTACCAGGATTCAGGGGGTGGAACGATATTGGTGTCTAGACACTAGGATCGGTCCTCCAAGGCCAGACACTGAATTCCTTTCAAGAGCTCGAGGGAGAATTTGGAATGCCTCACACCCAGTTTTATAAATATCTCCAACTTCATTATGCATAGACCCCATATATAGAAAACCTGGAGGATCTGCTGGAATACAACCCAATAGAGGCAAACTTTTTATAGGAGACCTTGAGGAGCACAAGATCACAAAAATCTACCAATCACTTATCACTAACAGTCCCACTACATTAAACACACTTCTGGATGCCTGGCAGGCAGATATAGGCCCAATAGACAATGATGACTGGACAGAGGTGCTGGCATCCCCACGAGGCGTGGCCATTGCATCACTCCTACGGCCTATACAATTTAAATTTCTTCACCGAGTATGCTTAACGTGCCGTAAACTGTGGCGGGCGGGATTGGTGGTGGCCCCACTGTGCTTGCGCTGTGGTGATAGTGAAGGCACTTTTCTACACACTACCTGGCACCTCACAAATTCTGGAAAGGGGCGACGACTTGCTTATCTGAGGTGCTAGAGTGGGATATTCCCCTGTCCCAGAGATTAGCTCTACTACATTTAATGGTGGGAGTTGGTGGCAATAGATATAAGCACCACCTATTGCTCTTGGGTTTAACATTGGCAAAGCGAGACATAGCCAAGGCCTGGAAGGCGATGTCCCCCCCTTGCTGGAGGTCTGGAAAAAGGGATTAGACTTCTGCATGGGACTGGAGATATCCATACACAAAGCAAGGGTCTGTCCGCAAAAACACTCGAGAATATGGACATATTACCAAGGTATTTATCTGGAGCCCCTTGTGGTGGAGGTGAGGTGGCGGTTGGGGACTGCTGCAACAGCGGGCCGAGCACCATTTTATGAGTATGGCAGCCGGACCTCCATGGGAATGCCACAACCAACAGGGATCCACGATCCCTGGCATTTGCACTGAGGTCTTGACACCCTATTATGCTTGGTGGTGCCACTGCAGTACTGCCAAGCACATTACGAGTTTTCTCACCACCAGCAGTCTCATGGGAGTTCTCATGCCATGAAACTGCTGGTGGTTAGGAAACAAAGGGAATCCTACAGGGCCCCATCCTGCCCCTGTGCATGAGGGTGCATGGAGGGGGCACATGTTGTGCCCCCAAATGTGCATGCACCCCTATTTCCGCAAGGTGGGACTGCTCAGTCCATGCTGTGCAGAAATGTTCATTGGCAGTCTTGCGGTGGTTCAGTTGTAGTGGTCACTTATGGGCCTTTAAACTGCAATGCTGCAGGACGGCCACGCCACCCGCCCGCCGGACCACGTTTTATCTCATAATCTGGCAGGCGGGCGGCAGTTGGGTTTGGCAGTGTGGGAGCGGAGGGTGGTGTTGGGGCCCGCTCTCACACCACCAAACTCGTAATCAGGCATATATGAATCAAACATTTTGTACGTTTGTTTATTGATGAATTTTGAAGTTGTATATGCTTTCATACATAGCTGCATCCCTGTATTGAAATATAATGTTAAGTTTCAAGCTTTTTTGATGTCTGGTTACAAAGGTTCAATTTGTTTTAGGACACTACCTTAGTAAGGTTTGCCTTGACTTAAAGAATTGCATATATTGATATGTATTATGTAGGAATGTAAATCCTCTGGATATAATTTAATTATCAGAGAATGCATTTGGTTAGCTGAGTGATCTCTTATATGCATAATGTAGTCAAAGTCAGTTTTGTAAAACTGTGATATTAATATTTGATAGTCATGGTTTACCTTTCGAAATATCTGAGGGCATTTCATGCTCTTAATGATAGATAACTTGTAAGATTTTGAAATGTAAGTTTTTCATATTGTTATAAAGATGTTTATGTTTTTAATTTTTAAAGCACTATGATTAAATTTGGGGTGTATTTTATTGTTTATGGTGAAAGTTTTCAGCTATCTCCCTTCTTTTACGATTTTTTTTTTTTAAAGAAATAGAATGGTTTAAGACCTGAATAATCAAAGTGAAACGTGTGGTGGTAAGTTAAATGTGCAAAACATATTCTATATGTATGTTTGTATGTGTTATTTATGTAGAGAAATTCTAGTTTGAAGGCAGCGATGGACTGTTAAAAGTTCAAGATTAGCAAACAGTAAAGCAGCTATTGGGAGAGGTTGGTGGTTTCGGCAATGTTGAGGTACTGAATTCTAATGCAAGGGGTTGTATTTTAACTTACATTCTGCTTGTACATGGTTTGTCATAGAATATTTTCTGAAGTGGAGTATCAGTGGACTACTGTTAGAAATGGGAGTCTCTAGTTGGCAGAGGTAGGTACCTTTGACCAAATAGGGACCCTTGCTTCTAGTCAGGGTAAGTGGGAAACACACTCTAGATAACCCCTGCTCACCCCCTTGGTAGCTTTGCATGAGCAGACAGACTTATCCCAAAGGCAATGTGCAAAGTATTTGTACCAACACTCACAGTAACACAGTGATATAACACCACAAATGGACACCACACCAGTTTAGAAAAATAAAGGTTTCTTTATCTATATTCCGACACGACCAAAATGATAAAAATCCAACATGTGCGTATTAATATAATCGACTTTTCAAGATGTCAGGAAGAATAACTTGCAGGCTCGTATTTCTTTGTAGGATTAATAAAAATGTCACAAAACAGTTCGCTTCGGCACCAGTTCACGAAGCGCTCGTGTTTGTGGCTTCTCACCACGTGACAAGCTGACTCTGCGGTCAGCGTGTGCAAAGTTATGCCCCCAAATGCTCAAAATTGAAGGAGTTATGCACAAATGCCGGCCCTGGTATCGTCCCGCTATTTAAGGCAAGTACGGGCCATCAGAGTTACCCAGCGTAAAAGATTTTGTTATGCAGGTGAGATCAAAGCTGTCTCTGCAGACACACGTAACCCGCCCCAGGCGACGACACATGCAGAGGATCTGGACTTGAGTCCGAGCGTTACCTGGGGGAATAGTTTCTCTCTCTCTTCCTTGTGGCTCGACTTCCCGGTGTCAGCTCCGGCGGCCACAGCTGTTCCTCGCGGAGGGGGAATCCTGGTTGCTAGGCAATGCCTCACAGCGGATCGGGTCTCAGCGCTTCACACTCGCAGCTTCTCTACAGATGACGGATCGCGGTAATCCCTTTGCACTTCGCGGCTCGGCCCAGTGGCGGTGACAGGCACTCGCAGCTCCTATTAGATGATGACTCGGGCCGGGGCGGTGATTAGCTTTGCAGCGTTACCATGATTATGCTGCAGGGGTTCAGTGCAGTCACAGCTGGCTCAGACACACGGGCACAGCAGACCACACGGCGGTCTCAGGTTGCAGAAAAGCACACACAACGTTGCTGAGACAATGGGGGAAACTTTGGTGTCCCTAAGTTTTCAGAACAGGAGGCCAGCTCGCTCAGGTCCTTGGAAACTTTTCTCTTTAGTTACATATGGACACAGCAAACAGCAAAGTCCTTCAAGCAGGGGGACACAGCACACAGCAAAGTCCCTTGTCCTCTCCTTAGCAGAACAGCAAACTGCAGGCCAGCCCCAGACACACAGCAAGGGCAGTACTGCTCCTCTGTCTCTTCAGCTGTCCTCTTTGGCAGCAGGTTCCTCTTGATCACAAAGTAGTCTAAAGTTCAGGGGTTTCAGCTCTAATATTTATACCTCAAAGTGTCTTTGTTCTCTTTGTGTAAGACGTCCTGAATCCAGACCAAACCAGTTCTGGGTGCACTCTGCCAGTGCACAACTTCTTCCTTTGTCAGTGTAGGGCAGGGTCTTCAGACACACCGCAGGGGATGGAGCCAGTCTTTTGTGGAAGGCAGGCACAGCCCTAGTCAGGGACAGGTGCTACTCCTCGCACCACTACAAATGCAAATCGCCCTATTCAGCCTAGGGCTGACTCACCCAGACTCCTGGAGCCACCCCAGCCCATATCACTCCAAAGCCAGACAGTCAATCCATAAACAGGCAGAGGCACACAGGAAGGTTGGAAAAGAAAACAGCCACTTTCTAAAAGTGCTATTTTCAAACACAGAATTTAAGAACCATCCTTCCTAAAAGATGTGTTATAAAATTCTGAGTTCAGGGACACCAGACTCCAATTTTCGAACTTACTCCTATGGGAAGATATGCTTGTAAAAATGCTACAGAGCATTCCCCATTCTGTCCTATGGGCAAGATAGCCTTTCAATTGTGAAAAAACGAAATTGGCAGTATTTCACTATCAGGACATGTTACACACACCAGTACATGTCCTACCTTTCCCATACACTGCACCCTGTCCCGGGGTGACCTTGGGCCTACCATAGGGGTGTCCTATGTGTAAGAATAGGGAAGGTAAGGCCTGGCGAGTGGGTACACTGGCCAGGTCAAAATGGTAGTTAACAAACTGCGTGCAGGTACTGCGGAGGCTGGCCTGAGACATCTTTTCCGGGCTACTCAGGTGGGTGGCACAATCAGTGCTGCGAGCCCACTAGTAGCATTGGATTTACCAGTCCTGGCACACTCCGTGCACTTTACTAGGTACCTACTGGTAAAACAAATATACCAATCATGGATAACCAATCACACTAACAATTTACACAGAGAGCATATGCACTTTAGCACTGATCAGCAGTGGTAAAGTGCCCAGAGTCCTAATACCAACAAACACAGGTCAGGAAAAAGTAGGAGGAGGAAGCAAAAAGTTTGGGGCTAACCCTGCAAAAAGGGCCATTTCCAACAAAGACAGTTTAAAATCATTAAATAAAGATTAGTAATAGAAGGAGGTGTTTTAAGGTGCATATAAATTATTTTGTAGATGTTAATAAAAATATTTGGCAACTGAGACAAGTATACATGTTACATTTTCAACAGAAGTAAATATATGTAAAGAAGTAAATGTATTACTAAATAATGAAAGATTTTGAGGTATTTTGATTGATAAAAATAAATGTAGGGGCAGTAAGGAAAGATGAAAGGTAATTTTAGAGCACTATGAAAGGGATGGGCAAAAGCAAATGGCTGTAAACATAGGAGCTAACCATTGTTTGGGTAAGGGTTATTAGAGCAGATGAATATGTACTGTTTTTTCCTTAGATCGTTTTAGAGAGACTATTGTTTTTAAAGATGGCCAGTGTAATTTAAAGAGCAAGATTTGTTTACGACTTGTGTAATGATAGGTCATTATTTTTATACAGTTTATAATTTTGGAATGTTTTTAACAATTTTGACTGATATGTGGGAAATACTTAGCACCTAGAGATTACTTTTGTCCTTTGCAAATAGATGTGTATCCAAAATGGGGGTGATCACTTGTTTCATAAAAAGGGGCTGTAATTATTTTTGTTGTTGTTGTTGACAGATAGGTTTGCCATTGTGGTCTTAATAGAAGAAAACGTAATAAATTCAAGTTGTGTTGTGTTTCTTTTGTTGTTTTCCGCCTGTGGAAATGCAAAAAGGAGACACATAGAGTAGCTATAAGCCATTGATAGGAAGAAGTTTTAGGGCCTGATGTATTAGTTTCTGATGTAAGGCAGCACCGCTGGCTTTCCTGCTGAGCTGCCCTACAGCAAAAGAAAAGGGCAGGAATGCGCTGTAGCTATCAGAAAGGGTGCATAGTATCCTTTTCGCCTGCACCAGTGCACAATGGGCTGCTGTGCCCAAACGCAGGCGCTTTTGCACCATGATGCAAGGGTGTCTGCTTTGAGGGGATGATTGTTTTTGTGCAGGAAGTGAAACCTTCCTGCACAGAAACAATCACTAGAGACTTTTTCCTATTTCTATGTGTGCTGCAGACTGCAGTACACATAGAAAAAGGACAAAACAGGGATAAATGTAGATATTTCTTCTCGTAAGTTTTTGGCACTGCCTCGGATTTACGATTTCTCATAAATCTGGTGCAGTGTCACTGAGTCATGGATGTTACTGGGAACGCTCCCAGCAACACCCATTGCACGCCTCTTTAACCCTTTCGCTGCGGCCGCGATTTTACCGCTGTGCGGTAAACAAAAGAACAGGGCGGGGCCGTGATGAACCCCAGCCGTCATCAGCACACGCCCACCGCGGGGCGTGACGGCTGGGGTTCGTCACCAGCATGGGAGGGGTTAATGCAGAGAACTCAGGTAAAGAGAACCATATTTACCAAGCAGCATTAAGTCAAAAACGTGGCTTAGTGCTGCCTGCTATATATTGTACAGGATCCTGCGCCACAGAACATCACAAAAAGTGACGTTCTGGTCTTGCAAGGGGTCCTCAGTGTTCAGGAAAGAAATATAGGTTGTAAAAGCATGTGCCTTTTGAAAATGGTTCAAGAAGTTTAACGGTGTTGGAATTCCTAAGTGAATTGTAAGCAGTAGTGGATTGGAAATTAAATAATTGAAGGAGGCAAATGATGCCAATTTTCTTGTTGCCTGAAATTGTTTCAGACTGCATAGTGAGCCCATCTATTGTGTTGTGATGTTAGGATAGCAAGCTTCTTAAAGAGAAACATAGCAGTGGATGTTGTAACTGTTGGAACATATGGGATACCTTAGAAACAAAAGGGATATGTCCCTAATAAGGTGGTAGGTGATAGTGAGGAATCTTACGTTGATGCATCTATCGCACATCTGGTCAAAATAGAATAAATGATAAGTATTGGTATGCAATGCGCATTATTTTAGGGTGTTCACTAATAAAACTGAAGCGTAAGCAAGAGCAGGGATGCAGGTTATTTAAGCAGAAGAGGAGGATCCAGGAGTGAAACTAAAATGCTGAGAAAGATTAATTGTAATTGTATGAATTTAGATCAAGTAAGTCTTGGTGAAGGGCCTTTAAAATAATGATTAAAATTGACTGGAAGGCACAGGCTTTTGCAAAATTGGATTAAAAGTAAAACGGTAGACCATTTGTTAATGGGGCAAAATGAAAATATTGGTAGTAGTGGAGCGGGGCCCGACCATCCAGCATGATTGTTTGGAAGAGGAAAATATACTGTGATGTAAATATTATATATTTCTGCATTTGTGTTGTTAAGTCTTCGTGGAAAGACGCATGGAAAATAGGGCAAAACGAAAGTGAGTGGTGGTATAGAAAGTTGTGATAATGTAGATAATGGATTTGTAAAAACAAGCAACACGGAGTGCATAGCATTGTGCGTAGCAAAGAATGAAGTGTCGAGTTTAAAAAAAACTGAGCCATTACTGTGTATAACAGCATGACTGAATATCATTACTTTAGGGAGATTTTGATACGGTACTAGTAAAAGTAAGTCACTGAACAAGGTAAGCAAAGCAGTAGAAAGCATATATTTCAAATTGAAAAATGTTGCTGTGATTTTTGAATGGCCTCTTAAGGAAACAGGGGAGATTTAAATCAGTAGGATTAGAAGGATGTCAGCATGTGGACGTTCACAGAGGAGAGCAGGTGTTACAAATGAAGGGAATAGAAACAATAGGAAGGAGGTGGCCAGCACCATGAAGATAGAACATGAACCATAGTTGTGTGTTACATTGTCGTGGATTGTAGCCAGGACAACTGTAATTATGTGACAGGGGAAGAACAAATTCTGTGGCAGGGGAGGACCAAATTATGTAGGAGGGTTGACTAAAATATAGGTGCTGTAATGCGTCATATTGTTTTTATTACATTACTTGATTATGTTGCCATTTTTGAACATGCTAACACTCACTGTGTAAAGATTACACATTATTATCAATTCAACACCCATATATTTTAATAAGCAACTGAAGAGTGAACATTTAACCTTGGTGAGGGAGTTTTCACTGTGGGGGAGCATGTGTAGCCACATTCTAGTAACTTTTGGTCTGTTTGAGGTAGAAACAAAATTTAGCATTTGTTAAAATCTGCTGATAGGGACGCCCTTGAGCACGGACGCACTTTGGAAGCTACAGCGGCACTTACTAGGACTTGTGCAAACCACTCGCCGCACCCGCTCCGCGGGTGCCGCATCGCCCCTTGGACACCGGGATACCGCCGAAGGACTGCAGCAGGCTACCGGGTGAGTGTGGTCAGCGGGGCTGCGAGCGTGCAGGGGACTCCATTGCCCAGGAGTCCCTGCAAGACCATCTTCCAACTTCCGGTCCGCTCTCCCCGCTGCCACGCCCCCCTTGTTCTACCCGGCCACCTACTTATTTTCCCAGCACTCCCGCAGCGCGGGACGCAGCCCGGGGCTAAGACCGGGCAAAGAGCGGGCCGTTTGAGGCCGTTCGAGGACGGCAGCGGACAGCCCTGGCCCACCCCCCTTGCTACTCCTACCCCGCCTGTTGTTCTACCATTGTGTTAAGTTAGGCCAGCTTAATAGAGGCAACTTATCTAGCAGGGTGTGTGAGGGCACAAACTCTATCGTAAGCACTATGAGCACTAGGATGACACGTAGCAAGGCCGCCAAAGGTGGTGCACAAGTTAGTGGTCCTATGGATGACTTCATCACTCGCACTAATATAGCTATTGATGAAGAAATATCCAAACTCCAAACTCGGGTATCCCTAGAACTGGCAGCCGCACGTAGGTTGTCCGAGGTAATGGCCCATTCGAAAAAATCATCCCTAGGCCATATAGCCTCTGCTGTCACCCTTGCTCGCCCTGTTCGCCCAAATAGCATCATAACTCAGGCTGATTTACATCATCCCCCGATTACTCCCTCTCTCACTCCGCCCTTAGAGCAAACACGCCCTTTAGAAGAGCTAAGTTTCCCTGCACTTCCCCATATTCAGTCCCCCACCCCTAACCCTCCTGCCCAAGTAATTCCAACTACTTCCTGTGCTAGTGGCGCGCAACCCAAAAGAAAACGCCAATCACGCTCAGCCTATTCCCGCAAAAAGGCTAAAGTGGCAGTTTCCCAACATCTCACAATGGCTAATACTCAGGCATGTACTGCCTTACCTGAGGGTCCCTTAAGATCACAGCCAGTATGCCAAAAAATGGGAGAGGGCCTAGCTACCATCACCCCAGAGGTTGAGGGGTCGCAGGCGCAGGACCAGGGACAAAATGAGAAGGAATTCATAGACCAAGTCTGGGAAACACTAAAAAAACTTCTCTCACCACTCGACTTAAGATTGTCTAGGATAGAAAACAATCTACTCGAGATGGAGAAGAGCATTATTGCTCTGGCCACTCTTGGCCTGAGAAATCTTGAAAATCAGGGCGTGTCCTTATCCGACCCACAATTGCCAGCTCCTGCGGTACAAGCTGAGCAGCACCCCGTTCCAGTACCTGCTCCTGCAAGGCCTGTTCCCAAGCCGAGGACGGTGGCTGTGGATCAAATTTCCACGACCGCTAAACCTCAGGCTTCCGAACCGCAGGCTCCTGCACGGAATTCTAAGCCGCAAAAAACAAATCCAAATTTGGTACCACCTACTAGACCCCATTCTACTGAAACCCAGGGCCCCCGCCCAAAAGAAAATTTCAGAGGAGGCTATATAGATCTTCCTCCAGAGGCCAATGAATATGTAGTTGTGTTGACAGGTGTCCCTGCCCTCGGCACTGACCAATACGAAAACCATTGGTCATTGAAAAACAAAACAATGCACTGGCTTAGCGTTAACAGACCAGCTCCTAATGGCATGAGAAGCCGGGTAACGATGGTCCGTAGAATACCCTGGGTGGGCCCAACAAAGAAATCTAAGCAAGGGGATTGCGTAGTTGTAACTTTTGATGACCCTCATACGGCACGCCATATTTGTTCTTGGCCAACTAGCGAAGAATCCCTTGTCATCCCGAGGCCGTTATCCTACTTTTACCCTCCACGCCAAGTACATACCCAAGCGGATAACTGGTCCTTGGTGCAGCACCACCCATGGAACATCCATCCTACGAGGCCAATGGACACCCTTTTACATTGGAATGGCCTTTCAACATACAACAGATTTGGAGGCCTGGAGGAGGTCGATTGACTTTTTGCGCCCCCCGCTTCCTCACAATTAGAAAAAGCTTCGTCTCCCATGGACACAGAAATATCTGGAAATCAAACTTACAGCCCACAAAATAACGATGGCGGGTTCCTGACCCGCACGCCACGTGTCTTGGATCTGACTAAATCGGCTACTCCAGATTGTATAAGGATGGAATTATGGCCAGACAGCCACTGCCTGACCCCACCTCCTCCCGCTCAATCCAATCTAAGGGAGATCAAGCAGCCAGGCAGTGCTGCCCCCACTGAACTTTATCGGACTAAGATCCCCCCAATACTAACTATCCCGGATGAAGAAAACTCTTCCTTACCCGCTCACGTTCCTAAAATCTCTCCACCCGGTGAATCCTCACTGAAGATCTTAAGCTGGAATGTGGCTGGCCTCGAACGTAACCTTGACAACCCGGAATGGAACACCTTCCTGGCACCCTACGACATTTGTTTGCTACAGGAAACATGGTGCCAGGTACCTAGACATAGAGCGGGTTTCTCGACCTTCTACGTCCCGGCTGTTCATCATCAAGGTTCCAAAGGACGCCCGTCCGGCGGTCTCCTTATTTGGATCAATATAGCTCTAGACCTCAGCGTTCTCCAAAGACCTACTGAATCTCCTGACCTCCAATGGCTAACACTCCATCACAAAGGGGGAAGGAAGCTAGAACTATTTAATATCTACTTAAGGGACAGCAGGAATGGAGGATCTCTAACCTCACTAGGTTTAAGCAACAACCTGGCTGCCTGCGACGCTGACTCTCTCGTCCTGCTGGCAGGCGATTTTAACTGCTGTTTTGAGCCCTTAGCTAAAGAAGATATTCTGGACACTAATGAGGAGGATAATAGGAGGGGAATCCCCATCTTGAACCTTGACCCGATCCCGAAATGGACACAAAGGGTGATCGATATAAACGCTCTCTGTATGGAGTATAATTTGAGAGCAACAAATGGGCGTTCTAGGTCAGATCCCATGGGTGCCCACACATATAATAGGATGGGCCACTCTTCCAGGATTGACTTTGTCTTGCTCAACTATACCCTCTGGTCATACCACCAAGACATGGAGGTTATAGAAACCTGTGATAGCGACCACAACCCTCTTGCTGTAACCATTTCTGTTCCCTGGCACCAGGGCTCTCAAAAAACCACCAACCAGATATGGAAATCCTCACGTGAGATCCTCCCCTCGAACTGTGGGAGACGTCTCAAATGGGCAAGAGTCGCAGCAGATGAGGCACGGATGACACAAGCTGAAACCATCCTACTACAGGCTGAATCCAAGTTTGGTGCTACAAACGGTGATAGTAAGAAGTTCTTATCACTATTTTTAGAGACAGTAACAGCATTAAGTGGGCTATTCACCATCTCGAAACCCAGCGCCAGTAGCGCTGCAAAAGGCGTCCCGAGAGCAAATGGAAAGTGGTTCACAGCGAATTGCCGAAATGCTAAGAGTGAACTCGTGGCCGCAGTAAAAGGGAAAGACCAAGCTGTCATCAGGTCTGCAAGGAAACTCTACAGGAAATCTGTGACTGAGGCCAAGCGGTCATATGACTACAATTTTTGGCGTGATCTAACGGAGGCAAGTACAAGGAAAGATGCCAAGGGGTTTTGGGACTTGCTAAGGTCAAGAGACAAGCCCATAGATCATCAACTGACTTGTAACATCCCTGGCGCTGCCTGGTTTGCCCATTTTTCGAACTTGTATACAGTGCAAACAGGGCCCCCTCAACCAGACCCGCTACCACGGCTCAGTTCCACAGTCCTCCCACCAAACGAAGTTGCATTCACCGCTGTAGAAGTAGAGAAGGCAATTAGTTGTATTGTTCCCAACAAAGCAGCAGGCCCGGACGGGATCCCGGGCGACCTGATAAAAAATAATCCCCCATTTTGGAGCAGACTAATTGCTGCACTTCTTAATGAGGTTATGTTGGGGGGATCTTTCCCTGACTCTTGGAGGGGCGCTGAAGTCGTCCCCATTTTCAAGAAAGGCAACAGGGAAGACCCAGCTAATTACCGCCCCATCAGTTTGTTGGACACAACGCAAAAGGTGGCGGGGAAAGTGGTACTGGGCAGGATTCTGGAGTGGGTGGACGACAACCAGATATTATCTGATTTCCAGGCGGGGTTTAGATCAGGGACAGGCACCGTCGAGCAGACTTTCCGCCTTCTAATGCTCTATTGGAAGGTAGTGGTGCTAGGAGGAGGCAGTTTATACCTAGTCTTTATAGACTTGAAAACGGCCTTCGACCTGGTCCCACGAGCATTACTGTGGAAAGTCCTTGACGGTCTAGGTCTACCTCCCTACCTTCTGGCCTTATTGATAAAATTCCATGCAAACAACTTTGCTCAAATCAGATGGGGTGCCCAGGGAGAAAAAACACCGTGTATCCCAGTAGACAGGGGCGTCCGCCAGGGGTGTGTGCTTGCCCCCACTCTGTTTTCGCTATACGTAAATGGAGTGGTGGAGCATCTTTTACAACATCCTGCAGATGCACCATCCCTGGCCGGAAGGAAAATCCCGACGCTCCTGTTTGCGGATGACACCCTCCTGATTTCGAAGTCACCCATAGGCATACAGGCGCTACTTAACAGCTTTAAGGCCTTCTGTGATACCAAGGGCTTAGCAATAAATATTGGCAAGACCAAATTTCTTGTCCTCAACCCCCCGAAGAAAACTGTTAAACCCCCCACTCTAGACTCTGTTCCATTAGAACGGGTCAAAGAATTTGACTATCTAGGCATACGCCTCTGTGATAGTATGAATTGGAAGGCCCACCACCAGAAAGTGTTTCTAACCCACAAGAGGGTTGTTGGCGCTTTACTTAAAGAACAACGCGCCTCTTCCACAAAACCGATCGGGGCACTTCTTGACATCTATAGGGCCAGGGTTGTGAGTGCAGCATTGTATGGCGCAGAACTTTGGGGAACCCAGAGAGTGGACACTTTGGCCCACCTAGAAAATAAATTTCATAAAGACTTGATGAGGTTACCCCAGAGCACTCCTACAATCCCACTCTTGCTCGACGCAGGTACCCGCCCTATCTGCGAGCAAGCTAAACTACGCCCCTTACTACTGTGGTCCAGAATTTGGAACGTTCCTGAACTCCACAGCTATGCGGATGCCCTAAAAGATGTCTTGTCCCATCCTGGCTGGCACAAGATCGCCTGGCTTAGAGAGGTTAAGAAGGCACTTATCTTGCTTGGTCTAGGATATGCGTGGGAAAATAAAACCGCACCTCCCAAACAGGAATTGAAGAAGGCCTATTGGTCTTGGGTTGATAGCGAGAGACTGGGTAAATCAAACCATCCAAAAACTGTTGCCAACTTCCTGATGGTTAAATGTAACCCCTCCAGAGAAGCTTATATGGACCTGATCCACAGTCCTTATGATAGGGCTTTATATTTTAAATTCAGGGTTGGGGTTCTGCCTTTATGCCAGTTCACTTCTACCTGGAAACCACCCTTGCAAACTGTTCCCGACTGCCCATTTTGTGAGCTGAAAACAGAATCCGTTGCACACTTTTTATTTGAGTGTCGAGCCTATCTGGCTCCCAGACGGAGGTGGTTGAAGCCTCTTTTCAGGAGCCTAGGAACCCGTTCACACCTGGAAGCTTTGAGAATACTGCTCTCAGACACAAGACCCTTTTTTGCCATCTGTTTGGCAAAATTCCTAGGATGGGCTTGGCGTATAAGAACCACTAAAAAACTGATGATCCAATAACGTCTCCCCCTTTTTAACATGTTTTTCTTGTCCAAACGGACAGATTTTTTTAAGAGGCACAATGAATTGTAAGTTGTTTGTTCGATAATTGTTTTATACTGTGATGTTTTGCTTTTATGATATGTTTTTATATATCGAAATAAAGCGTACTACTACTACTACAAAATCTGCTGATAATGCAGCATATTATGGAATATGTTGCAAATGGAGAAAATCCTTATTTATGTGGAAAACACAGAGGCTGCATAATTGTAGTGGCCGTTGTTATGCCTCTTCAAACGATGCCTTGCTGCAATAATTTGGATTCAGTGTTACTTACAGATACAACATTTTAAACATGAATTAAATGTGTTTTCATTAAAATAAGAAATGCAAATCAATTGATAAATGTGACTGTATTTAAATGTGAGTGGGGGGTAGTTGTCAATGGTGCTACTGGAGTAGGTGCTCCTAGGCCTTACTGTATTATGGTGCACTGTTTCCCTTTAGTAAATGTTAGAAATGGGATCTCTGGCTCGCTTAGGCTGGCACCAAAGCCATGCAGAGACCACCACTCTAGTCAAGGCAAGGTAGTTGCACGCCAAAGATAACCCCTGCTCACCCCCTTGGTAGCTTGCCACGAGCAGTCAGGCTTATCCCGGAGGCAATGTGTAAAGCATTTACGCAACATGCACACAGCAACAACATACTAGGCACACCACAAAAGGAACTCCACACAAGGTTATATCAAAAATAGCCTTTGTATTATCATAAAACACATTAGAAGAGTAATCACACAATATACACTGTGCCAACTTGCACTGGGTAATATTTACAGGGGATTGAAAACACATGACAGGGCCACTTGGACCACTGTCAGAACCATCACTTAGTAAAGATAGTAAATGTAGAACATATAATAAACATAGAACACAGCCAGTAATTACTGGCAAACACTGCACTCAGCATCATCCTGTAACATAAATCATATTATGCACAGTATCACATTTAGGCTTGAAATATATTCTGCGCCAAACTCATAAGCCTAAACATATTAGACCATAACCTCCTAAGCATAACTCATGTTAAAAAATAATCTCACTAGCATAAACCACAGTAGGCAAATAACCTCATACCTGAACTATAGTAGAGAATAGCTCAAACATAAACACAGTATACAAAACCTTGTAATCATAAAACCACATTTGAGGCATAAATCAGGGTGCGTAAATTATTTCAGATAAATCACATTTCCTAGCACCACATAAATCACATTAGCACATACCCTCCAAATAAAAACCATTGGAAAGGCATAAATCACATTAGGGCCTGGCAACCTACAAACCTAACAGTCTCTCTGGCCAACTGGCCTTTTCAAAGGGGCTCGAATGCTCTGTGCCCAAAATGTCAGGGTGTGCTGCCAATGCAGCAATATCCAAAAGCGCGTCATTGCGCTGGGGGCAGGAGTGAATCTCACTCCTATCTCTCACAAAGATGCCTCCAAAGAACTGTGGAATAAACGTAGCAGCTGGCACTAAGTGCTGCGCAGCCGTGAATCACACATGAAGGCCTGGCCCCACTGTGCCCTTTGAACAAATATGCAATTACGCCAGGAACATTGCAGATGCCCGCGCTGGTGCGGTGCAGCTGTGAATCAACAAAGTACAGGGGTCTTCTTGGCCCCCACTGGGGCCCTACAACTAAAATGCCCCTAACGTTGCAGCTGCCTTCCGCATGCAGGGCAGCTGTAGACAAATGGCAACAAGGGGGGAAAGCACGGGCCCGCTGGGCCCTTTAACAATAATAATGCCACTCATTGGAGCGACACAGGCTTGTAAACTAAACATGCCCAACGTTGGAGCGGCCCGCAACGACAGGTCCGCTCAGGAAAACAGGCATGGGGCCCTCACTTGGCACCACACTGCACCTCTTGAGCCCCCACTCACCGGGACTCGCTGGGCGGCTTCACTCTGTCTCCACTCGTGGCGCGGGGGTTCCCTCGCTTTCGGGAGCCCCACCGATCAGCTGCAGCACCTCTCCTCATGTGGCGTTCTCCTCCTTTACCCGTTCCCCCTTCCTGAGACCAGGACTTCAACAGGGAGCCTGCGAGGCGCCGGGCGGCTTCGGTGGCGGGCAGTGCTGCCATTGGCCGGCCAGCTGCTTCTGGAATTGGACCCGCCCGGAGTCAGGTGGACGCTGCCTGGCTTCCGGGTTGGGAATAACGATCGGGCCTCCCTCTTAAATTAAAAATATAAAGCGGGGTGGACACCTGCTATTAAAAGGAAAAAGCAAGGCAACATGCGGGGTGGTACCCGGTATTAAAGTAGGAAGTAAATGCGACATCAAAGTGGGATGGGCACCCGCCAATTACCATGGCAATGCAGGGGAATCCCTACGAGGGGGATTCCCTTTAAAAGGGCGACAGCTCAGCACTGTGCAGCCCTCTCCTCTACATGGGAAAATAAAAGGAAAACAAGAATAGCACTCTCAGGGCGCAAAATGCAGAACAAGCTCCTCCAAGACCTGGGGGATCACAAGCAAAGTAAAAGGTCCCAAAAAGTCTTTAGAGAGGAAGGGGCAATGCAGGGCCCAGGGAGGTAAGACCTCATGGCAGCCCCCCTGGGACCCAACAGCAGCACGCCCTGGCAGGATTCTGGAACAAGAACTGAACAACATCATGGGATCACAGCCCCTATATTTAGATCACACAATCTCTTTGTCTTCAGTGCCGGGCTAGGGGAACCAGATGCAATTGGTTCAGGGGGAATTTGGAGCACTTTTATTTTTCAAGCTCCTCCTCCCCTTTGTCAGGTGGGGGCTAGGTGATCAGACACACCACAGGGGCGGAGCCAGCCTTCACTAGGGCAGGCACCATCCTATTCAGAGTCAGGGGATAACCTCTCCCACTACTCTTAGTCCAGATGTCCTATTCAGCGCAGACTCATCCTGCCCCTCCTGGAGCCACACATACCTCCCAGCTCCTGTCACTCACAAGCCAGACATGCAATTCACATCAGGCAGGCAGACACATAGCACACAGAAATGCCAACTTCTAAAAGTAGCACAAAAAGGGGGATTTACCTATGCCTCTGTGAACAACAATGAAAAGGACATTTAATGTTGAACAAAGGGGAACCACAATTAGTTAGTTAACCCAGACATTTATTTATGTCATTGACTTGTTTTGTTGTGTGTTTCACATTTAAGGGCGAGGAAAATGCATTGTGAACTTCACTTTAAGCCAAACACGAATTTTTAGAAGGAAAAAGCAAATAAGACAACATACAATGCAATTAATGTGTAGAAAAACGTAAATAGACAAACCATACAAATGTGCTCTTACAAAAAATGTTATCAACAGTCATAAAACCATTATCAAAAAACAGTACAATGGCGATGTTATTAAGTCAATTTAAATCAGTGCCTGATTTTAAATCAGGCACTCAGTCATTCATGCTTGTCAAAAAATTGATTGTTTTGGCTATCATTCCTGTTGCTAATAATATAAACGATTGCAATAATATCGTAACAGGTTTTTGGGTTGTGTAGTGAATAGTACTTACCCCCTGAAATTTAACGCATTGACTTAATAACATCGCCATTGTACTGTTTTTTGATAATGGTTTTATGACTGTTGATAACATTTTTTGTAAGAGCACATTTGTATGGTTTGTCTATTTACGTTTTTCTACACATTAATTGCATTGTATGTTGTCTTTTTTGCTTTTTCCTTCTAAAAATTCGTGTTTGGCTTAAAGTGAAGTTGACAATGCATTTTCCTCGCCCTTAAATGTGAAACACACAACAAAACAAGTCAATGACATAAATAAATGTCTGGGTTAACTAACTAATTGTGGTTCCCCTTTGTTCAACATTAAATATCCTTTTCATTGTTGTTCACAGAGGCATAGGTAAATCCCCCTTTTTGTGCTACAATAGGCCCTACCTACCCTCTTCCCTACAGGGCCAACCCCCCAACTTCTAAAAGTGGCATTTCTAAAATAACCACAATAAATCTGCGCACACCATTGCGCAGCATTTATTCACACAATTTCATATATTCCAGACTTGACAACACTGCTCCTCTCATAACAGGAATCACCACTGACACACACTGATCTGGGAATCCCCCATGCATTCCTATGGGAGGGCAGGCCAACCTTACAAATGTAAAACAGAGAGCGCACACACTTTACACTGGACCACAGTGCTAAAGTGCCCAGAGGCCTAAAACCACCAATACCAGGACGCAGAAAAGGCAAAAAGTTTAGGGGTGAACCTGCCAAAAAGGGCCAAGTCCAACAGTAAACAACTAACGCAGAGGATATATAAACAGCATTTCCTTGTTCCCATACGGATCAACAGTACCTTTACCAATGAAATTATTGCAGGAGTAAGATGTGTGAAATGCAAAGTAAGCAAAGAACAGGGGCTGGCGGAAGTAGTTTAGTTGGAAAGGTAGACAGATGTGTGAAAGTACAAAGAATGGGGTGATGCAGGAGGAGGGAGCAATGTGGCGCACATGGGGATTAGGCGTTGGTAAGGGTTAACATTGACACATATCAGAGAGGAGAAACAGAAACGGTCTACTGAGTTTGACAATACAACTTAAAAGGAGTTATGGAACACACTTTGGAACACTAGGAACACAGCGCACCAAGTTGTTTCAAGGAAGACACATAGGCAAGAAAAAGATAGTGTTATTACAGTAAACAGGTTTTGGACAGAAAAGCGTGAATGTCCGATAACGCTTTTACAACACATTTAAAAGAAAACCTCTCAAGTGGTACCTGCACGCCTATGTAAAAAGACTGCGTTTGATGTAACCATCAATTCAAAATCTTGTTAGCGTGCAAGAAAGCAATACAAGGACCCTAAAGTTATAAAATGTGTCATTGCGTCTCAATGCATGCATCGTTATACATATTGACCTGAGAAGGATGAAGGACTGAGATGAAATGTAGACACATATTTTTGTATTTCACGTTTGAAAGTGGGTTAAAAAAAGCGAGAGGATGGGAATATCACATCTTTGTGGGTTCTAGCATTTGAAAAGGTGCTTAGCACAAAACGGACCCTTCTGGGCTTCAGGACTCCAAAGTCCATATTCCAGTGCCAGGAGGTGGAGGCGGAGCCCTGCCTGTAGCGCTTCTTACCGAATTCTAGAGTCCCGCTGAGCGGGATACAAAAAGACCGTGTGGTGCTTGAGAACTCCTAAATCTATGATCCAGCACCGCGTTCTAGAGTCCCGCTGTGAGGGCGCACAGTGGTGCAATGAAACTTGAGGGGGTCCCCTGCAAAGTACATGAATGGGGCACCCCAGGCTCGGACCCAGTCAGGAGGTTGCTGCCCGTGCCGGAGGCCCCCCGCGGGACATTTGAAAGAATTTGGGGTACCTGGGCCAGATGCATTTTGGTGGGCTCCAGAGTTGCCAACTGTCCCGGATTTGCAGGGACATTCCCTGCAAGTTGGAGACTGCCCTGGGGAACTTTGTTGCAGAAACTGTTCATCTTTATGACACACAGGTACACAAACAAGAACTTTCTATCTGCAGCCGCCCTATGCTGCAAAGTGTCCCAGGATTTTTTTTCAAATATTGGCAACTATGGTTTACTGTTCAGCTTTGAATTTATGATCCCATTTCAGCTCTTTCATGCCCTTAGTGACTATGTCACTGATAATAGCACACTCTTCCAAATTAAAATTGTGTTTACATCTAATATTCAGAGATAGTGAACTGCGATTTCAATATTATAACAGCAGCAGCTCACTAATATTACAGCAAATAATCTCTGACACCCTCCCACTTATATGTGAGATCCTATTTGGATCCAAAAGAAACTTTCTTATGGATGCTGCATGAAACAAATACTTTCTCTGCAAAATGTCTGTAATAGACTCTCACACATCAAACATAAACATAAATTAAAGGAAAACGGGATTTAAAATAATCTTTTTAAGAATAATTCAATGTCATCAGGGCAAGACTCTCTGCAGAGCAGAGCTGTCTCTGTCAGGGCCCCCTTGAAAGGCTGGGGCTCTGGGCCAGAGCCCACTTTGCTCCTGCCTTAAAACGTCTCTGAACCACTAAGCAGCCCCTCGCAGCGCAGGGGGTGCGGGGGCTAATTTTACGCCACAGACGTGACCCGGGCAAAGACTACGCCCGTCTGAGCCCAACCAGGGCCAAATAAGGCTCAGGCACCCCCTTTCATGCTGAAACAAGCATTTGCAATGCAATAGGTCTCGCATTGGGGAGAGTTTAAGTTATTAGCATTGCAAATGACAATGTCTTTTATTTGTGTTAAAAACCAAAACATAAATAAAAGACATTGTCATTTACAATGCAAATAGCTCAAACTTGCGTAAATGCGAGATCTATTGCATTGGAAATAGTTGTCTGTTATTGCATCTAGACGTGTTCCCAGGTTTACTATTTGAAAATGAGCAGAAAACAATGAAAACGTATCATTTAAGGAAGCCATTAATCTGAGGGAGCAGTCATTGATGCTCTGTTTAACGCTGCTGATGCATTATCAAAGTCTCAACAGGAAAAAAAGTTCGCAAAAAGCTCAGAACAGCATCTTAACATAAGATTTAACTCGTGTGATTGCAGCTAACAATATTATAACAATGGCATTATAGGGGACTGAACTGAACCTAAGATCCTTTGATGATAAACATTATCACACAGTGAGCACATTAACCTATGGGGCTGTCAGTCTAGCTGTAAAGAGTTCTCAAGCACCTATTGACACATAACTTTTGTTTCCTTAACAGCATCAGTGCTGCAGCAATTCATCCCGGCTGCTGCTCTTTCTGAAATCCCATTGTTCATGACGAGCTGAGCTCGTCATGAGCATCGAAGGGGTTAACTTCATTAAGATATTTTAAAAAATGCAGATGTTGTCAGCATGGACTCCTTGTGGACGGATCAGATCACACTGGTGAACCACATCTGAATATCAGTAAGGCCTGGTCTGCTCAGGCCCCCTGCTCCGGTCTGCATGCATTAATGGGCGGGCCCAGCAACAGACTGGTAATGACACCTCTGCCGTGCATTTGGGGAAGGGGGGGGTAACAGAGTCCCTTCTGCCACCAGCTACAGGCCTCCAGAAAGGCCGACTATCATGTTGCCAAGAAAAGCGGGCCACTGTCGCAGCTCCAATGCCAGCCCATTACCCACCCTCTATCCGACCCCATCTAGAGCAACGGTGGCCCTTCCATTGTGGTATATCCAACAGACGCACCCCGATTCATGGGGGGGCTAATAAAAATTTCAGAGGGGGTTAATTCTTCCAGCAATCGGCAGATTGAAGATGCAGGGGCTCTAAGAACAACAAAGCCTCGTTAACAAGTAAATGATCTTTGAAAGACCTGTGAAGTACTCAGGTGCGGGTGTGTGTGTGCCCGGGAAGTTGCCTCAGTCTGGGCGGACACACACGATGGGGGAGGGGGGGGGCTGAAGCCCTTTGAGCCCAATGGGTGTTGCGCACCTGCAATTAGGCAACCCATTCGCTGGGAAAAACACAGAGCAAGCAGTTCCATACCACCCACACTCAAAGGGCAGATTATGGTGGCCACATACATCCCTCGGGAAGGACCCGCCCCCAAGAGCAAACCAGCATTCACAAGCAAGCTCAGCAGCGAAGAGTCAGGAGAGCAAGCGATTGGTGAACGTGGGACATGCAAAAAAAACATAAAATGCCATAGTCCGTGTAACATGGGTAGGAGTCCCCCAAACCGGTCAGTCATATTTCAGCACAGAGGAGTCTTTTTCTGTTAAGCCTTTAAAGTCATGCAAATAAAGCAGTATTTTAGTGATTCACTTGGCCAGCTCCCTGAAACCCTAAGATCGAGGCAGCCACTCATGCAGGATCCAGACCAGGTTCAAATCAATGGCCAGGGCCGAAGATGAAATGGAGGTGTACAGCGCTGCTCTAATCTTGTCCACGAACACAAAGGGACGCACGCGCCTCACGTGGGAAGGCGCTGCTCATAGAGAAGGCTGCGCAAGGCAGCCTCTCTCTACTGCTGGTCCTGCTAGGATTGCAGAGTACCGCGTTTTGTCACAGATCATGTCAACATTTATAATGCAGCATTTCCAAGTATAAAACTAGGTGGGGTGGAGAGACAGTTCATTCCTGGAGCCGAGGTGCAGGAACTGGTCCCATAAATCTCTTGTACAAAACTGGCAGCTCTGGCCGTTAGGCTGTTCGGAGCTCAGGCGGAACGGCATTCCGGAACGTTTGTTCCAAATCAATCAATCAATCAATCAATCAATCAATCAATCAATCAATCAATCAATCAGGGATTGGTAAAGCGCACTACTCACCCGTGAGGGTCTCAAGGCGCTGGGGGAGGGAAAAAGCTGGGCTGCTCCTGTCAGTCGAAAAGTCAGGTCTTGAGAGCCCGTCTGAAGGTCGGCAGGGTTGGTGAGTGTCTTATTTCTACCTGGAGGGTGTTCCATGCTGTGGCTCTGGTGTAGGAGAAAGCTCTCCCTCCAGCTCTGCTTCGGTGGATACGGGGGACCTCTGCTAGGGCGAGGGCAGCTGAGTGGAGGTTTCTCTTGGGTGTGTGGAAGGTCATTCGGTCGTTGAGGTACTTGGGTCCGCTGTTGTTGAGGTATTTGTAGGTGTGGGTGAGTAGTTTGTAGGTGACCCTCTTTTCGACGGGGAGCCAGTGGAGTTCTCGCAGGTGTGGGGTCATGTGTTCGTGGCATCCCTAGGATGAGTCTGGCGGCTGCGTTTTGGATGGTTTGGAGTTTGCTTAGTATGGATCTGTTGATTCCGGTGTAGAGGGCGTTGCCGTAGTCGAGCCTGCTGGTGATAAGTGCATGGGTGGCAGTCTTTCTGCAGTCTTGGGGAATCCACTTGATAGTCTTGCGTAGGATCCGGAGGCAGTTGAAACTGGTGGAGGAGATGGTGTTGATTTGGCAGTTCATGGAGAGGGAGGAGTCGAGGATTATGCCAAGGCTCCAAGCGTGGTCCGTAGGGGTTGGTGGGGGTCCGAGGGTGGAAGACCACCAGGAGTCCTTCCATGCAGCGAGGCGTGGTCGAAGATGAGAACCTGGGTTTTATCGGAGTTGAGTTTGAGGCAGCTGTCTTTCATCCATGCGGCCACAGTTTTCATTCCTTCCTGGAATCTGAGTCTAGTGTCCTCTGGGTTGCTGGTGAGGGAGAGGATGAGCTGGGTGTCGTCAGCATAGGACACGAGGCGGAGGCCGTGCTGCCTGACGATGGTGGCGATGGGGGTCATTTAAATTTTGAATAGAGTAGGGCTCAGAGAAGATCCTTGTGGGACTCCGCAGATGATGTTGGTGGGTTCGGAGAGGAAGGGGGGAGCATGACCCTCTGTGTTCTCCCGGAGAGGAAGGATCGGATCCAGAGAGGGCGTCTCCCTGAATTCCTGCGTCGTGGAGCCTGGTGGTTAGTGAGCGGTGAGAGACGGTGTCGAAGACTTCAGAGAGGTCCAACAGGATGAGATCTGTGGTATTTCCCTGGTCGATAATCAGCAGGTAGGGAGGAGGATTTGCAGTCCATTCATTTCCCCAGTCTCAATCAAACAATCATCATGGAGGAGAATGGATACTTGTAACTACTTAACCGTAGGTTGAGATGAATCACCCTCATAAACGCAGTGTCTGAAGTGCGGTGTATATTTTTTATCCGCCACACACTCGCGTTACGGCATTATCATTTAATGTCCAAAGACGTGCTATATGCCAGCCTCATCCAGAGGCAACCCCTGGTTTCGGTAGTAGTGTCCAGAGAAAAAATAGGGGGGCACCCCAAAACGCAAGCTTAGGTAAAGAATCTAAAAATCAAAAACTTCACCACCAAAGCATTTTAATAGAAAAGGTGAGGTTATGTTATTAAAAGTGTTCTCGGTATAACTTGAGGTCAAGTTATTGGATCTCTTTATACCATAAATTTGACAAAGTCAACATGTTTCTGCTCCATACTGCTCAGCCGGGTCTACGGAGCATTCGTCAGGACAAACATAACATACAACAGGTTGGTTACTTACACAACTTGTGTAGTAATTCAGAAAAAACGTGTTTGTTTTTTACACTTGGTTTCTAGCTTGTTCAGGATTCCTGAAGAGGAAGCAGAGAAAGTTACATTATACATAATGGGGGTGCAGCTATAGCACTGTATTAATTCTCATATTAGAGGTTTATCGCCAAAAATTTGCATTATTTTCAGAAAAGTGGTACTTATTTGGGGACATCTGTGTTAGAGTTACTCCGAGGGTAAAGTCATATTTACAAAATACCTTTCTGTGTAATGGTATATGGGGGTAATCTCTTGTTAGTGTAGCCTTACTGTTATTCATGTATCAGATAACATGACAGTATCTTATTCAGGCTAGTTCCATTGAGAAATGAAATTCAAATTCTGCTCATGGTTTATGTCGAGAATAGTTACGTTGCTTCGGAAAGATCATGTGCAGCGTAGCCCTTTATATCGCCATGTTTGCAGATTATTTGCTCTCTATATGAAAATACATCTGCTTTCAGGGTACGTTTCTGTCAGGGTAACCCTCGTTAGTGCTCTATGTTCTAATCGAAAAGGTATTTGAGCACATGAAAAATTCAGTTAAAGTTACCGCATATTTAAAGTACCCCTGTCTGTTTGAAGCGGGTGCTCGCGGGATGTTTAATTCAACAAAAATATGTACGTGATTGTACTGTTGGTGTTCAAATCGAAGCAAACGCAAAATAATTGCCTTTAAGCTAAAATCGCGATGTTTGCAGATGATTCGCTCTCTATATGAAATTACATCTGCTTTCAGAGTATGTTTATGTCAGGGTAACCTTCGTAAGTGCTCTCTGTTCTAATCGTGAAGGTATACAAACACATAAGAGATCGGTTAAAGTTACCGCATATTTAAAGTACCATTTGTCTAATTAAAGCTGGTGCTCGCGGGATGTTTAATTTCAACCAAAACATGTGCATGATTATACTGTTGAGGTCTAAGTCGACACTGTCAAAAAATGATTGTCTTTAAGCTAAAATTGCAATGTTATGTTATAGTTGGCTTTTTTCTGGTTTATAAAACCGTATAGGCAACAAGATATAATAATAGCACTCAGACTCTTAGCTTATTGCCGAAAAGCTGTCGCTTCAACAGGGGATACTGGGACTCACTGGTCCCGAGCTGATGGAAGCGAGAGAGAAATAGTTATCGGGCATCGGTCTTACCGCTTGTTGCAGCCGCTACACTTGGAAGCGAGACACCATTCTTACCAACACGTGGAAAGGTTTCCGCGTCTTGTGCTTGCTCTGCCCCTGGATACCGGGGGCTCATTTCCTGTTGTTAATTTCAAGGCATGCAAAATAGAAAGCGGACTAGGTTTAGTTCACACACTGTCTACTTTTTTTCGACATAGGAAGCTCGTCGTATTTTCAGAATGTTAAAGAGACTTCTTGTAACAATTAATTCAAAGAGATCTAATGGTAATGGCAATTTAGCGTGGAAACCTTAAAAATAAAAATAAAATAGAGCCTTCACTTTTTTATTTATCTTCACTATGACGAAGTGCCACTTTTTACACCCAAGTATCTATATTCAATAGGGTTTCTTTTGTTGAAACGCTCAACATTAGATTGGGAAATATGTGGTTATGGTCAATCTCGATTTGATAAGCAGTTTTAACTAGAGGGTTGTAGGAAATATCTAAACTTTTTCTCTAGTATCTGTGTGATAATAAGCTGATGTGGCTGTAAAAGAGTTTCTTAAAGTTTCTCAAGGTTCTTATGCAAATTGATGCCACGGAATATTATCATTCAAGCCCGTTATGTGGGTCTTCAAGCGGTCCACCCATCTCTGCTCCTTTTCGAACAGCATTTTCTCTGCATTCGTAGTCTTGTCCGTGAGTGTCTCTAATACTGTCCACCTCAAGTCTTCGCAGTCATGACCGACTTCAATAAAGTGAGAGCATAGTTTTATAGTGTTTTTCTTGAGTCTGATGTTGCTCTTGTGTTCTACAATTCTCGTTTTGATTTTTCTGCATGTCACACCTATGTATTTTTTGTCACATGAGCACCATATCATATACACTACGTGGGTAGAGTTACAGTTCGTATGTTGCCTTTGGGTCCAGCTGAGAGACTCTGTAAGTTCTAATGTTTTGGTGGTGGTTGTGAGTTTACATACTAAACAGGTACCACATGGGTAATGATCGGTAACAGGCCTCATGTTCATATTTGTTATTTGTGTGGATTTCTTTCTTACTTGCACTGGACGGGTATGTACTAACAAGTCTTTGAGATTTTTTGTACGTGTGTTAGCAAATCTGGGTTTTGGCCAGTTGTATTTACCAGTAGCAAGGATACGCCAATTTTTGTTGATCAGTTTTTGTATATCATATGTCGCAGGACAGTAGGTGGTGACACACGTTACTAGGTCAGGGATTGGTTCTTTTCTATTGGATTGGAGCAGGCATTCTCGCTGTTGATTTTTTGCTCTTTTTCGACATCTGGAAATGGTAGTTGGCGTGTAGTCTCGAGCTCTCAGTTTTTGGCTTAATTCTTGTGCTTGTACCTCATAGTCTGTTGTTTTACTGCAATTTCTCTTAAGCCTTAAAAATTGGCTGTAGGGCAAATTGTCCCATAGGGGCTTAGGATGGTAACTTTTATAAGACAGGAGACTGTTTTTTGCCGTTGGTTTTGTATATGTTTTTGTCTCCATTTTGCCATTCTCGATGAAAATTGTCAGATCAAGGAAATCAAGTTGGGTATTGTTCGATGTAAAAGTGAACTTTAACCACTTATCTCTCCCATTGAGCCATTCAATAAATAGACTAAGATCTTTGTCTATGTGCCAGATCAGTAGAATATCGTCTATATAACGTTTCCAGTATAAAATACTGGAAACAAAAGGGTTGGTGTCATTTAGTACAAAATGGCTCTCAAATCGGCTAACATAGAGGCCTGCCACTGAAGGGGCAAAAGCACTGCCCATGGAAGTGCCATGGCATTGCAAAAATAGATCTCCGTTGTACTCAAAATCATTTTCTGTCAGGGCTAGACGGCAACATTCCAGCACAAAATGCCTGGGAGTATTGTGAGTCCAATCTTCCATGAATAGCAGGTCCTCCATCATCTGGAGGGTTTCCTGTTGTGGGAGGCTAGTGTAGAGTGATTCTACATCTAAGCCTACAAGTAACATGGTATCAGGATCAAAGCTTTTGCCAGATATTTGAATTAGTAGATCACGCGTATCTTTCAAATAGGTGGGGTTTTTTTGTACCAAGGGTTTGAAATACTCATCAGCAAATTTGGACAATGGTTCTAATATCGAACCAATACCCGAAACTATCGGGCGTCCTGGGGGTGGAAATTTGTTTTTATGAGTCTTGGGAAGCGAGTAAAAGAACTGTGTTTTGGGTTCTTTAGTTGTCAAATATTCTGCTTCTTTCTTAGAGATCCAGGTGTTCATTACTACTTCATATATCATGATTGCGATGGTATTCTGTAATCTTGGCGTTGGGTCAATCAGTATCCTTCTGTAGAATTTTGTATCAGACAAGAGGGTGAGGCACTGTTGGTGGTATCCTTCTTTTTCTAGGATCACTATGCCTCCCCCCTTGTCTGCTGGTTTGATTATTATCTTCTCATTTTGCTGTAGTTCCTCTAATGCCAAGCGTTCCTTTCTGGTTAGATTCTGGAAAGTTTGTCTTTTATTTTTATCCAGAGTGTCAATTCCCTTCAGTAGTGCCTGTTCGAAGGTTTGTATTTCAATTGGGATAGAGCTATTTGGTGGATTGAATGTGGACTTCTTACGTAGGAAGTGTCGCCCTCATTTTGTACTGGTTCAGCTCCTGAGAAAAAGGCTTTTAATTTCAAAGTTCTGCAAAATTCAGAAAGTTCGCATTTCAATTCGAAGGTGTCAAGGGGAGGAGTGGGGACAAATCCCAAGCCTTTGTTTAAGACTTTGGTCTGATCTTCAGATCTTCGGTATTGGTTCGATATTAGAACCATTGTCCAAATTTGCTGATGAGTATTTAAAACCCTTGGTACGAAAACCCCCCACCTATTTGAAAGATACGCGTGATCTACTAATTCAAATATCTGGCAAAAGCTTTGATCCTGATACTATGTTACTTGTAGGCTTAGATGTAGAATCACTCTACACTAGCCTCCCACAACAGGAGACCCTCCAGATGTTGGAGGACCTGCTATTCATGGAAGATTGGACTCACAATACTCCCAGGCATTTCGTGCTGGAATGTTGCCGTCTAGCCCTCACAGAAAATTATTTTGAATACAACGGAGATCTATTTTTGCAATGCCATGGAACTTCCATGGGCAGTGCTTTTGCCCCTTCAGTGACAGGCCTCTATGTTAGCCGATTTGAGAGCCATTTTGTACTAAATGACACCAACCCTTTCGTTTCCAGTACTTTATACTGGAAACATTATATAGACGATATTCTACTGATCTGGCACATAGACAAAGATCTTAGTCTATTTATTGAATGGCTCAATGGGAGAGATAAGTGGTTAAAGTTCACTTTTACATCGAACAATACCATACTTGATTTCCTTGATCTGACAATTTTCATCGAGAATGGCAAAATGGAGACAAAAACATATACAAAACCAACTGCAAAAAACAGTCTCCTGTCTTATAAAAGTTACCATCCTAAGCCCCTACGGGACAATTTGCCCTACAGCCAATTTTTAAGGCTTAAGAGAAATTGCAGTAAAACAACAGACTATGAGGTACAAGCACAAGAATCAAGCCAAAAACTGAGAGTTCGAGACTACACGCCAACTATCATTTCCAGATGTCGAAAAAGAGCAAAAAATCTACCGCGAGAATGCCTGCTCCAATCCAATAGAAAAGAACCAATCCCTGACCTAGTAACGTGTGTCACCACCTACTGTCCTGCGACGTATGATATACAAAAACTGATCAACAAAAATTGGCGTATCCTTGCTACTGGTAAATACAACTGGCCAAAACCCAGATTTTCTAACAAACGTACAAAAAATCTCAAAGACTTGTTAGTACATACCCGTCCAGTGCAAGTAAGAAAGAAATCCACACAAATAAGAAATATGAACATGAGGCCTGTTACCGGTCATTACCCATGTGGTACCTGTTTAGTATGTAAACTCACAACCACTTTTTTTTTTTTTAACATCATTTTTATTGCATCACCAATATAATTGTACAGACAGTATAACCAAATGTATAATTTCTCCGAAAACAAGACATGGCATTGTCCTTTACACTCCTGTCCGGGAGGTTCGCCCCGTCCTTGGGCGCAGCTCGACCTCCGTTCATTAGTAGTCCTTGTAATACCTTACATCGCTGGGTTGCTTTTTGTGATTTTCGCCCCTCCCCCGCCCCATAATTTCGATCCCCAACAGCCCGCCAATTCCAGCTTCCTCCCCCCCCCCCGTGGTCGCGCTATGCTAAATCACTGCCGTAAGAACGTCTGTTGTGGTGTAGGAAGTACATCCATTCGCTAAGGTGTGTCCCCCGGTAAGGTGACAGGGTTAGCTATATCCAGCCCCTCCTCGCCCTCCTGCTCCTCGTCAGCTGTGTCTCGGAGCGCCTGCACCATCATTTCCCACGCAGTTGCCCTCTCCAGAGCCTTCTCATCATTCGTTCTCCAGGCCATCTGGTATCTCAAGGTGCTCTCACATGCCGCCCACCGCAGGCATTCCCCAAACCATCTTTTATACGTGGGCCCCACTCTCGATTTCCAATTTCTCGTTATCTCCCGCTTAGCCAGGATGAGCCCCAAGTCTATAAATTTGCTGGTAGTCTTATTCCGAGGCGTGTGTGGAAACCAATGGAGGACCCCCACTGCTTTCGTGTACTGGATGTCCCTGTCTGTTGCACTGTTGAGGGCCCTCCCAATTTCCTGCCAGTAGTCACCCAGAGAGGGGCAATCCCACAACATGTGACCCAGGTCCGCCCCGACTGTATTGCACCTGGGGCAAGCAGCATGTTCCACCCCAAAATATTGTCGTATTTTCCCCGGCGTGAGGTACGCCCTGTGAATGATGTAGAAATGGATTAACTGAAACCTGGCGTTTCTCGAGCTCTTCCGTGCGCGCCTCAGCAGCTGGCCCCAGGTCGTGTCAGGGATCTCCAATTGGAAGTCCAGCTCCCATTTGGCCTTCAGAACCGCCAGAGGCTGTAGGGCCTCCTTCAGCATCCTGGAGTACAAGCAGGTGACGGCCTTAAAGGTCCCCGCTGCCATCATCGTGTATTGGCATGCCATAGAGGTGCCCGGTTCCTGCAATCCTTCCCCCCAGTGAGCCTGCATGGCGCCCGTGACCGCTGCATGCAACAAGTAGTCGCCCCTCGGTAGGTCGAACCGCTCCTGCAATTCCTGAAACGGCAGCAGTACCCCATCCTCATACAAGTCGCCCAGCATGTGTATCCCCGCCTCCTCCCATCCCAGCAAGCGCGACCAGTCCCCTCCATGAGGAAGGGCCGTGACCATCCCCAACGGGATTTCAGGAGCATACATAAGGCGGACCCCCGCTCGCTTACGTGCGCGGTTCCAGCAGAGTCGGAACGTGGGCTCCTCAACCGTCAGGTCTCTCACCAGGAGCCTCTGGTGCAGTGTGATGTACGCCAGCACGTGTCGTGGGGTACCTTCAACTCTCGCGTCCTCAGGGCCACTGTAGACTCTCGCGACCTCCTGAGTAAAAATCTGCAGCTGCGCAGCCAGATAATACCCTTCAAAATCAGGCACCGCCAACCCTCCTTCATCCTTGGGGCGTAGCAGAGTATCCAGCGCTATGCGCCTCCTGCCCGTACCCCATAAGAACGCTATGACCAGAGACCTCAGGCGCCGAAAAATAGAACTCGGGACCCACACCGGGAGCGTCCTAAAATAATACAACAACCTGGGCAGGGCCACCATCTTGAGCAGGGAGATCCTACCAGCCAGGGATAGCGGCAGTGTAGACCAGAAATCCATGCTCCCCCGCAGAGCGTTGATACAACGGGTGATGTTACCCTCCAGCAGATCTGCCGGGGTGTGATAGATATAGACTCCCAGATAATGCAGACAGCGCGGTTCCCATCGGAGTTCTTGCGCGGTGAGTGGGCACGGTTCTCCCGATCTCAGGGGGAATAAGCAGGACTTAGGCCAGTTGACCTTCAGGCCTGATAACCGGCCGAAGCGCTCCAATAACCGCCTTGCCCCCTCTAGCTCGGGGCCCGCGTTAGCCAAAAACATCAGCAGATCATCTGCATACAAAGAAATGAAATGTGGCTTGCCCCTATACGATAATCCGGCATAGTGGCGGCCCAACCTGGCCTCCACAGCGAAGGGTTCCATCGCCAGGGCAAACAGGAGAGGAGATAGGGAGCACCCCTGTCTAGTGCCCCGCCGGACAGGGTATTGCCTCGAGATCAGAGCGCCCACCCGGACTCTTGCTACCGCGTCAGTGTACAGGACCTTGGTCCAGTTTATGTATCCGTCCCCCAGCCCGAAGCGCCGCATCACCTCATACAAGTACCCCCATTCAAGACTGTCGAAGGCCTTCTCTATGTCAATAGAGAGAACAAATGGAGAGACGGCGCCTGGCCAGTCTTCCCCCATCAGTCTCGTAAGCCTGCGGATATTGTGGGCGGTGTTGCGCGTCGGGATAAAACCGCACTGGTCCTTATGAACAAGGCCAGTCATGTACCCCAGCAGTCTGTTGGCAAGAATTTTACTCAGGATCTTGTAGTCCGTTGTCAGCATGGACAACGGACGGTAAGAGGATAAGGCCGCCCCCTCTCTGCCCGGTTTTAAGAGCGGGATCATGATGGCTTCACACATGGAGCCCGGGAGCCGACCCCTCGATTGTGCCTCATTATAGACTTCTCGCAGCCGGGGAGCAAGGTACTCCAGATATTTACTGTAAAACTCGATCAGGAGTCCGTCGAGACCCGGGGTCTTATTTCTAGCCATCTGTTTTACTGCGCACCCTATCTCCCCGAGCGTAATGGGCCGACCCAGCTCCTCCGCCTCCGAGTCTTCCACCCTCGGCAGTTGTAGGCCGTCCAAGAACTCGCACAGCTCATCCATCCCCCCTGTTTCACCACTCTCATAGAGACCCTCATAATACGCCCGAAACTTATTCAGTATCCCGGGTTGAGTATGGCAGGGTTCCTCCCCTGTCTCTTGGATCATCATGATCGGCATACCCCTCCTGACTGGGTTAGCGAGCCACGCCAGCATAGACCCCGCCTTATCGCCCTCCGCATGCACCCTCGTCATGTACGCTTTATGATCAAAGCTGCGCAGCCGTTCCAGTTCCACTGCCAGCCCCTCCCTGGCCCCACTAAGCCCCTCCTGCAACTCAGGGTGATTCGGGCGTCCCTTCTCCAGATCCCTCAACCGCGTCTCAGCCTTATCCAAATCATCCAACAAAGTCTTGCGAGCACCAGCCGCGTGTCCAATACAGTGCCCTCGCACCACCACCTTAAACGCATCCCACTCCACCGCCCTCGTGGAGGCCGAGCCACTGTTCTCCTCAAAATAACACTCCATGCATTCTCCAAGGGCCTCCCTGAACAACAAGTCATCCAGGGTGTCAGGTTGCAGGCGCCATGTTGGTACGCAGTTAACGGCCACCATCCAGTTCAGGGACAACATCAAAGGGTTGTGGTCCGACATCGTCCGGGCCAAATATTCCGCCCCTCCCACCGCAGAAAGTACACATGAGGAACACAGAAACGCGTCCAGCCTAACATGTAGATCATGCAATTGCGAGTGAAAGGAGTAGTCCCTAGTAGTGGGGTGTAACGCCCTCCATGCATCCGTGAGGGCCCAACTCTCCTGCCACTCCAGCCTGCGCTTGGCCACCCTATGCGCTGGGGACGCGCGCAGTGGGGGATGGGACCTATCCAAAACCACATCCTCAACCGAATTAAAATCCCCCCCCAGGAGCACTGGCCCCGCCAAATAACCCGCCAGTTTACCTGAGAGTAGGGACAAAAATGCGGGCAAATCCACGTTGGGAGCGTACACACTGCAGAGAGACACTACCCTGCCCCTTAGCCTCCCCTCCACCGCCACATATCTGCCCTCAGGGTCCACCAATGTTTTAGTAACCTGGAAGGGAACCCCCGCTCGTATCCAAATCAGCGCCCCCCTTGCAAAGGCCGAGAACGTCGTGTTGAACAGCTGCCCCCTCCAACGCCTCTGTAGCGCTATCCCTTCTTGCTTATTAAGATGTGTTTCTTGCAGGAACGCTATGTGAACCCCCCTACGCTTGAGGTATGCCTGAACTTTATGCCTGCGTGTCATGGACTGCATACCCCGCACATTCCAGGACACACATTTCAATGCCCCGGTACTAGCCATTCCCCTTCGCACAACCAGACCGAACAATAAAGATCATTGACCTTACTCGCTGCGCGACCACGGACCAACCCACCCACCCTCTCCAAACAGGAAGCCAAACCCCCCCTCCAACAACAACACCCAGAGCAACCCCAACTGCTCTCAATTCCCACCCCCCCAGGACAGGCCCCCCCGCAACTGGAAGTACCCCCATCCAAACCAACACTCCCAACCACCCCTCAAAGAAAGGCAGTAATATTCGCAGTCTCCACTGCGATGACCTTAAGCGCCAGTAGGGCGCGGTTCGATGCGAAACCCACCCCACAATCCCCACACCCCACCCCACAATCCCCACATCATAGCGCCCCGAAACCTCAAGTAACAGTGTTCCGCAGCCATGGGCCGAGCGCCCCGGTGTCCAACCAGCGAGTCCGCTCCACTAGTCCAGATTAACACGCCTCAAGTATCTCCTCCGAAGTCTGCGGCGTCATGATGGGGCCACGTGCTCCACCAAATTCCGAAAGTCCCGTCTCTGAGCCCGTGCCCAGGCCCTCCGAGTCCGTGCCCTTCCCGGACTGGCACCTGGTACTTTTGGATAAGTCCGCCACTGCCTGTAGGGCCGCCTGCCTCTCCGTCTCCGTCTACGACACCGAAGGCCTGCCGGTCCTCCTACGGTTCTTCCTGATCCGTTGAGATTTCCTGATCGGTTGTGCCACCTTAGCCTCCTCCTCCCTGGCCTTGGCGCCATCTGTTCCTGCTTTATAAGTGTCCCACCAGGCCCAAGCGTCCGCCGAGGATGTGAAGAAAAGTGTCTGTTCATCTACCACCACTCTCAGCTTCGCCGGGAATAGCAGGGAGTACTGGATGCTCTCATCACGGAGCTCCCGCTTAAGAGACAGGAAATTGGCCCTGAGCCTCTGCGTCTCAAACGTATAGTCTGGGAACATAGTGACCCTGTTGTTGTCCACTTGAAAGGGTCCTGCCTCCCTCGCCCTCTGTAATAACCAGTCTCTGTCCCTGTAATGGAGCAACTTGAACACCACTGGGCGAGGTGGGAGGCCCGGGGCCGGCGGACGCGCCGGGACCCTATGTGCTCGCTCAAGGGAGAAGAAGGGGGACAATCCCTCTGGTGCCACCTCAGTTCGTAACCAGTTGTCGAGATAGCCCACCATATCGTCTCCTTCGATTTTTTCCGGCAGGCCTACAAGGCGTACGTTATTGCGCCTATTCCGGTTTTCCGCGTCCTCGGCCCTCCGTTCCAGCACCTTCAGACGATCCATCACATCCGCCACCTGCGCCTTCACCGCTGCATGGCTCAGGGCTAATTCCTGAACCGTGATTTCCACGGACTTCACCCTGTCCTTGAGCTTATCGTGGTCAGCTTTCAGGAGTCCCAAGCCTGTCGCCACCTGGGCTATGTCCTGCTGCAAGGCGTCCTTGGTGGTGGCGATGGCCTCCAGGATACGGTCCTGCATACGCTGCAGCGCCGACTGGTCTCGATCCGCTCCTTCCGTGGCTTCGGTGTCGGTCGCACCATCCCCCTCCCCTTTCGGCTTCCCCATCTGGGCTGGAAAGAGTGGTGGCCTCCAAAGCTGCTTCTGCTCCCGCTCCGCACGTCGCTGGGCCTCGCCCCTAGGAAGGTCCCCCCGTAACAGTAGTGGGAAAGGCCCGCCGCGTTCCACGGCTTGGGCACCACTCTAGTCTCCGGGGCCAAGGCTGCCTCTCGGAATCAGGGTTTTCGACCGACCGCTAATCCGGCTGGCGCCAGTCGTGCTCAGAGACCCGGGGTCATCGTCACCGGGTTGTCGCCACGTTGTCGCCGCCACTATCAAGGGTTCCGGTCCCATCCACAGCCGGTGGCGCTCGAATGGTCCACTCCAGCACCCCGAGAGAGGTCCGATGCAGCCGCCAACACCTCTTATCGGAGAAGAGTAGCAGCCCTTAAAGTGGCTCCGGGCCTGCGACTCCGTCGTCTCCGTGCCTCATGCCACCGCCGCCATCTTAGCTCGATAACTTCACGCCTGAGTCCGGCTTTCAGATTCAGATACCGGGCTGGCATCGGTCTCGAGTCGTCCGCCGTCGGCGCCGGACCCTCCCTGGCACCTTCCAGTATCGGATTATATCAGTTTCGTCGGGGTCCAACCAAATATACAGGATATTTTTCAGGATCGGGCGCGGAGCACCGAGCTCACGCTGCCTACCTCCTCGGCATCCAAGCCACGCCCCGTAAACTCACAACCACCACCAAAACATTACAACTTACAGAGTCTCTCAGCTGGACTCAAAGGCAACATACGAACTGTAACTCTACTCACGTAGTGTATATGATATGGTGCCCATGTGACAAAAAATATATAGGTATGACATGCAGAAAAATCAAAACGAGAATTGGAGAACCCAAGAGCAACATCAGACTCAAGAAAAACACTACAAAACTATGTTCTCAGTATATTGAAGTCTGTCATGACTGCGAAGACTTGAGGTGGACAGTATTAGAGACAATTACGGACAAGACTACGAATGCAGAGAAAATACTGTTCGAAAAGGAGCAGAGATGGGTGGACCGCTTGAAGACCCACATAACAGGCTTAAATGATAATATTCCGTGGTATCAATTTGCATAAGAACCTTGAGAAACTTTAAGAAACTCTTTTACAGCTGCATCAGCTTATTATCACACAGATACTAGAGAAAAAGTTTAGATATTTCCTTCAACCCTCTAGTTAAAACTGCTTATCAAATCGAGATTGACCATAACCACATATTTCCCAATCTAATGTTAAGCGTTTCAACAAAAGAAACCCTATTGAATATAGATACTTGGGTGTAAAAAGTGGCACTTCGTCATAGTGAAGATAAATAAAAAAGTGAAGGCTCTAATTTATTTTTATTTTTACGGTTTCCACGCTAAATTGCCATTACCATTAGATCTCTTTGAATTAATTGTTACAAGAAGTCTCTTTAACATTCTGAGAATACAACGAGCTTCGAATGCCGAAAAAAAGTAAACAGTGTGTGAACTAAACCTAGTCCGCTTTCTATTTTGCATGCCTTGAAATTAACAACAGGAAATGATTCCTCGGTATCCAGAGGCAGAGCAAGCACAAGACGCGGAAACCTTTCCACGTGTTGGTAAGAACAGCGTCTCGCTTTCAAGTGTAGTGGCTGCAACAAGCGGTAAGACCGATGCCCGATAACTCTTTCTCTCTTGCTTCCATCAGCTCGGGACCAGTGCATCCCAGTGTCCCCTGTTGAAGCGACAGCTTTTCGGCAATAAGGTAAGAGTCTGAGTGCTATTATTATATCTTGTTGCCTATACGTTTTTTAAACCAGAAAAAAGCCAACTATAACATAACATCGCGATTTTAGCTTGAAGGCAATCATTTTTTGACAGTGTCGACTTAGACCTCAACAGTATAATCACGCACATATTTTGTTTGAAATTAAACATCCTGCGAGCACCCGCTTTAATTAGACAAGTGGTACTTTAAATATGCGGTAACTTTAACCGATCTCTTATGTGTTTGTATACCTTCACGATTAGAACAGAGAACACTTACGAAGGTTACCCTGACATAAACGTACTCTGAAAGCATATGTAATTTCATATAGAGAGCGAATCATCTGCAAACAACGCAATTTTAGCTTAAAGGCAATTATTTTGCGTTTGTGTCGATTTGAACTCCAACAGTACAATCACGTACATATTTTTGTTGAATTAAACATCCCGCGAGCACCCGCTTCAAACAGACAGGGGTACTTTAAATATGTAGTAACTTTAACTGATTTTTTCATGTGCTCAAATACCTTTTTGATTAGAACATAGAGCACTAACGAGGGTTACCCTGACAGAAACGTACCCTGAAAGCAGATGTATTTTCATATAGAGAGCAAATAATCTGCAAACATGGCGATATAAAGGGCTAAGCTGCACATGATCTTTCCGAAGCAACGTAACTATTCTCAACATAAACCATGAGCAGAATTTGAATTTCATTTCACAATGGAACTAGCCTGAATACGATACTGTCACATTATGTGATACATGAATAACAATGAGGCTACACTAACAAGATATTACCCCATATACCATTACGCAGAAATGTATTTTGTAAATATGACTTTACCCTCAGAGTAACTCTAACACAGATGTCCCTAAATAAGTACCACTTTTCTGAAAATAATGCACATTTTTGGCGATAAATCTCTAATATGAGAATTAATACAGTGCTATAGCTGCACCCCCATTATGTATAATGTAACTTTCTCTGCTTCCTCTTCAGGAATCCTGAACAAGCTAGAAACCAAGTGTAAAAAACAAACAAGTTTTTTCTGAGTTACTACACAAGTTGTGTAAGTAACCAACCTGTTGTATGTTATGTTTGTCCTGACGAATGCTCCATAGACCCGGCTGGGCAGTATAGAGCAGAAACATGTTGACTTTGTCAAATTTATGGTATAAAGAGATCCAATACCTTGACCTCAAGTTATACGGAGAACACTTTTAATAACATAACCTAACCTTTTCTATTAAAATGCTTTGGTGGTGAAGTTTTTGTTTTTTAGATTCTTTACCTAAGCTTGCTTTTTGGGGTGCCCCCCTATTTTATCTCTAGACACTACTACCGAAACCAGGGGTTGCTTCCGGATGAGGCTAGCATATAGCACGTCTTTGGACACCCAATGATAATGCCGTAACGCGAGTGTGGGATGGATAAAAATATACACCGCACTTCAGACACTGCGTTTATGAGGGTGATTCATCTTAACCTACAGTTAAGTAGTTACAAGTGTCCATTCTCCTCCATGATGATTGTTTGTTTCCCTGGTCGCGCAGAATTCGGATTTCGTCGGTGGCGGTGATCAGGGCTGTACTACTACTATGGTTGCTGCGGAATCCGGATTGGGAGAGGTCCAGGATGCAGTTATCTTTGATGAAGATTGTCAGCTGGGCATTCACGAGCCTTTCTGTGACCTTGGCAGTGAAGGGGAGGAGGGAGATGGGTCAGCAGTTCTTGAGGTCGGTAGGGTCGGCCGAAGGTTTTTGAGGAGGGGCTTCGCTTCTGCCCATTTCCAGTCCATGAGGCAGGTGCCGGAGGCCAAGGAGGAGTTGATGGTGCGGGCTAGCTCGGGAGCGATGGCCGTAGAGGCTCTATGGAAGATGTGAGGGGGGCAGGGGTCCGTGGGAGCTCCTGAATGAGTTTTCTTTATGGTGGTGGCGACAAGTTCGATGGATGCTGGGTTCCTGGTGGTGATGGTGGGTTTGGCGGTGGTAGTGGCCGTAGGGGTGAAGGCAGTCATTGGTTCATTGAAGTTGTCATAAATGGTCATGATCTTCTGGTGGAAGAAGGTGCTGAGCTTGTTGCAGAGATCTTGGGAGGGTGTGATGTCAGATGCTTCGCATGGGGGTTTGGTGAGATGCTTGATGACATTGAAGCATTCACTTGTGTTGGCTGCATTGGTGTTGATTTTTTCCCTGATGAAGATTCTACACAATTTATACACAGCGCTTGTCAGAGCGGTGTCCCAAAATGAGGCAGAACCTGTGGCAGAGTCGGGCGCGAGACTCAGACTCTGCTGCTGGGGCTGCTGTGGCAATGCAAGTCTGGCGGAGCTGCCGGGGAAGTGTTGCCAAGACCGATATTGGCCCTCCCGACCCCTATGTTCCCAATGGTATTGTGACATCCTCCATGTAATACCGACGAGGACACCCTGGCATAGAACCGAGCTAAAATTAGCCTGACACTTAAAGGTGGGGGGGTTACCGCCTCTTCTCTGCCCCCGCTCTAAAAATAAGCCATAATTGTACACGATGCAAGCCATCACCGTGGAGCAAAACTCAGCGCAACGCTGTGAATGCCCAGAGATTACATCTGCCCTGGGTTTTTATTAGGTGGACGCAGGCTGTGCTTCATTCAGGCTGTTATTCTTCAGCCGCCATGAGAGTCTTAGGAAAGTAATGATTTGTAGAACGGGTATCACGGTTGGAGCGCGGCCTGCCTTGTGCATGTAGCGTGAAAATGTCTTAAAATGGACCTGAGGCTCGCGTGTGCCTCAATGTCACAGGCGTCAAGGAGGGCCAGCGGCTGATGCCCCGGCTTGTCCTCCGGTACTCCAAGCTCTGGGCTCTGACCCTGGTACCCCCGGACTCAGCCATCAACAAGCTATCACCATTGAGCCATCGGGCTTTCACTTTAATGAAAAAAGTACCTACGCCCAGTAATGAAGGAGAACGTGTAACGCCGCAAGCAAACAAACCTGTCAGGATGGGAGGGGGAAAAAAAAGACAGTGCGGTAACAAATAAGCCTGGTTTTCAATCTGAGGCTAGCGTTCAGCACAAAGGATACCGGCAGCCAATGAGAATCATGGGCGGGGCTTCCACTCCCCTTCGGAAATCTGCTCGATTACAATACACCTCGCACAGCGAAAAGCGCATGCGTGCTCCAGCGCTAGGCAAGACCTAAAAATGAGTACGGTGGAGGAGCCTGGAACTCACCCTAACGGCATGAAACATACAACCATTTCAGGGTTTTCTTGAACGCACCATGGGAGTAATATGAAAAAGAAATTGAAATCGCTGAAACACGTCTATGTCTTTCTAGCGAAGCTCCTGTTTTACCCCTTGCCTTGCCCCATGCCGCTTATTTGCAAGGTGTAATCACGGTTGAGGCCCAAGTGCGCAGTAATGCTAAGTACTCAAATAGTGAGTTTGGTGCTGGACTCAGAGAGGACTCATGACTGACATGGGACCAGCAGCAAAGTGACCAAAATTATTAGCCAAATCTCGTAATATACAGGCTCATGAGTAAAAGTTTATGACAACAAGATGCTACCAAATTGCACACAAACCAGTGATGCGAGTGAGATCACAGAGAATTTATGTGCAAAAGTGAAATCTCAGCTGGACCTCAGTCTTCAGTCACTGTACGACATTACAGTGATAGCCATGAGCTTCAGTGATAACAGTGGTCCGGATTTCTACCTTTAATAGATTTTCACTGCTTGCAGACATAGCAAAGCCCTAAACCCGGCATGGCAGCTGCTTTTTGCAATTTACAGAGCAACTGATGGCCATGTCGACTCTGGCAGAAATTTGCAACCTTTAGTCTCTGACCTTAAATTAATTTCAATTAATCAGCTAGAAATTAGCCGGAGTTGAATCCAGATTAAATCGGGAGGACCAGTTACAATATATTAATCAGTGTTATATAGTAATGTTCGGGGCTTTAAGTGGGCCGGGTCCTGCCGGTGCTTAGCACTGGCAGTTTTTAAAGGGGGCCTCGAAACGGGTCTCTATCAGGCTTTGTTTAGTTTCTCTGGCGGGCCTTTTTCCTTACCCCTGGCCACCCTAACATTAGATGTCACAAAGGCCTTTGACAGGGTCAATTGGCCCTATCTGACGGCAGTATTAAGGAAGTTCCAACTAGGCGAGAAGTTTTGCCGAACTATCCAGCTCCTATATAGAGCTCCTACCGCTAAGTTATTAATAAACGACACACTCACTGAGCCATTTAAGATTTCACGAGGAACTAGGCAGGGCTGTCCCCTCTCCCCGCTTCTGTTTAACCTTTATCTAGAGCCTGTTGCGCATATAATAAGAGAAGAACAGAGTATTATCCCCTTCGAGTTCAGCGGATGGGTGAAACATCTGGGCATGTATGCAGACGACATTCTTATATATACGTCAGATCCCATTCAGGCCTTTCCAACAGTTGTCAGGAGAGCAGAAGAATTTGGTGAGATCTCGGGGTACGAGATAAATGCGGGCAAAACCGGAATAATGGAGTGGAATATCAACAACTCACAACTGGACACAACTTCCTCAATGCGCTATCTGGGAATTACGATCACCCAGGAAGTCAGGAATATAGCTCAGGTAAATTTGGATCGAGTTTCCCGAGAATGTCGGGCGTTTCTAAAGGCATGGACCTTTCTCCCACTGACGATCTATGGGAGGGTAAGCCTTATAAAAATGTCAATTATACCGAAGCTTACATTTATATTCAACAGCATTCCATTAGCCTTTGACCCAAAACAAATCATGAAATGTCAACAGGACATCAACTCGTTTGTTTGGAATTATAAGGCAACTCGGATAGCATGGAAGAAACTGAGGAGGAGGAGGGAAAAGGGTGGGCTCTCCCTTCCAGTCTTACAATACTACGCCTGGGCCTTTCAGTTATCATTCTCAAGAATGCTACTGAAAACCCCAACAGACTCATCAGTAGGGAGAATGTTCAAGGCCATGTTAACTGGAACGGGCCTGCCAGTAGACGGGTTTTTATTTAAATTTGGAGAACAGAAATTTATCAAGAAGGTGAGGTTGAAGACCTTGCAGTCGATAGCCAGAGCCTGGACAAGGATTAAGAGGTCAACAAGGCTGGCCTACTATTCAAATTTGGCTCGAATTTGGGGTTCCCCGGGGCTCCCTCCGTGTCTGGGTGACAACCTCTCGATGCCACTAAGAGAAGAGGGGATCACGAGATGGGGAGACTTGTTAGCTGGTGGGGCATTAATATCATGGGATAATCTGCTTGAAAAGGTAGGCCCAGGGCTATCAAGGTTTAAATACATGCAACTAGTAAGCTGGTATAGAGAGCTCTTTAAAAAGAATGCCTTGGTGGGGAGGTGTAGCATGTTAGAACAACAGCTGGTGGAGAAATCACAGGGAAGCAAAGAAGTGGCACATTGGTACTGGGCAATATCGGAGGAGGTGGACGGAGACTTCGACCTTCCTGATGAAATATGGGCAGAGGATACGCTCCTTCAAGGAGAAGACTTGTGGATAAGATCATTCACTCTTTTATATAAAACTGTCAAACCGGCATGGTTGAGGCGAAACCACCTCTTCACACTACACAGAGCCTATTGGTCACCACAAAAGCTGGCAAAGTTCCAAGCTGGTAAATGTTGTAATAAGTGCAGTCTTCAGGGCGCATCAGACGTTCACATGTTCATGGACTGCCCACCAATCAAGACTTTCTGGGCGGAAGTCCTGGATACACTGGGCTTGATACTTAAAGTATCCTTAACATGTTCATTAACACTGATAATCTCTGGAATGGTTGATAATGTGACTGGTACAGCAAGGCTGTTACTGTTTTATGCAATTTTACTCACCAGGCGTCAGATATGTAAATTTTGGGTTGACTCCAAGGCGCCAGCACATGCCAGCTGGCTATCATCTTTAATTGAAACATCAAAGGTAGATCTGGCTAGATCTTGCAGCAGAAAAAACCTCTCTTTTTGGAATCTATTATCTTCTTGGTGTTAGTGTGCCGGTGTTTTTTTTTTTCCCCGGTCCTATGATTATGCCTCCAAACTTCAGAGTCCACTGTGGCGGTTCCGTTAGACAAGAAAAGGACCTCGCGGTAGTCCCTACCTCGATGGAGTCTGTGTCGGGTATGGCTGGTCGTCACTCGTCACAAAAACCTCAGTAAACCCAGATTTGGTCTCCCGCCAGAATGTTCCCCAAAGATGTGGCAATAGTGAGTGCGGTCCACCCCGAGTCGCACTAACAGGTGGTTGGCTATATAGTCTGCGGGCAAGAGGTACAGGCAAATGAGGACAAAAAAAAAAAAAAACAAGATGCTACCAAATTGCACACAAACCTGTGATGCGAGTGAGATCACAGAGAATTTATGTGCAAAAGTGAAATCTCAGCTGGACCTCAGTCTTCAGTCACTGTACGACATTACAGTGATAGCCATGAGCTTCAGTGATAACAGTGGTCCGGATTTCTACCTTTAATAGATTTTCACTGCTTGCAGACATATCGCAAAATGACTGTCAGCAAAGCCCTAAACCCGGCATGGCACCTGCTTTTTGCAATTTACAGAGCGACTGATGGCCATGTCGACTCTGGCAGAAATTTGCAACCTTTAGTCTCTGACCTTAAATTAATTTCAATTAATCAGCTGGAAATTAGCCGGAGTTGAATCCAGATTAAATCTGGAGGGCCAGTTACAATATATTAATCAGTGTTATATAGTAATGTTCGGGGCTTTAAGTGGGCCGGGTCCTGCCGGTGCTTAGCACTGGCAGTTTTTTAAAGGGGGCCTCGAAACGGGTCTTTATCAGGCTTTGTTTAGTTTTCCTGGCGGGCCGTTTTTTCCCGGACTGCAGTGACAGCAGGCACATTGATGTGCGCATGCTCACACTGCTCACTTCTAGCTAGAAAAAAAGTTATGGCATGATATCATGCCAGGTGAGCATTCTGGAAATCATTTAAGGAGAGTCATTCTCTCTCTGCATTTCCCTTCTCTTTTTGAAACGCTAGAGCAGCTGCATCGTTGTGGTGTCACCAGGGCTTTAAGTGGAAGCTTTTTCAATATTATATATAGCAGGCCATAGTTGCTGTGCTGCTTATTTATCTCATGCAACTAACAATCATTGACAAAGCCAATAGTCCTGACTTGTAGGTATGATGGTACTTGTTGTATGATATACCTGGATGCAGAATTGAAATCAGGCGGCACACTATGTAATGCAAAAAGAACAATTGATGGACAGAATGCAGAACAATGTCATACATTCACCCCAGTGCAGAGATCTGGGCCTAAATCCATCGTTTTTTTGCTCACCATTCCATTCCAGTTTAGACCCAGCCATATGCAAATCAGTCTTGACCCTGCGCCCAATGGGAAAAGTCCAGCCCGAACTGCCAAGCCAGGTCCTCCCTGGACAGGAAACAAGCATCCTAGGACCGGTTTCGGGCTTTCAGCCCTCATCAGCCAGGATAGCTTGACTCCAGTAGCATGAAGAGCAGGGGATCCACATCTGGCCATACCCGTCCCACTCAGGGTGATAAATGCAAAAAGAACAATTGATGGACAGAATGCAGAACAATGTCATACATTCATCCCAGTACAGAGATCTTGGCCTAAATCCATCGTTTATTTGCTCACCATGCGCACTAGAATCTCCTGAGGCGGAAAGCCGGGAGTTTGTATTTTTACTCCAGTGCACTATTTAATTTGTATAGTTTGCACCATTTTAAAATCGTCAACTTCGAATATTAAAAACTTGTTAGTCTGGTAACCCCCCTCACTCACCATACTCAGCCGATTGAGGCGCTGGGCGGTGAGAAGACAGGACGACCCCAGAGCCATCTAGTGGGTGTAGAAGAGGGTCGGGCTAGTTGTGGGAACATCGGATGTCATAAAAGAGCGTGTCAGTGCGCATGCGCTGCACTAGAATCTCCTGAGGCGGAAAGCCAGGAGTTTGTATTTTTACTCTATTGCACTGTTTAATTTGTATCGTTTGCGCCATTTTAAAATTGTCAACTTCAAGTGTTAAAAACTTGTTAGTCTGGTACCCCCCCCCCGCCACTCACCATTCTCAGCTGATTGAGGCGCTGGGCGGTGAGAAGACACGACGACCCCAGAGCCATCTTGAGGGTATAGAAGGGTGTTGGGCTAGTTGTGGGAACATGAGATGACATAAATGAGCGTGTCAGTGTGCACACGCAGCAGACGCGCGCAGCGGGACCTCAGGTGGTGCGCCAAAGGCAAGCCCGTCTGCGCCCGTCCACACCCAACAAAGCCCAGAGGCCACGAACCAGGCTCCAAATTAGGTAAATATCCCCCAACCCTTACGTATTTCTTATTCAGGTAATGCCCTACTGAGTATTAGAAATAGAAAGGTAGATAATCATCGGGACCATCTATGTTGTCAGCGGAAATTCCCTAGCACACTTGAAGGCCCAGTGCCTTTCAGATATTGTCAATTTCAATGTGCTTTGACGATAGTAGATCCTGAGATTAAGAATAAATTAAAGGAGCAAGATATAAGTGGACTAAATTGCATACTATGTAATGTGAGATCATTAGCAAAGCATCCTTTCAAAATCTGGGACATGATTTCATTGCATATCCCGGATATATGCTTTCTTACTGAAACTTGGTTAAATTCCACTAACTATCCACTGATTGAGATGGCTATTCCCGAGAAGTACACCTTTTTACATCTGGATAGGGAGGGAAAGACAGGTGACGGGATAGCTATAGCTTTTAAAAATCATCTTTCAGTAAATTCGATCACCACACTAAGTAATGAAAGTATGGATCTAGGAATCTTTAAGATTACAATGTCACCCACAGACAGCTGGGACGGAGCTCTACTATATCGCCCCCTGGGATTAAAGTCTAATTTTGCAGACAAACTGACAGAATTAATTGTCATGCACGTACTCGCCGCAAATACATTTCTCCTATTGGGGGATTTTAATTTTCATGGGGAAAATCTCATGAATCATGAGGTTAATAAACTCATGTCCACTCTTGATATGATTGGACTTACCCAAAGAGTGACTGGTCCAGTTCATCTTGCTGGTCATATGCTGGACCTAATCTTTTCCAACATCGACCATTTAACTTGTAATCCCCAGAGCCTCTTACGTGGTCAGATCACGCAATGATTAGGTTTGCCATTAAATTGCCCTGCCCTAAGAATTTAATTTCAAGTTCTGGAAAGAAACAAATAATGCACAGGCCCTGGCACAATCTTTCGGTCGAAGCCTTTGATGAAGTGTTTCAATCAGAAATGTGAAAAAAGAATATGGAAAAGATATGATGTTGGAGGTCTTTAACAAGGTGTTTGCTACCGCTTTGGATTCGCTGATCCCCAAAAAACATCAGGTCTCGATCCAACGCCGACCATCAGCCCCTTGGTATACCAAGGATTTAAGGATTGAAAAATCCAAATGTTAGAGACTGAAGAGAGTCTGGCGCGTCAGGAAAGAGTCACATGATAGATTGCAATACAAACAAAGTTCGGCCATTTATCACTCAAACTTAAAATTGGCATGAAAACACCTGCAGTGCGGGCATGGCTTTGCAGTCTGGCATACTGTAACGTTCATTGTGAGGAATATGCTACCATCATGCCCAGCTCCTCGCGGCCTATTGATATATGGGGCCCATACAGAGCATACATCACGAAGATGCGCGGCGAATCAGACATGCAGGTGGACAATGGCATTGTCCCTGATGGGAATTTGTTCATTGCACTGTTGATGATGCGCGCTTGACTTGTTACATGTTTTCTGATCTCTATGTATATAAGCCAATTTGAACTGTGGAGGGAGGTTTTGGTGGGTAAAGGACATTACAAAAAGAAACAACTGTGATATGCTTACTGAATGTGATCAAGAGGAAGCTTTATCTAAGCACTCTCTGAGGCCCTAGACAGGCATATGCACCAGCCCATGTTTAGATTCTGCTGTCTTTTATTTTTATGTCTCCTCTCTTGATGCCCAATGTATTGACATTTGACGATTGCTACTCTATTCAGATGTGGGAAAAGTGCCTTACCTATGTACCACTGTGTTCCATGCTGTTCTTCCTGTATACATAAAATGGAAAAATAAAGATTTTTTTTAAAAAAACTTAAAATTGGCAATACGCCAATTTATTATCAACCAAATTGAATGTGCCACCAATGCTCCAAAAGGCATTTTTAATATAGTAAAAGAGTTTGTGTCTCCTCAAGCCTGCAGACAATCTCCCACAGAAACACAAGACTTTTGCAATCAACTAGCGAGTTACTTTCAAGAAAAGATAATTAAAATCTATGTTATCTTTCCATCTAAAATTGCTCAAGACCCTGATATCACCTTCAGACAAATGGATTGTGGAAAAATGACAGGAAGTACTTTAGTCTGCTTTGAACCAATTACCCTGGAGGAAGTTTCTAAGGCATTATCCTCAGCAAAATCTGGCTCACCTAATGATCTCTGTCCGCCTAAGACGATGGCTCTCTTAGCTACCAGTTGTGCACCAGCTATTCTTAAAATGTATAATTCATCCATACAGTCTGAGATCATTCCAAGAACATGGAAGGAAGCAATTGTGCGTCCTATACTGAAGAAACCGACAGAAGACCCACGAGAACCTGTCAACTATCGCCCGATTTCTCTACTATGCCTGCTGGGTAAGTTGCTGGAAAGCATAATTAATAAGCAACTAAGCCAATATCTGGAGCTAAATGAAATTCTTGATCCATCACAATCCGGTTTTCGACCGGGTTATAGTACCGAAACTGCTATTTTAGAAGTTACGGATTTGCTTAGGCAAGAAATAGATAAAGGGGGATCAGCAATACTGATACTAGTAGATCTCTCCGCGGCATTTGATACCATCTCACATGAAGTGCTAGCGGAGAAGCTAAACTCCTGATGCATCCAGGGAAGAGCCCTGAAATGGCTACGTAACTTTATGTCGGGCAGAACACAAACAATTATGCTAGGACCATACCGGTCAGATCCAAGCAGCTTAGATAGATGCATACCTCAGAGTTCCTGCCTAAGCCCGACCCTATTTAACATTTATATGGCTCCATTAGCAAGAATAGTAGAACAGCTTTGAGATTATCTCACATGCTGATGATACTCAGCTTATGTTCTCTGTTGGTCCGGATATAGTAGCAGAGAAAGCACGGTTTGCCAGAGGAATGCTTGAGATCTCCAGCTGGATGACGCAGAATTGTCTCCAGTTGAATCCCGGCAAAACAGAGGTAATGCTAATGGGAAAGGCCACAGCTTGTTGGTCTGATGACTGGTGGCCCGCCCAACTGGGAGTAGCTCCTGTTCCAACACAATGTGTTAAAAATGTAGGGATAAAACTAGACCAGTCTCTATAAAAAATCACATTGCCGCCACTACTAGCTCTTGCTTTTATAGCCTAGATTTGCTTTGCAGAATCCTCCCCTTTATGCCCACACACCATTGCAGAACCCTGGTCCAGGCCATGGTTAGCAGTCGCCTGGACTATGGCAATGCCTTATTGGCAGGGATGGGAGAGACCCTGCTAAGCAAACTGCAGGTGATTCAGAATACTGCGGCCTGGATGGTACTGAATCGCCCAGTGGGCTCTCCTTTGGCTTCCTTATTGCGAGAGCTCCATTGGCTATCAGTGAGAAAGAGATCGTTTTTAGGGCTTGCCTAGCAATGCAGCGCATGCGCGCTACTCGCCTAGCGAGCTCAATTGTTGTCGCTTTCTTGCCTGAAGGGAGACAGAACATGTTACGCGTCCGGACTGGCGATGTGCACGGCCGGACAAAAGATGTGCACGTGCACGTCGCCTGTCTGGGCGCGTTATATGTTCTGTTTCCCTTCGTTTGAGCACAACCCTCCTGCCACGTGCTTTTACCGCAACAGCTTGTATCTTTTTTTTATACTTTAAGTGTTGTGCTCTACTACTTTTGTGGTCTAATATTCACATATGACAAAACACAACAGCTCCCGAAATGTCCATAGCGATGCTACAACATGCAGTGTGCCAGATCATTTATGCGTAATAGTGCAGTAAAAATGTAAAAAAATCCTGTCACTGCACCTCATGAGGAAGCTGTCCCACAACAAATAACTTGTTTATTTTTATTTTGCCTGATAGGTAATGGATCGCTGCTGTTCGAATGTTAGATGTGTTTGATAAAATAGTGATTCGCACCAGGGCAACTCTGAGAAGCTGCAAACACATGCAAATGGGGTTCAACAGAGTGAACTGTGACAAACCTAAACAATGAAAATGTTGATCAGACCACGATTTCGTGACCCGGCATGGGACATCAAACTCTTTTATGCCACCACAAAGAAGCCCTCCTTGTCTGTATTGGATCTCCATTTATTATTCTTTATAAGTCATATGAAGAAAAATTAATTTGGTGCAAATATATGGCGTTGCAGTTGGTAGCAGTGTAGTCATGTAAAACCTCTGTAAATCGACCTCTTGTAAATACATCTACCTCCTGAAAAATCATGTGTAGGTCACTCCAACGTGTAAAGTAATGCGCACCAGCTCTCGCAAATGTATTGTGAGTCAAGGCTGAAAATTCAAGAGTAATTTACACCTAAGGCAGTAATAAGACACAGCCACTTACTTATAACACCTTTATTAATTAAGCCCATTGTGAAGAAAGACACACTAATTGCCAAGGGTGGTTCATTCCATAAACGGGTTAAAGTGACGTGACTCACGTTAAAACCCTATAAGCAACGCCTTGTCTAGTTTTCTGAATATAAATACCTCATATCTTGCTGGCATGCAAGCATTCACATCACCATAAATAACCATAATGTCCTCTACCTCTTAGGCACTCACCTGTCTCTAAATAATGATAGCTAAATCATTTCTTGGTTCTGGGCACATTACATCAGAGGAGGTGCTATTTTTGGGAGCCCCTTAAGGCGCACCCACAGGTTTATTTGTATGATTTAGTGCATTTGTAAGGGATGTGCTATTTTGCCATTTACATTTTTGTGACATATCCTGATTTTTCAGTTGCAAAAGTACATTTTCGTCTTTTGTCTACTGTAAGCCATGGGTTTGTGAACCTTAGTCTTTTTCTTTTGGCTCCACATAGGTGGATGCCGTCTGCGTTTGTTTCTTCATGAAGTCTACAGTCTCTGGTAGTTTTTTCCCTTTTAGTCATCTGCTTCTTCCTTTTCAGATTCCTATATACAATGTTCTTTTGTTACTTATGCACTAGTTAAGGGACTTGCACCTGATGGCACCAGGTTATGTATTCCTAAATACTCATTTTATTAGTCCATTTGGATTGGGCCAGGCTGATCATTATTGGTCCTTCCCATTGGAAACTGCTTTTCCTCCTGTCCTGAGTTGTTCAGGTCGAAGGGTCTATGAGACTTCTTTCCTTTCTGGGGAATTCCTTTCTTTGAGGTTGATTTTATCTACTGCTCTTCCAGGTTTGATGCAGAACTACCTGTATGATGGACGAGGGCACATTTCTTCCCCACCCTCTCTTTTTGTATCCTCTGGGTCTGCTTGCATCACTAACTTTAAACAAGCTGAAGCAGTCTTCCATACATTTGTGTCATTTCTGAATCCTCCAGATAGATGAAAAGACCACCTTCTCTACATCGTGGAGCATCACTAGAGCCTGTTTTACTTTGTTTCTTTCAGGGGTAGAACACGATAATGTGTCACAACATTTCGCCTGCTTTGGTCCTCATAAGAGTACAGGCATTTTTGTGAAACAGCATAGGCACGCGTCGATTTGCATTTCTTAGATGTCCCGTGTGCAAATCTTCCGTATTTTCCATGCAACCAGTCTTCCTTCCATTCCTCTGCAAGTACCTGAGCATATTAAACCCAACAAGCCCATTCTGCTGGCATAAGTGCTCCCTAACTTGGAAATGTTGCTTCTTCTCATTCGTCTTACTTAAAATGCCCCTCATCTCTCATTCAACCCTCGCCATAGCATTCAGCTACTATCAGAGTGACTGGTCAACTCACTCCTATTCACAATTACTGGGAAAGCTGGAACTGACTTAACCCAATTGTATGAAATACGGGCATTCAAACCTGTTTGGTGCTCCTGTTCGTAATAGTGTCGTGTTTATATCTAGGACCCTAATTCGATATTCCCGATTTATGCCCTTGTGAGGTTATAATCAGAATTTAAGAAGAACATACATTCTAAATTATGCCAAGAGGGTTAAACCTCTCTATGAATTAATAAGACCTGATTTCAAACGAACCAATTGAACTCAGAAACACACAGAGATTTTGAGATCATTGCAAACAGACATGTTAACTAAAACAAAATTACAAACTCGCGAAAACATACGCAATCTTGTAATCCGAGTCATCCCAGGAAGATGCGTATTCACATACCTGACCTCTAATGAGAGAGAAACGGTACCTATAGCTTACAAATCTCATTTGTAAACTCAAGCTGAAATGAAATTCAGTTCTACAGAAAAAATTCTGACAGCGGTTAAAACTGCTGTAGCAAAAGAAAGAGCCAGAGGCATAAGAATATCTGTTTTCTCAGCAGAATCAGCCCTTGAGGCATTAACAAGTCCACATAATCTGATTAAAGTGGCCTTAGATCCAAAATGGATAGAATGGGAAAATGATTTTGCTACAGAAGACGTGAAATACTATTTTGACCCAAAACTTAAAAAACTAGATGATCTAGTATATGAACAAGAATATCCTCTGCCAGCTGAAATTCTGCCTCTAGAACAATATACCTGCGTAATATGGACAGATTCACACAACACTACGATGTAGAAAATAAATTCTACGATGCAGCGTGCGTGATTGTTAAAGGTCGCTGGCGCTTTGGTAAATTCAAACCAATGATTACCAAAACTGAATCACTCAGGAAATGTTCAGCTCAGCGAGCTGAAATAAGAACTTTAAAGATGGCGCTTGAAAATGCAGATCGCGAATTCCCCACACTAATAGTGTGCGATTCGTATTTCTGCGTCAAATCATACAACAGTGACATGCAGACATGGATCAAAAACGGTTACAAAGATGACACAGGTGCTACAATAAAGCATAAAACTGTTTGGGAACAAGTAGTTCTTGTAAAGAAAGAACTACGAAAGACTCACGTGATACACGCACTGAGCCATCGACGTGATGGCGTTCACGTTGCAGGGAATTCATTGGCTAACACAGCCACAGCGGAAGCGGTTCAACCGGCTTCCGTAGCCACTGAAAAGCGTTCAGAAAAACAAATAGATGGAGAAACTATGCTGGCAGTCAAAGCCTCATTAAAAGGCGATTATGCAGCATTACCTCTCAACTATCCACTCAGTAATACATACATAATTGATGCAAACTCCGTTCCGTTTGCTCGAATCCCTGGAGTGGGGACAGGGTAATTCCAAACACGAACCGGAGAATCTTCTTACTACAAGAAGTACATATGGGGTTGGGTCTGAGGCACCAAGAGATCCTGAAATCTCTGATGGAACTACAATCGGAGTACTGGTGGCCAGGATTGAGCGTAGATATCTACTATTTTGCAAAAAATTGCAAGGACTGCAACAGAGATCGCAGTTGTGAACCGGACCAGCCTGTAGCCCAGATACCACTATTAAATAGCATCAGGCTATCTATAGCGCAGAAATCCAGTCAGAAAAATTCGTCCCAAAATTAACAAAGACTCGATTCACTTAAAAATGCGGCCCCATCACTCGGCTGACGCCAGAACTGTTATAAAAGATTTGCGAGTCTATATCGGCACATAAGCAATTGGCATGCTACATTCTGATCAGGGTCCTGCATTTAGCTCTCGAGATTACAAAGAGGCCATGAACAGCATAGGCATCGCATTGCAGTACTCTTCTCCCTTCCATCCTAAGGGAAATGCGGTTGTGGAAAGAAAAAAACGGGACATAAAGCAATCTATAACGGCGAGGGTATTAGGTTCTGGTGATGGGTGGGTCAAACATTTAACAAGTGTCCAACGTAGTCTTAATAATCTGCCAAGAAATTCTCTAAAAGGTCTCACTCCATACGAACTATTGTTCGGGACTAGAATGCTTATTCAGGATCTTGATAGTCATACTTCAGTGGTAGAAGAGAAATCCTTTGATATCAAAGATCGTTTGACTGTTTTACAGGATTTAAATGAAAAAAGAAAAAACCTGAGTAACAAAGTTGAAACTACAGCCAACAGCCACTGAAGAAAAGCCACCTGTCCCAGCAAGACCTGTCTGGATTCCAAAGATTGGGGATCTGGTCAGAGAAAAGATCGCGGTAAAGAAAGAATTTGGGCCTTCTTACAGAAAAGCAGTACCTGTCTTAGCTATCAGCGGAACAAGATCAGTTGTACTACCGCCCCTTGCTGGTAAAAGGGTAAACAGAGTTGTATCCATCGACCTGTTAAAACCAAAATCATGTGGCCAATAATAAGTAGTAGGCCAAGTGGACTCCCAAGAAATAGTAGAATACCGAAATTTGCTACAATCCAAGAGGCTCATACTGAGAGACTAATCACATTTGATAAACCTGCAGTGAATAACAAAGGACTATGCAATAATGCCATGGAACTAGTGCCTCTTGAAACCCAAATAACGACAGTTCGTCAAGAAATACCAGTCTACAATGATGTAGCTTCTGACTATGCTAATGAAACAAAGAAAAATGCAAAAGCAAATGAAAACCCGGAAAAAATTCCAACAATTGACAGAACTGCATCTGGCTACTTCATCAATTTCGACGACTTCTCTGAATATCCAAGCGAGCATGAAGAAACGCCTCCAACAAAAACTTTCAAAGACAAAGTAATTGAACTTTTTCACCAACTAAAAGAAACATATCTGATTTCACCATGGATTGAATTTTGGATTGTGTTAGGTGTACTTACTCTCCTGCTTTGGCTCATCATGGTTCTCTGTTTGGGAAAATGCATTGATGGAAACTATAGTACAATGGACGCAGCAAGTCAGAACATCAACTGGGTCCTAAAGCCTCACACATCCTCTCACATCGAGAAAAGAGAACTGACTTCTGTAAACATCTCAGCCAAACTAATACCCGGTGGGGTAGCATGGGACAGAACTGATTATGACATTTTTGGCCCGGTTGAGCTGTTGAAGTATCCACACCAGTTCAAGGTTTCATTAAGTGACTTTGTGACACCAAGTACCTTCTCTGATGACTGGGACTTTGAAAACATTAATAATATGATGTCAGATTTAGTAATGTCAGCCAAATTTACAGAAAAGGTTTACTTACAGGGTTCATCGAATCATAAAGAGTTATACTGTTACAACCAATATGGTGATCACTATTTGCATAAAACTGCTCAGCCTAGAAATGTTTTATCTTATAACCAGTGGGAACACTGCCCAACTCCACCAAAAGGCAGTTCAAAAACATTTTAAGAGAAATTCCAATACTTGTCAGGGTTAATAACAGTGATACAGAAACGTTTTATTTCAAAATGTTAAGTAGGACAGAATGAAAACAATGTTGACAAATACTAAACTGATTTATTCTGAAAAATTTTATGCAAAATGTCTACATTCGGTTTCGAATTTTTGGAAAACACCATTGAAACAAAAACGATCTGGGGTTCCAAAGATTGGCAAGTACAAGGCCTAGAAGCATTATTTAGGGCCTGCATGATCCCAGAACAAATGATATTCTTGAATGACACAATTCAACAAACTACTTGTCTTGGCCTAGCTAAGATAAAAGATTTAAATACACCGTCTATTCCGAAACCCATAACTGATAGTGACAGCACTACAGATGTGGAGATAGACGCATCCCATAGACGTATCCCATATTTTACACCAAACAGAACACATCCTGATTGGAAAAAGTGGTTGATCTGGCCAACAGACACGAATAACTGTCAAGATAGATTCCTGAACAAAACACAGGGGTTCAGAATGGCCAGACCAGACCCTATATACTCCCAGAGACAACATCCAGGGATAGTTACAACATACAGTGTAGAGAAACTATGCCTTGAGTGGCTAGAGAAATCCACACTGGCTGAAATTAAGCAACACTTGACTTTACTTAAAGACGGTGCTGACTTGCGTGATTTCATAATGGGACCACACAAACAGCATCAAAAACGTTTCAAAGCGGCCGGTATATACACTGCGTACAACGAAGCAGGGAAAGTATTGCAAATTGAGACAGCAGAAAAAATACGAGAAATTGATCGTATACATTTGGAAAAATCACTTTCTGTTGTGGACAATGGGTTAACGACTATTCACTGGACAGCATTGTATCATCTGCTTTTGATATAATAGAGCAGGACTTACTAATGTTACAACATGGTCAGTCTCAATTACGTTCTATTGTACAGCTTGGTTGGACGTTGCAAAATCTGCGTTCAGGCTACGTACCACGGCGTTTAATCAACACAACGTCATTATTCGGTATCTTTAACCTTACTGATAATTATATGTGTGTGTTGAGAATGGTGAAAATGTATAGCAACCATGTTAATAATAGATAATACACAAGCTAAAAAATGTTTGTCGTTTCAATGTTTTTTGGCTTGATCTCTTTGGTTGTCCTCTGTGAGTAATTGTAAATATTCTTCTGCCTCATCCAGCCTTTTTAGGACTTTCATTTTATTTTTATACATCACTTTCAGTGATGCCGGAAATTTAAGCTGGGCGGTAGCACCTAGTTGTTTAAAGGGCTCTAATAGCTTACCAAGCTCCCATTGCCTAGACGCTGTAATAGAGGACACATCCGATCTAATCTGACAAGAAAATCCATCAGACGAGAGTTCGCTGGTTCTTAAGGCTCTGTTAAGGATCTCTTCTTTTAGGGTATAGGTCAGAAAATGCACTAAGATCTTCCGGGGTCTGCTTTTATTTGGGTTCAGCCTAAATGGGTCTCTGTGAACTCGCTGGATATCTTTTATTATTTCTTCTTCTGATACTTCAAGCTCAATAGTGCGTTTAATCAATCTGGCCACAAACTCTTTAATATTTCCCCCCTCTGCCTCTTTCGGGACTTTCAGTAGGCGGAGACTATTTCGCCTTTGTGCGTTTTCTAAGGACTCCATTTTTTCTTGGAGTCCTTGCTCCCTTAATCTAAGATCCTCAAGCTTCTTACTATGTTGGGTGGCAACCTTTTTAAATCTGTTACTGTAGATTCCAATTCAGTAGCTCTGGCTGCTAATGCATCAAATTTCTCTTTTATCTCCTGCTGGTTGATTAGTGTCGCTTCAAAACCACTTTTTACTTCATGGCTCGAGGCTCTTAGCATTGCTATGACAGACTGATCCGTAGCTTCTATGTTTGAGGGAGCAGCGAATACATCGTCCACACTATTAGTATTTATTATTTGCATTGATACTTCCCCTTCTAATTCAAATTCAGGTTCTTTATCCTCAGAACTATAAGTAGTATTTCGTTTTAAGGATTCTACTGGCTCAGAGACTTGCTCCAGCTCCAAGTCCATCTCTAAACCTTCTAGGGGTTGATATTTGGTGGCAGTTTGCATTCCCTCTATAGACACCCCAGTTGAAACGCCTTCGGACAATTTAAATTCCAGAACTGAAGGCACGGTTTTAAAATATGCCTTAAAAGACGGAGGAGGTTTTGCCTTTTCAACTATCTTCTGTACTTTAACGTTTTTTTCCAGTTTTCTTTAGGGATTTTGCCTTGGTTTTAGCTGAGGTAGGGGCATCTATTGGGACATTTAATATAGGTTGCTTTCCTCCATTGCTTCTGAGAGTATATCCCAAAGCCTGGGAGCCTTGAGTCTCTTTTCCTGACATAAACAAATCAGGGACTGATGTAACTGTGTCCGCAAAAATCCTACTTAGCCCATTGCATTGTGGACTTGGTGGTTTTAATTTAGTAGTTTCAGTATTCTCCCCTAAACAGAAAAACCTATATCTATATGCAGCTCTTCTCCCCTTCTTAAGCTCATGCGCTGCTTTTAACCACCGTATCAGCCCCTGTTTTGAGGAATTATGTAATCCTACCTTTGGATTGCTTGAAACAATTTGCGAAAGAAGAGGAGTTCCGGCTTCCGCCGTGTCAATAGGATGTTGCTCTTCAGACTGCCTTAATTGCCGAGTTTCCAGCAAGGAGAAAACAATGAATATCAGGGTGCAATCAGCTAAACGCCGATCCGCATCCTCACTGTGCAAGTTTATCTTGTTAATCTGTTTTCACCACTTGCTGCCGCTTCCACTATCAGCGCTGTAGCCGGCTTGTGCTTCGAGCTACAGCCCCACCTGCTTTCTGTCTGCTCGAGAGCGTTTGGCCATTAGATCGCAGCGGCGGTGGTAGCGGCGGTTGTGTTTCTATGATGATTCGTGGCTCATACCGAAATGCAGCAAAAGCGAGTGAGCGCATCCCCTGCACCCTCCGCAGCCATCCGCAGCCATCCACCGATAAAACAATGTGATTTCGCCGCAGTTCACCACTCCCAGTGCCTCCGCCGACATTCCATGCAGTGAACACCCGAGCCTCCGGAGTCTCGTGATTAGCCACGCCTGCTAGCCGCCAAATAAATCTGGGATTTACATTATACACACAGATGTTATAGTGAAGGGAACAAGGAGGTATTTCTTAGTGGTAAAAATTGTAAAAAATCACTAAGCGGTACACTTCTGTGTCAAGGTATTAATTTGCATGGAGCCTGCGAAGGGTCTTCAAATAACCTTTCATGTCACCTGCATGGCACGCCTGCAAAACGGATAGAGCCATTTGTTAGACCACTTTCTAACGGCAGTTACGTTTTAATAAGTGACCACAGCTGTGGTGGCATGCTGCCAGGAAAAGCCTATCTGACAACTGTAACTTCCAGGGCCGTTTGCTGTTTGCAAGTATTGTATCCACACAGCAATCCAGATATGGGGGCTGTGTTGTGGCCTCGGTTGAATATGTCTTCTATTCGAATTGATACTTTAAGCAGAATGAAGTCTATTCTTTTACAGACAACTGTGCCTTTAACGTCATCAAAAGAAATATATGATCTGCAAGTGGCAAGGACATCGGCAGAGATACATTTCCTTTTATCGACAAATTGCCCCGTGCATTTCGTAGAAATACTAAGCCAAATCTTAAACATGTCTGATACCAGTGGCATCGCACATGTATTTAAGACAATTTTTTCGGGACTGTTAGCACCCTTTGAAACAGTTCTGGGCATCTTCCCGAATTTTGTCCATTCTGTCTTTGGTGGCCTACCCTTAATCTTGGGACTCGTGGCAGGAATTTTATTTTTGCTCCTTCTGCACAGATATGGCAAGCCAATCCACAGACAAGACTCTAGCAACGATGGAAGAAACGATCCTAGCAATACGATACCGAGACCGTATCACTAAGGTCCTCGGATTGGCCCGGCTAAGAGATCTGAGTACAACCTGGTTTCTTTCATTCCGAATGATCTGGCAAGATTGCATCATACCTGTGCTTCGATGTCTGCTATGCGGAGAAGAATGCGTGTTGGACGTCTGTCTTACACTACAATCAGCAGTACCAATGGCTATCGATACTTTGCTAGGTCCTGTAACGACTCATGCATCGTGTTGTCCCCAGCGACTACCGATTCTGATGACGGCATTCGTTGAGACTTCACCACTACGAATAGGTGGCGGTGAAGTACGAGAGGAAAGCAGCACCAAACAGGTACAGCCTTCTGTGAGCATTGCTGATCCAACCATCGATGATAGCAATCACGCAGAGAACTGCACAGTTGCAGTATTTTCGAACTTGGTTGAACTTTCACCTGATGTGGTAGACCAATTTTTTGCGGGTCTGTCTGAAATAATGTTCTCGCCAATCAACGAGAATAACTCTTAATAAAAACAATGAGCACACGGCGTTCCCTGAACTCTGAATTCGGCCTTCAGTTTTTGATAAACAAAGCTACAGAAAATATTTGGAACTCATTTTCCCCTGAAAGCGAAATTATTTATGCCCATTTTTCAAAATATTTACTTTTTTTTTTGGCACATGGTACTCTGCTTAAAGTAGAACTATTCTTAGAGAACAGAGCTTCGATTTCTAGGATACTAGAGACAATATTTTACCTCAGCCTCTAGCACATATACAGCAATTTGTATAAATATGTGATGAAATGGTTTCAACCTTCTTTTCTGTATTTAGAGCCATTTCATGTGTAATTTTCGCAATTCATTCAGCTGATATATATATGCATTTATCTGAATGATGACACTGCTTGAAAAGCGTACAGTACCAACACTAATTTTCGTGTATTTACCTTATACCATTTCAAATGCGAAATATGTATTTTGGGGTGGGTCAGAAAACACACATGCATCGTTGAATGTTTACTATTGCTTAGTTTTTTAGTAATGATGGACATCAATCTGTGGAGTGGGTGTAGTGTTTATATCTAGGACCCTAATTCGATATTGCCGATTTATGCCCTTGTGAGGTTATAATCAATAATATCCTGATAAAGGCATAAGAATCAGATCCATATTCAGTAATAGCCCATGCAGTCCAAAGCACAGCACGGCTACTCCCATCGACTCCTAGAAAGCACAACGCGTTCTTTAAACAAACCAAGCCTCCAGCATTCCGGGAAATCCCCCCTGCTTTTGTTTTGATTTGAACAAGAACTCCTGAAGTCCAGAAAGAACTGTTAGTTCTTAGTGACGTCTTATGTCCAACCTTACGTCAAACCCGGCACCTTCCAGGTATAAAATACCAACAGTTGCCTTAAGCAAACACACGGTGGTTTGGAGCAGAGCGGCCATCTACTTGCCCGAGAGCCCAGCTGATGCGAGAGCCCACGGAAGCCGCCCCTCCCGTTTGACGCACTGAGAGAGACGCTGTCTTTTTCTCCAGCCGAGAAAATCCAGCTCCGGTGTTTCCAGCCTACCCTTGCGGGTTGCTGGGATCTCGAGTCCTGAGGAAAGAGATACCAGACCTCCCACATTCTATTACCAAGGTACGGAGCTGACTCAACCCTTAAGAGAATTCTTGATGCAGGTTCTTGGCAAAATAATCTTAACCAACTTAACTTAAACTGCTACTTACTCATCCCTTCCCAAGTATTAGGCTTAGGTCAGGTACACCGGGGTAGACTCAGTTAGAAGTACCAGTTGAGTACGTTAGTCAATGTATTTATGCATGTATATATTTTATCCATTTTAAAGTATCATATGGCTAAGAAACCATATCAATGCTTTTACAGTATTATTTCCTAATACTACTTTTACTGTACGCACTTTACTTTACTTTAAGTATTGCAATTGTGGCATTCATTTCTCTTGCATGAGAAAGAAGACTGCTCAATAAATAACACATTTTATTGAAAACACCTGTCTCTCTATTTCTCTGTATTCTGGTGAAACTAAGTATGCACTGCTGACTGAGTGAAATAGCTGTCTATTGTTTTCACACGACTCTAGAGATACACTCTTATTCTGAGGGAGCAAAGTTGTCATGTTTATGCGGTTGTCGGAAACTGAATCCCTTCTTGTCTGAGCCAGGGAAGCTTATCCGTCCCTATTTATTCAAGAAAGTTTTCAGTGACCTCTGAGCTAGCTGGCGCAAACCTAAATTAAGTTTAACATAGTCAGTAGAGACCCAGATGACCCCAGTCCTATGTCTACAATGCTGTTTATGTTATTCCAATGCGCACAGCCTATTGGGAAAACAGGAACTACACTACAATAGCACTGAAACCTGCTAAGGTGGTGCACTTACGTCAACCTACTAAAAAGTGATAGCTCAATTATTGTTAAAAAGAGCTTTTCGAAATGTCCATGAAAAACACAAAAGACCCTCCTGACTGATTCTCATGTGCTGTGGATTTGGAGAACTATTGGTCCAGCGTTCCTTGAACTAAAGCCCCATTTCATACGAAAAGCTGATTGGGTTTTATAGAAGATTTCTTTCAGGACTTCAGTCGTGTGTCTGATTTCCAAAGTGCTGGTCACGAATATATATATAGAATGTTTGGTCTCCAAATCAACAGCATTTGCAATGCAATAATTCTCACATTTGCGAGAGTTTAACTTTAATTTATGTTTTAAAAACTAACCCATAAATAAAAGGCATTGCCACTTACAATGCCAACAGCTCAAGCTCTAACAACTGCGAGACCTATTGCATTGCAAATGCTTGTTTGAGATCTGTTGTCTCACTTATAATGCGCTTAATGGAAGAGGTCCTCTATACCTTCAAAAGAGACTTGTCAAACCCGTACCGAACAGAAACCTCAGGTCCGGGGCTCTTGGTCTTCTAAGAGTACCGCGTATAAGGTTGAGTCGCACTGGAGGAAAATAATTCTCGTATCTGGCTCCAAGATATTGAAATGAGCTACCTGATCCCCTTCGAAAGATCTCTATTTACAGGACACTCAGGAAACATCTAAAAGCCTTTCCATTCTAATTGCACTCTCGGGTTTTAGTCTCAGGTTCAAATTTCTAGTCAAGTTTCGAGATGCCCCGGGGTGAGTCGCGCGCGATAGAAATAAGATTAACATAACATTCCATTTTGGACCCAGCCATATGCAAATCAGTCTTGACCCTGCGCCCAATGGGAACAGTCCAGCCTGAACTGCCAAGCCAGGTCTGCCCTGGACTGGAAACAAGCATCCTAGGACCGGTTTTGGGCTTTCAGCCCTCATCAGCCAGGACAGCTTGACTCCAGTGGCATGGAGAGCACAGGACCCACTTCTGGGCATACCTGTCCCACTCTGGGTGACAAATGCAAAAAGAACAATTGATGGACAGAATCCAGAACAATGTCATACATTCACCCCAGTACAAAGATCTGGGCCTAAATCCATCGTTTGTTTGCTCAATATGCCATTCCAGTTTGAACCCAGCCATATGCAAATCAGTCTTAACCCTGCGCCCAATGGGAGTAGTCCGTCCCGAACTGCCAAGCCAGGTCCTCCATGGACTGGAAACAGGCATCCTAGGACCAGTTTCGGGTTTTCCGCCCTCATCAGCCAGGATAGCTTGACTCCAGTGGCATGGAGAGCACGGTACCACGTCTGGGAATACCCATTCCATTAATTGTGCGCCTTTTGCTTTCTTGCCCTAAGTGCGCCAAGTATGCCCAGACATGGGTCCTGGGCTCACTGTGCCACTGGAATCAAGCTATCATGGCTGAAGAGGGGTGAAACCCAAAACCGGTCCTAGGATGCTTGTTTCTGGTCCAGGGAGGACCTGGCTTGGCCGTGCGGGCTGGACTGTTCCCATGAGGGTTTGTATATAACAATCCTAGGCAATCACAACAACAGCATAGGACTCAAGGTTGCAAAAAGGGACATGAAGGAATACATTCTATTTTAAAACTATATTACTTTTTAATAAACGTTCATATTACAATCATAAATCATATACAACATAATACATACTAATAAATATACAGTGAAATTAAAACCATTATTACATGGAACAACAAAATTACAAAAGATTCAATTAAAAAACACTTAATTAATACAAAAAAGTGGCAATTAATTTAATCGACGCGCGTTTCGGCGTTAAGAAAACGCCTTCTTCAGGAGCCACAAACAATTCTGAAATATATAACAAAGAACAAGAGACAATTAAGACTTCATTCTTTCAATTATACAAAATCCATTATAAAGAAAATAAAATTCATAAAATTCATTTGATTCACATGTGTAATAACTAGAGTCAACCTTGAAAGCAAACCTTTCCCTACACTGTTATAATAACAAGTATATAATAAACATATAACTCAAAATCAAGATAAAATATCAGAGCAGTCGCTTCCAAATTAAGCTAAAACAAATGGAAGGAAAAACATGATATGTATACTGGTAGTCATGGACTTACTTAAAAATGGGAGATCCCAAATTTATGATGCACGCTCTCACAATATAGAGAACATCAGACCATTAGTACTTTTCTGAGGTAGGTGTGATGAATTCTAAATATCTCTCAAGTAGTCACTCAAATGTGGATTAAAGATATATAAATAACCACATTTAAGAATACACCTACATAATGTGAAACTTATTGTACAACTTAATAACAATAGGTTGACGTTGGCATGATAACCTGATCTGCTCACCTTCCTAGAGACTAGAGTACACTAACATGCGATTGAAAAATGGCCATTCGTGTGTATCCCAAGGGAGCGTACTTTAAAATTCTGCATGCGTGGTCTCTGTAAAAGGAATACAGCACAGAACGTTATGTCTTTGCGTTCATTTGCCATAAAAAAGGGGGGGGCATATCCTACCCTACTGACTTAAGAATGAACGAAGGAATAAGCGTCACTCACCAAAAAGGGGCTAAAGACGGTTCCCCACAAAGAAGAGAGTAGTTGCTCAATGTGTTCAAGATAAAATGTACAGCCGCGCACATTGGAATTGGTACGGTCATGATTAATGCCGTTGTACTCAGAAAAATCCCAAGGTAAGGGACTCAATAAACACGAGTCTGGAAAAATAAATAAACATACCAGGTACTATCGTCAAAAAAATAGATACTAAGATGATAAAGCATTCATTTAGTTCATTCTGACAGAACGTTGCAAAATTGGCTTCTTGTAAAGAAATTGATTCTTTTGATTGACAACGCTTTCCAAAATGAAGCCGTATGGGTAGCGGAGCAAGTGCGGTCACGTTCTATATTGTATTTTTCAGTAGATTTCCAAGACAACTAACTCAGGATATACGAGTCTAAAAATATAATATAATAAGGGATTAATTGTATAAGGGGTAAGGCGAGCGTTTAATTAATTAATACCGACAACGCGCTATGAAGCCGGTTTCTGATAAACTGCCCGTCCCTGCAGCGAGAGACACTCACCTAGCTACGGCCGCTTGTCAGATACAGAGACACCCAAATAGAAGATGGCTGTTGGCGTCTAACAGCTTTTTCGAAGACGTGTCAAATGATCTAAATACAATAAAATCAAGAATTAATTATTGGGGGGGGTAAGGTAAGCACTTAGTTAGTGCCGACAACATGCCATGAAGTCAGCTTCTGATAAACTGCCAGTCCCTGCAACGAAAGACACTCACCTAATTACGGACGCTTGTGAAATACAGAGACGACGGAACACAAAATAGCTGTTGGCGTCTCACAGCTTATTTGAAGATGTGTCAACCGGGCTAACGCCCGGCGCGATTTTAAATACACAATGGACGAAGATCACGTGATAGACTACCTGTGAATTTTAAAGGCCTAGCAACACTCTCCCGGGACGTTGCTTAATAAGTCTAATCAAACCCGTAGAGCCCTTAAAGGGCCAGTCTACATAATACGGATGTATCAGATACAAGAAACATGGCGATATCGTGCGATAATGGATACAGATAAAAAAGGGGGGGGCTGAGAGGGAGAAGATGGAAGGGACAAGGTATATTAGTTCATCATGGTAAAGTAGATTTAACCTATGACATGAAAACGAATTTTCATAACCGCAATATATATGAACAAGATAGATAAGTTCATATGGTAATAAATTCATTAACACAAAAACGGGTTACCTAACAACAGTGTGTCAGAAGTCTAAAATTCAAGAAGTATATGGCATAAAGGAAACTAGCGTTATGGAGCAGTCCAGCCTGAACTGCCAAGCCAGGTCTGCCCTGGACTGGAAACAAGCATCCTAGGACCAGTTTTGGGCTTTTAGCCCTCATCAGCCAGGACAGCTTGACTCCAGTGGCATGGAGAGCACGGGACCCACGTCTGGGCATACCTGTCCCACTCGGGGTGACAAATGCAAAAAGAACAATTGATGGACAGAATCCAGAACAATGTCATACATTCACCCCAGTACAAAGATCTGGGCCTAAATCCATCGTTTTTTTGCTCACCATGCCATTCCAGTTTGAACCCAGCCATATGCAAATCAGTCTTGACCCTGCGCCCAATGGGAACAGTCCGTCCCGAACTGCCAAGCCAGGTCCTCCCTGGACTGGAAACAAGCATCCTAGGACCAGTTTCGGGCTTTCCGCCCTCATCAGCCAGGATAGCTTGACTCCAGTGGCATGGAGAGCACGGTACCACGTCTGGGAATACCCATTCCATTAATTGTGCGCCTTTTGCTTTCTTGCCCTAAGTGCGCCAGTTATGCCCAGACATGGGCCCTGGGCTCACTGTGCCACTGGAATCAAGCTATCATGGCTAAAGAGGGGTGAAACCCAAAACCGGTCCTAGGATGCTGGTTTCCGGTCCAGGGAGGACCTGGCTTGGCAGTGCGGGCTGGACTGTTCCCATGAGGTATAGGGTCAAGACTGATTTGCATATGGCCAGGTCTAAACTGGGGTGGCATGGTGAGCAAAAGAATGATGGATTTAACCCAGATCTCTTGACTGGGGTTAAATGTTTTGATTTGTTCTGCATTCCGTCTATCAATTTTGTGTCTTTTGCTTTCTCGCTCTAAGTGCGCCAGGTATGCCCTGACATGGGTCCTGGGCTCACTGTGCCACTGGAATCGAGCTGCCCTGGCTGAAGACGGGTGAAACCCCGAAACCGGTCCTAGGATGCTTGTTTTCGGTTCAGGGAGGACCTGGCTTGGCAGTTCGGGCTGGACTGTTCCCATGAGGCACAGGGTCAAGGTCAACTTGCATATGGCCTGGTCTAACATGGGCTGGCCTGGCATGGTGAGCAAAAGAATGATGGATTTAACCCAGATCTCTTGACTGGGGTGAATGTTTTGATTTGGTCTGCATTCCGTCCTTCAATTTTGTGTCTTTGGCACACTATGTAAACTATGTAAAGCACAGATTTTTTAGGTGTTTTAAAGCCACACGCTTAATTACATCGGCCACGTCCTTTGAGAGACCCCCTAGTTTTTTCAGCCCTTTTAAAGCCCTGGTTATGCTGCAAGAAACTTAGGGCCAGATGTAGGTAATCACATATTACTGATTCCTAAATACTGAATTTTACCAATTTGGTATTTAGCAATCGGTAAATGTGATGTAGCTAATGATTCGGTAAATTTTACAGAATCGGTAATATTTGGTAATTACTGATTCTGTATTTGCAGAATCGATAATGCCAACTAATTCCTATGGACCAGGAGGCCCATAGGAATGAATGGGAATTACCGATTCGGTAAATACCGAATCGGTAATAGGGGGAAGACTTACAAGGGTGGCAGGGTGTCACATTGACACCCTGTTGCTCCCCTGAATAGTGCATGGGTGCACATGTGCCACATGGCACTGTTATAAGAGCACAAAATTGCTTTTTTAAGGGTTTTCGATATTTACCACCAACTTGTTGTTGGTGGTAAATAACGAATCCTTAAATGGGAAATGCACTCACTTAAGTGCTCCCTACATTAGGGTTTCATAAATTACCGATTCGGTAACTTAAGGATTCGGTAATTTACCGATTCCTTAAATTACCGATTCGGTAAATTACTGAATCATTTCATTTGGCCTCCTTCATCTGAAAAGCCTAATACCGGTCGGTAACGGCCGAAATTCAGTAATTTTGGCCGTTACCGACCGGTATTAGGCTACCTACATCTGGCCCTTAGTTCCTAAAACATTTATTTTGTGATGGTTTCATTTCTTCTAGCAAACCCGTGATCTGTTTGTCCTCGGCAGGGAGAGAGCAGGTTTAACAATGTGGTTTACAGTCACTCTATTTTACCTATAGTAGTTAATAATGGATTGTTTCAGGCCTTCAATCTTCAATGTACATATAATTCTAATTTAGTTTTCATCAATATTTATAATGATGATTTTACTAATAGGGGCAACTGAAATTTTAGTGTACTGTTTGAGTTTATTGATGAACTAGAACATGGGTACTCACAAACTTTCTCTCGGGGGCGAAATTTACAGAGTGGTTTGTGTCCGAGGGCCGCACCAGTGAGGGCGGGGTCAGTGGGGGAGGGGGCGGGGCTAGAGCAACAAAAAAAGCTGTGACCATGAGGTTGAACACAGGTCCCTGCAACAGACACCTTCGTCCACTGAGCTACCAGACCCGGCATACACACCTCTCTCTCTTTCCCTCTCCCTCCCTCTATCTCTATCTCTCTCTCTCTCTCTGCCTCCTCCCTCCATCCCTCTATCTCCCTCTCTCCCTCCCCGGTCTCCCTCTGTCTCACTCACTCTGACTGTATCACTCCCTCTCCCTTTCCCTCTACCTCCCACTCCCTCTCACTCCCTCTCCCTCCCTCTTCCTTCCTCTCATTCCCTCCCTCACCCTCACTCCCCTTCCCTTCCCCTCACTCCCTTTCCCCCTATTCCCTCTCCCTCCCTCCCCTTCCCTCACCCTCACTCCCTCCCCTTCCCTCTCTCCCTCCCTCACACCCCTTCCCTCCCTCACTCCCCTTCCCTCACTCCCTCCCTCACTCCTCTTCCCTCCCTCCCCTTCCCTCTCCCTTCCCTCCCTCCCCTTCCCTCCCTCCCCTTCCCTCCCTCCCCTTCCCTCCCTCCCCTTCCTCACACCCTCCCCTCATTCCCCCTCCTTCACTCCCTTCCCTCACTCCCCCTCCCTGACTCCCCTTCCCTCACTCCCTCCCTCACTCCCCTTCCCTCCCTCCCTCACCCCCTCACTCCCTCCCTCCCCTCCCTCCCTCCCTCACTCCCTCCCCTCCCCTCAACCTCCCTCACCCCTCCCTCACTCCTTCCCCTTCCCTCACTCCCCTTGCCTCACTCCCTCCCCTTCCCTCACTCCCTTCCCTCACTCCCCTTCCCTCCCTCCCTCATTGCCCTTCCCTCACTCCCTCACTCCCCTTCCCTCACTCCCTTCCCTTCCCTCACTCCCCTTCCTTCACTCCCTTCCCTCACTCCATCTCCCTCACTCCATCTCCCTCACTCCATCTCCCTCGGTCGCCCTCCTCCCTTTCTGTGTCTCCATTTCTCGGTCTCCCTTTCCCTCCCTCTCCCTCTGTCTCTGTCTTCCCTCCCTTGCCCTCCCCCCCTCTATCTCTGTCCCTCTACCTCCCTCTGTCACCCTCTGTCATCCTCTGTCATCTCACCCTGCCTGTGTGTCACAGGCTGAGACAGCTTCCCCGGTCAGCTTCCCCAGCGCGCACAGACACACAGCCCCCACCCGAGCACTTCACAGCACTTCACAGGTCATACTAACTCTGCCTTGTCCATGTTCACTTTGGCACTGAGATACCCCTTCTGGAGTGATTCAAGTGCCCTACAGCTTAAATGAACATAACATAGCCACCTCTTGATCTTTGGTGACATTGAATGGCGTGGTTTGAGCATATCATCTTGAAGGCCCACCACCATCAGTGATTGTTTTGTTTTTCTGATCAAAGCAGCATTTCTGAAGCAATAACACACTGGGTTTGGTGTTTTCTCTGTTAATGTCCTTTATTGCTGGACTGCCCAACTTAATTCTATAGCTTTATCTGTGCATTATAATGATTTGGTTATATGATTCGGTTATGTCACGTTGTTGAGGCTTCATTTTACCTCTTCCTGCTGCTTTCCTTCATTCTCCCTAGGGTAGTTATGAAGAGAATAATTCGAAAGGCAGTCCACATTGTCATTGCTTAGCTGTGTAGCTCAGTGAGTAAAGCTATCCCTGCTAACACGTGCTGTGGACTACGGGTCACTGGGCCTAATATTGTCGCTCTGAAGTCCACAAATAGATTACCTTTTATTAACAACGAAAGGAAGAAAAGAGAAACCTGTGTTAACAGGGGATATGAAAAAAATATGAAGTGTGGGGATTGTGTGTGAGCATGACTGGTGATGACAGTAGAAATAAATGAATAACCCTGCCTTCTGCAGCAAGAGGACTAATACGTTGATACACTATATTTTGGTGGAAATAACTTTTAGGTTTTGCTCGTACATATGGCATTATTTTTCAATATCCACCTCTATTTGGCATCCTTATTTTTCTAATGTGTCTTGAGGTGTAGGCCTCTGAGTCTGTGGCTGCAGAGGACTGCATCAGTCCCATGTTCTGTTATGTATTATGGAGGAGAGAGCAATGCAGCTAGGACGCAGGCCTCTCCGTGGTTAGGATACCCTTCCTTCACTCCATCTCCCTCACTCCATCACCCTCGGTCGCCCTCCTCCCTTTCTCTGTCTCCATTTCTCGGTCTCCCTTTCCCTCCCTCTCCTTCTGTCTCTGTCTTCCCTCCCTTTCCCTCACTCTCTCTGTCTCTGTCCCTCTACCTCCCTCTGTCATCTCACCCTGCCTGTGTGTCACAGGCTGAGACGGTTTCCCCAGCCAGCTTCCCCAGCGCGCACAGACACACAGCCCCCACTGAGCACTTCACAGCACTTCACAGGTCTTTAAAAAGACCATTTGCATCTGCATTTTCCTCCTCTTAGCGCCCCTGCAGCTCCACTCGCTGGATTGAATCGGCGGGCCCCCACAGAGCAGCAGAGTGTTTGCAGACACTCTTTGAAAACATGGGTAGGATGTCTCATGGTCGCGGGCCACCACGGAAGGCTTGCCAGGCCGCCACCGGCCCGCGGGCCGTACTATGAGTACCCGTGAGCTAGAACTACTTCACCAAAGGCAGACCCTTTAGTGTGTTGCTGGGAGTGGATTTTAATGCAAAGCTGGGGACCTGAACAATGTTAACTGCAATCATTCTTTTCTGCCCAAATGACCATGTAGACTGAAGATAGGCACAATATTGATGCTGTAGGATCTCCTACTAGCGACCTTCCAGCCTTTACTGGAGGGAGCTACAGCACAGCTTAAATATATATTATTGCCTCAATGAACCTGATTACAAGTGTTTGAAAGGCCACCATCAATCTAAGGTTATCTAGCAACCATAATTGCCTTGAGGTTAAACTAGCAGTCCCCAAAGGTATTAGTACATTTGTGTTGGGGGAGTGTAGATCTACAGAGATTCCTACAAAAGACAAATGTATTTGGCTAGTGTAGAAAAAATGTGGATTTTAGGGCTCTTTTGTGTAACATCGTTAAAGGTAATATGGATCTTGTGGGTACCTAACAGAAAGTGTTGAGGCATATGTATGTATGGGATAATGCTAGGAACGTATTAATGAAACCTCTTAGAAAGTGGACTTGCAATCCTATTTAATGGTTCAACATAGCAGGTAGATTGGTCAATAATAATCTCCATGCTGCATTGAACGAGTACCTAGAAATAGGACTGAGATACCATTTTGTAGAGGGGACTACAAAAGGGTGCTAGAAAAGTTGAATTACAAGGTGGGGAGGATGGGGAGAGTTGGTTGATTCCTGCAAACACAAAGACCCTCAAGCCTTCTGGAAGGCAGCTAACATAAATAAGCTGTCTAATGCCCCTGTTCAGGATTTAGGGCTAAACATTGGCCCTGGTGTATGGGTAGCTCACTTTGAAATGCTCCACCACCTATCACCAACTGATATCAATGTCCGTAGAGAGGATCTGCTAGCATACCCTTTAAATGTAGATTTTGAACTTCATGAAGGGGTAGTTGCGATTAATATGAATCTAAACAATAAGACACCTGATCCCGATGGGTTCCAATAGATCTGTATAAGGACAAGATAAGGTGATGGGGTCCACTGCTGATAAACATTATAAATGCAGCATGTAAGACAGCTCCCTTAGTTTGGCACACTGCAATAATTATTTTTCCTTTAAAAAGGGGTGGCACAGGGATCTGCGTTGCTATCGATCCATATCTTTATGGGACTTGTGAGAGCTGCTGTGCCTGCATATTAAACGCATCATACATTGGCCTTACGCTAAACTATGTTTACATTATCGTCCATGTTGCTCTGACGTCGCAAAAAATGATCTGTTAACTGTAGTTCTTCTCGTTCTAAATAAAGAATTCAGAGAAGCAAAATATTAAACTGAGAGGCTTTTTCACTCTCTGTGCTTAACCAAGGACTTTTCAGCTGTCCAGGCTAATGGTACACAATTTATCAATTCAATTGCTGGAATAAACGGTGAGAATGTCTGCAGACCTTATGTATTACTACCCTGAGAGAAACTTTGAAAGTATTCTGGAGATAAATGTTTCTTCTTTCTCATTCACTATTAGAGCATATCCTGAGAACCATGTCCTCATGTAGAATGTATGATGTCCTATAAAAGTATGTGTAGATTTCTGTGTAACAGGAGACCCTTTTCCCTCACCTTTAGAAGGTGAATTTATGGCGGATTTCACTTATAACTATACTGAGTTTTTTGTACTTATGTTTTGCTGCTAACCTTACTTATGGCATGCTTTCTAGAATCTGCCTATTAATTATTTCTATAAAGCCTTGCATTTAAGTACCTTCTCTCATTCCTACAAGAATGCCCATCACCTTCTACTAAACCCAATCGACATACAGAAATTGATGGCTCCAGAAGGGGGGCTCAAACTCAAAGTCAGTATCAGGAGTACCCTGCTCCCGGTCCTAGTCGTTGGCGCTCCCTTGAGTTTAATTTTAGGATAGTTTTGCGTGCTGACAAAACTAGTAGCAGAGGTGACGGTTTCAATTAGAGCCGAACCACAAATGACAAACTTATTGGCCGTAGAACCAAGTACTGCACCTTTGTGATCTAGACAGCCCCCCTCCCCGAGATCTAAATTGACCCAGTCCCAACACGATCGTGGTGCCAGGAGAAGAAGCAATGACATGAGTATCTATGGGGATCATGTGCAAAATGTGAGAAAAATTGTTGCCAAACTGTGCATGTTGGGAGTTTTTGTAGGCTTATTGTGGTGGAATGCAGTGGACGAGTTTTGGGAATAGCTATTATGTAGCCTTGATTGCTGAGCTTGTGAGAACAATCATTATTGTCATTTTGATGATATTCTTGGATTTTCGAGAGGAACGAACATTGGAGTTGTTATACACATATGGTATTGAGCTAAAGAGAGGTACCACAAGAAAGAACATTGAATTGTTGAACTTTCATGCTCGGTGAGGTGTGCTGGGATGAGCTATCAATTACATCAAGTTAGAGGAATTACTTTCTTGCGCGAGTGTACTAGTGGAGCTCGGTGGAATTCACTCCTTAGTGCACAGGGAGCAGACATACTGAGTATAATGGCTTTTGCAGGTGGAGGGTTTCACTTTGTATGAAAGTATGTAGCATTCTTATTGATGTAGAAGCAGGCAAATGGTGAAAAGGTTGTAGATCAGTTAGAGCATTGCATCACTAAGGTGCAGTGCAGGGATTGGCTGGCAGACACCATAGCTGCGCTGTGATAAGGTGACCTTTGAATGAGACTTACTGGTATTAGTGGATGAATTGTGAGCTTGTTGGTGTGGCAGAACAAGAGATTGAAGTGAGGAGTGAGAGAGATATTGCTAGAATGGGGAATCCCTTGACAATGGAAGAGAAGACTGTAAACAAGAAGGAAAAGTTTCCTCCAGAAGTCACTCCAACCAGGAAAATTGTGACAAAGAAAGAATTACACATGTGCCTGTGGCTTAGTCAATGGCATGAATATACATCCAAAGATGGGGATCTCTGATTTGCATTGAGCGGTATTTTTCATGTCCCTCGAATCGAGAATTTGAGAAGAAAATACAATTTAAAACCACCACCTAAGCCCACGTAGTTTGAAGCCAAAAATCTTTGGGAGCAAATGGCAAGTGAAATGAAAAGGAAGAAATTCTAAGTAAAAATCTGTAGTAGGACTCATTCATGGAGTAGCGCTCAAGATAAGTAGAGGCAGAGAAGGTGACGAGTGGAAGTAATTGAGACTGTTGGAGTCTACCCCTTGATAGAGAGCAAGGAAAAGGAAAAAGAGAAATCAAAGATGGTGACAGACACGTATAGTGGGAGGAGCATGCCTTTATAGATGAAATCCTCAGTGTAGGGCCACCCCTGCATAATATGACAGCCGCTGATCTGAGCGCCACAGCCATAGCTGAAACTGCAGTCAGAGCAGCCAAATCTTCCACAGTAGTCTGTGCACCCCGAGCTATACTGAAACTGCCACCCCTTCCACTACTCAGATCCCTGCACCTGTACTCTTAGGCACCTTACCCTCATCAAGAGCCATAATCATTCCCCCGTACGAAGCACTTATAGGTATCATCCGAGTCAACCCACCCTAAGTATACCTCAGGACACAGCACCCACGCCTGGAGGGATGCTACTAATACCCCAACAAGGAGGGAACTCAGTCAATGGGGGGATAGGATGTCAAACTACTAGTACAGATTTGTAAGGTAATTCACCAAGCGTAGTGCAGACCTCACAATGAATTAATCTCGCCCAGCTGAAAAAATGTTTGAGGAAATTGTCAAGGGAAATGTGGGAATAGAGGACATTATGGAAATAATTTATTACTTTATATGAGTAAAGAGAAGCGGCAGCAAGAAAGGCCCATGCAAGGATGGAAAAGGTGGCAGATGAATGTGGAATAGGTATTACTCAGTAAAATAAGCTGCAAAAGAACGCTAGGATGACAAGGGAATCGAGTGAAACTGAGAAATTGAGAGACTTCTGGTCCACGAAAGAGAAGGTTAAGGTGAAGTAGAAGAGAGAGGGGTCAAGGGAGATCAAGGGAAGACGAATATGGAGCTGTAGGGGTTGTGGTAAATGAATATCCCTTGAGGGAAGTGCAGGGAGGAGCTTATGTACATGTCCTCTGGATGAAATCAGATCTCTTTCATTTCACAAACACCCTCCTGAAGCTTAGAGAAAATTCCTGATCAATGGTATACCCAGATGGAACAGATTGTAACCATCTCTAAAGTTTTGTGGAAAGACTTGAATATATTATTTGGGGTTGGGGTCCCAAAGGACCTGTGAGTGAAGTGCAAAAGGGTAGCTGATTGGCCAACCCAAGAACCACCTCGGGTGGCAGGGACAAATGCCCCTTCGTCCATTGTTAAAACTAGATATGAGGAGGTCATAAAGCACCTAAAAATGAAGGTTCCTCAAAAAGAGATAAATTGGCCTAAGATTTTCAGGAGCTCTCAAGAGTCAAACGAGTCAGTACATGCTTACTTTAAAAGATTGATGCAGGAGTATAGTGAGCACATCAGGATGAATGGCGCCCTAAGAGACAACATGAGAGGATTCCTTGTGCATTTTGTATATGGGCCAAGGCCAGAGATTAGCAATCAAATCACAGGAAGTCCTTTGCTGGCAGAGCAAACCTGTTGATGAAATCTTAAATCATGCGAAGTATTGTCGCGATATGCTGGAAGCTAAATGAAAGATGCTTAAGGAGAAGTACATGATAGCCCAAACATAAATAGCTCAGACTGCAGGGGTTAAGGGATTTAAAGTTCCATTTCAGGGAGTTTCAGGGAGTTTCCTTGAACTATAGTGGGAATGTCCTAGGAATGGGGAGAAGTTGAGGTAATGTAGCAGGGACCAGTATAAGTGCTCTAAAGAAAGTTACCCAATGCTACATTTGTAACAGACTGGGGCATTGGAAGCAGGAGTGCCGTTATAATCTAGATTGGACTGTCGGGAGAGGTTTAAGGGGTGAGACTAGCAGGTCAGGGGAAACTTCCTCCAATACCTATGTGGGCTATGGAAGTCCCTCAAAGCGGAATATTGACAAATTCCTTCAACCCAACGCTGATGCAGCAACCATCTCCAACCAAAACACAGAGTACTCCTGAATCCAATGATGACACAAGCAGGCCCATTCCCCATGATGTCCGAGACATCCACAGATTTAAGTCACTGCCAATGATGGTGCCTGAGTGGGAGGAGAAGTGCGTACTTGGTGCAGTCCTGGAAGTTGATCAGAGTAGACATTATTGTGCATGGAGCGATTAACAGACATCCTGTATCTTTCCCTATGTCCATAACCTACACATCTTGGGGGAAGAAGTTCAAATTGTAGGCATTACAAAACAACAGTGCATCAATCAATTCACTGATACCATAGTGGTAAAAATACGAGACATCAGAGAGCAGAATCAGTTTGTGATTTGTGACTCTAGCCCCATAAACTTGCTAGGACTAGATATTCTCTGTAAACTCAAATGCATCATGTATTGCACACAGAATGGGGTCAGAATTGAAACACAAGCCGCCGATGCTGAGTTTAAGTTCAAGTCCACGGATCCTGTTGTAGGTCCTATCCAGTCATTACCACGGAAGATTTGCTAGTGGATTTGAGAGAGACAATTAAGGAATACGTCTGGGACTTTATGGATAGAGAGTTTGGGTTGCTCAAAGGTGCCAAGCCCCTTAAGATCACCCTATGACTTAATTCTGTTTTCCCACAGACTCGCCCTTGCCTCCATGATTGAGAGCATAATAGAATAAGGCATTTTGAAGGAAATTATCTGAAGTCCATGCAACTACCCAATCATGGCCAAACAGAAAGCAAATAACAAGTGGGAAATCGTACAAGACCTACGAAAGAATAACCAAATTGACATTCAATGCTATGTTGTGGTACCGAACCAGCCGTAATCCTGTTTGAAATTTCTTCAGAGGTTCACCGTCACTGACATTAATCAAGCTCTCTTCTCGGGCCGTTACACAAAGAGAGACAGTTTCTTTTCGTTTTCCAGTTCCAAGAGACGTCTCTCATGTGGTGTTGTGCCCCATAAGGATATACTGAAAGTCCATACTATTTCAATCAGATACTCAAAAAGAATCTAGAGACTCTGCAGTTACCATGTACTTCAACATTAATATAATATGTCAACGATCCTCTGATCACCTCACTGACTATGGAAGCTTTCAAGCAGGACATGATTTCTTTGCTCAACTATTTGGTAGAGAATTGGCATAAGATCTCACCTGAGAAATTACAATACTGTCAGAGAGATGTCATGTACTTGGACATCAGATAGAAAAGGGAGTGAGAAGAATGTCCATGAGCGCATAGAGATGACGTTCCTAACCACCCATAGAAACGTGTGGATATTTTTGGGGATGGTTGGCTACTGACGACAATGGATGCCAAACCTTTCCTTTGTTTTGAACCTTTTGATAAGGCTGATGCACACTGATGTGAATGAACTGGGACCAAGGGATAACAAAAGCTTGGAGGCCTTACAGTACCTCAAACATCTGCTTTGTAACTCTTGTAATATCAGACTAAACAAAATAATGAATGTTATTTTGCCATGAGAGAGATGAGTATGCACTTTCTGTACCGACAACAGTCTATGGGGAGACTAAGCACCTCATTGGTGACTTTTCAGCTACTCTTGACCCGGTGGCAGCAGCATTGCCTGGTTGTCTCAGAGCTGTTGCAGCAGTAAGCCTTTGCATGCAGAAGATTGAGGGATACGTGATGGGATACCCATTATTTTGTAATGGTACCTCATTGCATTAAGGTCCTCATGACTCGTTCCAGAATCCAGCACCTTACAAATATCCACCAAACCAGCTATGGTTTCTCCTGTCTTTTTGCTTTTGAACTCCTGTTTTTGAGTGTGCTGAACTTTATTTTTGCTTGTTTTAGGGCTCTGTGCACTTTTACACTGCTGACCATTGCTAAAGTGCATGTGCTATGTGTCTATAATGTAATGGCATTTGGTTTCTCCATGATTGGTATATTTAATGTGCTGAGAAGTCTCTAGTACACTGCCTATAAATCAAATACTACTAGTAGGCCTGCAACACTGATTGTGCCACCCACGTGAGTAGCCCTTCAAACATGTCTCAGGCCTGTCACTGCAGAGCCTGTGGGTGCAGTTTTAAACTGCCTTGGTTAGCATTGGAGCTGCCTTGTAACACTTTGCATGTGCAACATCCAATTGGGAGCAGATAGGAAACTAGAGTCTGGTGTCTCTTGACTTACAATTTAAAAACATACCTTTTTGTGAAGTTGGTTTTTAAATTGCAGTTCTGCAAATGCTACTTTAATAAAGTTTGAATAAAGTGAAAGTTTGCCTACAGGGGATTTTGTTTGTCGAAAGATTTCAGAGATAGTATCTCAAAAGAATTTTATATTCAACCCTGATTAGTGGTGAACTCTTAAACAATCTGGCATTGAAGGAATGATTTCACTTGGCAGGCTTCTGTCTTCAAGACATAAAATGTAACACACGGGCAAGACTTTACTTCAAACAAAACCATATATTTGATATATGAACAAATAAGGACCAGAGAAAAAGAAAGTTGAAATCAACCAAACATAGTTCTAGTGGTACCATACATTTACCTACAAAAAAACCATGTGTACATCTATTCTGTGAATTGGTAATGGAAAACAATCTGATACAACAGAAAACAATTCCTTCAAATCAACAAATGAACAAAGAAATAGATGTTGCAGTCGACGTTTCGGTCTGTGTTGACGATGAGACCGTCAGACCATCTTCAAGACGGGTTGATAAAAATGATATCCCTGTATATGCAATTGAGCACCGGCGGTGGAGCTTGCGCAGTCCTAAGCTCTTGATGTATTACACGTTGATCAGGATAATGTACCCCCAAGGGGATACATTCAGTCTATCCTGTCCAATGTTCAAACAGTGCACAAATCACACATCACCCCAGCTAACTATGTTGGCACTATGGCAAAATACACCCTAACCTACACAGTCCATCCTTTACTAATCTGCACTTTTCCTCGGCCGAGTACGTAGATTGTACCTGGTGACTACACGCACAGAGGAATCAGCAAAAAGGAGTTCCTGAATAGCTCTGATCTCTGGTGGTGTCATCATTCTCCTTATCTCTTTGCACCCATTCAAGGACAGCTTCGCTGAATGGAACAAAATGAGGAATCTGTTCACACTCCTGGTCAGCTACCCCCTCCTTAACCCACTGATCATAGGGTAACGGCAGGGGCACCCTCTTCCAGTGGGAGGCGTAAATCCAATTCCTTCGACCAGAAACTTTAATGGCGGCACCTTCCAGTGCGGTTCCAAACTCTTCTTCCACTGAAATTTCCAAACAAATATTTAATCACTGGGCTGAATGTTATGTCCATGCCCCTCTGGGATTGCGGGCAGGGTCTCACTGACCTTTTGGTAAATAGTGCGCAAACTTTCAGTTAACTGGCATAGGTAATCAATCAACAAGGGGTACTCAATATCAGAGAACCGTCAAGGACGCCCCAGACATTTGCCGGGTTTTCGAATACAACCTCTTACGGTGACAATTCTGTCCTAGAATGTGCTGTAGTTCTTGTTGACAAGAGTGCTAATAGCAGGGCATCTGGCTATTGTAACCCAGTTGTCTCCTGAATCTTGGCCATATTCAGTTTGAGAGTACAATTGTACTTCTCAACCAAACCTGCTGACAGCGGGTGGTTTGTAGCATGAAACTTCTGTTTTATGTGCAGACCATCACAAATTAGCTGAATAACATTGGCATTGAAATGACTTCCGTTATCACTCCAAATCAAACGGTGTCAAGCCAAAACGAGGAAAGACCTCCTCCAGGAGTACCTTTGCTGTCTTAACTGCTGTATTATCTTTAGTGGGATGAACCTCAACCCATTTACTTAATGTACAGATCACCACCAGAATGTACTTCAAATTGTTGCACCTTCCCAATTCGATATAGTCCATCTGGAGGACTTCGAAAGGCAAAAAAAGTGGGTGGGGCAAAGTTACCAGGAGGTGTAGGGGTACCTTTACAAGGATTATGCATCATGCACACCATACAGTACTTCACTAGGTGTGCAGCCGTTTTTGCATTATAATCATTCTGCCATACAGGGTCTAACAGCTTGCAAATACCCTTTGCACTGATATGGACGCGGCCATGAGCCATCGTAACTACGGGGAGTACATATGCATCTGGCAACATCCGACTTTGCTTCCCTGACTTGTCAATCCAACATCCCTAATCATTCAATTGTACTGTACTTTCTTGCCACACTGCTAACTCCTCTACTGTAGCTTCACTTTTAATCTCTTTTACGTTCTCAAGTGTATCCTCAAACATGGTGATTCCAGGCACCCACCTAGCAGGCCCTGCTACGAACATTCTTTTCATTTTAGTCCGAGCCCTTTCTTTAGCTGTCTGATCTGAAAAAGCATTTCGCCAACCTACATCATCAGTGACGTTTTGATGGGCGCTACACTTTACTATAGCCAACTTCTTAGAGAGGGTCAAAGCAGACAAGAGCCTCAATAGGAGGTGTCCGTGCTGGATTTTGATGCCATGGGAAGTAAGAAACCCTCTCTCAGACCAGAGTTGGCCAAACTTTTTCGCAACTCCAAAGGCGTACTGGCTGTCAGTATGAATATTTACAACCAGTCCCTCACTTTATTCGCAATTTCGGATCATGGCAACAAGCTCAGCAGCTTGGGGTGACTGATAGGGAACTCGTAATGTCTTAAATACTGTACGAAGGGTAGTGACAGCATACGCAGCAGTTGTAGTGCCATCTGGTCATTTAAAATAAGAGCCATTGACATACCTTTTGGGTCAGATAGGGGAGCATCAGTCAAGTCTACCCGTCCTTTACTCTCTTCTTCCGTCCGAAAGATGCAATAATGTGTATCAACTGCATCGTTATCAGAAGGAAGGGGTAGTAAAGTGGTCGGTTTCAGAGTGGCACATCTTTTAATCGTGATGTGTTTGGCAAACAAGGTTAACTTATAACCAGTCAGACGTGCACTGGTGAGGAGCTGTGTCTTGGGCCTATTCAAAAGTGTACCCACAGCATGGGGTACCATAACTGTGAGGTCAGTATCAAGTATGAGTCCAGCCGATTGTCTAATAGATACGGCCACAGCTACGGATGCTCTTAGACAACTCAGAAGGGCTCTTGCAACAGGGTCAAGAACAGGAAAGAAATAAGCACACGGCAGTTGCTTATCTCCAAATCTTTTGTGCTAAAACAGTAGGTGCACAACCGACCATCTCATGGAAGTACAGCACAAACGGTTTAGTGTAGTCTGTGGTGCTAAGTACCGGAGCCAAACAAAGTGCAGTTTTCAATTGCTCAAAAGACTGTTGACATTCAGGCGTCCCAGGCAGGGGCTCATGCACATCCTTCAGTGTTAGTTAAAGCAGAGGTTTAATTAGTAGGGAGTAGTTGGGTATCCACTGTTGACAGTAGGAAGTGATACCTATAAAATCACGCACATCTTTCTGAGTTTGTGAAATAGGCATTTTAACAATGGTACTGATGCCCTCCATGGTCAATCTCATACCTTCCTTCGACAGTAGGTGACCTAGATAGGTGACCACCTGTCGACAATATTGAAATTTAGAAAGGGATACCTTAAGTCCATGTTGGGCAAAATGCAACAACAATTTAACTGTACTGTATATACAACCTTGTTCCGTGTCAGAAGCGATAAGCAAGTAATCAACATACTGCACTAATACATTACCTGCGATGAGCGAAAGGGAATCTAATTGGCTTTTTAATGCTTGCCTATAAATACTCGGACTTTCTGTATAGTCCTGAGGAGCTCGACAAAATCTAAAGCTCCTACCAGCTAGGGTAAAACCAAACAAGTGTCTACTATCCAGATAAATAGGGATACTAAGGAAAACATTCTTCAAATCATTGACAGAAAAATTTTGCAGGAGTGTGAATCATTGTCAAAAGAGTGGCAATATCAGGAACCACTGGAAACTGAGGGACTGCTATTTTATTAACCTTACACAAATCAATCATGAAATGATAAACATCTTCATGATCATCAGGGGAACCTGAGGGTGTCCTTTTGAGAATTGGAAGAATAGGGCTATTACAAATATTAGCAGTTGTCTCCTCAACCACTCACTTCTGAATCAAATTCTGTATGTTTGCAATAGGACTCGCTCTCCTGCCTGCGGTATTTTGTACTGAAGGAGACGAGGCAAAATAGCACTGTTCTTAACCTGAATCGAAACTGGAGAGATCTGCAACAATCCCACATCTGTGTCACCTGTCACCCACAGAGTGGATGGTACATCTTTAAACTCAACAGGAAGGGGTGCATCTTTAGATAAACACTGCTAAGCGCATGCCACATCTGAGCCTATGGTCATATAGACACCTGCCGAGGAACAATACATTGTGAAATGCAGTTTCTTCAACAAATCCAAACCCATCAATTTCCCCCTACAACTGGATGTCAACAAGAATTGCGAATCCACAGTGAAAGGACCAATAGTCAATGCAAGAGGTTTTGAAATGGGGCTCACAACTGGTACACCAGAGAAACCAACCAACACATTAATATGGCCAGACAGAGCCACCCCAGGGACCATAGATCGAGAAATAGAACTTTTTGTTGAACCTGTGTCCACCAAAAATTCCTTTGTCGAACCTTGCAGTTCTGCTGTTACATAGGAACCACGCTGGTCTACAGGTATATGAACTGGTCCCTTATGCTGCCCCTGGCTGTCCTAGCTGTAAGACATCCCTGTCACTCCTTCCATGTTATAATCATCACTGTAATACTGTCCATCACGAGAGTCATCAAAGTAATTATTATCGGAACGTCCCTGTGAGGCTACAGCATTCTGCGTTCTATCTGTCCCACCATTCTATGACCCTGTCCACGAGAACCTCAGGACCGCTACCTTCTGCAAAAGCATAGGACACACGCTACGCCAATACCTCTCCTCTTTACAATATGCACACTGATTCGGACCCAAAGGCATAGTTGTTGGTTGCCTACTAGTACGTGGAAGCTGTCGGGCAGAACCACCACGTCCTCTGCCATTCCCTCTAAAAGCCTGCTGTAACAACACCTTCATCTTTAAATCCTTATGTTTCTTCTCTTGTCCCCTCCTTTTCCTTATTATCCCTATGTTCATAATATTGTGCCATATTCAAAATAACAGATGGAGAGGAGGTGAATCTGGTACTCTCAGAAGCTTGCAATCGCGTCAAAATTTCGGGAAGCAAATTGGAAATAAATCTATTGACAAATAGCCGAACACCTCCCTCAACGGACAAATCCTGGCCACTATAATCCAAAACTGTGCCCTCAAATCGAGTGAAAAAATCAGACACACTCATCTTTCTTCTGCTGACAATTTATCCCAACCCACCTTTCTTGGCGGAATAAGAGAATGTATATACGTAATTATGCGACCTGGTAATGCAGAAATCTCCCCTCTAGGCTTATCACCAGGCTTCCTTTCAGGACTCCACAGCGTAATTTGATCTCAAGTAGCACCCAACTCTGGAACATGGTCTTGAGTATGGACCTGCCTCCAAATATCGACTGGAACAGCCAAACCAAAGAACATTTTATTATAAGCAAGGGTCATCACCGTGGAGGAAGCAGCTTCAGTCAGTTCTTTATAATAAGCAGTGGGATTCTTCCTAGGATCAGGTAAATGAGTCGCAAGAGACAAAACTTCACTTCTTTTCCACAGAGTATAAACCCATTGCTCCTGAAAACTGGCTGTCACTGTCGCTCGAGTAACATTACCACTGCCATCTGTTAATTCCGGTACCTCAGGGTGATAGATTGGATGAACCTCTCTCATCAGAAACTGGAACAATGTGGTGGGACTCTTCTGAAGTAGCCTACCCCTGTAAGAAATCAATGTCGTAACAACACTGAAAACTTGGCCAGGCTCCATATTACTAACATATGCACGATTTTTAATATCATATTGAATCTGTAGTGCAGCATTCTTGAAACACTGCTCCCAAATATTAATAAGCGTATCAGACATATGCTTAAGGGCATGCTGTTGTACAAAGGGTTCATAATCTTTCATCACGCTTCAAACATCTTCCACACTATAAATGGGATGACGACCCCACTGCACAGCCTGAATGGCCACTTCCTTTTCCTCTTCATCTCCTCCTTCAGACCCGCACATGGACCCATATATTCTTTAAACTTTGTCCAATCTCCATCCCCAAAACCAAGCATGGGCGTCCCATCACTCAAAGAAACTGGAAGATGAAAAACCAGAGAATGAGAAGCAAAGGAAGCGCCAGTCACTATTGATGCGGAGGGCTGCGTTGAAGCAGAAAAGGTTAGCGAGAGGGATGCTGAGACAATTGGTGTGGCAGGGTTACTAACAGTTGCAGTTGCCACAGACAGCAGAGAAACAGAAGGAAGAGAAGGAGCCGAAGCCATAGCCGTTGACATGACGATAGACGCAAGGACAGAGGCAATGGACGCAACTGTTACAGGCGGCTGTGTGGGGACCAGGACAATTGGATATATTCTTTGCGGAGCATATGGAGGTGGGGGTCGGTTATCCAACAGTTCTTTCATAAAAGTATCATCTTCTTCCTGAACCACAAATGATTTGTCAATATGTGATCGAAACAGTTTCTCTTCACATTCAATACCCTTCTCCTGTTTTTCTCTATCATATGCCTTCTGAGTCAATGTCTGCATTCTTCCTTTCCGGGCCTCCTTCTCTGCCTTCATTCATCTCTGCTTAGCTTCCTTTTGCCACGTTATGAGGGAATCAAACATAGACTGCTTACTTATTTTCTTAACACCTTGGCTGCTATGACTTTTCCCCTCCTGTGCTGTTACTCCAGATTTCCTATTGTTCACGACGAGCTCAGCTCATCATAAGCACAGCTCCAGGGTGACTCATGACGAGCTGAGCTCGTCATGAGCAGCGAAGGGGTTAAACAACTGTTCTTATAAATACTCAATCTTTTGTTCATCCTGTCAACTGCTACTCAGCATTGTCCCTAGTATATTTGTGCCATAATGTACTAAACATAATAGGGCCAAGACCATGTTTGACATACATATCAAAATTCGGAGTGCCTTCTGGAGGCGCCGGCTGACTTTCTTCCAACCGAGCATCAGTAGAACAGCGATTGCACAAGACAAACAATTTGCTGAAACTAGGCAATTTTAAAAGAAAACAAGTTCTCTATTTTATGCCTTACAATTGCTTTTGTCCCCAAAGACAGGCTTCAGACCATACCAAATACAAACCAAAATGGTACCATATCCGCAAAGAACCAAAACATACTCACCCAATATATACAGGCCAAACAAATCTATTCTCCACTGCAGACTCTTAGGACCAAACGGTCAGATCCAAGGGTTTTGCCGTTCAGGACTGCAGTTTGGATTACCACTGGGCGAGGCACCATCCGGCAGAACAGATGGGGCCGCTGCGAGTATCAGGAACTCTTCGTACAGGGATCCCTGATCCGTCCGTTCGACCCGACGATAGCCTCGGCCTCCCACCCCAATCAGCAGAAGGGGATAGCTAACTCACCCGAAGGAGTCCCTGTTTGGGCACCAACTGTCAAAGCCCAGCTCACCAGAGTTTCTGTTCAGTTCTGATGGAGGTTGAAGACAGTCCGACCCCACCCTGAAACTGCTCGTTCCAGCACACTAGTTTTAAAACAGTGCACTAAGAACCAGAAGCTCAAGGGAAGGGGGGAAGTGGATAAAATTAAAAACGAGAGACAACACTGTTCTTGCGTTTCCACTGTAGAAGAGCTGCTAAAATCTGCGGCCCTCTCTGACTTCTGTAGAAACTGGTGCCTAATGAAACATAAACAAAGAACAGATAAGTGCAACCTATCCCTAAATGTGTTCCTGACTAAACCTTCATCTTATTAGAAATTCTCTTCTAAAAGTACCTCTTGGATCCTTGTTTCAAGCTTCCAGGTTTGGAATGTGTTACTGTTCTGGGATATGCTTTCTATTACTGTAAAACTTCTGTAAAATCAAATGAATATCCTTATCAGAATTACCAACGTCTAACATTCACCTTAATATAACTAAAGCCTAAATTCTTAATAGCAAACTAACTTTTCACATATTTCCAGACTTTTTATAAAACAAATACTGTATGAATGAATGAATGAAATGATCTTTATTCGGATTCTGAAAAATCCATAAAAGTACATACAGGATGAATCTTTTTAAAATACATAAAAACATATACAAAAGTTAAAAAATAGAAATTGTTAAAATACATCCCAAACAGACATGAGCAGCATAAATGACATAAAGTGCATATTACATGAAATGGTATCATAAACAGTTTAGAAAAACATTCGTAAATTTCTGTTTAGATAATACTGGTAACAATGTTTCCATACAGGTAATAAAATCTCTATACAATTTATATTTAGAGTTTAAAGTGCGTTATACATCCGAAGATCGTTATGCATGTTCCATACTTGCCCTCGATTTTACACAGGCTTTTATGAAGCAGCTTATGGTGAATATAACATCATCGGTTGGTAGCATTTGCAAGAATTTCAATGCCAATTTAAAGTCTCTTAGATTGTATTTTCTGAAAATTGGCAATAGGTAGTGACGGATGTACAATTTATAGTGGCCACAAAAGATAAAATAATGCAGTAAACTTTGCTTCCCACCGACAGAACACGGGCATTCAAGCTCTTCTAGATTCTTATTATAGCCGAGTGGAAAGCTCAGTAAGTTTACAATACTGCCATCACGGAACCTAAATAAGAGGCTCCGGTTCCATCTTCCTATCGGTAGAGACAGATATCTACAGGGTTTGTAAAGTTCATTTAAAACAGCATTACTAGTCACAGTTAGTGGAAGATATTTGATAATAGCTGGTTTCATTAATTCAATTCTCATGCGTTCCTCTTTGTATGACTCATACAATGCCCGTTTTACAATATTCTTATGGGCGGGCACAATGGTGTTTGGCGAGCTAAACAGGGAACCATGTCCAACACTAATTAGGCTATTCTTGACCGCATTTAGCCAAGGTATGAGGTTGGATCGTTCATGGGATAAACAATCTAAAATTATGTTACGGGTCAAGGAAGCCGCTGGATTTGCCCATGTTTTTAACCAAAAAAGCGTTGGCCTTGACCTTATAAAATCAGCTATATATGGCAACTTAAGTTCTTGGTGACAGATGAAGATGGGCGTGCAAGGAATGCCACCCAATACCTTCCTGCAAAATCTATTTTCCTCTAGCTGCAGGGGCAGACTATTACAATAACCCCACACTTCGGATCCATACGTCCCAGTTGGCAGACATTGGGTACGATAAATATTTAGCAAGGGGGTGATCACATCAGCCGTTCTCGGTTGGCGAAGAGATAAGATTGAGTTGATTGATTTGCCAATCTTATTTCTTGCGTGAGCGGTGTGATGTTGCCACGAGCCAGTATTGGAGAATAATAACCCTAAATAGGGGAAAGTGCTTGTGCATTTTAATTCATTTTCACCACTTTTAATTGAAAGAATGTTGTATCTTTTTAAACCACAATTCATGATAAATGATTTTTTAAAATTGGTATTTAAATCTAAGTCAGACATAAAAACAACAAACCCTCTGATTAATGAGCGCAACGCATTTGGGGTACGCCCCATCAATACAGCGTCATCCGCATAAAGTAAGGTAGTGATAGGGGAACCATTAATAATTGGAACATCCTTGGTGTTCTTGCTCAGGGCAGGGCTCAGTCCATTAATATATAAAATAAAAAGTAGAGGGGCGAGTACACAGCCCTGCCGAACTCCTCTTTGGATGGAAATGTCACCAGATAATTCGCCTTCATTGTTGATGCGTACTTTTGCCTTAAGATCCCTGTGTAAATATGAAAGAAAATATACTAATGAATCGTCTAAACCATATTCCAGCAATTTTGACCATAACCTAGAACGGTTAACGAAATCAAAAGCGGAACTCAGATCCATAAAGCCTAAATAAAGTGGGGACTTTTTGACAATAATATATTTGGCCATGATTAGGTTCAGGTTGAGACACTGCTCAACCGTACCCACATTACTTCTAAACCCCAGTTGGCTGCAGTGTAACACATTATTGTCCTCGGCCCAATCCCTTATTCTCTTAAATAGTACCCTACCAAGGACTTTTAATGTATTGTCGATCAGCGAGATCGGACGGTAACAGGCCGGATCGGCCCTGTCACCTTTCTTAAATATTGGTACGATAACGCTGTTCGACCAGGTTTCGGGGATGGAGCTGTCGGTCAAGTGATTAAATAAGTTACATAATAGGGGGGCCCAGAAATTAGTTTCCGATTTGATCTGGTCAATAGATAGACCATCAGGGCCAGGGGCTTTATTGCTGGCGCTGTCAGAAATTGCATCCTCCACCTCAGATATTGAGAAGTTCAATTGATCAGCATTATTTAAGGACAATATAGGATCTATGCTAGGGGCAGCTGTGTTATAAATTTTGGAGAAGTGCTCCACCCAGTCCTCTCCATTTATGTTACAGTTAATTGGTCGGATGTTAGAACCAAGGGACCTGAGTGATTTGACTTCTCTCCAGAACCCCGCGGTGTCTTTTAATGAGACAGTCCGCGTTAGTGACTCCCAATGATTAACCACTAGAGCCTCAGTTCTTGTCCGTAGGGCGCGTTTATATTTAGCTCTCAAGTCTCTCACTAGGTTGGAATCCCTAGGCTTTAGTTGTAAGGCCGCCCTCAGTTCCCTATTGGCTTTAGAACACGCGGAATCAAACCAGCGTGGGCTGTGATCTGTATTGGGCCTAGATGGTTTGGAGGATTCCCTTCTCACTGCCCCACAGAGATTGCCAAATGCCCCAATCAATACTTCATCAGTACTCTCAAGAGACAGACAGATGTCTATTAACATTGGATGCTTTCTGATTACCTTGGCTAGAATAGCTTTGTTATTCGCCCCTTTCCATATTAGTCTTAGTCTATCAGTAGACAATACCAAATTTTGTGGCCCACTCTCAGCCTTTGATGCAGCCTTTCTTGTCTGAGGATGGTCTAGATGTATTCTAAGTGGATAGTGGTCACTGTATGTACTACAAATAACCTCAGCTTTACGAATTATATTACACAGAGATGGACAGAGAAATATATAATCAATCGTGGAGGCGCAGCCTTGGCCTATATAGGTGGGAGCAAATTTAGTTTCAGCACTAGTTCCAGCGATTTCCATAGCGTTCACTAGGTTACGTGAGGCTAGTATATTCTTCAATTCCTCGCCATTTTGACATGGAGCACTGGTGCGATACATATGAGCATTAAAATCTCCCCCTATGCAGATACCATCGTAATGACCATACTTCAAACCTTCAACGATATCATCAATAAAGCTAAACAAAGACAAAAAGTTTCCGTTGGGATGGTTAACAAAATCATTATTATAAAAATTAATTATACATAAAATCATCCTATTAATGTATTTTACAGCCATAAAACATTTGCCTGGTGTAGGGATCAATTTGGTTTGTACCCCCGGTTTTATCTTGGACCAAATAGATAGCCCCCCGCTTGGCCGTCCCATGGATGAGGCTAAGGCCTTTGAGTTATAACAGCAGAAGCCCTCCATTGTGGGGTCAGTTAAACACCAAGTTTCCTGGAGCAACAATAAGTCACAATTAGTATTCACCCAGTCAAGCCATTCTTTGATTTTCAATTTGGAATTAAGACCCGCTATATTCCAACTCACAACAGAAAATACAAAATCCGAGGACTTATGATTCGTAGATTGGCCTCTTCCAGGAGTCCCTATCAGGGAATTTATATCTACCTGGTTTCCGTTGGTAACAGATGATAAGGAGACAACTGAGTTGGCTGGCTTAATTAGAGGGGGTCAATCCAACATGTCCAAACCTGACAAGGGTGCAAATCTATTGAATGTATTAAAAGGGAAAGCAACTGGCTGGAAATGCATAGCTGGTGGCTGAGGGTACCTAGGTGGAGGGTAGAAATGCATGAATGGCGGTTGGAATTGCATAGGTGGCTGTCTGTAAAAATAGCTTAAAGGTAGCATGGTTGCGACCGTGGGAATGGTTGAGCAGTTACCACTTATATTAAGCAAATGCCTTACAGTTCCAGGATTTTTGAAATTAAGAACTATGCAATCTCCGTCCTTGTCTTTAGGTAGTGGTCCAATCCAAGGCACCCTACGGGCTGATATTATTTCTCTTGATATGTCATATCCGACCCCTTTGTGTTTAGTTAGCCAGTCTATACATTTGTTTCGTAGTTGAACCCAGGTTTCCCCCTGATCCTCCCTCAGCACTGGTACTCCTGCCAAAATCAGAACAAACGGGCAGGCGTCCGGTGGTAAGTGTAGAGGACGCGCCGGCCCTTCATTTTTGCGGGGCTTATTTGGCCTTACTTGGGTAGAACCTATGTTATCGTTTGCAGCTGATGTTGTTGCATTAATAGGTTGGGTAGGGCGGTCGTCCTTGGTGGTTACGCTTTTATTAGTAGTGGCGGCCAAAGGAGTAGATTTCCTTGGTGCAGGGGTAGGGATGGTTTTGGCAGCTGTACTAGATTTTGCACACTTAACCCCTGAATTAACAGTTCGCGGTTGGATTAGAGGTTGTGTAATGGGCGATGATGATAACGATTCCAGATTTTTCATTCCCTTATTCAATGTAATGCAAGCAGCCTGTGTTTTAGGTGGAAGGGTGTTGCTTAAGGATTCAAGGTCCTTTAAAAGACGGTCGGCTCTAATTTGGTCCAGACTAATAGACCCCTTCCTTTTGGCTTCAACGTTTTTGACCAGGTTGTCTAATCTGTCCAATCTTTTAAAAACATTATTAAATTGATTGATCATAAGTTTCTCCACTCGGTTAAAAATAGTGTCTACTATAGTTTCGATAAGGTTTCCGTTCTGTTTGGAAAAATTATAATTGTCTCCCATTAGTGTTGTTTGGGTCCAAACAGTATTACAGTTCCCACCAGGGTGAGTTATGGGCGAAAAAGAAGTGCTATCTATATCCACTGAGTCTTTTTCCTCCATGGGTACAGTTGCCACCCCCAAAGATTTTTGTTTGTTCCATAGGCTTTGGGGAGTAGGTTGACTCTTGTTTAGTGAGGGTTGTTTTCTTTTATTATCACTTTGCTTAATGATACCTCTTTTCCTTTTTCCCCTTCCTGGTTTGTTACTGCAGGGCTCCGTAACATCCAGGGTGATGACATCCCCATGGGAAACAGGTGTGCAAATGGGGATGGTTTCTTTAGACAGAGGTGCCAGTTGGCTAACAGCCGCAGTTCTTAAGAGGGCAGAATCTGTAGCTATGTATGTGACAGTGTTTTCATCTTCCGACACAGTAGGCACAGCTACAGGTGGAAGTGGTGGCTTGACCACTGTGATCTCGGGGGTAATATGGATGTTTCCAGGGGCACTCGATATGTTGTTGGTAATATAAGAGCCCATTGAGAACCTCCTCTCCGTCTCTACAATTTCATTGAAAGCAGTTTCAATTAGTGTTTCAAAAGATGTGATAAGGGAGACTGAGGCAGAGGTATCAGCATCCTGGGAGGAAATATCGATGTGGGTGTTTACAGTAATGGGATCACCCATGTTTGTGCTTGAGTATGACACTTACGGTTGAGGTGTTCTTAGGGGGGTGGCCCGCCCGACCACAGTCGTCCACGGACGGCCACAGACGGCCCGCCCTCTGCCCGGGCTCCGCCAGGCGCCGTCCGCGCGCGTCCGCGACGCGGAGGTAGCTCCTCGCTTTTGAGCACCTCCTGGTGCGCGGGACAGGAAGTGGCGGTGGTATCCGGCCGCTAGGGATGCTGGGAACCGTAGTTCCTCCCCTCGGCAGCCAAGATGGTGTGAGGCGCCGTCAACGGGGATCACAAACGGCGTCAGGAGCCCAGCACCCGGCAGCAGCAAACACAAAGAATCAGCAGTGCCCAAGGGTAGGTGTAGACACGCTTCAAGCAAAAGGTCCCCCTTCACTACTTCTGGTCCATTGGGGCGCCCACGCACGACCGCCCGCCAAAGTGCGCACTGTCACTGCAGAATTACCACTTCATAGAAAAGCCTACAACACTGATCAGTGCTGTGCACCGGAATAATCAGTTACCCGATACTGTACTTTTACATCAAAATACAGCAGGTAATTTGTGCAAGTCCTTGATTTACTGTTTGCCTTGCTGTCAATGGTTTTCTCTGTTCGATTCCTAAAAAAAGTTCCATGTAAAACAATGTTTATTTCACAAAGTTCCACTTAGGGCCCGATGTAGGTCGCCGAATACCGGTCGGTAACTGCCGAAAATCGGTAATTTCGGCCGTTACCGACCGGTAACTGGAAAATGAAATGTAGGTGCCAAAAATTTTCTGAATCGGGAAATATGAATCGGAAAAAATCCGATTCTGTATTTACCGATTCCATATTTACCGAATCGTATTTACCAATTCCGTATTTACCGAGTCCTTATTTACCGAATCGGTAATCAAGAAACGGTAAAAAAGGCCCATCGAGATGTAGGAAAGCCCAAAACTACTGAATTTCATGAAATTCAGTATTTAAGAGTCAGTATTTACCATGGACTGAAAGCAGGTGGTAACCAGGTGCAGGCTATAAAAAGGGGCCTAAAATGCAACAGTGTTGCAAGAATGGCGGAAATCTATGTGATTGCGAGGCAACAAAGGCTACAGGCAGCAGGAGTGAGGGTCTGGCAAAGGGAGGAGCAGGTCTACAGACAGAGGATCACCATATTTCAACTGACTGAGCCTGAGATACTGCAGAGGTACAGGCTACACCCCAGAACCATCCTGGACTTAATTAGGGACCTCCACCCATACCTGGATCTCCCAACACCCAGGTCCCACGCCATCCCACCCCACGTGCAGGTGCTGTGCAGCCTACACCTGCTTGCCTCTGGGAGCTACCAGAGTGTGATTGCTGCAGTTGGTGGTGTATCCCAGAGCTGCCTGTCCCGTTTCTTCAGGAAGTTCCTGGATGCCATGACGCAGAGAATGGAACATTACATCCGGTTCCCTGACACACCTGCGGAACTTGCAAAAACAAAAACTGACTGGACTGGCACACTTCCCGCATGTGATAGGCTGCATAATGGGACCCACATTCCACTATGCCCACCTGCAGCCACTGAACACATCTACAGAAATCGGAAGTCGACGCACTCCATCAATGTGCAGGTGATATGCAATGCTGCCAACATCATCACTGACATAGTGGCCAAATATCCAGGGAGCACGCATGACTCCTACATATTCCAGAACAGCGGAATATACACACGTCTTGTTGCTGGAGATTTTGGTGATGGATATCTGCTAGGTAAATAAGTGTAACACACCCTGATATGAATGGGAGATGTATGTGTCATGTGTATGCAACTCATGGACCTCTCATTCTCTCCTAGGCGATAGTGCATATGCCCTGCGTTCCTTTGTGTTCACACCATACCTCAATCCAACTAACAGAGCCGAAAGGTGTTACAATGTGGCACACAGGTCAACTCGCAACGTAGTGGAGCGCACATTTGGACTCCTCAAGAGCAGGTTCCGCTGCCTCCACCAGAGCACGACAGTACATCCCCATCATGTGTTGCAAGATAATAGTGAACTTTGCCATGTTGCACAATCTTGCCACCAAAGAAGGCACTGAGGTGGAGGTGAGCAGCGACAGATGGAAGATTGAGATGGACAGAGATTACACGTAGATATTTCTAGGTAATGTATGACACACAGACAGAAATAGTGTTTGACAATTGTAGTTTAATATTCACTACATCTGAGTCAAAATAGGGAAGCCATTGTCCTTAAATGTCCATCTGCATGACTGCGTGTGCTCAGTTGCTGTGACTGTGAGCAGTCCTGTGCATTCCTGGCAATGTTCAATGTTTACGGCCACGCACTACATTCCGGGATTGACGTGACAGGGATTCCAAATCTTGGCTGGGGCCTGCCGCTCCTGTGCACCTTTGGTACAGGTGTGCAGGAGCCACTCTTGCTGGTGGACCCCTCTGTCTCCTCCACACCCGTGTCACCAGCATTGGCTGTTTGTGTTGTGAGCATCTGCTCCATCGCAGAGGTCACTCTTCCCATGTCCCTTGTCAAGTCTGTGCAGCAGTGCACAATTGCATCCTGCATGGAAATTGAGCGGCGGCACAGTAGGGATGTAGCTGTTGCAAATCTGTTTAGTGCCTTGGACTGCTCCCGCATATACTGCCGCTCCCTGCGACGCTCAAGTTGATCCCTGTCCAACTTATCTGACAGTACACCCATGTAAGTGGAGATGTCCGAAATCCCTTTGGAAATTGCCTCCAAACTACAGGCAATGTGGCCTATACCCTTATCAATGTTTGTCATTTTGTTGTTCATGCTGTGCACCTGCCTATGCACAGCCATCAGTGCCTTGGCCTGCACGTGCTGTACTTTGACCATTGTGGCCTCCAGGCCACAGAATATGCTCCCACCTTCCTGCCCATCGCCAGCCTCGCGTGCCCTCCTGCCAAGGACACTGGTGCGCGCGGCGCCAGCAGTGGTCTGTGATCTGGGCTTGTCAGCCGCAGGTGCTAATGTCTGATCTGCAACATCCTCATCAGAGGTTTGCAGGTTCCTCTGTGGGGGGACATCTGCCCTCTCATCCTTCCCTGCATGGTCAACCTGGAAGTTGGTTTGGGTGTCAGTGGTGTGCTTTCCACCTCAGGAGAGCCAAACAATAGAGGTGATAGCGGGACAGGTGTTGAGGCTCGCTCTGGTGTTAAGGCTTCCTGGGTTGTGATGTTGCCTCCTCCTACAGCGCTCTGACCTCTGTTTCACCACTGCAACCCTCTGTTACATCAATGCCACCCTCTGGTTCATCATTACTGTAGATTATGGGGGGGAAAAGCAAGCACACCAGCCCTGCTTCAACTGAGATGAATTAATTTGGGGTTAGTTTATTAATGTGTCACTGTTTTAAAATTCCAGCCTGGTATTTGTGATATTTTTGTGATATTTGTGGGGTATTTGTAGAGCGCGACGTTCGCTCCGGAGGGAGCATCTTGGCGCTAGGGAACCTAAGTGAGCCAGTGCAAGAGGATTAGATGGAAGCTTTGGAGTGATCGTCCGGGAGATTAAAGATCCAGGTCTTTAGCAGTTTTCGAAAAGGTTTTTCCTGGGTTTGTTGTCTGAGGGATTTGGGTAGTTTGTTCCAGGCTTTAGTTGCAAGGAAGCTGAGGGTCTTCTCACCCTTCGTTTTCAGATTGTATTTGGGGAGAAGAATGAGGTTGTCGTTGGTTGAGCGAAGGTGACGGCTGGGCAGGTAGTGGGGGAAGCGTTTGGTGAGGTATTTAGGGCCAGTTTTGTTATAGGCACGAAAGGCTATAATCAGGATCTTAAAGAGAATCCTTTTGTGGAGGGAGAGCCAGTGAAGTGAGCGAAGTGCTGCAGAAATAGAGGATCTGCGGGGAAGACCCAGGACAAGACGGGCGGCTGTGTGTAGTACGCTCTGCAGTTTATGGATAGTGTTCTTTTTGGCTCCTGCGAGCAAGCCGTTGCAGTAGTCCAGTCGCGAGATAATGAGTGCTACTGTCACCGTCTTTCTGGCATCGATGGGAAGAAAGTCAAAGAACTTTCTCATGGATCTGATCATTCCAAAGCATTTGCCAGCGACGGTTCTGGCATGCTGATCGAAGGAGAGGTCGGAGTCAAAAATAACGCCGAGGTTCCTGGCCGACGAAACTGTCTGGCACCTGCTTCCTTATCTGTAATTTTGCTTTCTGTTGCAGTGCATTTTTTTTCCCCAGAACCTTTGTGGCCTTGTTGTTGCTATTGTATGAGCCTGCTGTGAGGGTCAGAGCAGGGTCATACAATTGTTGCAACTAGCAACTGAATTCTGGAGGGGCCTCAGTCAGGAAGCACTACCGGGAATTGTTACTAATGATGAGTTTGAACTCTTGCCCCTGCCGAGTGCTTTCAGTTTTGAGAAACTCGTTTTTCTGCAATTTCGCGGGGTTCGCGGGGCGCGAACACGCGCGAGATCGGATTCGGAAGCCGCAAATTCGTGCGAATATGCAATTTGTTTTTTTTGCGGCGTGTTAGTTGGCAAGGTTTTGTGCGTTTTTGCGAGCCGCTCGTAGCGCAAGGCGAGAAGTTACCCTCGCGGTCGTTCAAGGGCGCAGCCACCTTGTTTGCCTGACGTATTTCCGTTTCCGGGCGCGAAGTGTAATCTCGCAAAGTCCGCGGCTTGCCAGTACAGTTTCGCGCGTGTTCGCAAGGAAAATCTCGCGCGAACTTACCCGCGCGGTCGTGAACGGGCGCGGCCATCTTGTTTCTCATTCATTGCTATGGTTCTGGGCATGGTCTTTGTATCCTCTGTCAATCTCTGCCATCCTTTGCTTGTTTGAAGTTTTTTTTGATCTATTTTACTTATTATCTATCCCTCTATTTTTCTAGCCCTATATTTTTGTGTTTACTGCTACTTTTGGTTAATTTTAAACTACTTTTGTAAACTCTTTTCTTTTCTTCTCTTCCCTATTCTATTTTCTTTATTCCTTTCCGCCCAGACCATGGTGAAGGGAGCCGGGAAGCATCCCGAGAAGGAGAAGGGTCCCGCACCCCGTGTCCGGCTCCCGTGCGGGCGTTTGAGGGGGGAGCTAGTGATGCCACGGGAGATCTTTACCCCGGAGGAGGTGGCCCAACTCGTTTTTTATGTTCAGCGCCGCCTCCCCAGGACCATCATGGGAGGCGGCAAGATCAGTGCCGGGTACGGGGCCCGGGAGCGCCGGAAGCGGTGGGAGAAGGTGTGCCAGGCCATTTACCACCACTCTCGGGTCTGGCGCACCTACAACCAGGCCACCCACCGCTGGACGGATGTCCTGACCCGTGAGCGAGATCTGCTCGACCTCCTTGGCCTTGAGATCCCCGGGCTTGGTGAGTAGTAGTAGCTATGTCTTTACTACTATGTTTTCTCCTGCTGTGTTATTATATTGCAAATTTTTGTTTTTTACCAAGAGCAATAATGCTGCTCATTACATTGTAGGTACATTTTATTTCAAAATCTTCTGTGCATTTCAGGTACACTGCTCTCCTTCTTCTCAGTAGTGTTGCTACTATGCTTATTTGTTTTAGATTTTGTGTTCATTTCATTGGCCTGTGAAATTATGTATGGGTGTAGTTGAAAGAACTGCGTAATGCTACACACTAAGGTTCAGATTTTTAATTACCGGCGCATCCCTGCAAAGTTGCAGGGATGCGCCAGTAATGGTGCGTCACGCCACCATCACCCATGGTGTGCCGTATTTACAATGCGGCGCGCCATGGGCCCAAAACGTCACCAAAACGTTACGCATCTGTGCCGTAAAGGCGGCGCAATGCTGGAGTTGCGTCGCAACGATGGTGCAGCTCCATCAATGCTCTGGGGTGCCCTATCTCCCCAATGCTGCGTCAAGCCGTACGTCTGCTTCAAGCAGGCGCAGGGTTTGAGTCACGCATCATTGTCCTCAAAGTGACTGATTGAAATCTTGTAGATTTCCCTCAGCCACTTTTAGGATGCGTTCCTGCGCAGGAACGCCCTCCCTTGCGCCGGAACGCCCCCTATTGGCACAGGGCTTTACAACGTGATGCATCTCCCATATGCGTCACGTTGTTAATATACGCCGCACCATTGCGCCTCTTTTGTGCTGTCGCTGCGTCACAAAAAGTCACGCAACAATGGAGCAAAAGAGCCGCAAGGGCCTTCTAAATCAGCCCCTACAGACTCAAGTCCAGTCCTTCCTTTGTACACATGGCGATAAGAAGAAATAGTGGTGGTGGATTAATAGTTTGAGTATTTTAATGACTGGTTAATGTAGTAGGAAACTTTAGTGTTGTCGCTGATCTTCAATCACGATGGACTTTGGCTGTCACTTTGCGTGCTGCCGACTGCTGCCTGCCAATCCTAGGCAAACCTTTTTAGTACTTTGTTTAGTGAGTTACATAGGGTAGTTTCCAATTCGACGGTCCTCAAATCAAGCAATACTAAAGTAATGACGTAGTCGACCACATGAGATTGGTCAATAATATATCCCGTGGAATCGTTCCCTATTTGCTATTTCGCAAAAATATTTTGTTACTTTGTTAGTTCTTTTGAAATGTTTGATTTGGTTGAGAAATATCATCCATGTTTTCTGTTTTTCTTTCTTTCATGTTGTACATCAGCTTCCCCCAGGGGCAAGAGGAGGACACAGGAGGAGGAGGAGGAGGGTGCTGTTGTCGATGCAGGCCAGGACCGGGCAGTCGAGGGCTCCTTTGCTGGCCCCAGTAAGTTTAAATTTTAATATAGAGTACTTATTTTTTCCTAGCGTTCCTCATTCGATTTTTTCTAAATCGTCTTTGATCTTCTTGTAGACAGGATCTAAATTCTTATCCTGCCTCGACTATGACTCTGTGTGGTATTACTAGATTATTCTTATTAGTCTGTCTGTGTAGCTAACTAAGATTGCACATTTGGCATTTCCATTGGACTCCCATTCTAGTCAGCAATAGCTCTATGCACTGAGTGCAGTCCTCTGGGATTGTCCATAATGTCTTTTCAAGTATTCTAAATGTTTATGCTTTGACCATTGCCAACAATAAAAAGGTGAATGACCACCACCAAGAAAGAATAAGATACTACTTTACTTTTGGTTTGGATAGGAGGACAATCCATTCTACTACTGTTGCTGGGACAAATCTGCACAAACAGAACTATGGACACTAAATAATGCATTGCTTAGCTTATCAATTATAATAGGTGCTGTAACTGTTAGACTTTCCACATACCTCAGTGATAACAGACTTTGTAGTTTAACCCCCAATCTCCTTACTGACTAGATAGTGTGGCAGAGTCATTTAGCTCCCAAAGTCACCGATGGCAGAGGCACGGACTCATGCTTGCAAAAATTCGAAAACCTTTAGCTCATCCACTCTAGTCTGGAGGACCAAAAACCACAGAGTCTATTTAAGTTTAAAAGCTTTATTAAAAGTAAACACATTTATTAAATTCAAGTTTGTCATAAAAGTGAACGTGTAACTGAAAATGGAAAAGTGCTTAGTGCTGACGATTAATTGGACACATTTCTTGTGGTCGAGCCGAGCTCTCACTTGGTTTGAACTTGATCCTGCTCGTGTTCTTAGAAGTCAAGGTTCTGTCTGTTAGGAGAAAAAGTGGTGCGTGTTAAAAAGTAAAAAGCAAACATTCATCAGTTGTGCCAAAAAGTGCAGCAAGACAACAGCCTTCCCTGGAAAAAGGGACATTTTTACTCTAGAGTACACAGTCATAAATTATTAAATTGTACACTTTTTTCACATTTCTTTCTTCCTCCTAGACCAAATATTATATAGTAGTGAGTGGTGTATTCTAACATTCTTAAATGTACTTTGTAGGTGGAACATCTGGAGACGGGGCCAGCACGGAGGTGGTGGTGGCATTGGACGAGGAGGACAACTCTGGGGAGGAGGCGGTGCAAGTGCCGGACAAGGACATGCCTGTGAGGGTTCACACGGTGGTGGCGGGCAGAGGTAAGCTATACATTCCTTAGTCATTGAGATTGAAGACTGCAGAGTGTGCTTTCTGCACGGGTGTATTATAAAAAAAGCAGGTAGTAGCCTCCTCTAAATGTACTTCGACTTAGCTGTGAAGTTTCTGGCGAGAAGAATCCCAATCAGATCTGAGGTGAACTTGATGGATGGGATGAACAAAAAGCGAAAGAAGGGTGTAAGTAAGTGTGGAAGCACGAGAAATGTAATGATGACTGGCAAAGAAGAATGATATGTGTTTGCTTGGTCCCCGAGGTGGCTGGGAAGGTAAGAAAATGGTATGGTGCATGGCTGGGTGAATGATGAAGCAAGGATGGGTGGAAGGAGAACAGCCTGGGTGGGTGAGACAGAAACTGTATGTGTGCAATATACTTTGAATGGATGGATGCCTGGATCATTCATGGTACTATCTGACTCTTAGATAGCATATGTGTATCTAGAGAGAGTAGACGGTCACTGGATGAACTAAGTGTTACTTTGAAGAGCATGTAACACCGCACCCGCACGTCCGTTCCAATGTAGGAAAGGCAAGGAAAAGAAGTTGTAACGTTGTCCAAAGACTACCATGATTAGTAGCAGTAGTTTGTATTGCAACTGCAAGCACAGCATATATCCGGTTATTACGGTGGACACTCCCTACCTCCCTTAATAACATTAGTTTAGTAGTAGTACGTCATTCATGTGTGGGGGTATCACTGTTCACTCAATAATAAGCAAAGCACCTAAAGTCATCCCATATGTCATCAAATACATCCCATGTGAAGTGATAGATAATCAGATAATTTAGCTTCTTCATTTTCCTTTTCTAATACTCATTTGCACTGTAGGGTGAAAGCTAAATTAATTAAGCAGTAGCCCTTTTAACAGAGTATTCTCAGTGCCACCTGTAATAGAAAAGTAAGAGCTTCACCACCTGCATATACTGGACCGGTACAGTAACGCAAGTCTGTCTCACTCACCATGGTGTGCGTCTGTTTTTCTCGGGTGCAAGTTCACTGCGCTGGCATTATGCCGGCTTGCATAAGATAACGTACCAATTTTCCTAAACAAGAGAGAAGAAGAAGAAGAAGAGTGGTGTACTGTCATAGTCGACTGTAATAGAAGTCCATAGTGCTCGTAGAATTTGTTCCTTAAACTCCCACTAATGTTAAAGCAAGGATGAAGAAGTCGGAGGTTACATAGATACTGTCCTCAATAGTTATGTACTGTGCTTTCAATTTGCTACTTGTACTGTGACAACTTTCTGCTCAATCATTTTGTGTTAATCTTAAGGAGCATTGGTTACAGACTATGTCTTTCTTTTTTCATGTAGTTGCTCCTTCCAAATCCAAGACACCATCAAGGAGGAAGGAGCTGGCTCGAATGGCCCGGCAACGGAGGCTGGATGCCACTGTCGCTGAATATCGGCGGCTGGTGGCCCTGGAGGAGGAGGAGACGCAGTCTGGTACAACAACAACGTCCACTGGGACAGCTGCATCCTCCTCCGTGCGGGCTGCCAGCCAGCGCAGTGCTCCAGCGGTACGGAGCCGGGCTACCAAAGCCAAACGCCACCGCCCAGCAGCAAAGAAAGCAGCTGCCCCTCACAGGATTTGCAAGGCACACCGGCGCCGCTTATCCCTCAGACTGTCCTACCTGGAGCAGGAGGTCCATAACTATAAGAACATGGTGGAGGGCCTCCGCTTCGAACTTGCCACCCTCCGCAAGGAGCATGATGCCCTGGCTGCTAATTCCAACAGCACCCTGCCATAGTGTCCCTTGCCCCTTTTTTAGAGACTTTTGGGGGGTGGGAATTGGGAGTTGGGATTTTTGGGGACTTTTGAAGGACAATCGTTGGGGTTAGGGAGGGTCTTGCGGGAGATTCTTTTGTTAGGGCTATAAAAATATACTTTTTGAAACTTTATCTGACCATACCTGTTTTTTACTGCTTTTGAGTCTGGTGGGTGGGGGTTTAACATAACAGTAAGTTTGTTTTCCTGAATAGTCCTAGGACTTTAGTAGTACTACCGTCAATCAAACCTCTCGTCTCTCCTAATACTCCATTATACTACCTCCAACCAAACGCCTATCTTACCTGTAATTTCTGTTTGCAAGTAGGGCTAGGCCCAGGGCTGGCTCCACGGGAAACAGCAAATAAGGTTGGAAATCCTGGGCGGATAAAATTTCCTCATAGCGGTGGTACTAGTGGTGTGACACAGTGGCAGTTGCTTGCCTATGAAAAAAAAGAAAATGAAATCTGGTTTGTCCTCCTGAGCAATACAACGGTACAATAGAGAATATAGCAGGTGACAGAAGTACACTAGAACAGTGCCACATTGTAGCCTAACAAATGTTAAAGTATAACTAATTCGGTTGAAGTTCTTTGACATTAGCCATAGGTCTTTGTCAAGCAGAGTAAGAATATATCCTCAGATTTCTTCACCAGCCTGTTGCTATCACCTTATCCTCCCCAGCAAGTGTGTGGATTTATTGCTGTAATTTAGTCACACATCAATCAAAACCACACAGCCCGGGGGAAGAGGGTTAGGGTTTGAAAAATGGATGGGTATGGGGGTTTTTGGGAAAGGTTTTGGGAGACAAGAAAAAATAGCACAGCATGGACAAACAATTGTGAACATAAACAAATCTTTGGGTACAAACCTATCCATCAATCTTTGAAAGTGCATGCACTACTACATGCATGTCAGTGAGAAGTAAGTAGTACTTTCGACAACTGTGGAAGAAAGAATGCGACAGTACAGGGCGTGGGTGGAAATATTGATAACTATATTCAACATAAGGTCTCTGTAGCCAGATACCTGAGAGCCTTGCTGGTCACTATAAATCCATTCACAACAACACTCAATGGGGTTGGTCTGGAAGGTATAGTAGATAGAAAAGGAGAAATTGCTTTTTTTCTAGGTGTCCCCTCACTCACCAGGGTTGCCCCTTGGTGACATGCTTTATCATTGGGGCCATCCCAGTCCTCTACGGGCTGGGGCGTGCTGCGACTTGCGAATTACATAGGAGCACTTACAAATGACTATGTGTGGTGCAGATGTGATAGTGGAGTGGACTAAGTGATGTGTTAAGGGATCAATTTAGAAGCAGAGAGAGATCCAAGAAATGCAGTCACAGTCAGAGAAAAAGGCAAGGGATACTGTATCTATGTTGTTGTAGTTGTCCTGTTGGAAGTGGTAAGTAAGTTGCCTGCAGAAAAAAAATCCTCTTATTAGCGGCACTCCTCCATTGCAGCCGACGCTTCGTCCATCGATGTTGGTCACCAGAAGACACCCTGTAAAAAAAGCACAGCATAGACAAACAATTGAACATAAACAATTCTTTGGGTACAAACCTATCCATCAATCTTTGAAAGTGCATGCACTACTGCATGCATGTCAGTGAAAAGTAAGTAGTACTTTCGACAACTGTGGAAGAAAGAATGCGACAGTACAGGGCGTGTGTGAAATTATTGATAACAATATTCAACATAAGGTCTCTGTAGCCAGATACCTGAGAGCCTTGCTGGTCACTATAAATCCATTCACAACAACACTCAATGGGGTTGGTCTGGAAGGTATAGTAGATAGAAAAGGAGAAATTGCTTTTTTTCTAGGTGTCCCCTCACTCACCAGGGTTGCCCCTTGGTGACATGCTTCATCATTGGGACCATCCCAGTCCTCTACGGGCTGGGGCGTGCTGCGACTTGCGAATTACGTAGGAGCACTTACAAATGACTATGTGTGGTGCAGATGTGATAGTGGAGTGGACTAAGTGATGTGTTATGGGATCAATTTAGAAGCAGAGAGAGATCCAAGAAATGCAGTCACAGTCAGAGAAAAAGGCAAGGGATACTGTATCTATGTTGTTGTAGTTGTCCTGTTGGAAGTGGTAAGTAAGTTGCCTGCAGAAAAAAAATCCTCTTATTAGCGGCACTCCTCCATTGCAGCCGACGCTTCGTCCATCGATGTTGGTCACCAGAAGACACCCTGTCCACTGCCTGCCTGATGCTGAATTGTGGCTCGCTAATGTGAAGCCTGACTCCATCCTTTTTTCCCCATTGCAGAGACTGAAACCCGGCCTGTAATTATTCAACGAAAAACAGGAAGTGATATAATATTACAACACCACTGATAAATAAATATAAGGTATGTAGGCTGTGGAGTGCAAAAAGTCACACTTTGATTTTCCTAGTAGACAGTACAATATTTTTGAAAGAGCGTACTCTGTCTGAGTCACCTTTTGAAGGATAAATAAGTAGGGGCAAATTAATGTAGCGGATCTTTCCCCTCAAGCTAGGTGTACTGTAAACTGTGTTTTAGAACAAAATTAGATCTTCCTAGCAGTGCTCCCACCGAGACCCTTACTAAAGCCAGTCGCAAAAATGTAGAAGACCCCCAATCAAATCTCAAAAAACGAGGCCTAGCAGAAAACTGGTGACAAAACTTACTTTGAAAGTAAAAGTAGGCCAAAGTACCCCCTTACTAATTACCCCTTACCCACCGTGGATTGCATTCAAACCACTTGCAAGCAACCAAGCAAAAGTATCCATAGCCAGCATCGCTCCAAGACTCGAAATCCCCCCCACTCAAACACATGCAATTGAAATACTGCTAACCCTAACAAACCCTAAGTTAATAAATAGTGGCAAAGGCTTTCTTTAACTATGCCAAATCCCCCCTTTCCCACCATGGATTTTCTTCAAATGACTTGCAACCAAAATTACACATTCTCACGAGTGCTCTAAGACCCCAGAACTCAGTTGCAAAAATCTAGAACACCCCGAAACACATGCAATCCTGCTGCGAGGGCTAACCCTAACGAACCCTAAGTTACAAAAAGTGCCAAAAGGCTTTTCCGCGAGGATTTTGTCCCAACCACTTCTACCCGGTATTAGACCTTCCCAGGAATGCCCCAAGACCCGCCAACCCACCCGCCAAAAAGCATAACACCCCCAAACAGGCCAAAAGCAAAATCTCATACTTGCAATATTTCTCGGCCTTCGGTCCAAATGCGCTGCGTAGCTAGGCCATAAGTTGGGGTTGCCACCACGGATTTCCTGAAAAGCAAATGCAATCAAGATTAGAGTGTCCCAGCAGTGCGCCCAGACCCCGAAACCCACCCACAAACACCAGGAAGCCCCCCAAACAGGCCCCCGAAAACACTACATTGAGCAAAATGTCAGAAATAGCCAAAAAAAATCGGCCTGGATTTTGTCCCAACCACTTCTACCCGGTATTAGACCTTCCCAGGAATGCCCCAAGACCCGCCAACCCACCCGCCAAGAAGCATAACACCCCCAAACAGGCCAAAAGCAAAATCTCATACTTGCAATATTTCTCGGCCTTCGGTCCAAACGCGCTGCGTAGCTAGGCCATAAGTCGGGGTTGCCACCACGGATTTCCTGAAAAGCAAATGCAATCAAGATTAGAGTGTCCCAGCAGTGCTCCCAGACCACGAAACTCACCCACAAACAGACGGAACCCCCCCTAAAAGCACCTCAAAGGCAAGCAAGTCATCAAAAACACAAAAAAATTTCCGCCTGGGATTTGGTCCAAACCACTTTTATCCGGTATTAGAGCTTCCCAGCAATGGCCCCAGAGCCGTCAACCCAGGAGAAAACGAGTAGAAGACCCCCAAACAGCCAAAGAGCAAAAGTACAAAAATGGGGACTTTGTCAGTTTTTCACAAATTTCCCAAATCACTCCGCGCGCGCTCTGCAGCTAGGCCCTAACTCCCCTCTGCCACCATGGATTTGCTTCAAACCTCTTGCAAAGTAAAGTATATATAGCCAGCAGTGCGCCCAGACCCCGAAACCCACCCACAAACACCAGGAAGCCCCCCAAACAGGCCCCCGAATACGCTACATTGAGCAAAATGTCAGAAATAGCCAAAAAAAATCGGCCTGGATTTTGTCCCAACCACTTCTACCCGGTATTAGACCTTCCCAGGAATGCCCCAAGACCCGCCAACCCACCCGCCAAGAAGCATAACACCCCCAAACAGGCCAAAAACAAAATCTCATACTTGCAATATTTCTCGGCCTTCGGTCCAAACGCGCTGCGTAGCTAGGCCATAAGTCGGGGTTGCCACCACGGATTTCCTGAAAAGCAAATGCAATCAAGATTAGAGTGTCCCAGCAGTGCTCCCAGACCACGAAACTCACCCACAAACAGACAGAACCCCCCCTAAAAGCACCTCAAAGGCAAGCAAGTCATCAAAAACACAAACAATTTTCCGCCTGGGATTTGGTCCAAACCACTTTTATCCGGTATTAGAGCTTCCCAGCAATGGTCCCAGAGCCGTCAACTCACCTGCAAAGAGGTACAACAACACCCCCACAAGTGCTGAGTCTTTCTTCATTGGGCGTAAACCAGCCCTCTGGTTTGATGGAAATAGGAGTCTGGAGGAGGAGGATAGAGGAGCATGTTCTTCTGAACTTGTGAACCTGAGGAATGCAGACTGCGGCAACTTCAAATCAATTAGCAAACCAGTGAAGACAGTTCTGCTGATGGACTTGTTTTTGTGATTATCTGATTAAAGTTTGGAATATATTAACTGTGCACAACAAAGAAAGACAGACACACAGGAATAAAAGTGAATAAGGACGAAAAAGAAAGTTATTGATTCGTTGTCTCATTTTCAGGGCTCGGTATCACAGTCCAGGAATGAGAATAAGGCTTCGTCATCATACTCTGCGAATTCAGGCAGGGTGTGCTCAGTGTCACCTGACAGAGTAGAAATTCCCTCATCTATGTTGCTGGCCACCTCCTCTTCATCCGGCACGCTTTCTCGTACTCTGAAATCTGGTGGTATGAGGTGCTGATTCATCTTGATCATTGTTAACCTCTCCACATTTTTGGGCGAGAGGCGGCTCCGTTTGGGAGTTACAATGCCACCAGCAGCACTGAAAACCCGTTCAGAAGACACGCTTGCGAGTGGGCAAGACAAGTAGTTTAAAGCCAGGTTGGTGAGCTGTGGCCACAATTCTTTTTTCCCATGCCAATACGCCAATGGGTCAGAATTAACATAGACCACTGTTGAGTCATTCAGATAGTCCTTCACCATCGACTCAAGGTCCTCATCCAAGGTGCCTCCACTTTGCTTAGCTCTTGCTGTGCCTCTGACCTTTTGAGAACCAAACCCACGCAGAGCTAGCCAATCCTCTTCAGCCTCCAATGTTTCTGTTGTGTCTCGTGCAGATGATCCGGTTGCCGGTGTCTTTATTGGCTGAGAGGTCACTTGTGCCACAGCCACAGGTGCAGAAGTGGATTGTTTTGAATGGGGATGGCCTGCTGATGTACTGCCATTTCCTTCAATTTCCAGCCGTTCTCTTTCAAACCTCTTGGCTGACAAGGCTAGCCAATGTTTGTACTTTGGAACATGTTCATCATCAAAAGGAAAGAATGCTTGGCCTGCCAGCGCCTTTTTGTAGCGTGGATCCAGAATAGTAGCACAAATGTAATGCTCTTCTGAGTGGATCTTTTTAAGACGTTCATCACCTTGTAGGAGCTCTAATAATTTCTCAGCCAGAAGAAGAGTCTTGGTTTTTTACATCTTTTTCAAACACAGAACACACCTCCTTCAGTTGGTCCTCCAGCATGTACAACAATGGGATAGCTTTTCCCAAATTACAGTCCTCCTTGCTGACTGCACGCGTGAAGAACTCAAAAGGACGAAGCATGCGTGTCAGGCTTTGAACTATGTTCCATTGCGACGCACCCATCCTCAGCTCCTCTGTACCCTCTGTAAGGAAATATTGATCGAGTTCCGTATACTGCTCATACAGACGCTCAAGCATGTAGAAGGTTGAGTTCCAACGTGTTACCACCTCCTGGATGAGTGCTTTCACTGGCATTTTACGTTGATATATCAGGCTCCTCAGCTGCTTCCGGGCCTTAAAAGAATGGCTGAAATGCTTGCACATTTTTCGGCAGGTGTCCAATACGCTGTATGCTGCACTGCCTTTATTACCCAAGAATTTTTGGACAACCAGGTTTATACAGTGCGCCAAACACGGCACTCTGAAATAGTTACCGTCCCTCATGGCCTTAACTATATTGGCGCCATTGTCCGTGGAAACATAACCAACCTGGCGTTTTAGTGGGGACAGCCAGTTAAGGACCTTTGTGTTAAAGACATCCAAAATGTTTTCTGCTGTGTGACGTTTCTCCAAACCAAACATGGCTAGTGTTGCATGTTTCCGAGCAGCTTTAAAAACAATGTCCGTGTCAACACCTGTGTTTAGCTTTGCTTTAGCCCCTGAAAAAGAGACCCAGTGTGCAGTGATGCACATGTAATCAGCGCCTGCGCCACTGGTCCACATGTCTGTTGTCATATGTATAGTGTGAACAGCACTCTTCTGCAAAGCTGCCCCAATCACCTTCAGAACATCTTCATGTAGTGCTGGAACCGCAACTCGGGCAAAATAGAACCGGCTAGGAACCTTCCATTTAGGGCAGAGCGCTGCCACTAATTCTAGAAAACCAACCCCTTCTACAAAAGAAAAAGGGAGAAGGTCCAGAGCTAGCATTTTAGCCAGCTTAGTGTTATACAGACGCGCCAGTGGGTGGTTGCGTTCATATTGCGCTTCTGTAAACAACATCTTTTTAATGTTGCCCTGGACCAAGGATTTACGGGATGATGATGATATCTTCGACCCAGTTACGCTCGCTGATGAACTTTTCCGCATTGATTTCTCACTCTCTCCCACACTCTTAGTGTGCCTCACATGGGGTGTGCTGCTGACAGGGGTACTGGGTGTAAGTGAAGTGTTTGAATCGTCTTCTTCCTCCTCGTCATCATCAGATGAAAAATCAACGTTTTCATTACGTGCAATTCCGGCTTCCTTGAACGCCTCTAGGTGCGGAAACCATTGGACAGGGTGCGCTCTCTTAAGATGACCTCTCTGGCCTCCGGTACCATAGTTAGAACCAAGCTTACCACGACTAACTCGAAGCTTACAAATGCTACAAATGGCTACGTTTTTCATTTTTGGGCAAACACTAAAGAAGTCCCAAACTGGAGACTTGAAATGTCTTTGGGGGCCGGAGGAGGCGGCGATACTGGTGGTGGTGGTCCTGCTGCTAATGCCAGATGAAGTGGAGGATGTGGATTGCCGAACTTCAGTACGTTTTGCACTTTCACCACCACGAATTGAGGTTGAGGTGGGTACCTTCTTGCGAGGAAGAAATATGGAAGCGGTAGGTGTTGGTGTACTACTTAACTCCAAATCTAATGATTGTTGTGTTTCCATTCCCATTGCCTCCTCGTCGACATCATCATCACGCTCAGCAGCTTCTCGGGATAGGGTCAAAATGTCTCTTTGCTGCATGCCCGGTGGGGCTGCAGTGACCTTTGTGATGACTGGCTCGTTGTCATCGTGAGAGGCTTCAACACCAGCAGTATCTGTCATTTCTTGTTGAGCCTCACACTCCATAGCTATGAGTTTTTTGACGACCTTCCTTTTACGCTTAGGTACCTTTGTCAGATCATGGTGTGCCTCACTCTCAGACCGCAGTGGTGGTTCCCAAGCTGGATCCGTATCATCAGAAGGAGGTGGGCTTGAAGAAGATGTAGACACCCCCCTTGATCTTTTCCTTGCTAGGGATGTGGAAGACAATGAATGATCATCAGGAGGAGTGGCTTCCAATGATACCTCGGCTTCATTGTCGATTTCCTGATGTGCCCCTACTTCGGGAGGAACAACTATTGTGGGCACTTGTGACCCTCCATGCACCTCTACTTGCGCATCTCCTTTTGCTGCCTCTCCTTCCACATGTACTTGGGCGTGTACTTGCACATGGTGTTGTTGTTGCGGCTGTGGTTGTTCAACACTTGTCAGATGAGTTACAACAACCTGTGTTGATTCAGGGACATTGCTGCTACTTTCTTGCGATGAGCCAACATCACTGGTCGATGGTGATTGGAGAAGTACACTGACTGCCTCTGAAGCACTCAAGGGCTTTGACTTAAGTTGGCGTGGTGGTGGAGGCACTGAACCCAATGAAGCAGGGGTGCTGCTCCCAGCTTGGTCCCCAGCAGATCCTGCTGCTGCTGCAGGCGTACTTTTTTTTTTGCTCCCAAAAAACGTGGCGGTTGGCACACCAGCCTCCTTGGTAACTTGCTTCTTCTGCTCCTTACTAGCAACTTTCTTGCTAGAGGAGCTACGGAGAACTTTTTTTGGGGCCATCTTCTTCAGAGCAGGTCAGACAGCAGGCCGCAGTTGCACGAATTGTAGAGTTGTCTGAGGCCAGACGTGACGTCGCGTGACGTTATGCTGCACACACACACCGCTGCAGGACTTCTTCCTGGCACTGGTGGTTCTCTTGAGTCTTGTGCACCTAAAAACAATGGAAGACAGAGGAACATCAGTTCAGTTATACACCACAAAAAAAATCGGAAAAAAATCAGAAAAATCAGCACAATCCCATTCCATCCATGCCCTCCATGATGCTTAAGTTCAAGACAGCCCACAGAAAGACTAGGCCCATGCTAGACTCAAATACCCCTGGTGAAAAGGCCACAAGTACAGCCCCAAAAAACGAAAATCACTGAAAAATCAGCACAATCCCAATCCATCCATGCCCTCCATGATGTTTAAATTCAAGACAACCCACAGAAAGACTAGGCCCATGCAAGACTCAAATACCCCTGGTGAAAAGGCCACAAGTACAGCCCCAAAAAACGAAAATCACTGAAAAATCAGCACAATCCCATTCCATCCATGCCCTCCATGATGCTTAAGTTCAAGACAGCCCACAGAAAGACTAGGCCCATGCTAGACTCAAATACCCCTGGTGAAAAGGCCACAAGTACAGCCCCAAAAAACGAAAATCACTGAAAAATCAGCACAATCCCAATCCATCCATGCCCTCCATGATGTTTAAATTCAAGACAACCCACAGAAAGACTAGGCCCATGCAAGACTCACTACCCCTGGGCATAAAGGTTGAAAAGTAGGCAAAATGGTTGCAGGCCTAACAACAAAGCCTGCATTCCAAATGGCCACTTGCCTCCCAGCACATGGCCAGTGCCTGTAGCAGCACTCAAAATGGCCACCAGCCACATGGCCTGTCCCTCCCCATGAACACCCCCAAAAATCGAAAAACACTGCAAAATCAGCACAATCCCATTCCATCCATGCCCTCCATGATGTTTAAGTTCAAGACAGCCCACAGAAAGACTAGGCCCATGCTAGACTCAAATACCCCTGGTGAAAAGGCCACAAGTACAGCCCCAAAAAACGAAAATCACTGAAAAATCAGCACAATCCCAATCCATCCATGCCCTCCATGATGTTTAAATTCAAGACAACCCACAGAAAGACTAGGCCTATGCTAGACTCAAATACCCCTGGTGAAAAGGCCACAAGTACAGCCCCAAAAAACGGAAATCACAGAAAAATCAGCACAATCCCAATCCATCCATGCCCTCCATGATGTTTAAATTCAAGACAACCCACAGAAAGACTAGGCCCATGCTAGACTCAAATACCCCTGGTGAAAAGGCCACAATTACAGCCCCAAAAAACGAAAATCACTGAAAAATCAGCACAATCCCAATCCATCCATGCCCTCCATGATGTTTAAGTTCAAGACAACCCACAGAAAGACTCAGTCCACCCACCACTGAGTACCCCTGGGCAAAAGGCCCCAAAGCAGCCCAAAAATCGAAAATTCCAAAATTTTAGTTGCAGCAACTGTAATGCCCCAAACAAACTTACTTGTAAAATTTCTAATCCAACAGTCATCCAAAGAAAGTCAAAAAGGCCTCAAATCCAAATATCCAGCAGCATCCACAAAAAGTAATCCTTCCAGCTCCAGATCCAAATGAAAAGTGACCAGGAGATGGACAAAGTACTGGGAGGAGCCTGCTGGACAGGAACAGGAAGTTGAAGACTGTGGGGCACTTCCTTCCTCCCACCCCCCTCCCCCCCTCCCCAAAATGGACTCCTCGCTAAAAAAGTGCAGGCAAATGTCAACCTAAGGAGTTATTCAGATAAAAATCATCATTTCAAGAAGGTTTATGCTGCTTGCTGGTGGATTTCTTGTGCAGAATTGCAAATTTCATATTTTCGCTTGTGCGAGATTGATGCTGCTCGCCGCATCTCAAATCTCGCAATTGCGAAGTACCGCGAGACGTGATCTCGCCGTACTCGCGTTGACAAACTCTCGCTGTGCAAGTTGGCAAGCCGCGATGACGTAATCGCGCTCGCCAAATTCCCGCGGGATCACACAGCAAGATCCAAAATGGCGCAGCACTCGCAAAATATAGAGAAAAACAACTCGGCAAACGATGATAAACGCCACGCGCCGCAAACATTGTATCACCAACGACGCGAGCCGCAAAAAAAATCCGCTGCGTGCGAATTTGCGGATTTTGCGGGAAATTCGCAAATCTCGCGGATTGCGAATTTCCCAAAAATCCGCAAAATCCGCGAGCATAACGGATTTTCCGCCCATGCTTATGGATGAGGCTCAGGGGCTGTCTTTTATAGACAGGGCTGGGTGTGGTTCGAAGAGCTGGGTGTGGTTCGAAGAACTGGGTGTGGTTCTCACAAGCAGGTGTGCAGAGCTTCAGTTATTATGCTAATGTGTAGAAGTAACACATGGCCTAGGGAGGAGTGTTATAAATAAGCCTTGGTAAAAGCAAGGTCCAATGTTTTCTAAATAAGCCTTGGTAAAAGCAAGGTCCAATGTGCAAACAAGACAGCAATGTCCAAACTTGTGAATACATTGAGCAACATACACAGAAGTCTTAGGGAGGGGCTGAGATAACAAGAAAGGCTTTCAGTAGTATGTTTAAAGAGAGCTATTACAGAGACCACTAGTGCAATGAGAGGGGACATGCTCTTTGCTGTGCACAAACCCTAACACCAACTGAAGGAAGTGGCCCAATTAGGGTCACTCTGGTCGACCACCTCTCAGCCTTTCATACAAATGAAGAGTAGGCCAGTTCCTGGATGGCAAAAATCTGCCTAAAACTTAATTCCTCCAAGACTGAGGTGCTTGTCTTTGGGTCCAACTCAAATCTGTGGAGTCCCAGATGGTGCCGACAGATATGGGAGCTCCGCCCTCTCCAGCTCCAAAGGTGAAAAATCTGGGAGTCATTATAGACAGCCAACTTTCTTTCAAACCCCAAGTCAAGCGTTGACCTCTTCCATACATTGGATCTTGAAAACCATCAGGAAAGTTCTCCCCTTCTTACCTGAGGGAAGCAAAAAAATGGTGGTGACGGCACTCGTTCTCTTGCACCTCGACTATTGTAACAGCCTCTTTCTCGAGGCCCAACAAGGGGTGTTGAATAAACTTCAGGTCCTACAAAACGCGGCAGACCGCCTTATTGGAGGCTTACCCAAGTTCTCATCAGCTACCAAGGAACTGGAGAAATTGCATTAGCTCCTGATGCGGAAGAGGATTGTGTTTAAAGCCCTCTGCATTGTCTTCAAGGCACTGCATGGCTTGGGTCCGGTTTTTCTTCAGGATCATTTCCAGTGGTACAGACCAGAGAGACATCTGAGGTCCGCCAGTATGGGACTGATTAAAACAGCTCGGATCAGGAAGGCATGCTGGGGGGGCAGGAGCTTTGTTGGAGCAGCAGCAAAGGCATGGAACTCCCTCCCCCTGACCCTCAAATCAAACACCAATCTGTTAGCTTTCAGAAAAAAACTCAAAACATGGCTCTTTACCCTCTAGCCGGGGAATCTTAATCTCAGGGATTTACCACTTCAGCGCCAGGACACCGGTTGGTATTAGTGCGCTTTACAAGTGTTATAAATAAATAAAATAAATAAAAAGGTCAGACAGTAGAGAATACAAACCAATAATAGTTTATTCAGAGTTTGCTCAGAGCGGAACCCTGTCTGCCCAGTCGCTAAGAGTGCTGCAGAGAGTTTGACATCAACAATACATTATGTACATTTCAGATCAAATGAAAACACGCCCACCATGGAATTTTTCAGAGATATACAGCTGGTCAGTAAATTACTAAGGAGTAAGTTCCTATTCCGAGGCTGATCACAGATTATCCTGGTCCAATATGGTTGTTAATCGAGGAATGATGCTAGAAAAGAGCACTAATGTCATCAAATTGTTTGCTAAAATGCTGGGCACAAGACATTTAGATACAGTTAAAAAAAAGTGTATAGAGCTAAATTCATTTCTGTAGCTAATGTAAAGTTAATACAAACAATTGAAAATGTATTTTGAAAGTAAATGATGAGCCTTCCCACCAGTTGCTCTAATTATAACCTGCATCACAAGCTGAATATCCCGCACATTACTGAGCAAATTTAATGTAGCACCAATCCTCCTTTGGCACTCACAGCGATACAGTTAACCTCACTCAACAAATCATTGTGGATTGTCTTTTTTTAATAACATGTAAAGAGAATAATGTGGTTAACCTGCGTCAAAAATAATCTTCATGCCTTGGATTTAGGAAGTCTGTTTGATTTCCCAGAAAAATGCTTGTCCATTTCGAAAAAAGTCTTAAAAAGGCCGCTTTTTAAAATTTACAAACGAGGCTAGTTTTACTGTTCAGTTCCTCAAACCGTTTGAGGCACTTGAGGGCCCAATGCATTCTAAGGGTGTTCCATCATATCTGTATTTTGTAACACACCCTCATCCCAGATTAATTTTATTAAGGTTTCACCTTAACCTCATTCCCTGCATATTGAGCTTGCCTTCTGGTATATACTCTTCCCATGATCTCCCGTGTTGCCCAGGTGACAGCTGCTCAACTCAATCCAATTTGCACATTTTCTTTTTTTGTAACTTTTTCCGTGAACACCCAAAGAGTTTTTTAAATCCAATTATGCTTAAGTTTAATTTTAGCCAATGTCTCCCAGCTTTATATTTTCTATGAATGTTGCCTGACCTCCTAACCTGCTTTTGTGTAGCCTCCTTATTATGCCAGTCACTGAAAACTAGAAAAATGTACATGTGCTCAGATCAAATGTTTTTCTTAAATACTTTTTTTATTGTTTTTAATGTTTTTTTAATGGTTTCCTTCGGCTTTTTAATAGTATATACTAATTATGTTTTTTCTGAACTTTTATGATTAATGCAAATTAATCAAATAAAGTGAACCGAACTGAACTGATATATATATAATATATATATATATATATATATATATATAATGCCATGACAGTGAAAATAAATGTGGTGCATGACACAAGAGTTTGTGGCATGCGCCTGCGCTCAGGTTGCTCGATTACAATTTGATATTTCTCAGTTCTGTTATGAGAGAAATGGATGTGCACCTTCGATTCTGCCACATAGCGCCCGTAGACAACCATATTATGGAGGATGAGACATACATGTTACCTCTTTACCTTTCTCTATTCCCCTCTTTACAGCCCATGTCTGGCTCCAATGGTCCTGAGCTTGAGCACAGTCCCAAGACGACTAGAAGAAACAACAACCTCCTGCAGGTTGCTGATGTGAGCTGGATATTAACTTCGCAGGAAGACACCGCGGAAGACAGGGGCCCTTTAAGAAAAGACAAGGAAGCGAACGTAACTACGCACGTAGCCCCGGGCGCTGGGAGAGATTTAAACCTCAAATACCGTCAGGAGTTGTCTAGGAAAACTGAAGGGACCCCGAGTGAAGCAGCAAGAACAGTCTACCTCGTCCAAAGAACCGAAAGCTTGAGAATTGAGAAAGAAAAAGAAGTGTCCCGCCGCGTCCCAGGAGGGACATGGCTCTCTCAGGTGCGTAGGCACTTACAGGGAATGTTTATTAACAGAGGGGGAGCCAGACGCTAGACAAAGGTCTGTGCTATGGAGAGGAGGGAGGGAGGGGAATTAAAAAAGAAATCACTGGTGGTGGTTTTATTCTTTTTGGGTGGAGACTACACTGATTTGAGCCACGTTTTCTTTTCCGTGGCAGTTAGGAAGGTAATGAAGAATTCACGAAGAACAAAAGGGGAAACTGAACAGAGGAAAAAAAGGATATAAAGACCTGACACCAGATTACTTGCCGCGCACCATCGTCCCGCCAAGCCGGTGTATAAAGCTACGGTAGGGCTCCCGCGGTGCGGGACGCCCTGACACCAGATTACTTGCCGCCTTCACCGCCACGCTGCAATTGAAGCCATTGCCGCTTTGACCCGGATTTGCCTGCCTGACACAGATTACCGCGTCCGCAGACCGCCACCGTACTGGACTGCAAGTCCCAGGGGGCATAGGGGTCTCGTGGCTGGAGCTGCTGGAGACACGCACCATCTTCGCGCCAAGCCGGCGCATGAAGCTACGGTGCGGCTCGCATGAGCAAAGGGCGGGCCCGTCATTGACCAGAAGAGGCTGGTCTGGGCCACGGCTCTTGGCTGTTTGCCTCTATATCATCCCTGAAGGTACTGTGCTCCTGATTACTACGCTTGGACTGAGAATCTGATAAATGGTTTCTGTTTGAGTTCGGACTTGAGTTGGACCAATTGGTGAATTTAAATCTAATAATTTGTTAAGTTTATAACCAGCTTAGTATGGGGAAAATAAAAACATCAACTGTACCACAAAAGAAGATGCAGAGTAAAACGGGGGAAGGGCCCTGTTTATCTTCATTAAATTATCTGACCGGTGCAGTGGGTGCAATTGAAAAGCAAATTTTAACTATAGAAGAGGCCATGAACCCAGATAAAACCAATATCACAGAGGGCCCCACTGTACCCACTAGCGATAAGAATAAAGTTAATGCAATAATTGATCTTCAAGTGGGAAAGCTTAGCGGTTTAGACGGATCATGAGGTAGAAATGGATGTGTCGTGAATATCTCTGATAAACTCCCAAAGCAGAATAGAGAAAGCAGTGCAAAGGGTTTGGCAACAACAAATCTAAAACAAACAAAAGCACCAAAGGAGTGCAGGACTCCTGCATTTAATAAAATGTGTGGGTGGAAAAAGGCGCTAGCTAGTTCTGATTCCCGGACACAGAATGAAGTTTTAAAACTGAGAAATAAATTGGAAGCTCTTGATACTTACCTTAGGGACATTCTAGATAAATTGGTTGGAAGATTAGGAGCAACAGAAGATGTGTTGTTCAAATGTAATAATAAATATGAGTTTTTATCTGAGCCTAAGGTTATACAGTGTGCAAAAAAAGCGGATACTTCTTTACATTTTGGCACTCATTCAACCACTTTAAATTCAAGCATGCAACCAACAATCGGAAAAGGAATCGGAAATGCGGGGATCCGTTCTAGGTCAATTACCCACAATGGAAGTAATGTTAATCAGTCAGAGGGGCCCAATGCGACAAAAGAGATTAGAGTAAGGGAGGGACCGGAGTTTGAAAAACAAGTGTCATACATAGATTTACCTCTGGCGGCAACCCTCTACACCGTGGTACTAATTAATATCCCTAGGTTGCGAAAGGGGACGATGGAGACATGTGAAAGCCTGAGAAACAAATTGTTATCTTGGCTTGGGGCTAGGACTGATTTAACAGATAGACTATTTAGTGAGTTTAAAATGGCAAGACGGGTGGGCTGGATAGGAAGGGGATGTAAGGACCTGGTTGGTGATTGTGTGATATCAAATTTTAAGACCCCATACCTAGTTCAGTCAATTTTGTGTAGGGTGGGTAATAGTCCAATCTTGGCCGACCAGATCAATATTGTCCCATTAGGATACTTTTACAAACCCAGTCAATTTGACTATGGTGTACAGAGTAGGGTGGCCCCGTTGATAAATCACAACATAAGATACAGTATACCCACTTATAATCGCTTCAGCGTACTACCGAGTTTGGAAGAAGTGGATTGACAGATGGGGTCTAATAACAATGGTATAAAATTCAAGTATATGAATAATGTATTTAAGAAATCTAGCTCATGTAGTAGGGAAAAATGCCAATGAATTGTAAGGTTGAGTTTGTAATGGAGGTATAAATTAATCTGGCTCTCATGAAATTGTAATACATCACAATATATTAGAAGTTGATCTGGCAGAGACCACCTGTACGGGAAACTTCACAACCATCAACGATGTGTCTACTACAATGAAGGACAACACCCCGATGCTGAGTACAGAAGAAAGTCTGGTACTTAATATAGCTGTTAGAGGAAATGGCCGATGTAATTTTATGTTTTGGAACGTAGCAGGCTTAAAATCCAAAGTGACAGACGTATTGTGGAATGAATTTATCCAGCAATTTGATGTTATTAGTGTACAGGAAACCTGAACGGTAGAACCAATACATATACATATTAATGGCTACAAAACCTTACATACAACTGCTATAGCTTTCAAACATGGTAGAGCAAAAATTGATATGGTGTTCGGGGATTGTTTTTACCAAATTATTAGATTAGCGGTAGATACAAACTGTACAGTAATACTTGTGCATTATTATAATAATGTTCCCCATGATTTATTAGAACTGATTGTGAAGGCCATACGTGGTCACTTGCAAAAGCGCCAGCACCAGATTGTACTAAGCGACCATTTTGCTCAGAGTGTGGGCATTTTGTTATTTAGACAAGATGTAATCAAGGCTAATAGTCCCAATCCCATTCTAGAAAATATTTCACTATCTAGGCAAAAATGATTATACCTTAAGCTGGGAGAAAGTGGTACCCACAGATTTCATGGTTGGTGTGGTAAGGAATTGTTATGATAAGATCAGGGCATGTCTGGATGAAAATACTACACCTAAAGAAATTGTTGATAGTTTCATTGACATCGCAAACTATATTAAGAAGGCGCTTACCTTTAGTGTAAATGGTAGGAAAAAACGTAAAAGGAAAAAGGGATGGTTTGACACAAATTGTACTCGGGCCTATAGAAATCTTAAGTATGCCCTACATATGGAAGAAAAAGACAGGGATAAGATCAGAGAGGCACGGAGAGAGTACAAGTGTGCCTTAACAGGCAGAAGAGATTGTTTAAAAGTAGAGGCCTAGATAGCCCTACGCGAAGCATCTATTGCTAAAGATTCCAGTGCTTTCTGGAAGGCAGTCAATGCACCTTTTCTTACAGACAAGGATGCAGCCACCATTGAGGTGGCAATTCCAGAACATAGATGGATAGAGCACTTTTCGACTTTGTATGATGAAATATCGCCAGGGCCATATGATGATGTGGACGCGGAGGTGGAGTATGGTATATTGTCAAGGGATGCTGCGGTGGAGCATGGTATATTGTTAAGGGATCATGGAAAAGTACTCATATTTGAGTTAAGGGAGGTAAATCTGGCTATCACCGCAAGCTTGGGAGGAAAGGCAGCAGGGCCGGATGGTGTCCCTGTCGACATTTGTAAAGCTAATTTTATGCTAAGGGGCCCATTATTGACACAAGTGTTTAATGCATGTAGTTCTGCTGGCTTTATCTCAAAATGGTACGAGTCCATCCTTGTTCCAATATTTAAAAAAGGGAATAGGAGCAAGCCAACCTGCTACCGACCAATATCATTGTTGGATACAACAGTGAAAATTGTGGGTCGGGTTATATTGAACAGACTGTAGGATTGGGCAGAGGAACGTTCGGTGATAAGTGACCTCTAGTTTGGCTTTCGCAAAAAGCTAGGCCCAATTGAGCAGGGCCTTAACCTAAACATCTTACTGATAAGTATACTAAAGCAAAAAAGGGAGCCCTGTATCTGGCCTTCGTTGACTTATCATCGGCGCTTGATTGTGTAAGGCATAACAAACTGTGGCATATTTTAGAAGAATTGGGCGTTGAATCAGTCTTAATTTCTTTTATAAGAGATTTTTATTTAGGGGCAAGGGCACGGGTACGGTTTGGGACGGGTGGGGAATGCACCTGACACTCTAAAGTGAAATGAGGCATCAGGCAAGGTTGTGTCCTCGCCCCGTTTCTTTTTACCTTATACATAAACAATCTTGAAAAGGTTTTATTTCAGGAATGTAAGGACCTACCTGAGGCTGGTAAATGCCCCATTCCCGCACTGTTACACGCTAATGATGCGGTCCTAATGGCTCGTACACCGTTGGGACTGTAAAGGGTGTTTACCAGCTTTGCAAATTTGCTGTCAGAAAGGGGCCTTACTATTAACTCATCTAAAACTTTTATAATGAATTATGGGTCAGGATGTATAAAGACTAGATCTATTTTTATCCACAAAAATGGATTGAAAGTACAAATTTATTTTCCTATCTTGGAATTTTAGTTGACCGTACGGGGTCATGGGCGCAGGCTGTTAACGCAAGGAGATTATTATATATAAAGACCTTATCTGCACTATCAAATTTCAGTAGGAAATTAGGCAGACGTCCCACGGTGGAACTACTAAATATATAAAGTGAAATGTGTCACTGTTGCATCATATGGAGCTGGCATATGGGGGTATGTGGACGTAAGTTCTCTGCAGGCAGCTGAAAAGTGTTTTTAAGATTTCTGTTGATGGTCCCTAACAGTACCTCTTCCTTTATTTGCCATACTGAACTAGGTCTTTCATATCTGGAAGACATCATAAAGATCCAACCGGTTCTGCTGTGGCATAGGATATGGACACCAGAGGAAACACATTTTAACCGTGGGCTTTTAGAAGACTGTAGGGGCCTGGACGGGGTGATACATATTAGATGGTTGTAGTCCTTCCTATACAATATAGGCCATCATGAATTTTATGACGATCCGCTCACTATGGTTAGACTGTGCAGGAAAAATCTTAAGAGTAAATGCTTGAGTTTTTTGAGCGAACAGAGAAAGACAACTTTTAGCCTGTAGCCATACCTACGCTTTATAATGACTGATTATGATAGATTTTTATTGATGCGTTTCTGCCTGGGCACTCTGTATAGATCATTAGGTTTTCCAGTTGTAAATGACTGGTCAAAACAGCTTTGTAAATGTCCGTGTGATGACACCTCTGACCAGTCTAACATACACGTATTATTTTTCAGCAAATTTTATTAGATACAGAGAAAATTATGGATTGTTCCTTTTGTAAAAGTATTTGGCATGAGGTTCTGTATCCCAGCATTTGTGGCACTTCAACAACTAGAAACAGAATTTGTGGTAGCCTCCGTAAAAGCTTTTTAAAAAAATGTTTTTAAATGCAGGAAAACGATCACGATGTGACAAATAGCTAAATGATATTATGTTTATGTATGTATGCGGTGCCATGTCCTCTACTGTATATATTAATATATGTTATATTAATAATTTTTAATACGTTTTTATTATGTGATTTTATGGTTATATATATGTGTAACCGAATAAAGTATTATTATTGAATTGACCTGTGAACGTTTTGAACATTAAAAAGATCAATAAAAGGAAAAGGCTTAAGAGTAACAAAACCACTCTCTATTGTTTCCTTTGACCAAGGAGCGCGAGGTGAAGTGTCACAATTTGGTGCCGAAAGCCGGGAACTTTCCATTTGTCTTGTCAAAATAGAGAACCTTATTCAACATTTAATCATGGGACAGGAGAAGCTTGAATGGGCAGTGGAGCAACAGATGGCATCTGCACATGCTGATTGCGATTTACTTAAATCCTCAATGACTCAGCAAGTGGAAAGTATACAAAAGGTCGCAGAAAAGCAAATGCAAGCAGTACATGAGTGCATATGCCACAGGGAAGCCAAACAGGTTATCCAAATATAGCTCTTCAGAAATACGTTCCTGGAGAATACCCAGATGCTTTTTGTTAAATTTCGAGAGGGCCGCCAGAGTGTGCGGCTGGTAGGAAGCCAAGTGGCCATTTTGTTTAGCCCCCTTACTATTCGGTGAAGCTCAAGCGCCGTATCAAGTCGCGAATTCCATCGGAAGTGCTCCCGATAAAGATATCAAGGATATAATCCTGGACCATTTGGGCGTGGACCCGAAAGCATACAGAATTCGATTCAGGAAAGATTGGGGATCCCCGGGAAATAACCCAAAAACTTTATTCTTCAAGCTTAAAACCGCGGCAGGCAAGTGGCTTAAGAAACAAGGAAATACTAAAGAAGAGACTATGAACCTTATCTATTTAGAACAATATTTGGAAGCCCTTCTCTACACAACCCAACGTTGGTTAAGGCAACAACCACATCTTACAGTGGAACAAGCCATAATCATGGCGACTACTTAAGCACAAGCTCACTCAAAATCTCTGTACGGGCAATGGAGAGACCCACACATCTCTTATCGACTCATGGCAAAGGAGAAAAAAGAAATCCCAATACTGTTCCAGAACCCTCCAAAGGCCGGACCCCAAATATGGAGTTTTACCCTCTAGGGGACCACAATGTTTTGATTGCGGAGAATAGGGGCATATAGCCAGACTCTGCCCGCATGAATAACATATGGACAATCAATGGGCATTAGCTATTTGCCAAGATCCTTCCTATACACCAAAGAATTAGGTTCCTACTTCTATGTAAGTCTAAGGGAAAAAGTCTGTGCCTTATTGGATTTAGGCTGCCGCCAGTCGGTAGTACAAAGGTCTCTAGTAAGAGCTTCACATATACAACTAGGGGCACAGATTCTAATACGCTGTGTTCACGGCGATATTTAAATATATCCTGTGACAAAGATCCCAGAAAAGTGCCCACAATGCAGATCACAGTAGGGGTGATGGACACTCTTCCCGAAAAAATTATTTAAGGAACCGATAACCCTACATTTCTTACTCTCTTTTTGGATAGAGTTAGATGACAAGGGAACATTCAAAACACTCCTCCGAATTTGCTTACACAAGCCCTGTAGGTTTCTGATAAGAGTTTTCGATATGCACAAAAACAGGATTCTACCCTTAGATAGCATGGAAACAAGCAGAAACCCCATCCTCCCTTCCTACGGTTTGTTTTCCCCACTTCTTTATGAAAAAGGGATTATTATACAGGCTAGGGAAACAAGATGGCCCTCCCCAGTTAGTAGTGCCCCTACCGTTTCTCGAGCCAGTATTATGTTTTGCTCCTAACCATCTTCTCACTGGCAATTTCGGTGCTATGAAAACAACTCAAACAGTCTTAAGAAAGTTCAATTGGCCAGGCATATATGCCAATATAACCAAGTTCTGTCAGGAGTGTGAAATATGCCAAAAAAAGAACCCCCTAAAGACCTCTTCCAGTACCTTTGTAATCTCTTCCCATAATAGGGAAACCATTCAAAAGAATTGGTATGGATCTTATAGGCCCCCTTCCAAGATCAAAAAAAGGTAACCTGTATGCATTGATGGTAGTAGATTATCCAACAAGGTATCCCAAAGCATTCCTGTTAAAGAACCCCTACCACTACTAATATAAGTGATACATTTTTAGATCTCTTTTCCAGGGTCGGATTCCCACAAGAGATCTTGATGGATTAGGGCAGTCCTTTTGTTTCCCGGCTTATGGGACAAATCTGTAAGACTCTCAATATCTCTCACATAAAGACCTCGGTTTACCATCCTCAAACAGACGTTCTATGTGAGAGATATAATGCTACCTTGAAACTAACTCTCAAGAAAGTTATGACAACCAAAGGGAAAGAGTGGGATCTTCTTCCACTCACACTCTTCATCATTGGAAGTCAAGTACAAAGCAGCCTGGGAGCCTCTCCCTTTGAACTTCTCTATGGGAGGCAACCATGAATTTTATTAGAAATGACAAGGGAGGTGTGGGAACAAGAAGAACCTGAAGATACCCAAAACCTCCTAGAGTATAAAAAGGGACTAAAAACCGGTCTACAAAAACGAAGAGATTTTGCTTATGCTAATTTGGAGAAGGTTTAAAAACTTCACCAATCCATCTATAACCGGTGAAAAAAATGGACAGAAAGTCACAATTGGGTATTGATACTTCTGCCCTCTTCTATTACCAAGAAACAAACAGAATGGCAGGGTCCTTATGAGATCGTAGACAAAATCGGTCTTACAACATATAAAGTACAGATCTTTCCACAGAAAATGCAAACATATCACATCAACCTCTTAAAAAATGGTTGGGAATTCCTCCTAAAAACAATAATCTGGTAGCCCCAGATTCCATTACCTCTTCCATCAACCAGCTACTTATCAATGAAGAGTTAAATGAAACCCCAAAGTCTTCCCGACAAGAAGTCCTAACCACCTTTGCTCCACTCTTTTCAGATATCCCAGGGAGAACAAATCTGGGTGAGCACTCTATATTCACTCCTCCAGTATAGGTAATGAAACAACACCCTTATATAATCCCAGCAGCTAGAAGAGGGGCGATAGCTACAGAGATAGAAAATATGCTAAAAATGGAAATTATAAAATCATCACAAAGCAATTAGTTGTCTCCCATCATGATTGTACCAAAACCTGATGGCTCAATCCGTTTTTACATTGACTTTAGGGCAGTTAATGCCATTTCGAAATTTGACTCATACCCACTCCCCAGAATCGATGCGCTAATCGAAAAACTCAGAGATGCCCAATATATTTCCACTCTTGACCTTACAAAAGGATATTCGCAAGTGTCACTAAGGCCTGAGGACCAAGAGAAAAACGGTTTCAGTACACCCACTAGCCTGTTCGAATTCACAGTCTTGCCTTTCGGTTTACACGGTTCCCCTGCTACTTTTCAAAGGCTGATGAATAAAGTGTTACACAACCATCAATCCTATTCATCGGCCTATCTTGACAACATAATATATTCAGTTCCACTTGGGAAAAACATCTTTTACACTGCCGAAGGGCCTTTCAAGCCTTACAATCTGCTAGACTCCACATCAATGCAAAAGAATCTAAAATAGGCTTTAACAAGGTCCGTTATTTAGTGTACCACATGGGAGACAGTATGATTTCACCCCAACAAGAAAAGATCAAGGCCATTCTGAACACACCTTTCCCGGCCTCAAAAAAATACATTTGTGCTTTTTTTCGGATTGTTGGGATATTATCGAAGATTCATTGCCCAATATTCTGAAATCGCTGACCCTCTGTCCGATTTGTTAAAAAAGGATGTAAGGGCGAAAGATCTCTTAAATCCCCCTCTAGCGGCCCAAAGGGCATTTCAGGACCTCAAGTCAGCAATAAGCTTGAGTCCTGTCTTAATATCCCCTAAATTCACAGAACCATTAATTCTACAAGCAGATGCTTCTGACAAGGGGTTAGGTGCCGTTCTTTCACAAAAAACACAAGAATGGTGTTGAACTCCCCATATTGTTCATTACCGGAAACTATACCCTCAAGTGCAGAAGTACCTAGTCATTGAAAAGGAATTTCTTGCCATCAAATGGGCTATAGAAAAACTACAATATTACCTGGAAGGATCACCCTTTACACTGTATACAGAACATGCGCCCTTACAGTGGTTATGTCACCCCAACGGGAATAACCCACGTATATTACGATGGTTCTTATCTCTACAACCTTTGGTGTTTGAAATCAAACACCGAAAGGCTCTGACAATATAAATGCAGACTTCCTCTCCCGTTTTCCTTTCCCTGATCGAGAAAAGACTGGGGGTGGGATGTGTCATGAAGCACCCGTAGACAACCATGTTATGGAGGATGAGACAGACATTTTACCTCTTTACCTTTCTCCATTCCCCTGTCTACAGCCCACATCTGGCTCCGATGGTCCTCGAGCTTGAGCACAGTCCCAAGACAACTAGAAGAAACACCAACCCCTACAGGTTGCTGATGTGAGCCGGTTAGTAACATCGCAGGAAGACACCGTGGAAGACAGGGCCCCTTTAGGAAAAAACGAGGAAGCGTACGTAACCACGCGCATAGCCCCAGATGCCAGAAGGGATTTAAACCTCAAACACCATCAGGAGTTGTCAAGGAAAACTGAAGCAACGTCGAGTGAAGCAGCGACAACAGTCTACCTCGTCCGAAGAACCGAAAGTGAGAGGCTCGAGAAAGAAAAAGAAGTGTCTAGCCGCGTCCCAGTAGGGACGTGGCTCTCACAGTTGCGTGGCGCTTACAGTGAATTTTAATTAACAGAGAGGGAGCCAGTTGCTAGAGAAAGGTCTGCCCTACGGAGAAGAGGGAGGGGAATTTAAAAAGAAATCACTGGTGGTGGTTTTATTCTTTTTGGGTGCAGACTATACCGCATCACTCCCTACCCCGAAGTAGATTAGGAAGGGAATAAATCCTAGATTAGAGCCAAGTTTTCTTTTCCGAGAGGGTCGCGGCGGTGAGGCGGGTACTGAAGAAGTCACAAAGAAAACCGAACAGAGGAAAAAGAAGTTATAAAGATATGTGAAAGTTTTGAACATTACAAAGATAAATAAAAGGACAAGGCTGAAGAGTAACAAAACCGTTCTCTATTGTTTCCTTTTACCACGGAGCATGAGGTGTATGGTCACAGATTCACACCCAAAAAAACAGAGGTTTAATGTGCCCAGTGTCATAGATTTCTGCTGTATTGGATCCAGTAACTGTAAGTCTTCTGGGTTATTTGAAATTGGTTCCAGCTGTTTGCCTGGCAACTGAACAGAGTGAAAGTAGTGTGATGGGTCATACTTTCATCATTTATGTCCCTCACACAGTTTAAATCATTTTGACAAGCACCCGACACAAATAGACTGACTCGATATCAGCAGATCATAATTGCATCATAGAACATTTAATTTGGTGTTCTAATCTCGTAAAGACACCGCTTCCTACTTCAGAGAGGAGTTGTGAAGACAGTAAGAATGATGAAGAAATTGATTAAGAACTGTACCATGACTGTGTAGAAGTGACTGTATTATGCACAAGACCAGATATTAAAGAAACACCTTTGGGAATGGCTGATCTGACATTGTTGATGGTCTTTGTTTAAGAGACCAATAAGGAGCATTAAGAGCTGCTTCTGCAGTATGTTGCACTTCTGAGACATTGGATCATCACCTTTGCCAAATCTTACTTCAGCGCAAATAGCTGAATTGGTTGCCTTAACAAGAGTTTGCTCCTTATCAGATTTTGAATGTGACGATTTACACAGTCAGTATGGTTTTGGTGTTTTTCATGATAATTGACAGTAATGGTCACAAATGGAATTCAGGACATCTTCAGGAGCTCCCATTACACACAGTGGGTATGTATTGGATTTGTTGAAAGCCCTACAAAAAACACAAGAGAGTTTGCTGCAGTTAAATGTACAGAACATAAGGTTGGCAAGGAATGGTTATCACTCTTGGAAACAGATATGCAGATCAAGTGGTGAAATATTATGCATCACAGGAAAACAATGTGAATTGTTTCTTCATGGATTCTATTCAGAGTTCTTTGGCTGAGTTGAAGGATTTGGAAGAAGATACTCAGGAAAATGGGAGAACCTATGCTATAAAAAGAATTATCAGAATATGTATGTCAATGCCGAGCATAAATATGTGCTTGCAGGTTCCATGTTACATCCTAAGTGCAAGTATCTGTGTTAACAAACGCATGCAGCCAGAGAGTGTTCAGTTTGGTTTTAAAAAAAATAATGGGAGAATACAGGATTTCGAAAAGTTGATGAAGAGGTTTTCAGACTATGCTTGACATGTCATATAAATAACCAAAATCAAAAGAACAGTTACAATCATGAATCATATTGGTGAATCAGAAGGCTTTTTTCAAGACATCAAGTAGATTTGATGGAGATGCCACATTGTAATGGCTTGAAATCTGTATTAGTACTTATCTGCTTTTTTTCTAAATGGGTGGAAACATTTCCCACAAGGAGGGCAGGCAGCTTTACAGTTTCATAGTTGTTGAGGGAGTGACTACTGCGATTCAGTCTTCCAACTTCTATCAAGACTGATCGCGGTTCACACTTCAAAAATGAAGTTTTTAAAATAATCTGTATAGCATCCATACAATCTTCAGGTCCTATGGAAAAGGCAAAAGGCACTCTTGAGAATAAACTGAACAATGTGTGTGCTTTAACTGGTTAAGTGTGGCGTGATGCTCTTCCTCTTGTTCTGCCAAACACGAGATGTAATACTGACAGAAAGACTGGTTTATCTACCCCATGAGGTCATTGTGGGTAGGGTAATGAGACTTGAATATATATCTACAGCTGCACTAGTTTCAATAACTGCTCTCTAATCAGTTGAATGCGGCAACAGAAGATTGTAAAGCTATTCAGTGTAATGAAATGAGTCCTGGTGATCGGGTTGTGATTCAAATGCACGTCTAGAAGGGGTGCCTGGATGAGCGTTGGAAAAGGCTCTACCAGTTGTTCTGGACAATTAGTACTGCAGTGAAGTGGGTTGGTGTGCCTCAATAGATCCAAATTGCTCACACAGAGTGAGGGTAGCTGAAGCAGTGGATAAGTTGAGTGAGTACAGCACATAGTCTGAATAAAGCCAAGGCCAAGCTCAGGTTCACAGTGTGTCTCCAGAGCAGGATGAAGATTTTGAAGCTGGTGACGTCAAAGTGCAAAAACAAACAGAAAGAATGAAGTTTCAAGTTAGTGAACGTTTTAATGAAAAATCTGAAATTCCTGAAGTCCAGTTTCAAAACAATAATCAGAGTGAAGAGCTGTTACAATGCAAAACACAAATGTATGAGTGGCAGCAGGAAGTAGTAGTCTCTGATCCAAGCAGTAAAAAGTTGCAGTTGAAGATCAAAGTTACAAAGACCCCCTAGTGTAAGAAGTGCACTGTGAAAAGAGTGGAACGAGACAGGACTAATCAAAGTGCAAGTCCAAGCTCCAGTATGAGTTTAGGTCCGAGCTCAAGTCAATGTTGCTTGGAGAGTAAAGAGCCAAAGACTTGTAGAAGAAAGCAGGGAGCCAGAAAAAATACACCTGAGACAACTAGATTTCGAAGGTAATGGGAGTGGATCACCAGCTGGCAATAGATCAACACAGAAGAGGGTTCTGAATTGAAAATATGCCTCACCAAAATGGGCGTATTTAGCCACATTGGGCCATATGTAGGTAAATGGCATTTACCGAATCGTAAATACCGAATTTTACCGATTCGGTATTTACAATTCGGTAAATGCCACGTAGGTAATAATTCTTTAAATATTACCGATTCTGTAATATTCAGTAATTACCGAATCGGTATTTACCGATTCAGTAATTGCCATTGATTCCGATGGGCCTTGAGGCCCATAGGAATCAATGGCAATTACCGAATCGGTAAATACTGATTCGGTAATTTTACCGATTTGTCAAGGGGGACAGGGTGTCACTTTGACACCCTGTTGCACCCCTGATTTTGGCTTGTGTGCAATGAGACACACATACATGCCCTAAGGGCATGTATGTGTGCCACATGGCACAGGTGTACATGCACAGATGTGCATGTACACAGAAAATCGTTATTTACCATGCCATTGTATTTCATGGTAAATAACGATTTTCTAAGGGCCTGTGGCACTGTTTCCAGTGCCACCTACATCCCAAATTTCCGATTCTGTACATTTACCGAATCTGTAATTTACCGATTCGGTAAAATTACTGATTCGGTAAATATACAGAATCGGTAATTTTCAGGCCCCCTACATCTGGAATTACAAATACCTGTCGGTAACGGCCGAAATCGGCCGTTACCGACCGGTATTTTGCCACGTACATATGGCCCATTGTCTGAAGAAGATGAAATCACAGATGACTATTCTTTAGTGAATCACTGTCAGTACAAGTTTGAGAGTGTGTTAGTAGAGACCGATTTTGAAACAGAAGAACCATCTTGAATGTGAAATAGAGACTGTTGAATAGAATTGAAACTCAAATCATTTACTATGAAGTTTCAATGAGATTATGGTTTAAAAAGGATTGACATACTTGGAGATTTGAGCAACAGAGGCTTACACATTTTGAAGTTTTCCTATTTTTGAGTAACTTGAAAAAATCATTGAGTAGAGATTGAATCTGATGAATTTTGAAGGACATTTCTGAAACAAACATGAACTTTTGATTTTAACTTAAAAATATGATAATATTGTTTTAATAAAACGAGGAAAAGAATATTGCTTTAAAAAGCATGTTTGTTGATCTTTGAATTGTTACCACAGTAAGGATTTTGGTCTCCATGGAGGATGGAAAACAGCAGATGCAGCAAAATTGTAGCAATGAGACATATAAATAACAATATTGTTAATTTTAGTGGGACTGGTATTGTGCATACTGACTCCTGTGGGATATGTTTTTAGATCATGTTTATAATGCTAATCTTAAGAATACTACTGAAAAAAATTAACTGATTTATGACGTACTGTTGCAGGGATTCTGCACATTCCCAGAACTATGTGCAGGATTATAGGACCTCTGTGTATAGGGACTGTGCCTTCCTACAGCCTTAGTACCCACTAACGACTAGCTATAGTGTTGCAGTCCCCCTCCTACTCACTCATGGATAAGCAAATGATTAGACACCCCCACAACACTCCTGTATCTTTCAGGAATCGCAGTAACAAAACACACCTTTTTGCTCACACTCTCGTACCTGTCCACAATAAGATCTGACTGAGACACAAATATAGCTTTATTTTAACTAACGTGCTCTAACATGTAGTATACGTGCCACAACATGCAGAAAAATGCAGAACATGAACATGAATATCATTAGCATTGTAGCTAGGCCATACATCATAAAGGGAGATGTCATCTTCTATAGACTATGGAGAAAGGAATATAGTGCCTAACCTCCCTCCCCTTAACTAGATGGAGTATTATTATATAATAGAAGATCTCTGGGCTTTGTCAGCAGACCCCATGCCTTAGACCATAGATGGTATTTCTACATTGTAGGTGCGTGTTACTCTTCTCCCTGGAAAGGTTCCTCTCCAAGTGTGTGTTGCCTAAGCATGTATCCCCGTAGTATCAAAATACGAATGTCCAGTCACAGCTGCTTTAGTGTGTTTTGTCTAGGTACTAGTACCTGACCAGAACAGAATAACAAAGGGCATTGTTTATCAACCTTGCTCATAATGTTGAGACTAAACTCCAGGAACAAGCAGAGAATGAGCACAGCAAACAGTTCTCATGTGAAAGGCATAAACATAGTCTTGCAAAAATAAAGCTGTATAGCAACGTGCACAAAAGCTGTATTGTGGCTGCAGGGCTCATGCTAACTTAGTAATGTCAACAATGTACCCATAGGCCACGTGACAGTACCAGTGCATATAGAACACTTACTTGTTTTAAAGATAGTGTGTATAGCAAAATGATTAGAGAATATGTGTTTATAATGAGGGCCAGTGGGTGCTATGTTTGTGCCTCTCTTTCTACGTCTGCTGGAGAGGGATCTACTTACGTGCATTTACCGATTTTTTATATTCTCCATCCTGTGAAGTTTATGTTGCGATCTATAATCAGAACAATTTCCTTTCTCCTTATTTGACTGAATGGGCCTTTCGAGAATCTACTTATTAGAGAAGATAACAGATACATTAAATATGGTAATTATCGGAGTGATTGCCCAAAACAGGTATGGTTTTAACCCGGCTAAAGCTTATGTGTGTCTTAAGTAGAGAAAAGCATGATTTCATTACAGACTATAGTGAAAGGTGATAAACTAGGAAGGACAGAAAATTGCATTAGAGGAAATAAAGGAAATAGGGAAAATTTGATTGTCAGGCTTAAATCGTAGGCTGAGAATGGTGAAAAGGAGAAGATGCAAGTTGTGTATGATAAGGGGTAGCTCTTTGAAGGGAAGAAAGGTAGAATCTGTTGTGGAGTGTGTGTGATAAGACTTAAGTTAGTGTAAACTATTTGCTTGGTGAAGAACCTATTGTGAGAAGAATCTTAGGTATGTGGGCAGACTGCTTATTTTAAAGAGAAATCAGGTTCACTTGTGTTATTTAGCATTAGTGTTTCATACAGTTTATCATATGGATGAATTGAATTATGAACATGGTCTGAAAAGGTAGTTTTAAATTATTAGGTGCTTTTATTCCTTCTTTGGAGTGGCAATGAATGATGCAAAGATTACGCGCTTGCCTACAGTCGTAGATAGGCTTGCTCTAGATCATGGGTACTCACAAACTTTCTCTCGGGGGCCAAATTTACAATGTGGTTTGTGGCCGAGGGCTGCACCGGTGGGGGCGGGGTCAGAGGGGGAGGGGCGGGGCTAAAGTAGGGAAAAAACTGACCATGAGTCTGAACACAGGTCCCTGCAGCAGACGCCTTTGTCCACTGACCCACAAGACCCGGCATACACACACCTCTCTCTCTCTCTATCTCACTCCCTCTGTCTGTCTGTCTCCCTCCCTCTGTCTCCCTCTCTCTGTCTCCCTCCCTCCCTCTCTGTCTCTCTCTGTCTCCCTCTCTGTCTCCCTCTCCATCTGTCTCCCTTTCTCTCTGTCTCCCTCCTCTGTCACCCTCTGTCACCCTCTGTCTCCCACCCTCCCCCTCCCTCTCTCTGTCTCCCTCCCTGTCTCCATCTCTCTCGTTTTCCCTCTCTCTGTCTCCCTCTCTGTCTCCCTCTCTCTCTGTATATCCCTCTGTCTGTCTCCTTTTCTCTCTGTCTCCCTCTGTCTGTCTCCATCCCTGTCTCTCTCCCTCTGTCTCCCTCTCCCCCCCTCCCTCTCCCCCTCTCCCTCCCTCTCTGTCTCCCTCTCTGTCTCTCTCTCTGTCTCCCTCTGTCTCCTGTCCTGTCTCTCTCCCCCTGTCTCCCTCTCCCTCCCTCCCTCTTCCCCTCTCCCTCCCTCTGTCTCTCTCTCTGTCTGTCTCCCTCCCTCTGTCTGTCCCCCTCCCTCTCCCTGTCTCCCTCTCTCTCATTTTCCCTCTCTCTCTGTCTCCCTCTCTATCTGTCCCCTATCTCTCTGTATCCCTCTCTCTGTCTCCCTCTGTCTGTCTACCTTTCTCTCTGTCTCCCTCCCTGTCTTTCTCTGTCTCCCTCTTCCTCCCTCCCTCTCCCCCTCTCTGTCTCTCTCTCTCTCTCTGCCTGTGTCCCTCCCTGTCTCTCTCCCTCTGTCTCCCTCCTTCTGTCTCCCTCCCTCTGTCTCCCTCCCTCTGTCTCCCACCCTGTCTCCCTTCCTCTGTCTCCCTCTCCCTCCCTCCCTCGCCCCACTCTCTGTCTCTCCCTCTATTTCTGTCTCCCTTCCTCTCCCTCCCTGTCAACCTCTGTCTCCCTCCCCCTTTCGCTCTCCCGCCCTCTTCCTCCCTCTGTCTCCTTCCCTCTCTGCCTCCCTCTCTCTGTCTCCCTCTCTCTGTCTCTTTCTGTCTCCCTTCCTCTCCCTCCCTTTTTCACCCTCCGTCTCCCTCCATCTCCCTCCCTCTCCATCTCCCTACCTCTCCTTCCCTCTGTCTCCCTACCTCTGTCTCCCTCTCTCTCCCTCCCTCCGTCTCCCTACCTCTGTCTGTCTCCATCCCTCCCTCTGTCTCCCTCCCTCTCTGCCTCCCTCTCTCTGTCTCTTTGTCTCATTTCCTCTCCCTCAGTCACCCTCTGTCTACCTCCCCCTCCTTCCCTCAGTCACCCTCTGTCTCCCTCCCTCTGTCTCCCTCCCTCCCTCTCTCCCTCTGTCACCTCACCCTGCATGTGTGGCAGCCTGGGCTGAGACAGCTTCCCCAGCACGCGCGCACACAGCCGCGCCCCAGTACTTTACATGTCTTTAAAAGACCATTAACATGTTAATAAAGCGTTGTTGTATTTCACCTCTTCTCAGGCCCCTGCAGCTCCACTCTGACAATCACTGCACTGGAATCGCCAGGCACCCACAGAGCAGAGTCTCTCAGAGTCGGGCTGGGCTGCTGCAACCCGCAGTGTCTGCTGACACACTTTAAAGAAAATGTAAATAATGTCTGCAAGGTCCGCGGGCCACCAGGGAAGGCTTGCTGGGCCGCTGGCGGCCTGCGGGCCGTACTATGAGTACCCATGCTCTAGATAGAGCAGGATCTTTTATGCTAGTAAATTTAGAAATGGTATCAATTAGGGTTATGGTGATGCAAAATCGTCTTGCTTTCGATATTCTTTAAAGGGAATGGAAGGTGGAGTTTGTAGGGTGATCAAGATGGGGGTGTTGTACATACCAGATAATAGTGGAGCTGTTCATTCTTTTATTAATAATATGACCAATTTAAATCAAGAGATTAGGTCTTGGTACAAACCTGGCTTATGGGAAGCTATGAGCTCATGGTTTAGAAAGTAAGAGAAGAGTTTTAGTTTGGTAGTTGAGTGATTAGGTAATATAGGTGATTGTGTTTTACAGTTGATTCGAACTGCTGTAATAATGATTTGTGCAATTATTATTTTCCTTTTGCTTAAATTGTAGAGAGTATCATTAGTAGATAAAAATATAACGGTAGGAGTAAAAATAAATGGAGGCAAAGGTCAATGGAAATGGAGAATAAAGATCATCTCTACAACCAGTTAAAGATAGATGAAAATGCTCGACAACCTAAGAAGATGAAGAAGTCTACTAACTAATGGCGGATTAGTAAAGTTTATGGATTTTTATTGGTTATTAAAACCTAATCAGAAGGGGGAGGTTTATGAAGTTTTTTTAAGTGTTCAATTTTGGGTAAAAAATCATTTGTGCAGACTAATGATTTTTAGGACAATGATGTTGCACTTAAAATGGTACAAAAATCAATGGGGGAAGGGATCACATGTCCTGAGTAACCAGGGTTTTGTTCTCTTATTCGGTTCCGGTGCCGATTAAAAAAACCCTCATTCACGTACTAAGGCTCGATAGGTGGTATATCTTGGTTCTCCGCCTTGTTAGCAACGTGACAGCATCATCATAGGGTCTGATTGTATGCTTCCTCCACCCGGAGGTAAACCACTGGTTAGTACTGTACTGAGTCAGTTATCAAAGATTTAGGGGATGTGCAATTAAAAGGGCTTCATAACCAGTTTTTGATAATTTTAATTGGTGCTGGAAAGACTGCCTGGTTAAAAAGATTAGGCGCGCGTAGGAAGTTTGATTATGAGGCTTTCGCACTGAGTTATGCCCATAAAAAGGTCGACATGTTTCAGCCACAAATTGCCGGCATGGGTTAAGTTGGCTTTCTTCAGGACCTAGTATCTCTATTGTGAATAGAGAGAAAAGAAAAATGGTGAAGTGACCTTGAGTTTCAGGTCGGATTCATAGAATGATTTTTCTAGAATTAGGAAAAGGCCTTAAAGTACATGTGAATATGGAGAAAAAGGGGAGACAATACAAACATATATAGATTGCGTCAGTGCGCCATAACTTAGATGCTGATGTACTATTGTACAAGAAGCAATATTAAGAAACGTAAAAATGGCAAATCTTTCTTACAAAAAGCAAAAATCCTCTTGTTCCCTTTTAGGCAAAACTTTCTTTCATTGATCAAATTATATAGTTCATGTAATCAAAGTGTTACTCAAACTGGGGTTGGGCAGTGACAGCTGGTATGCTAAAGAACATGGTTCCACTCCCGTCCTCAATGAGTACAGACTTTTCGTTAAATATGTGGTCGGTATAAGTGTCGCTATGTAAGTTGAAAAGTAATGGGCCATCTACTGTTTATTGGCTGTGGAGCCTGGACGGCTATTTTGATAATGCGCGTTGCGCTGTCTTTGCTCCTGAAGCAATTACCCGCAGCGGTGCTCTAATTACGCAATGCGGTGTTAAATTTCACGGCGTTTGCCATGTTGGCTCTCTTAACACCGGTCCCTTTAATAGATTGGTATCAGTGCGGTGTGTTCAGTATGTTTTATTTTAAGCTGCTATCGCCCGGTGTAGGTGTGCCACGGTATAAGTGGCGTGGGCGGTGTGTGTCATATTTGATTTGCAAAACTAAGCGGCGGAGTGCGTTTGCTTAGAAAAGGAGGAGAGAGCTCGCTTACACAAGCTGTTGGCTCTGAAAATCATACCTTTTAAGGGATCAGTGATCGCCTCTTCGGGCGTGCTGAGAGTTGTCGGACCTGCTGTTAAGAAGGGAGACATATATACATGCCGTATTACACACAGTTCGACACGTATACATTACGGTTTTAGTAGCGGAGAGATGTTCTTCTTAGCGTTCATGCTACCTCCTTGGCAGTTTGTTGTGCTGTCTCTGCCTCTCAGTCCCCGGGAACAGAGACGGCCTGGTTTCCTGTCTAATGTGGATCAGTGCGTGATAGACATAGGAGACAGACTTGGTGCTTATTCTGTAGTTCCCTTGAAGCTAATCGAACTACGAATGAAGTTTTAAAAAGATAAATAAGTCAATGGTGATTGTGACAATAAAGGATAGATATTATCCTTGTGTTTATAGTTAGTTATATGTATGCTGAACTCAGTTCCTCACGGATGACGGAGGATACACATGGGAACCTGTACTCTCATGTCTTCACATTCATAGTTGGTTTCTCATAGGCAGGCGTCTTGTCGTGAGCTCAGTTACTCCGATGTTTGGTGTCTAGACAGGGCGGCTGTTAGAAGTTGAGCCACGGAGTTTTGTGTGTTTTTACTCATCTTTTAACTGGGAAAGAACCTTATGTAACAAGTGTCATTCTTGGATAGAAATATCAGAGTGTGGTGTAATGAGTCCTTTATACTTATATGTATCCAATGATCCAAATTTATTGTGTGGGGGGAAGTGTCTGTAACGGATTGTTATTCGAATGAGTCTTTTTGCTCATATGCAACTTTTTTCGCCTCCTACTTCATTTTTTTAACCGCTAGACACAGAATTTTTTTCTTGTACTCCATCCTATACCTATAGTTACTCCTGCACATCACCATTATTCCACCCTTACCTACACTGGGGTTTAAGCACTTTTTGGTCTTCCAGCATGCATATCTTTCCTTAATTAAACTTAGTGGAAGAGTAACCACACCTGAACACTACACTACAACAGATATTTTTTCACTTTCAGATCGTACGTTATACCCTGATGAAGAGCACAAGTCCCGAAATGCATAGGGATGTACACATCGCAATTTGAGTCTGCATCAAATGAAGAAGCAATATCTATTTGTATTGTTTGGATCAACAACAAGCGGATGTTGATTACATTATTTGATCTGAACAGGATTACAACTGAGTTACCGCCTGAGACAGCGTCTCACAAGGAGTGCCTGAAGGACACAGTGTCGTTTGATCAACACTGCACCTATTGTTATTTCAGTTTTCAATCCCCCAGGGTCAGAGGGGATTAGACCCGAAGGCATCCAGAAAAGTCATCTGAACTTCACATTAACTAAACATTCAGTCAACCTTATACGGTGTGCCGCATATCACGTACTATTTCTTCTTGTACAATAGCACACCAGCATCTAAGATATGGTGCACTGTCGCAATCTATATATGTTTGTATTGTCTCCCCCTTTTTCTCCATATTCACAGGTACTTAAGGCCTTTTCGTAATTCTAGAAAAATCATTCTATGAATCCGACCTGAAACTCAAGGTCACTTCACCTTTTTTCTTTTCTCTCTATTCACAATAGAGATAGTAGGTCCTGAAGAAAGACAACTTGACCCATGCGGGCAACTTGTGGCTGAAACATGTTGACCTTTTTATGGACATAACCCGTAATCAAGCTTCCTACGTGCGCCTAATCTTTTTAACCAGGCATTCCTTCCAGCACCAATTAAAATTATCAAACACTGGTTATGAAGCCTTTTTAATTGCACACCCCTTAAATGTTTTGATCACCGACTCACTACTGAACTAACCAGTGGTTTACCTCCGAGTGGAGGAAGCATACAATCAAACCCTATGATGATGCTGTCATGTTGCTATCAAGGTAGAGAACCAAGATATACAGCCTATCGGTCCTTGGTATGTAAATGAGGGTTTTTTTAAGCGGCACCGGAACCGAATAGGAGAACAAAACCCTGGTTACTCAGTACAAGTGATCCCTTCCCCCATTGTTTTTTGTACAATTGCAACTAAGGAAGCTGAAAGGATCACAAACTTTTCCTTCTACCCCTTCCTGATAAAAAACAGACCTTAAAATGGTTACATCATAATATTTATATGTGTTTATTAAAGTAATTTAGTTGTGCCACATTTTTGTAAAGACAGCATTTTAACATGGATGCAGTTTCTAGAGTAACTTATCTTGCCCCTGCACCTTCCCCCTACCAATCAATATCCTTCCGTGAGTTTTCTCTCCCCACAGTTTCCGCGGAGCACAGGACACTGACGCATCGGTTATATTTATTAGAGAGTAAGAATATTAAATTAACCTTTCCATTTTTTTCCTAATGTATCTTTCTGAAGGACACTAATGCTGGAAGCTCGAATGTAGACTCGCTAGCGCACTAGAGTAAGGGTATTTGTTTGAGAAGGTTTCATATTGTATGTTACATCTCTGGATCGCTGTTGCTGTAGAAGCTTATAGAAGGTACTGGGCCACCTTAGTAATGGGTTAGTGTTATAAGGCATAAGTGACAATCTTGCAACAGATTTGTCCAAAATGGGCTAATCACAGTCATGAAAATCTTATTCGGGGCGCACTCCTTATTTGTGGGTTTTATTTTTTCACGTGTTTTCAACTGTTTCTTAGTTCATGATGTGCTTCATTCGCCTAGGAAACTGCCTGTCTGCTGTGGAATCAAGTGAAAAAAAATGTCAGGGACTAATAATCCTGAAGCTGCCTGTGTGCACTGCCCTTGTCCTGTCCGTTGATTCGATGTTGATATGGTCCAACCAAATGAATGCCCAATTGCATAACTACGCCAAAGAATTAGAAGAACGGATACTAAGAAAATGTAAGAGGGATACTATGTACCATATATTGAACGAGATATATAAGTGGGCAACCTAGAAAGCCCAATGCATCATCCGAGGAAAGTATAGTATCGGATCGGGATATGGATGCATCTAGAACACCTATAAATATCAACATCGAATCAATGGACAGGACATAAGCGAAAGAGACCAGCACAAAAATAGTTGATATTAGCTCTCCAGCACAGGAAACATCTTTTTTTATCCAAAGGTCAAGATGGCAAACTGACTGACTCATTCAACTGATCAGCGCCTTGTTCCCCCTTACAGACTATTGACTGTGATCTGATCTGCATTCGCTACCCCTCTTTCTCCTTACCATCTACAGTCCCTTATTCTTGTTTTTTCTATTCTATGGAACGTCCTAGTAACTGATGTATTTTGTATCTGATGTAACTTTGTAACAATATGTAACTCTCATGTAAAGCGCTCTGATAACCTCCGGGTCTAGCCAGCGCTATATAAAACACATCAAATAAATAAATAAATAAACATCAAACAGATGCAAAAACCTAAAAAAAACAAATTTTTAAACCCGGAGAGGACCAGAAAATAGAAAGAGAGAAAGAAAAAATGCAGAAAAATCTAAGGTGTCAGAAATTCTAGTAATCAACATTTCATCACAAGACCTCATGCCCAAACAATTAAATATTTTGAACAAGGTTACATAGTTTGTATTCAAATACAAATCAATTGTGTTTGAAACGGAAATTTCATTGTTGAAATTCATGAGGTCATTAAGATTACGCCACTTTTTTCAGAACTTTATACCGGAACAAAACATCTCAGAAGAGAGTGAAAACTTAGAATTCAGACAGAAAAGCACCTTTATGCCACCATCCTCACACAAGATGTTGGACACTTTTGAGATCTTAATTAAAAAAAAAAGACTTGGAAGGAATATATTTTAAAGCTGGCAAAGAATCTAACTTGACTAAGTCAGAGAGGAACACACTACGAGCCATGGCTAACAATAGCAATTTGACATTCCAGAAGGTGGTCAAAGGGGGAGCATTAGTAGTGATGGATATTACATACTATTAAAGAAAGGGGATTGAACAAATCAATGATGAATTCATGTATTTAAAACTCAATGGAGACCCAACCATGGAAATCAAAAACACTCTGAACAGATTCTGAACATGGCAAGAGACATGGACTGGATTAATGATAAGATCAAATAATTTTTGGCAACAACATTCATTTCCAAGACGTCCCACATTGTACATGTTGTCTAAAGTCTACAAAAATAATTTGGATCCAGCGTTTAGACCTATTGGGACCGGCTGCGGATCACTGTTTAAGCCACTAGACAAGTATTTGAACCACTTTCTGCAACCATTCGTTCAAACATGGAAATCGTATTTACAAGACACAACTGAGTTTTTAATACGATTGGACAATTTGCTGATTCCCTATGACAGCTACATTTTATGTACCATTGATGTAACCTCGCTGTACACTTCAATTCCGTTCAATAAAGGCATAGCGGCAGTTGAATGGGCATTACAGCGTCAAGAAACGTGAGAGCCAACAAAGTTTTTGTCTTAAAGCATAGCTATTTTAAATGGCACAATGATTTTTATCTACAAATTCGCTGCACTTCTATGGGCTTTGGGGGTTCCCCTGTTTATGCTAACATGTTTATGGCCTAGTTCGTGCAAGAAAACATTTTTGAGAAGAAAAGGAATGAACATTCAACTTTCTATTGCAGATTCATTGATGATTTGTTCTTAATTTGGCAAAACACAGAAAAGAAGTTGAAGCAAAACATCATGGAACTCAACACCAGAATCGATTAATCAGATTCACTCACACCATTAGCAAGACCGGCATAGTATTTTGGGCATTCGCTTGGAACAGTAGGACTGATCTGTAAAGAGTTCATGTTATGTTCAGGTGTTTTCCTCATTGGACACTTAGTGTTAACTTTTGATTAAGTATTTGTGTTTAAATATTGAGTGAGACTTGGTTTATTTGTCTATTTTCCAGTAGCCCCTGACGAAGGGTCCTTGGGTCCCGAAATGCATAGGGCAGGCAATGACAGTCGTCGAAAGAATTAACATTTGAATTTCTGGAAAATTATCATTATGTAAACAAGCATTGGCATAGCCAATAGGTCTCGCCTTTGGGACGTTATAAGTGTTTAGGTAAGCAGCATAATACCCTTGGTGCAACAACATCAACTGTTACATGGCTAAACACTTATAAGGTCCCAAAGACGAGACCTATTGGCTATGCCAATGCTTGTTTAATGTGCATTGGTGCTATACACTTCTAGGCATTATTTTGGTCCAGGATTTTTTTGTTCATGGTGGTAAAATAAATACCTTTCCCAACACACACGTGAAACATAACGGTGAAGTAGTTATTGTCGTGTGAAATCTTATGGGGCTTGTGTTTTTTTAGTCAGGAGCTGGTTTCATTCTGGGACTTGTAGTTCTACTTTCAACTTTGAAGGACTAGGATTAAAAATCGCAGCCTTCAGAGTCAGGTTGGCAGAAATGGCACAATGCAGGCATCCTACTTGCAGCACCCTGGCAGCTGTGATTAAATCTGGGACTTTGGTTTAGTAAACACTTGCACCACAGTTTTTCCTGCCTTATGGACTAAATATCCACGTGCAAATTATTTGAAAAAAATGCTGAGAAAAAGTGAACTCACACACAACAGTTTTAACTTTGGGGGATTCCCAGCAGTCTCAGTAGCTGCTACAAACAAACTGCACTTCGATAAAAAATACAACTGCTTGAAAGTATCACACACGTGACGTGGGGCAAGATTGCATCTTTGCTCAAGATTCTTTGAACTGTCAGCTGCTCTTGCATTACCGTCTTTCAGTCACTTGGCTTTTAAATCTGTACCTCCTGGGTCCTGAGCGAACAGCCAGGTCAGGGAAAGTTGCAACAGAAGTGGGTCAAAAGGTTAATGGTCTTAAAATTATTGAATTGAAAAGCTCAGTCACAGGGGAATGTGAGTGAGCAATGCAGTTCTGCTGGTTTTTCCAGCCGTGTTACACTAGTGACGAGCATGAGAGCTGGAATTCAGTTCAGTGCAGGGAGTTATTGGGTTTTCGTAACCTGTTTGCCTTGGTTAATCAGAGCTTGAGCAGGTCTGTGTTTGCGGACGTGTAAGGTTACCTCTGGTATTATATGGTGTAGGCGCATTCTATGGTTGGCTACATTCGAGTTTATCTGAAGGACAGAATGTCAAAGAATCACATGTGGACGCCAAAATGTTGTTGCTTATTAGTCAGGACCGCTGGAATAATGCTGCAAGTGAGGACGGAGTTATGCGGCGGGGATCACCAAAATTATGTGGCGTAACGGAGCATATTTTGTGGCAGAATTATTTCATTATTTTCTTATTTGTTTTCACATTCACTGTTCAGGAAAAAGTTTTCCCTCTTTAGTATCAGTTGAACACCTAAATACAGCAACTGAAGGTAAGCAGATAATCTTTGGTTATGACCTTCTTCTGCGTGGCAGCATTTTTTTGCAACTTTTGATCTGTTTTAGCAAAGAACAATTTTTATGCTAAAATCTGCAACTGATGTAGCAGATAATGGATTATGTGGCAGGTTCGGGAAAATCATAATTAAATGGAAAACGTCACAGCCATAGAAGTGCATATTTCCAGGGGCCTTGCGGTTGGTTTATTTTGGTTTGTTCATTTCCGGCAACAGAATGCTTTTCAAAACGAGGGGAGGGAGGGCCGTAAAATGGAGACAGGGGAGCGAGCACGAGGGGCTGTAAAATGGAGACAGGGGAGCGAGGGACATACGCGGGGTGAAAGAGGAATGGAAGAGAAACTATAGGGCAAGGAGGGGCAGCAGAAGAGCGCTCAGGTTTCAAACGGGGGCGAGACACACACACAGAGTTTACCTTGCAGGAGTGAGCAGGGGTACCATCTGTTTGCAAGTTAATTACAAACAGGTAATTGCCAAAGTTCGCTCCCGAAAGGGAATCGGCAAACGTGCACACGTTGCCATTCAAAGCAATGCAAAGTGTGCACGTTTTTGGGCAAAAAAGTGAATCAATTCCAAGAGGTCCCCTCCTATGCAGCGCATGCGCGCTGCGTATGCGAGATCTAAAAATTAAGTTGTGCTAATAAGCATTGAGATGCAAAAAGTTTAAATGTTACATATATTATATCAATCAATAATGTAATGCAACGTTGGAATATTGTAAAAGTGATTATGGTGATGAAATAGTCATAGAAAAAGTATATATGGTATAAAGGGAAGAGAGGGGCTCTTGATAACCCAGAGGGAAATGGAGCGCCAATATACTGAAAAGTAAAACAAAGAGTTTTCCCAATGGGGAGTATTATTTCCTGCTCCTAGATCAGGACTCAAACTGACAAACACCAATCACACCATTCATTTTGTGGAACTGGAGAACACTTACCAAGAAGGAACATGCCCAAACAAATTATGATTAAAAAAGTATACAATTTATTAAAAACTTTTTTACAAAAGATATCAATGAATCATCAGTTAAAAACATATACTACACAAAAATAAAAAACACAGTTGAAACCACCTAATGTGGACGTGGAGAAATTAATCAAAGGAGACACTAATATCTGTCTTTGTCATTTCATTTCGGACCCTCGTTTGTCAACAATAGGAGGAATGTTATTCCTTTAGACCAGATTTGTTGTTGGCAACGCCGAATATGACTTAGGGATTGGCGTCCAATCCCTAAGTCATATTCGGCGTTGCCAACAACAAATCTGGTCTAAAGGAATAACATTCCTCCTATTGTTGACAAACGAGGGTCCGAAATGAAATGACAAAGACAGATATTAGTGTCTCCTTTGATTAATTTCTCCACGTCCACATTAGGTGGTTTCAACTGTGTTTTTTATTTTTGTGTAGTATATGTTTTTAACTGATGATTCATTGATATCTTTTGTAAAAAAGTTTTTAATAAATTGTATACTTTTTTAATCATAATTTGTTTGGGCATGTTCCTTCTTGGTAAGTGTTCTCCAGTTCCACAAAATGAATGGTGTGATTGGTGTTTGTCAGTTTGAGTCCTGATCTAGGAGCAGGAAATAATACTCCCCATTGGGAAAACTCTTTGTTTTACTTTTTTATAGAAAAAGTATACTCAAAAGCACAGGAGTTCTGGCATTACATGATAGTATAATCAAATGATGCAACTAAAAGTAACCTTGTATGGTAAATACAACAAGGGCAGTGTACACAGGCAGCTTCAGGCTTAATAGTCCCTGAACTTTTTTCACCTAATCATAGTCATGCCATGTTGAATCAACAGTTTTGCTAATTGTTTATGCGTAAAATCTGTATACCCCCCCCCCAGTGTTGTGGGTAAGTGATGAGACTTTGTTTCTTTCTTACAACTCTGCACGAATATTCAGTGATTTTTCTTCTCCCTAGAGATGCTGTCAGTAGTTTTAATGAGCTTGAACCCATAGATTTTAAAGAGACTTTACTGCTTATTAGGACTTCAATGATAACTGATGTCTCAATTTGTACACTGTATGTAAACCTTATGGCATCTACTGCATTTTTCTGTACCTCTTTTTTAAGATTTTTTAACTAAGACTCTAACTTTTCATCAATCTAGAACTCAGTAATTGAGTTGTCCCAGCCACTATTTATTTTTTCTTAAACATTTTTTTTAACATTATGGCAGTACAGCTTTAGGCAGGCAACATCATAAGCTAATACACAAGCCTCATACACTAGTACCAATATAACAACATCTCTATGCAGTTCAGCACAATCATAGCCCTGGTACGTGCACCCATTCAAAAAGAGACAGTTTGCAACTTTGTGACTGGGAGCTGAAATGTGACTAGGAGGTGAAGTGATGTATACAGTAAAAAGTATTTGCCATTGAAGGTAAAGAAGAATGGACAACTTAAGCGTGGAGCTACACGATAGAAAGGGAATATCCACAGTGACTCCAATGAGGGCAAAGTAGGGCGGAAGGAGTGTTAGGTGATTTCAGTATCTGAGGGAGGGAAACCCTTTCCGGTCGGGTGTCTTAGGCCACTGCCCAGGATGTGTAGCGCCAATCCTCTTAGTTGGAAATGTCATCCAGCATTTGAATCAATCACCCCCGGTATTTACATGAGAGCAATTTAGAAGAATACGGTTGTTGTCTTTACATAATTACTGTACAGGCAATGTACCAGCACGTGTCTCGTGCTGGATAGGTTGTGACGTCTGTGTGTTCTGATCTGGAACGCTGGCAAGGGGAATGACAGTTGGGGGGACAGTTGCTGGCGAGAGGCTCATGAGATAAGGCTTACCTTTGGTTTCAGTGTACTTATGAATAAAAGCTTGATTCATCTTACCTGGCGGTGTTGTCATCTTTACAATTTGGCGACGATACGGGATTACTGACACCACGACGGACCCACCTTATCAGCTGTCAATTGATTTATTTGAGGTCGTCTTCGAGGAGCCTGGTTCTTGTTTCCAGTCTGCAGGTCACCGGTGGCGGTTTTCACCATATCGCTTGCGGGTGTCCGTGTGGAAGCTTCAGGGAGTTACAAGCTGATCGACCCTTCCCAAACCTGTGGGCTGCCTGGTTGTCACCAGAGGCAAGATCTACATTGCGGCAGTTTCGGATGTTCTTAGCTTGGAGGTTGGCTACTCCTGGAGGCGGTGATTGGCGCAGCAGTGAGAATCCCTGGGAGACTGATCCATTCACCTGGTCTGGTCGGTGAGTGTTGTGTCAGCTTGAGGACTTTGCGTGCTGTCAAAGTACGAGTGGCGTGATGTCCTCGTTTTATAGGCAGTTGGTTGTGCCTACCATTTGATTGCTTGGAGGCTCAATTGTACTCCTCTCTGCAAGGTGATTTTTTTTCCTCACGGGATCTGATGCTCACTTCGAGCGAGCTACGCATTCCTGTCAGAAGTATCAGTTCCGCTTGTGAGCGTCACTGAAACGCATACGTCGTTCGACGTCTGGCGGCCATTTTGAGAGCGAAATTGAAAGTGCAGGAGCGTGTCTCCTGCTACGGTGACACGCACACCTATTTCTTCAATTACAGCGTCTGGGGCAATTATTAATTCAGTTAGAGCGTGTCTCCAAAGGTGACACGCACACCTCCTTTAGCAAATATAAGCGTGTCTACAACAACGGTGACACGCACACCAATTTATTTATTACATTTTGAATGGCAAGTGTTTGTGTGTCTTCTGCAGCGGTGCCATCATTGGTGAAGTGGAAGATGAATTAAAGAGATTACAAAAAGAGGGTATTATTGAGCCGGTAGAATCAGCAGAGTGGGTTTCGCCCTTGGTTATCGCGAAGAAATCTAATGGCAAACTCCGCCTATGTATTGACCTACGCGATCTCAATAAGAACATCTTGGTTGACCAATTTCCCTTGCCGAAGATTAGTGAGATGCTTTCCCACACTAATGGAGCGAAGTGGTTTTCCACGATTGATCTTAGCTCAGCCTACCACCAAGTGGCTTTGCATCCCAGAAGTAGGAGTCTCCCCACATTTGTAACGCCTTTGGGATGTTTTAGGTTTAAGAGGGTACCTTTCGGACTGGCTTCGGCTGCGGCCATGTTCCAAAGGTTAATGAGCACACTCTTTAAGGAAGAGAAGGATCTCTTAATTTTTCAGGATGACATCATGGTAACAGGCACCACTAGAAGAGAACATGACGGGAAACTTAACAGGGTCTTAGAGGTATTGGAACACCATGGCCTTACGGCCGATTTACATAAGTGTAAATTTGCTACAAATAAGGTTACTTATTTGGGACACGAAATTGATGGCAGTGGCATAAAACCAAAGAAAGAACTGTTGTCAACTATTAGGGAAGCTCCTTCACCAAAGAGCAAGGAGGAAGTTAGAGCCTTCCTTGGCCTTTCGGAATTTTATGCCACATTTGTGCGTAATTTTTCTGCAAAGACATTTCACTTAAGAGAAAGTATCAAACAAAAAAGCAAATTCGAATGGGGTGCCACGTGTGAAGAATCCTTTATAAGGATTAAAGAAGACATCTGCAATGCCCCATCCCTCCAGGGGTTCAATCCCTCGTTCCACAGCGTGGTCACCACAGATGCGAGTAATAAAGGGCTGGGAGCTGTCCTGTCACAGATAACTGAAAGAAGGAAAGGAGGTTACTGTAGCCTTTGCCTCACGATCGATCACACCCACAGAAGAAAGGTATTCTGTGATTGAGAGAGAGGCACTGGCGTGTGCTTGGGGTTTGGATCATTTTAGGCAGTACATTTGGGGTTACAAGTTCACCCTAAGAAGTGATCATAAACTTGTAATAAAGGTACTTTCTACAAAGGGTCTCCAAATTGCATCTCCCCGCTTAGCTTGAATCTCCATGAAACTGCTAGAGTTTAACTATGAGGTAGAGTATCTTCCTGGAATTAAAAATAAGGTTGCTGACTGTCGTTTACCTTTACCCAACACTGATGGGCAAGTCTCGGACATTGATACTTTTTGCATAGCCAACATTGTAGATGAGATACCTTGTATTTCTGGGGCAGATTGGTCTGCAGCTATGGAGAAAGACGTTGTACTTCTTGAAGTAAAAAGTATATAAGAGCTGGGTGGCCGGTAAAGAAGAGTTCCTGGACATTTACATTCATTTTGGGAACTCAATGATGAACTGTCTGTGGAAGGAGATTTGGTACTAAGGAATGGCAAGGTTGTTCCTCCCAAGTGTTTAGGTGCCAAACTTCTAGAGATTTGTCATGAGGGACACCTGGGGATAGGTAAAACCAAGAGTAGAGTCAGAAACTCGTACTTGCGGCCCGGGTATGACATCGAAATTGAAAGGAGTGTCAGGAATTGTGTGGCATGTGAGAATTCGGACAAATCTAAACACGCATTGAGACCACCCCTTCAACCCCTTTCTTGTCAGTCCATGCCCTGGGTCAGACTACGGATTGACATTTGTGGACTCATTCGAGAACACGATGAACTATTGTACCTTATTGTGTTAGTAGATCATTTTTCAAAGTGGCCAGAAGTAGAAGTGGTCCAGGATGCTGAGGCCAAAAGTGTGGTAGGATTCTTACGAAAGTTATTTCTTAGAGAAGGCCTCCCAAATTGTATAGTATCAGACAATGGCCCACAATTTACGTCTGCACTATTTAAAGAATTCATTTCTAAACATGGAATCAAACATAAAACCACTTCTGTATACCATCCTGCTGGCAATGGCGCAGTTGAGAGGTTCAATCATTAAGGGGGTCATTCAACTAGCTAACCAAAATGACCTGTCATGGAGAAAGCAACTCATCAACAATCTTTGGGCTTTCCGAGTAACTCCGTGTGAATCCACAGGAACCAATCCTTTTGTGCTCTTGAGAGGGAGGACCCCCATAACTAAGGACAATGTGGGTTGGGCAATCCCCAAAAGAGAGTGTTGGTCCCCCGAAGAAGTTCAAAGGAATTTGCGGGAGTCACAAATTGTGGGGAAAAGATACTATGACTCCAAACATGCTTGCAAAGAGGTTTCCATCCAGGTGGGAGACAGAGTTAGAGTGAAGAAATCGAAGTGCTCAAGCAAAGGGAAGAATCACTATTCACAACCAATGGAAGTCAAAAAAGTTTTTTGTAATTCAGCGCTACTGAGTGATGGTAAAACATGGCATTTTTCCTCATTGTCAATGTGTAAGGAGGGGGTGGGCATGTCTCATCCTCAGTGCGTATCTGTTGACCGAGATGGTTCCTGTGCTCAAGACTACGATTGGATTCTGGATCGTGAGGTGTGTGGAGGCTCTCACCCACAGGATACAAATGATGTATTTTCAGGTACAAATGATGTATCTTCTGGGTGCGAGCATACTTCTGACGGTTCACGGATTCGGGAGGACAGTAGTAGTAGGTTGAGCGAGGAGTCATCGGAAGAGTACAAAGGATATCAGACCACTAGTGATACCAATGTGGATTTAGATGATTCTGTTGATGAAGATTGTACTGATCAAGACATCAGTTTAAATGGCGAGCCTACTGTGAGCAGATTTGGGAGAGTGGTCAAACCACCAGCTAAGTTGCACGATTTTGTGCGCGATTAGCGGTTGGTCTCATCTCTGTTCCAAGATAGTCACTTGCTGGTGCCACACAGTTCTGTTTCGTTGTTATTGATAAGGAGATGTGTTGTGATTACATAATTACTGTACAGGCAATGTACCAGAACGCGTCTCGTGCTGGATGCGTGGTGACGTCAGTGTGTTCTGATCTGGAACGCTGGCAAGGGGAATGACTGTTGAGGGGACAGTTGCTGGCGAGAGGCTCATGAGATAAGGCTTATCTTTGGTGTCAGTGTACTTATGAATAAAAGCTTGATTCATCTTACCTGGTGGTGTTGTCCTCTTTACACCAGTATCATGTTTGTGGGTGGCCAGGACTCTGCAGTTCATTCTGTGTCTCAGTGTTGTGAGGCAATGCCCCCTCACAAGCACCCCATTTAGCCTATTCTCTACCCCATCACTGAAGTATGGGACCTCTGGGAGTTTTTCAAAACAAAGTGATCGGACTTCATGCAAGAATCAAGGCTAACTCAGTGATTTTTTTAAGTGACTGCCTTTAGCTCTAGGAAACAGGCTAAGGAGGCTGTTCACTAGAGATCTGTCGATATTGTGACCCGTTGCTGTATTAATAACGTTCTCCACTGTATCCCAGTATGTTGTGTGGTGAGGCACAGCCCTTACAATATGAAAGAAGCATGCCCTCAAGATCTGAGCAATGGGAGTATGCTGCTTGTATCCCCGGGGACATAAGATTGATGTGTTTTGGTGCAAGATATGCTCCGTGGGCGTAGTGGATTTCAATTAACTGAAACCAGGCACTGTGTGAGGTGTGTGCTCCAGTACTTTGTGCCATTCCCCATCAGTAAGCCATTACCATGGGTCTCTTAAATCAGTCATTGCATGCTGGGCTAACCGTGATTTATGGCTCAAGGGATTCGCATGATACTGGTTGGTTATGGAGCAAATCGTCTCTAGGCCAGAGAGTTCTTGTCCATCCTTACCCCATGCCCTTCATATACATGCCATGAATGCCCCAAACAATAGGAAATGTTGGGCGGGATCTCTGCAAAGTCTCGCACTTTCCCGTCCACGTACCAGTATCTCAGCGCAAACATACCTCTTCTCTCTCAGTCTTGTAACCCTGACCAGTTTCCTCCATGTGGGAGATCTAGTAATGAGGTCAGGGGAAGATCCTTTGCATGGGGGGGTTCTTGTCTGCCTACACTTTAGAGCCCTGGCCCATACAAACTGAAGAGTATCCAGTAAAAGTCAGGGATGATACTTGCTCTGCCAAATATTTGGACTAACTATTATAGCTAACAAAGTGGTGCAGTTCAGGATCAGCAATGCCTCCAATGGGCTGCTCATTTCAGCCGAGCTGCTAGATAGAGTTCCAGGTCTGTGACTGCTAGTCCTCCACCATCAGATGGCAGCCAAAGTTTGGCCAATGCCAGTTGTTTACCTCCCGAGTCACGTGCAAGGTAAAGCAAAAGGCTGTCCATCTTGCGAAAGATAGCGTTTGTGAGCCGGATTTGCAATTCTGCAAAATAGCATATCAGGCTAGGGAGGAAAACCATCTTAGACAATGCGATCCTGCCTGCTACTGATAAAGGCAGAGCTAACCAGAAATTAACGGTGGAACAAAGAGATGTCAATAGCCATCCCAAATTACCCTCCAGTACGCGAGCTAGTGTATGACAGACATGTAGGTACCGAAAGGTATGAGGTTCACAGAGGTGGTCATGACCCATCTCCAGTGGTTTATTAGTTTGCAGAGCGTGTATGGAAAAGCTTTCGATTTATACCAATTTATGTGAAGACCCGATAAGCGGCCATAGTACTCTAGATCATGATCGGCACCCTCTACGTCCAAACGTTCACCCCTAAGATATAAAAATAGGTCATCTATTATGATGCCCGATTATGAGCATCTATTATGATGTCGATAATGAGCCCCAGACTGTGCTGCCATGAGCAAATTTGTAAGGCCAGCACCACCAGACATTGCAAAGATCACTGGTGATAACGGATAGCCCTGTTGCATGCCTCAGTCCATCTTGTAGGAAGTAGAAATTCTACTCCCAGTACTGTGATGGGCTAAACTTTTATGGCACCAGCTGCCAAAAAAGATTATACTACTACTCCCTGTTTTGACTTGGACTGTTGGAAATGAGTATAAAAGCTGCGTTCAGGTAAGAAAACCATGCCCCACCCCCATGTTGGCCATTGTAGCATACAGAAAATCCCGGAGCAGTGAATCAAATGCTTTCTCCAGGTCTTTGGAAATAGCAAGTGCTAAATGTGCAATAATTAGCAAATGTTGGAGATTGTGGTAGTTTAGGGATAAACCCAGTTTGATCCTTATGGATAAAGGTGCCAAGGTGGAAGTAGTCTGAAAACCAGGACTTTACAGAGTATTTTGTAGTTAGTGTGTAATATGGAAAGAGGTCTGTAGGAGGTCACCCGATCACTATTCTAGTCCTCTCGAGTGGAGGCACTATTAAGGCCTCCCTCGTTTTGGGTTGGAAGCTCCCAGTCATTCTTGCCACCTTATACATAGTTACATAGTAGTGGGAGGGGGGTGGGGCAACGTGTATACATAAGTCGTGTAAAATTCTAGTGGAAGACCGTCTGCCCCTCTTACCTCCGGTGTTGTGATTTGTCCCCCGATTGAGATAGCCACTTCCGGCAACAGCTTTTGTTGTTGCTGCTGCTCTTCCAAGGAACTCTAGAATTGTTTTGAGGTGCCTAGCGACTGCACCATTCCTTTCCTTGTAAGCTCTCTAGCACGCACAGAGTTGCTTGGATCAGATCTATTGGCAGCCATCTTAGACTGGCTACTAGGTGGTTTTAATTGTTTTATGAGTTGCTTTTTCACTTGTTTATTTTCTGTCCTGATTTTAATTTCACCCGTAGCTCTTACCTGGTTGGGAAGCCATCCAGGGGGAGCAGGGCTGCTGGGCACCAGTTTGTGTTTTGTTGGCCCCCCGCTTTCAGCGTACACGTACACGCAGTGTAGCCATGCCCCCTTTTAGAGCCAGGCTATTTAACGATGGGCACTGGCACACCCAAGGCAATACCATCTGCGCCTGGACGACGCTAGGGGCCAGGCCCCCTGTTGATTTCACATCAGCCATCCTGCAATACTCTGCTGCGGAACCGAGGACTTTGGCTCCTGCTTCATTACATTGCCACTGCGAGATTTTGGGCCCCTCACAGCCTTTTGTTGCGGTAAATACAGCTTCACAACTCACATTTCCACAGGGCATAATGTAGCATGAAAGAATTTTCCTCTGTTAGCTTGTCGGCACACCTCTATTCCATCAATTGTTGCTCATCGGACAAGCATGGTTAGATTTTATAACAGACTGCTCTCCTGATGCCATCTTCTTATCAGAATCCTGGTTGTCAGAGTTCAGAACCAGACATTCTCAGAGCCATCTCGTGTGGATACGCCATCTTTAGGCTTGACAGGCCTCTGCCAAGAGGAGGCAGGATCACAATAATTTTTTTTAACTCTCTTCATTTCACTCTTGAAGAGATAGCAATCGCAGGTAGTGCGGCTGCATTCTTCTCCCTCGCATTTGCAGGTAATCTCACTAACTGGGCTTCTGATCTACAGGCTACGCAGTCCAGCTTCAACCATGTTGAAGATGCGAACTTCAACTGATACAACTGGTGGGTGCTCTGGCTCACAGATTGGGCCTCACCTTACACCATATTTGAACTAATTCGGCCAATACCGTGACGGACTCCTCCAGTCCACTTACATGGACTGATTATTTTGCAGTACCCGTGCGTTTGCTAACTCAGCAGTCCGTGCATCTAGTCATTACGGATCAGCCAATTAAATCACATAGATGTGCCAAAGTAACCTCTATTGCTTTTACTAAAGCATTGGCAAGGAATTGCCTGGTTCCGGAGAGCAGCATAGATATGGACGCTTCACGGTTAGTAGAGTGATTTAAGGGTGCACTTGAACAGATTGCGTCTGCTGCAGAGAATGTGATTAAAAGACTGAAAACTTCAGCTGAATGGTTCAGTCAAGCCCTACATATTTTGAAGGAAAATTATCTTAATGAAAAGACATGATCGTGAAGCCCTGAAAAACCCATCACAGGCAAATTAGGATCACACAACGCAATTTCTAAACAGATAAAATAGACAGCACAGAATGCGTCCCGCAAACTTTTTTCAATAGTCAAGGCCCTCTCTTCCCTGGAGTGTGTCTCTGCAGCTATTCCATTTGAAGACAGGCGCAGTTTTTCTTCGATAAAGTGGCTGCATTTATGCTACATATCCTGAGGCAACCAGAAGTGCCCCTTGCCCTAAAGTTTAATTCAAACCTATAGAGGAAAGGGAAGCGCTCCTGGATTTTAACCGCATCGCTGCGGCGGCTTTTTCCGCTGTGCACAGCGGTTTTGTAAATACCGCGTTACATGACGAGCTCAGCTCATCATGAGCGCATGGCAGATAAGCCTCATGACGAGCTGAGCTCGTCATCAGCGTGGAAGGGGTTAAATCCATCACCCTTGAGGAAGTTAACCAGATTATGGCATCTGTAAAATCCGGGGCTCCCTATGACCCCTCCACTCCTGCGATCCTGGAACGCAGGGTTTCATGAATTGCTCTAATGGTGTGCAATCTGTTTAACCCTTTCACTGTCAGGCCTCTCGCCTCTTGCCATGCCCTTTTTTAACTATTTGGGGTAGTTCGTCCCATAACCTAAATCAACATAAGGTATCCACACTAAATTTGCGTCCTTTTCTTCCAACTTGCTGAGAATTGTAAAAGTACCCAGGTTTTGCAGATTCCCCTGGAGGGACCAAGAAATTGGGCAAAATACAACAAAATTTAGGGTATTTGGGGGAAAAAGTCCTGCAGAAGAAAGCGTGAGTTTTTTTTCCCTTTCAAATGATATCAATGAAGGGGTTGCGGTCCTAAAATCACCATCTTACCAGCTTTCAGGAACAGGACAACTTTTGCTAGAAAAACAAATCTTTCGACAGTTTTGGCATTTTACTGGGAAAAAGCCTATTTTTCCTATTTTTTGTGCTTTCAACCTCCCTCCAGTTATTGGTTGAAATGGGTGTGAAGCCAATAATGAATCACTGTACCAGTGTTTTTGGTCTGGGACTCAGCGTCAATTTAGGGAAACCTAACAAACCCAGACATTTCTGAAAACTAGATCCCCAAGGGAGCCCAGGGATGTGTGGATCTCCCAAAGTTTTCTTACCCAGAATCCCCTGAAAACCTCACATTTAGCTGAAAAGTCAAGTTTTCCTCAAATTTCTGTGTGGGAAGGTTGTGAGATCACTGCACCGACACAGATTTACCCGCACCCAGCGTTCGCCTCAGTCTCCAAACATACCTCACTTGTGTGGGTGCCCAAAGCAGTCTCAACCTAAAAACGTATGAAAAAACTGCCCTTTTGGACCCACTTTGGTTCCCCCCTCAGTTTTTCATTTTATGTTTTTTGGCGCTCTGCTTTGGGCACCCACACAATTGAATGTGTGAATTGTGAGCTACATTTGAGATTTGCAGGGGATTCTAGGTAATAAAACACTAGGGGATCCATGCAAGCCACACCATCAGCCAAGCGTCATCCACGCACACTGTCAGCAAAGCATCATCCAAGCACATCACCAGCCAAGGGAGTCTACACACATCACCAGCCAATTGACAGTCCACACACATTGCCAGACATGTGCAATCCATGCAGACCGCTGGCCAAGTGACAGTCCACGCACACTGTCAGCCAAGCGCTAGTCCACACACTGCCAGCTACGCACAAGTCCACACACACCGCCAGCAAAATGCAGGTTCACACACAGCCAAATGCCAGTACACAGGCTGTCAGCTAAACTCCAGTTCATACAAACACACACAGAAACTTTTACTTGTGTCTAGTGGGTTCTGCCCCCCTGGTGAGCAGATGTGCCTAAAAATATCACTGATCTGACCACACCGGGTGTTCAGAAAAAAAGGGGCGCAACCTTTGTCTCTCTGACAGGCCCATAAACATCTCTGGTGCCTAGTGGGCTTTCTGCACCTCCCAACCCCAGAGGGCCAGAAAGTCTGTCCCTTTTGTGTTGGGGCATTGGCATGCTCATTGTGGGCAGACCCCCAGCCCTCTTATTAAAAAGAACAAAAAAACAATCATTTATGGTGCCTAGTCTGCTTTCTGCCCCCTCACTCACCTGGGGTGGCAGATCGGGGGCTATTGCCCCAACTGCACTTTCATCTCGGGGCAGCAGAAAGACTGTGGCAATTTTTGGGGAGAGGTGGAGGCATTATAGTCCTCATTTAGAGCCACCCCCAAGTAATAAAATAAAATCACCACTGGTGCCTAGTGGGCTTTCCCCCCCGGGCAGATCTGGGGTGTTGGACTTGGCCCTTTTGGCAGGTTCACCCCTAAACTTTTTGCTTTTAAAAGTGACCTGGTGTTAGTTGTTTTTGGCTTCTGCGCACTTTAACACTGTGTCCCAGTGTAAAGTGTGTGCGCAATCTGAGTGCGTGTGGTGAGATTGGCCTGCCCTCCCATAGGATTGCATGGGGGATATGTGTGTCCATGGTAGTTCCTGATGTGAGAGGAGGGCAGGGGCGACTTTGGTATGTGCAAACTTGTGAGATTAAATGCTGCGCGACAGTGTGCGCAGATTTAATGTGACTAGTGTAGAAGTGCCACTTCTAGAAGTTGGCATGTCTGTGTGCAGTGAATGTGAATTGACTGTCTGGCTTGTGAGTGACAGGGGCTGGCTGGTTTGCCTGGCTCCAAGAGTCAGGATGGGTCTGCCCGGTGGTGAATGAGGAGATCTGCATGTAGATGGGAGGGAGGAGTTGCACCTGGGACCTGAATAGGGCTGTGCCTTCCCTCCACATGCTGGCTTCGCCCCCCTGTGGTGCGTTCGATGTCCCTAGCCTGTCCTGTGAATAGGAAGAGGGGCTGAGCACAACAAAGTGCTCCAGAGCCAGTTGCAGCTGGTTTTCCCTCTGCCCTGCACCCTTGAGACAAAGGGAAAATGTGAATAAAAAGGGGCTGTGACCCCATATGAAATGTTCTTTCTGAACCTAACTTGAAGGGGGCCTGCTGCTGCTGATGGGCGCCAGGAGGACGGCCACTGGGGACTGCCTCCCTGCTGGAGGGCCCTGTGGGCACAGCCGTTGCCCCCTACCTTCTACAAGACTTTCTGAGGACTTTTCTGCCAAGTGCCTGAGAAGCGCTTGACTTAGGGGCTGAGGAGCGCTGCGTTGCTGCCCCAGGAGTACTGCTGGGGGCCTGCAGCGCGAAGCTGCACAGTGTAGGATTCCCCCGTGCTCCGCTGGTAAAGCAGGAGCCCACCCTGCGCTTTGTGGGGAGATCGATTCGCTGTTTAACTGGCCACCGCCTGTTTTGTAATGCATCGCTGGTGCCCACCCCGCGTTATGGCTGCCGCGGTTAAATTTTTTTTAATTGCGCAGGTGCCTACCCCGCGACTTTGCCCCGAATTACAGCGGGTACCTACCCCGCTGTCTATTTCTAAACTCGAGGGTGCCTACCCCTCGTTTTGCCCCGTATTGAGAACACCGCCGCCGGCACGGGGGCTTCCTGGAGAGGGTCGCACCGTCATTGGCTAACGCGCCCCTGAGCCTGGGGGCTCGTCATGAGGGCCGCACTGCCATTGGTGAAGGCGTCCTTGAGCAAAAGGCTCGATGCCCAGGGCCGCGCTGCCATTGGCTGCCCACAGGAGAAGTAAACAGGAAGCTGACGGGAGCCCACCCCGCGCTCCTGTGAGAAAGGCAGCGCTTGCACCCGGGGCCCCCGAGAGTGAGGGAGAGTCCCGTGGTGCTCAGGGAGGAGCGGGAGGGCTCCGGTGCCTGAGGAGAGCCCTGGGTGCTGCCTAAGTCCCTGGAGCCTCTGAGGCTCCACAGGAAAAGCACTGTCCTCCCAGGAGAAGCAGAGAGGGCACGAGGCACATTGCCGGTGCCTGCCGCCACAGCAGTTAGAGGAGAGCTCCGCCTGCATGCCGAGGAGAACCCCGACGACGAGGAGGGAGACCAAGGAAGCATCCCTGAAGCCCGGTGAGTGAGGGCTTTACTTTTGGAACATTCCCAGCTGCCCCGAATGCCAGTGGGCAACTGGAACGTTGGGGACCAGTTCGTCCACCGTGAGGGGGCCAAGTTTTCCTCATTGGCGCCGCCGAAGCGGGCCACTGCAACGCTGGGCATATTTTTTGTTTGGGAGGGCCCCAGTGAGGGGTTAGGGGCACAGTGGTGCCAGGGCTAATCTCTCCTACAGCTGCCCTGCCCGACAGTGGGCAGCTGCAACGTGTGGCTGATTGTGCTGAGAAGGCTAGGTGGCTCCAACGCGGGGGCACCATTACTTTAGAGCCTCGAGTAGCTCCAACAGAGGTAATATTGTTCAAAGAGCCCCAAAACGGAGCCCAGGGGCACGGTAGTGCCAGTGTTTGTTTGTTGGCATTTGTTCTTAGGGCGCATTGAGAGTCCGTGCCCATCTCTTGGTGATTCTACAGCTGCCCAGCAAGTAGTGGGCAGCTGCCACGTTTAGGCTGCTCTTTTTCTTTGTTGCTTTCGCTGCGTGTGCAGCCAGCCTGGACATTCTAGACATCGGGCATTGGAGCCCCTGCGGAAGGCCAGTAGGCCTGGGGGACAGTCCTCATGTGTTGTGCCCTCGCTTGGGGTACACTGGTTATGCCTAATGTGATTTATGCGTAATGTGCAATGCCTTTATGCCTGTGATACCTCTAAATGTGTTTACATGATTAGGAGGTTGTTTTTCCTAGTTAACTTTATGCTAGTGAGTTTATGTTTCCCTGCGTGATCTATGCCTAAGGTGATTAGTATTGCGTAGTGTGCTCCTACCTTCTACCAGTGGTTACTGGTTGTGTTCTACAATTGTTATATTATGCTACAGTTATCCTATGTGCTACATCTACTATTTCTACTAAGTGCTGATTCTGACAGTGGCCCTGAATGTGTATATAATCCCTGTAAATATTGCCCAGTGCCAGTTGGCACTGTGTATCTGTGTGATTATGATCTAATGTGTTTATGGTAATACAAAGGATATTTTTATTAAGTATGGGCGAATTTTGCGAATCTCGCGTTCGCGAATTTTGCGGATTTGCGAACTTGCAATCCGCAAAATCCGCGAATTCTTGCGAATTTGCGGATTTTTTTTTTGTGTTCGCAAGGATTTCTGCCAGTTCGCGAGGGTTTCGTACCAGTTCGCAATTGCGAACTTACATTTCGGCGCGCAACGGTCGCAAATTATGTTGTTTCTATGTCTGGTTCATCATCACAGGTTCCCAGCACCCTCTGTTTCACCACTGCAACCCTCTGTTACATCAATGCCACCCTCTGGTTCATCATTACTGTAGATTATGGGGGGGGAAAGCAAGCACACCAGCCCTGCTTCAACTGAGATGAATTAATTTGGGGTTAGTTTATTAATGTGTCACTGTTTTAAAATTCCAGTCTGGCACCTGCTTCCTTATCTGTAATTTTGCTTTCTGTTGCAGTGCATTTTTTTCCCCAGGACCTTTGTGGCCTACTTGTAGCTATTCTATGAGCCTGCTGTGAGGGTCAGAGCAGGGTCATACAATTGTTGCAACTAGCAACTGAATTCTGGAGGGGCCCCAGTCAGGAAGCACTACCGGGAATTGTTACTATTGATGAGTTTGAACTCTTGCCCCTGCCGAGTGCTTTCAGTTTTGAAAAACTCGTTTTTCTGCAATTTCGCGGGGTTCGCGGGGCGCGAACACGCGCGAGATCGGATTCGGAAGCCGCAAATTCGTGCGAATATGCAATTTGTTTTTTTTGCGGCGTGTTAGTTGGCAAGGGTTTGTGCGTTTTTGCGAGCCGCTCGTAGCGCAAGGCGCGAAGTTACCCTCGCGGTCGTTCAAGGGCGCAGCCATCTTGTTTGCCTGACGTATTTCCGTTTCCGGGCGCGAAGTGTAATCTCGCAAAGTCTGCGGCTTGCCAGTACAGTTTCGCTCGTGTTCGCAAGGAAAATCTCGCGTGAACTTACCCGCGCGGTCGTGAACGGGCACGGCCATCTTGTTTCTCATTCATTGCTATGGTTCTGGGCATGGTCTTTGTATCCTCTGTCAATCTCTGCCATCCTTTGCTTGTTTGAAGTTTTTTTGATCTATTTTACTTATTATCTATCCCTCTATTTTTCTAGCCCTATATTTTTGTGTTTACTGCTACTTTTGGTTAATTTTAAACTACTTTTGTAAACTCTTTTCTTTTCTTCTCTTCCCTATTCTATTTTCTTTATTCCTTTCCGCCCAGACCATGGTGAAGGGAGCCGGGAAGCATCCCGAGAAGGGGAAGGGTCCCGCACCCCGTGTCCGGCTCCCGTGCGGGCGTTTGAGGGGGGAGCTAGTGATGCCACAGGAGATCTTTACCCCGGAGGAGGTGGCCCAACTCATTTTTTATGTTCAGCGCCGCCTCCCCAGGACCATCATGGGAGGCGGCAAGATCAGTGCCGGGTACAGGGCCCGGGAGCGCCAGAAGCAGTGGGAGAAGGTGTGCCAAGCCATTTACCACCACTCTCGGGTCTGGCGCACCTACAACCAGGCCACCCACCGCTGGACAGATGTCCTGACCCGTGAGCGAGATCTGCTCGACATCCTTGGCCTTGAGATCCCCGGGCTTGGTGAGTAGTAGTAGCTATGTCTTTACTACTATGTTTTCTCCTGCTGTGTTATTATATTGCAAATTTTTGTTTTTTTCCAAGAGCAATAATGCTGCTCATTACATTGTAGGTAAATTATATTTCAAAATCTTCTGTGCATTTCAGGTACACTGCTCTCCTTCTTCTCAGTAGTGTTGCTACTATGCTTATTTGTTTTAGATTTTGTGTTCATTTCATTGGCCTGTGAAATTATGTATGAGTGTAGTTGAAAGAACTGCGTAATGCTACACACTAAGGTTCAGATTTTTAATTACCAGCGCATCCCTGCAAAGTAGCAGGGATGCGCCAGTAACTGTGCGTCACGCCACCATCACCCATGGTGCGCCGTATTTACAATGCGGCGCGCCATGGGCCCAAAACGTCACCAAAATGTTACGCATCTGTGCCGTAAAGGCGGCGCAATGCTGGAGTTGCGTCGCAACGATGGTGCAGCTCCATCAATGCTCTGGGGTGCCCTATCTCCCCAATGCTGCGTCAAGCCGTACGTGTGCTTCAAGCAGGCGCAGGGTTTGAGTCACGCATCATTGTCCTCAAAGTGACTGATTGAAATCTTGTAGATTTCCCTCAGCCACTTTTAGGATGCGTTCCTGCGCAGGAACGCCCTCCCTTGCGCCGGAACGCCCCCTATTGGCGCAGGGCTTTACAACGTGATGCATCTCCCATATGCGTCACGTTGTTAATATACGCCGCACCATTGCGCCTCTTTTGTGCTGTCGCTGCGTCACAAAAGTCACGCAACAATGGAGCAAAAGAGCCGCAAGGGCCTTCTAAATCAGCCCCTACAGACTCAAGTCCAGTCCTTCCTTTGTACACATGGCGATAAGTAGAAATAGTGGTGGTGGATTAATAGTTTGAGTATTTTAATGACTGGTTAATGTAGTAGGAAACTTTAGTGTTGTCGCTGATCTTCAATCACGATGGACTTTGGCTGTCACTTTGCGTGCTGCGGACTGCTGCCTGCCAATCCTAGGCAAACCTTTTTAGTACTTTGTTTAGTGAGTTACATAGGGTAGTTTCCAATTCGACGGTCCGCAAATCAAGCAATACTAAAGTAATGACGTAGTCGACCACATGAGATTGGTCAATAATATATCCCGTGGAGTTGTTCCCTATTTGTTATTTCACAAAAATATTTTGTTACTTTGTTAGTTCTTTTGAAATGTTTGATTTGGTTGAGAAATATCATCCATGTTTTCTGTTTTTCTTTCTTTCATGTTGTACATCAGCTTCCCCCAGGGGCAAGAGGAGGACACAGGAGGAGGAGGAGGAGGAGGGTGCTGTTGACGATGCAGGCCAGGACCGGGCAGGCGAGGGCTCCTTTGCTGGCCCCAGTAAGTTTTAATTTTAATATAGAGTACTTATTTTTTCCTAGCGTTCCTCATTCGATTTTTTCTAAATCGTCTTTGATCTTCTTGTAGACAGGATCTAAATTCTTATCCTGCCTCGACTATGACTCCGTGTGGTATTACTAGATTATTCTTATTAGTCTGTCTGTGTAGCTAACTAAGATTGCACATTTGGCATTTCCATTGGACTCCCATTCTAGTCAGCAATAGCTCTATGCACTGAGTGCAGTCCTCTGGGATTGTCCATAATGTCTTTTCAAGTATTCTAAATGTTTATGCTTTGACCATTGCCAACAATAAAAAGGTGAATGACCACCAAGAGAGAATAAGATACTACTTTACTTTTGGTTTGGATAGGAGGACAATCCATTCTACTACTGTTGCAGGGACAAATCTGCACAAACAGAACTATGGACACTAAATAATGCATCGCTTAGCTTATCAATTATAATAGGTGCTGTAACTGTTAGACTTTCCACATACCTCAGTGATAACAGACTTTGTAGTTGAACCCCCAATCTCCTTACTGACTAGATAGTGTGGCAGAGTCATTTAGCTCCCAAAGTCACCAATGGCAGAGGCACGGACTCATGCCTGCAAAAATTCGAAAACCTTTAGCTCATCCACTCTAGTTTGGAGGACCAAAAACCACAGAGTCTATTTAAGTTTAAAAGCTTTATTAAAAGTAAACACATTTATTAAATTCAAGTTTGTCATAAAAGTGGACGTGTAACTGAAAATGGAAAAGTGCTTAGTGCTGATGATTAATTGGACACATTTCTTGTGGTCGAGCCGAGCTCTCAGCTGGTTTGAACTTGATCCTGCTTGTGTTCTTAGAAGTCAAGGTTCTGTCTGTTAGGAGAAAAAGTGGTGCATGTTAAAAAGTAAAAAGCAAACATTCATCAGTTGTGCCAAAAAGTGCAGCAAGACAACAGCCTTCCCTGGAAAAAGGGACATTTTTACTCTAGAGTACACAGTCATAAATTATTAAATTGTATACTGTTTTTTTACATTTCTTTCTTCCTCCTAGACCAAATATTATATAGTAGTGAGTGGTATATTCTAACATTATTAAATGTACTTTGTAGGTGGAACATCTGGAGACGGGGCCAGCGCGGAGGTGGTGGTGGCATTGGACGAGAAGGACAACTCTGGGGAGGAGGCGGTGCAAGTGCCGGACAAGGACATGCCTGTGAGGGTTCACACGGTGGTGGCGGGCAGAGGTAAGCTATACATTCCTTAGTCATTGAGATTGAAGACTGCAGAGTGTGCTTTCTGCACGGGTGTATTATAAAAAAAGCAGGTAGTAGCCTCCTCTAAATGTACTTCGACTTAGCTGTGAAGTTTTTGGCGAGAAGAATCCTAATCAGATCTGAGGTGAACTTGATGGATGGGATGAACGAAAAGCGAAAGAAGGGTGTAAGTAAGTGTGGAAGCACGAGAAATGTAATGATGACTGGCAAAGAAGAATGATATGTGTTTGCTTGGTCCCCGAGGTGGCTGGGAAGGTAAGAAAATGGTATGGTGCATGGCTGGGTGAATGATGAAGCAAGGATGGGTGGAAGGAGAACAGCCTGGGTGGGTGAGGCAGAAACTGTATGTGTGCAATATACTTTGAATGGATGGATGCCTGGATCATTCATGGTACTATCTGACTCTTAGATAGCATATGTGTATCTAGAGAGAGTAGACGGTCACTGGCTGAACTAAGTGTTACTTTGAAGAGCATGTAACACCGCACCCGCACGTCCGTTCCAGTGTAGGAAAGGCAAGGAAAAGAAGTTGTAACGTTGTCCAAATACTACCATGAATAGTAGCAGTAGTTTGTATTGCAACTGCAAGCACAGCATATATCCGGTTATTACGATGCACACTCCCTACCTCTCTTAATAACTTTAGTTTAGTAGTAGTACGTCATTCATGTGTGGGGGTATCACTGTTCACTCAATAATAAGCAAAGCACCTAAAGTCATCCCATATGTCATCAAATACATCCCATGTGAAGTGATAGATAATCAGATAATTTAGCTTCTTCATTTTCCTTTTCTAATACTCATTTGCACTGTAGGGTGAAAGCTAAATTAATTAAGCAGTAGCCCTTTTAACAGAGTATTCTCAGTGCCACCCGTAATAGAAAAGTAAGAGCTTCACCACCTGCATGTACTGGAGCGGTACAGTAACGCAAGTCTGTCTCACTCACCATGGTGTGCGTCTGTTTTTCTCGGGTGCACGTTCACTGCGCTGGCATTATGCCGGCTTGCATAAGATAACGTACCAATTTTCCTAAACAAGAGAGAAGAAGAAGAATAAGAGTGGTGTACTGTCATAGTTGACTGTAATGGAAGTCCATAGTGCTCGTAGAATTTGTTCCTGAAACTCCCACTAATGTTAGAGCAAGGATGAAGAAGTCGGAGGTTACATAGATACTGTCCTCAATAGTTATGTACTGTGCTTTCAATTTGCTACTTGTACTGTGACAACTTTCTGCTCAATCATTTTGTGTTAATCTTAAGGAGCATTGGTTACAGACTATGTCTTTCTTTTTTCATGTAGTTGCTCCTTCCAAATCCAAGACACCATCAAGGAGGAAGGAGCTGGCTCGAATGGCCCGGCAACGGAGGCTGGATGCCACTGTCGCTAAATATCGGCGGCTGGTGGCCCTGGAGGAGGAGGAGACACAGTCTGGTACAACAACAACGTCCACTGGGACAGCTGCATCCTCCTCCGTGCGGGCTGCCAGCCAGCGCAGTGCTCCAGCGGTACGGAGCCGGGCTACCAAAGCCAAACGCCACCGCCCAGCAGCAAAGAAAGCAGCTGCCCCTCACAGGATTTGCAAGGCACACCGGCGCCGCTTATCTCTCAGACTGTCCTACCTGGAGCAGGAGGTCCATAACTATAAGAACGTGGTGGAGGGCCTCCGCTTCGAACTTGCCACCCTCCGCAAGGAGCATGATGCCCTGGCTGCTAATTCCAACAGCACCCTGCCATAGTGTCCCTTGCCCCTTTTTTAGAGACTTTTGGGGGGTGGGAATTGGGAGTTGGGATTTTTGGCGACTTTTGAAGGACAATCGTTGGGGTTAGGGAGGGTCTTGCGGGAGATTCTTTTGTTAGGGCTATAAAAATATACTTTTTGAAACTTTATCTGACCATACCTGTTTTTTACTGCTTTTGAGTCTGGTGGGTGGGGGTTTAACAGTAAGTTTGTTTTCCTGAATAGTCCTAGGACTTTAGTAGTACTACCGTCAATCCAATCTCTCGTCTCTCCTAATACTCCATTATACTACCTCCAACCAAACGCCTATCTTACCTGTAATTTCTGTTTGCAAGTAGGGCTAGGCCCAGGGCTGGCTCCACGGGAAACAGCGAATAAGGTTGGCAATCCTGGGCGGATAAAATTTCCTCATAGCGGTGGTACTAGTGGTGTGACACAGTGGCAGTTGCATGCCTATGAAAAAAAAGAAAATGAAATCTGGTTTGTCCTCCTGAGCAATACAACGGTAAGATAGAGAATATAGCAGGTGACAGAAGTACACTAGAACAGTGCCACATTGTAGCCTAACAAATGTTAAAGTATAACTAATTCGGTTGAAGTTCTTTGACATTAGCCATGGGTCTTTGTCAATCAGAGTAAGAATATATCCTCGGATTTCTTCACCAGCCTGTTGCTATCACCTTATCCTCGCCAGCAAGTGTGTGGATTTATTGCTGTAATTTAGTCACACATCAATCAAAACCACACAGCCCGGGGGAAGAGGGTTAGGGTTTGAAAAATGGATGGGTACGGGGGTTTTTGGGAAAGGTTTTGGGAGACAAGAAAAAATAGCACAGCATGGACAAACAATTGTGAACATAAACAAATCTTTGGGTACAAACCTATCCATCAATCTTTGAAAGTGCATGCACTACTGGATGCATGTCAGTGAAAAGTAAGTAGTACTTTCGACAACTGTGGAAGAAAGAATGCAACAGTACAGGGTGTGTGTGGAATTATTGATAACTATATTCAACATAAGGTCTCTGTTGCGAGATACCTGAGAGCCTTGCTGGTCACTATAAATCCATTCACAACACTCAATTGGGTTGGTCTGGAAGGTATAGTAGGTAGAAAAGGAGAAATTGCTCTTTTTCTAGGTGTCCCCTCACTCACCAGGGTTGCCCCTTGGTGACATGCTTCATCATTGGGGCCATCCCAGTCCTCTACGGGCTGGGGCGTGCTGCGACTTGCGAATTACGTAGGAGCACTTACAAATGACTATGTGTGGTGCAGATGTGATAGTGGAGTGGACTAAGTGATGTGTTAAGGGATCAATTTAGAAGCAGAGAGAGATCCAAGAAATGCAGTCACAGTCAGAGAAAAAGACAAAGGATACTGTATCTGTATGTTGTTGTAGTTGTCCTGTTGAATTTGGTAAGTAAGTTGCCTGCAGAAAAAAAAACCTCTTATTAGCGGCACTCCTCCATTGCAGCCGACGCTTCGTCCATCGATGTTGGTCACCACCAGATGACACCCTGTAAAAAAAGCACAGCATGGACAAACAATTGAACATAAACAAACAAATCTTTGGGTACAAACCTATCCATCAATCTTTGAAAGTGCATGCACTACTGGATGCATGTCAGTGAAAAGTAAGTAGTACTTTCGACAACTGTGGAAGAAAGAATGCGACAGTACAGGGCGTGTGTGGAATTATTGATAACTATATTCAACATAAGGTCTCTGTTGCCAGATACCTGAGAGCCTTGCTGGTCACTATAAATCCATTCACAACACTCAATGGGGTTGGTCTGGAAGGTATAGTAGATAGAAAAGGAGAAATTGCTCTTTTTCTAGGTGTCCCCTCACTCACCAGGGTTGCCCCTTGGTGACATGCTTCATCATTGGGGCCATCCCAGTCCTCTACGGGCTGCGGCGTGCTGCGACTTACGAATTACGTAGGAGCACTTACAAATGACTATGTGTGGTGCAGATGTGATAGTGGAGTGGACTAAGTGATGTGTTAAGGGATCAATTTAGAAGCAGAGAGAGATCCAAGAAATGCAGTCACAGTCAGAGAAAAAGACAAAGGATACTTAATCTATATGTTGTTGTAGTTGTCCTGTTGAATTTGGTAAGTAAGTTGCCTGCAGAAAAAAAATCCTCTTATTAGCGGCACTCCTCCATTGCAGCTGACGCTTCGTCCATCGATGTTGGTGACCAGAAGACACCCTGTCCACTGCCTGCCTGATGCTGAATTGTGGCTCGCTAATGTGAAGCCTGACTCCATCCTTTTTTCCCCATTGCACAGACTGAAACCCGGCCTGTAATTATTCAACGAAAAACAGGAAGTGATATAATATTACAACACCACTGATAAATAAATATAAGGTATGTAGGCTGTGGAGTGCAAAAAGTCACACTTTGATTTTCCTTGTAGACAGTACTATATTTGTGAAAGTGCGTACTCTGTCAGAGTCACCTTTTGAAGGATAAATAAGTATGGGCAAATTAATGTAGCGGATCTTTCCCCTCAAGCTAGGTGTCCTGTAAACTGTGTTTTAGAACAAAATTAGATCTTCCCAGCAGTGCTCCCACCCAGACCCTTACTAAAGCCAGTCGCAAAAATGTAGAAGACCCCCAATCAAATCTCAAAAAACTAGGCCTAGCAGAAAACTGGTGACAAAACGTACTTTGAAAGTAAAAGTAGGCCCAAGTACCCCCTTACCCACCGTGGATTGCATTCAAACCACTTGCAAGCAACCAAGCAAAAGTATCCATAGCCAGCATCGCTCCAAGACTCGAAAACCCCCCCACCCAAACACATGCAATAGAAATACTGCTAACCCTAACGAACCCTAAGTTAAGAATAGTGGCAAAGGCTTTCTTTAACTATGCCAAATCCCCCCTTTCCCACCATGGATTTTCTTCAAATGACTTGCAACCAAAATTACACATTCTCACGAGTGCTCTAAGACCCCAGAACTCAGTTGCAAAAATCTAGAACACCCCGAAACACATGCAATCCTGCTGCTAGGGCTAACCCTAACGAACCCTAAGTTACAAAAAGTGCCAAAAGGCTTTTCAGCGAGGACTTTGTCCCAACCACTTCTACCCGGTATTAGACTTTCCCAGTAATGCCCCAAGACCCGCCAACCCACCCGCCAAGAAGCATAACACCCCCAAACAGGCCAAAAGCAAAATCTCATACTTGCAATATTTCTCGGCCTTCGGTCCAAACGCGCTGCGTAGCTAGGCCATAAGTCGGGGTTGCCACCACGGATTTCCTGAATAGCAAATGCAATCAAGATTAGAGTGTCCCAGCAGTGCTCCCAGACCCCGAAACTCACCCACAAACACCAGGAAGCCCCACAAACAGGCCCCCGAAAACGCTACATTGAGCAAAATGTCAGAAATAGCCCCAAAAAAAATCGGCCTGGATTTTGTCCCAACCACTTTTATCCGGTATTAGAGCTTCCCAGCAATGGCCCCAGAGCCGTCAACACAGGAGAAAACGAGTAGAAGACCCCCAAACAGCCAAAGAGCAAAAGTACAAAAATGGGGACTTTGTCATTTTTTTCCAAATTTCCCAAATCACTCCGCGCGCGCTCTGCAGCTAGGCCCTAACTCCCCTCTGCCACCATGGATTTGCTTCAAATCTCTTGCAAAGTAAAGTATATATAGCTAGCAGTGCGCCCAGACCCCGAAACTCACCCACAAACAGACGGAACCCCCCCTAAGAGCACCTCAAAGGCAAGCAAGTCAGCAAAAACACTAAAAAATTTGCGCCTCGGATTTGGTCCAAAACACTTTTATCCGGTATTAGAGCTTCCCAGCAATGGTCCCAGAGCCGTCAACTCATCTGCAAAGAGGTAGAACAACACCCCCACAAGTGCTGAGTCTTTCTACATTGGGCGTAAACCAGCCCTCTGGTTTGATGGAAATAGGAGTCTGAAGGAGGAGGATAGAGGAGCATGTTCTTCTGAACTTGTGAACCTGAAGAATGCAGACTGCGGCAACTTCAAATCAATTAGCAAACCAGTGAAGACAGTTCTGCTGATGGGCTTGTTTTTGTGATTATCTGATTAAACTTTGAAATATATTAACTGTGCACAACAAAGAAAGACAGACACACAGGAATAAAAGTGAATAAGGACGAAAAAGAAAGTTATTGATTCGTTGTCTCATTTTCAGGGCTCAGTATCACGTTCCAGTAATGAGAATAAGGCTTCGTCATCATACTCTGCAAATTCAGGCAGGGTGAGCTCAGTGTCACCTGACAGAGTAGAAATTCCCTCATCTATGTTGCTGGCCACCTCGTCTTCACCCGGCGCGATTTCTCGTACTCTGAAATCTGGTGGTATGAGGTGCTGATTCATCTTGATCATTGTTAACCTCTCCACATTTTTGGGCGAGAGGCGGCTCCGTTTGGGAGTTACAATGCCACCAGCAGCACTGAAAACACGATCAGAAGACACGCTTGCGAGTGAGCAAGACAAGTAGTTTAAAGCCAGGTTGGTGAGCTGTGGCCACAATTCTTTTTTCCCATGCCAATACGCCAATGGGTCAGAATTAACATAGACCTCTGTGGAGTCATTCAGACAGTCCTTCACCATCGACTCAAGGTCCTCATCCAAGGTTCCTCCACTTTGCTTAGCTCTTGCTGTGCCTCTGACCTTTTGAGAACCAAACCCACGCAGAGCTAGCCAATCCTCTTCAGTCTCCAATGTTTCTGTTGTGTCTGGTGCAGATGATCCGGTTGCCGGTGTCTTTAACGGCTGAGAGGTCACTTGTGCCACAGCCACAGGTGCAGAAGTGGATTGTTTTGACTGGGGATGGCCTGCTGATGTACTGCCATTTCCTTCAATTTTCAGCCGTTCTCTTTCAAACCTCTTGGCTGACAAGGCTAGCCAATGTTTGTACTTTGGAACATGTTCATCATCAAAAGGAAAGAATGCTTGGCCTGCCAGCGCCTTTTTGTAGCGTGGATCCAGAATAGTAGCACAAATGTAATACTCTTCCGAGTGGATCGTTTTAAGATGTTCATCACCTTGTAGGAGCTCTAATAATTTCGCAGCCAGAACAAAAGAGTCTTGGTTTTTTACATCTTTTTCAAACACAGAACACACCTCCTTCAGTTGGTCCTCCAGCATGTACAACAATGGGATAGCTTTTCCCAAATTACAGTCCTCCTTGCTGACTGCACGTGTGAAGAACTCAAAAGGACGAAGCATGCGTGTCAGGCTTTTAACTATGTTCCATTGCGCCGCACCCATCCTCAGGTCCTCTGTACCCTCTGTCAAGAAATATTGATCGAGTACCGTATAGTGCTCATACAGACGCTCAAGCATGTAGAAGGTTGAGTTCCAACGTGTTACCACCTCCTGGATGAGTGCTTTCACTGGCATTTGACGTTGATATAGCAGGCTCCTCAGCTGCTTCCGGGCCTTAAAAGAATGGGTGAAATGGTTGCACATTTTTCAGCAGGTGTCCAATACTCTGTACGCTGCACTGCCTTTATTACCCAAGAATTTTTGGACAACTAGGTTTATACAGTGCGCCAAACACGGCACTCTGAAATAGTCACCCTTCCTCATGGCCTTAACTATATTGGCGCCATTGTCCGTGGAAACATAACCAACCTGGCGTTTTAGTGGGGACAGCCAGTTAAGGACCTTTGTGTTAAAGACATCCAAAATGTTTTCTGCTGTGTGACGTTTCTCCAAACCAAACATGGCTAGTGTTGCATGTTTCCGAGCAGCTTTAAAAACAATGTCCGTGTCAACACCTGTGTTTAGCTTTGCTTTAGCCCCTGAAAAAGAGACCCAGTGTGCAGTGATGCACATGTAATCAGCGCCTGAGCCACTGGTCCACATGTCTGTTGTCAGATGTATAGTGTGAACAGCACTCTTCTGCAAAGCTGCCCCAATCACCTTCAGAACATCTTCATGTAGTGCTGGAACCGCAACTCGGGCAAAATAGAACCGGCTAGGAACCTTCCATTTAGGGCAGAGCTCTGCCACTAATTCTAGAAAACCAACCCCTTCTACAAAAGAAAAAGGGAGAAGGTCCAGAGCTAGCATTTTAGCCAGCTTAGTGTTATACAGACGCGTCAGTGGGTGGTTGCGTTCATATTGCGCTTCTGTAAACAACATCTTTTTAATGTTGCCCTGGACCAAGGATTTACGGGATGATGATGATATCTTCGACCCAGTTACGCTCGCTGATGAACTTTTCCGCATTGATTTCTCACTCTCTCCCACACTCTTAGTGTGCCTCACATGGGGTGTGCTGCTGACAGGGGTACTGGGTGTAAGTGAAGTGTTTGAATCGTCTTCTTCCTCCTTGTCATCATCAGATGAAAAATCAACGTTTTCATTACGTGCAATTCCGGCTTCCTTGACCGCCTCTAGGTGCGGAAACCATTGGACAGGGTGCGCTCTCCTAAGATGACCTCTCTGGCCTCCGGTACCATAGTTAGAACCAAACTTACCACGACTAACTCGAAGCTTACAAATGCTACAAATGGCTACGTTTTCCATTTTTGGGCAAACACTAAAGAAGTCCCAAACTGGAGACTTGAAATGTCTTTGGGGGCCGGAGGAGGCGGCGATACTGGTGGTGGTGGTCCTGCTGCTAATGCCAGATGAAGTGGAGGATGTGGATTGCCGAACTTCAGTACGTTTTGCACTTTCACCACCACGAATTGAGGTCGAGGTGGGTCCCTTCTTGCGAGGAAGAAATATGGAAGCGGTAGGTGTTGGTGTACTAGTTAACTCCAAATGTAATGATTGTTGTGTTTCCATTTCCATTGCCTCCTCGTCGACATCATCATCACGCTCAGCAGCTTCTCGGGATAGGGTCAAAATGTCTCTTTGCTGAATGCCCGCTGGGCCTGCAGTGACCTTTATGATGACTGGATCGTCGTCGTGAAGGGCTTCATCAGCAGCAGTATGCGTCACTTCTTGTTGAGCCTCATCACACTCCATAGGTATGCGTTTGTCGACGACCTTCCTTTTACGCTTAGGTATCTTTGTCAGATCATGGTGTGCCTCACTCTCAGGCTTCCGTGGTTGTACCCATTCGTCATCCAGATCATCACTAGGCGGTGGGCTTGAAGAAGATGTAGACGCCAACCTTGATCTTTTCCTTGCTAGGGATGTGGAAGACAATGAATAATCATCATGAGAAGTGGCTTCCAATTATACCTCGGCTTGATTGTCGATTTCCTGATGTGCCCCTACTTCGAGAGGGACAACTATTGTGGGAACTTGTTGTGACCCTCCATGCACCTCTACTTGCGCATCTCCTTGTGCTGCCTCTCCTTCCACATGTACTTGGGCTTGTACTACTTCCACATGTTGTTGTTGCGGCTGTGGTTGTTCAACACTTGTCAGATGAGTTACAACAACCTGTGTTGATTCAGGGACATTGCTGCTACTTTCTTGCGATGAGCCAACATCACTGGTCGATGGTGATTGGAGAAGTACACTGACTGCCTCTGAAGCACTCAAGGGCTTTGACTTAAGTTGGCGTGGTGGTGGAGGCACTGAACCACATGGAGCGGGGGTGCTGCTCCCAGCTTGGTCCCCAGCAGATCCTGCTGCTGCAGGCGTCCTTTTTTTTTGCTCCCAAAAAACGTGGCGGTTGGCACACCAGCCTCCTTGGTAACTTGCTTCTTCTGCTCCTTACTAGCAACTTTCTTGCTAGAGGAGCTACGTACACCTTTTTTTGGGGCCATCTTCTTTAGAGCAGGTCAGACAGCAGGCCGCAGTTGCACGAATTGCAGAGTTGTCGGAGGCCAGACGTGACGTCGCGTGACGTTATGCTGCACACACACACCGCTGCAGGACTTCTTCCTGGCACTGGTGGTTCTCTTGAGTCTTGTGCACCTAAAAACAATGGAAGACAGAGGAACATCAGTTCAGTTATACACCCCAAAAAAATCGAAAAACCCCCCAGAAAAATCAGCACAATCCCATTCCATCACTGCCCTCCATGATGTTTAAGTTCAAGACACCCCACAGAAAGACTAGGCCCATGCTAGACTCAAATACCCCTGGTGAAAAGGCCACAGGTACAGCCCCAAAAAATGAAAATCACTGAAAAATCAGCACAATCCCATTCCATCCATGCCCTCCATGATGTTTAAGTTCAAGACAGCCCATAGAAAGACTAGGCCCATGCTAGACTCAAATACCCCTGGTGAAAAGGCCACAAGTACAGCCCCAAAAAACGAAAATCACTGAAAAATCAGCACAATCCCATTCCATCCATGCCCTCCATGATGTTTAAGTTCAAGACACCCCACAGAAAGACTAGGCCCATGCTAGACTCAAATACCCCTGGTGAAAAGGCCACAAGTACAGCCCCAAAAAACGAAAATCACTGAAAAATCAGCACAATCCCAATCCATCCATGCCCTCCATGATGTTTAAATTCAAGACAACCCACAGAAAGACTAGGCCCATGCAAGACTCACTACCCCTGGGCATAAAGCTTGAAAAGTAGGCAAAATGGTTGCAGGCCTAACAACAAAGCCTGCATTCAAAATGGCCACTTGCCTCCCAGCACATGGCCAGGGCCTGTAGCAGCACTCAAAATGGCCCCCAGCCACATGGCCTGTCCCTCCCCATGAACACCCCCAAAAATCGAAAAACACTGGAAAATCAGCACAATCCCATTCCATCCATGCCCTCCATGATGTTTAAGTTCAAGACAACCCACAGAAGGACTAGGCCCATGCTAGACTCAAATACCCCTGGTGAAAAGGCCACAAGTACAGCCCCAAAAAACGAAAATCACTGAAAAATCAGCACAATCCCATTCCATCCATGCCCTCCATGATGTTTAAGTTCAAGACAGCCCACAGAAAGACTAGGCCCATGCTAGACTCAAATACCCCTGGTGAAAAGGCCACAAGTACAGCCCCAAAAAACGAAAATCACTGAAAAATCAGCACAATCCCATTCCATCCATGCCCTCCATGATGTTTAAGTTCAAGACACCCCACAGAAAGACTAGGCCCATGCTAGACTCAAATACCCCTGGTGAAAAGGCCACAAGTACATCCCCAAAAAACGAAAATCACTGAAAAATCAGCACAATCCCAATCCATCCATGCCCTCCATGATGTTTAAATTCAAGACAACCCACAGAAAGACTAGGCCCATGCAAGACTCACTACCCCTGGGCATAAAGGTTGAAAAGTAGGCAAAATGGTTGCAGGCCTAACAACAAAGCCTGCATTCAAAATGGCCACTTGCCTCCCAGCACATGGCCAGGGCCTGTAGCAGCACTCAAAATGGCCCCCAGCCACATGGCCTGTCCCTCCCCATGAACACCCCCAAAAATCGAAAAACACTGCAAAATCAGCACAATCCCATTCCATCCATGCCCTCCATGATGTTTAGGTTCAAGACAGCCCACAGAAAGACTAGGCCCATGCTAGACTCAAATACCCCTGGTGAAAAGGCCACAAGTACAGCCCCAAAAAACGAAAATCACTGAAAAATCAGCACAATCCCAATCCATCCATGCCCTCCATAATGTTTAAGTTCAAGACAACCCACAGAAAGACTCAGTCCACCCACCACTGAGTACCCCTGGGCAAAAGGCCCCAAAACAGCCCAAAAATCGAAAATTCCAAAATTTTAGTTGCAGCAACTGTAATGCCCCAAACAAACTTACTTGTAAAATTTCTAATCCAACAGTGATCCAAAGAAAGTCAAAAAGGCCTCAAATCCAAATATCCAGCAGCATCCACAAAAAGTAATCCTTCCAGCTCCAGATCCAAATGAAAAGTGACCAGGAGATGGACAAAGCACTGGGAGGAGCCTGCCTGACAGGAACAGGAAGTTAAAGACTGTGGGGCACTTCCTTCCTCACACCCCCCTCCCCCCCTCCCCAAAATGGACTCCTCGCTAAAAAAGTGCAGGCAAATGTCAACCTAAGGAGTTATTCAGATAAAAATCATCATTTCAAGAAGGTTTATGCTGCTTGCTGGTGGATTTCTTGTGCAGAATTGCAAATTTTATATTTTCGCTTGTGCGAGATTGTTGCTGCTCGCCGCATCTCAAATCTCGCAATTGCGAAGTACCGCGAGACGTGATCTCGCCGTACTCGCGTTGACAAACTCTCGCTGTGCAAGTTGGCAAGCCGCGATGACGTAATCGCGCTCGCCAAATTCCCGCGGGATCACACAGCAAGATCCAAAATGGCGCAGCACTCGCAAAATATCGAGAAAAACAACTCGGCAAACGATGATAAACGCCGCGCGCCGCAAAAATTGTATCACCAACGCCGCGCGCCGCAAAAAAAATCCGCTGGGTGCGAATTTGCGGATTTTGCGGGAAATTCGCAAATCTCGCGGATTGAGAATTTCCCGAAAATCCGCAAAATCCGCGAGCGTAACGGATTTTCCACCCATGCTTAATTTTTATATATAACCTTGAGTGGAGTTCCTTTTTGTGGTGTGCCTAGTGTGTTGCTGCTGTGTGTGTTGCACAAACGCTTTACCCATTGTCTACGGTATAAGCCTGACAGCTCGTGCCAAGCTGCCAAGGGGGTGAGCAGGGGTTATCTTGGCGTGTAACTCCCTTGCCCTGACTAGAGTGGTGGTCTGCCTGGCTTTGGTGCAAGCCTCAGCCAACCAGAGATCGCATTTCTAACAGGGGGCTATTGCCTCCATATGCACCCGGGGGCCAGAAAGACTAAGGCAGTCTTTGGGAGGGTATGGGCATTAGTGTCCACTTAGGGTAGCCCCCACGCCTAAGTTATAACAAAAAAATCCTTGGTGTCTTGTAGGCTAACTGCCCTCCTAGGGAGCAGATAGGGCTCCCAAGGGGTCAGAAATACTGTCCCTTTTGTGTTGGGCGCGTTGCCATGCCCATTGTGGCAGTCACCACCCCTATTTTATATGAAAAAATCCACCATCCCTGGTGGGGGGGGTGGGCAGGGGGGTCGGAAAGACTATAGCTACGTTTTTTTGAGGTGTGGGTACATTATAGTGCCTATTTAAAGTAGTCCCCACCCCAAAGAATGAATTAAACCCTGGTGTCTAGTGTGCTTCCTGCCCTCCCCGGGAGCAGATCAGGGGCTACTGCCCCCATCTGCCTCCCGGGGAGAGGGGGGGCTGAATGACTGATTATGGCCATATAGTAATGGGGGGAGCAAAGGCCCTCACCCCTCCCTGTTGTCTAGTTGTGGATCCCTGCGTGAGGATCGCCCTCCTACAGCAATCCCGAAGCAGGGATCCAATAGGGAAGGGCACCATCAGAAAGGGGAGATACGCCATGGTGCCATGTGCGCAATTGTCATTACATTAAATACCCAAAAATACCTCAGGAGGTTGGGGCAGCTCTTTCCCACCTCCTGAGGCAAAAAAACAAAAAATGGAGATCCCTCTGTTTTCAGCAAAGGGATAGGTGGGGGTGTCCCCTGGACATAACTGTTACATTCATGGCAACAGAGTACCACAACCATTGACGTAACTGTTACACCCATGGCACCAAAGAGATAATTATTCCTTTAGGAGTAGACGGGAGGTACCTCCGGGCTTGGAAACACACCACCATAGTGTACCTACACAAAAAGCCGCTTCTCAAAGCTACTAAGCCGGAGTACTTTAGGCCCATTTCCTAGCTACCTTTTACCTCAAAGTTAGAAGAAAAATATGTAACCCGCTCTTATTTCATTGAGGAAAGTGACCTTCTGCATTAGACCCATTCAGGCTTTTGCCCTCAATGCAGTACAAAATCTACACTTATATTTTCTTCCGAGCCTATCTGCCAAGTTGGGGACAGAGAAGATACGATTGATTTGCTCCTGCTGTACCTCAGGGCAGCATTCAATACCGTGTCTCATAGCCTCCTGCAAAACTACGGAATTGGTGGGAAGGTTCTACAGTGGTTGGTGTCTTTTTTGCAGGACTGCACCATTCAGGTGGCACAAAAACCTTTTGCCTCAAAGACCTTTCCTCTGCAGCAGAGAGTGCCCCTGGGCACCTCCCTGAGCCAGAAATCATTTAATCTGTATAGCACCATAGGCTGACATCGTCGAGCAGTATGCCATACCATTGTGTCGAACACAGACGATACTCAACTAATAATCACTCTCTCCCGAAAAGCAGATGAATCTGCAGCACTGCTCCGCTCCTGCCTGACAGAGGTAGCAGAATGAAGAAATCTCAGCTGTCTCAGGCAGGTAAACCAAAGTTCTCATCCTAGGTAAACAGCCATCTATTTGGTCTACAGCTTTGTGGCCTGATATGCTGGGATCCCTTCCAGCACCAAACCCCAAAGTTAAAAATCGTAGGCATTTGGTTTGACTCCAAGCTATCAATTGACAATCAAATCACAAGCCTAGCAGGACATTGCTTTGGGATCTTAAAATCCGTGAAACAAATCCAGCCAGAAAGACAGTTGTCCAGTCTTTTATCATGTTCAGACTGGACTATTCAACGTGTATTAGATCTAGGAGTCTCACAGGCAAGGATTAACTCCAGCAGGTGCAGAACATAGCAGCACGTTTACTATTAAATGAATAGCATTACACATTTCTAAAGCGCACAGCTACTCACAAAGTGTCCCGGCGCTATTCGGTATGCCCAAAGGAGTGAGCGCCAGGGATAGGAGCCATTGATCCCAGATAACATCTAAACAGAAATGTCTTCTGCCTAGATGCTCCCTCTCCGCTCCTGCTTTAGCTAAATTGCACTCGCTACGTCTGAAAAAACAAGTCTCTTCCAAAGCTCTATGCTACTGCCACAAATTCTCAATGGCAGAGGCCCTAGCTACCTGCATTCTCTGGCCACAGCCTTTTCTCCTAAAAGAACCAGGAGATCAGCTGATGCTGCTCTTGCATCGATTCCTAGAATCAAAAGAATGTGCATCGGAGAATGCTCTTTCAGCTTTTTGACAGCAAAACTGTGGAACTTCTCGCCTCTTCCACTCAGACAGGAGAAGCCAGAAGTCTCCTTTCATAAAAAACTGAAAACCTGGCTTTTCAGATCCATTTAATCTTGGCTTCCCAGTATAGTGTGCTCTGTAATTGAGGATAGGAAACGTTTGTTCACCGTAGGAAACCTAAGCACTGGGACACGTCTGCTGACGTAACTATGAACTCTAAAAAAATATTATTTAGTCATGTAGAGCATGAGTGGGTGTTTTTATCAGTAACTCTATAAAGGTAGGAGTTCCAAGTCAGAAGGGCTGTATTGATCTCATTCTGAACGTAGACTATCTCTCCCCTCCATGGTACCATCTATAAACTTTCATTCAGGAATCCATTTGCGCAACAGTGGGCTAATTTATGAAACTGGGTTGTAGCTAAGGAGGGGGGGGGGTGGCGTCCAATCCAATGTGAAATCAGCTGCAAAATTGAAATCCACACCAAGTAGGATAGAGTAATGTTTTAGGTTAGTGATGATAGGATTCAGGGAGGCTATAAACGGTGGTTGACCTGCGTTGAGGGCGTAGATGTTCACCAACGGTATGTCCTTGCTATCAAATGTTCCTCCCAGCAGTACGCAATAGCCCTCAGGATCTATAATCTCTACCTTCCACTGCATCTACGCCTGATAAATGTCCGACCCCAACAAGGAGGCGAATGCAGAGGGCTGAAGGCACTACCCAATGGGAAGTTGGAGTAGCATATACACCAGTCAAGCTCTGGAAAGACATAGCTAAAGATCTACAAATGAACAGTGACTTCCTTGATTTAGAATCCGCAGTTTTTTGAGCGAACAACCATTGAAAGGTCCTCATCCGCCATCTGTAAAGCAGCACATAAAAGATACACAAGGCCATCAAGGATAGTGGTTAAACAAACCTTTAAAACCTGGATCAGTTTCAAACATCGGGATCATATCTCAAATGTCCAAGGTTCTCTGTAGAAGAGGAAAAGTCCTCAGATTGTGTTCCAGTCCGCTCCAATGAAGGCCCATCTCCAAGCTGTGAAGAGGTTGGACTGCTGCTGGCTGATCAAGAATCCCAGTGGATAAAAAAGGGTCAGGGTGCATTCCAGATAGTTTGAAACCAGTGCAGGATACGCAATCTTCCAAGTATGAAAATATGTGCACTTCTGAGGGTGGCCTCCAACACATCCTGCACTTTGGTATGGATTTGCAGAGCTATCACATGACCCAAGGATAGTACAGTGAATTGGTAATGCCAGGGCCACACTGTAAAGTGAAAATAGTACCTGTGTGAAGGGAGGATCATCAGATGGAAATGGGCATTCTGGAGATCCAGGGAACATACCAGTCAACACATTTGCAGGTAGGGGACTCAATATTGACAGTATTTTGCGCTTGCCCTGATGAGATAAGGCAGTGGTTCTTAACCTGTGGTCCTAAGACCCCAGAGGGTCAGTGAGGCCTACTCAGGGGGTTGTCAGTACTACCAAAATAAATATTAAAATGAATACATTAAAAAAAATCAGTATATACAAATAAAGAAGCAAAATTGAAAATGTGAAAAACTTTTCTGTAATTGATGGTGAATAAAACAAAATATTTCAACATTTGTTTGGAGTATACCTGTTTTAGTATTTATCTATATTGTTTTGAAGTTCAAATCTTAGAACTTGCTTAGGGTAGGCGTCCCCAGCTTCAGATAATGACTCTTGGGGTCCCCCGATTCCACTAATGGCTCAGTGGGGGTTCACAGAAGTCAAAAGGTTAAGAACTGCTGAACTAAGGAATTAAGGAACCTCAGTCCCAGAATGGGCCTCCTTCTTCCTTTTTAATGATCAAGAACTACAGAGTAGAAAGCTAAGCCAGTCTCCTCCATAGGCACCACCTCTATGGCCCTGTATTGATGGAAGGCAAAAAAAAGCCAATGCAAAAACAAAAAAATAAAAGGCATAGACCAGTGCGTTCTACCTGGCTGAAGGCAGATAATCCATAGCAGTGAATAGAAAGGGGAGAGTACAACACCTGCAGAACTGATGGAGCATCCAGCGATCATAGACTTCCAAAAGGTAAAAAAAATAAGATCCCAAATCCTTGAGTGGTAGCAGATGATGGAGGGAGATCAAATCAAAAGAGCTTTAAGGTGGTAGAAGGGGCCGGGAACTGCCCTTGCTGTTGCCCTTGAGATCCATCTCTTCTAGGAAAGGTATGAAATAATAATAAATGTTATAAAGTGCCTGGTTTCACTAGGAACAGCGAGTCCCCGCGCTGAGAAGACAAAGAACTAAAACAGGCTGCACCAGCTAATCAAGCAGACAGTTCCGGGGCACCCAGCAGAACTGAGCCCTACTTTTTGGGAAACAGGTGAGTCTTCAGTTCAGTGAAAGAACTACTGCAGGGTCTAAACGTGCTAGGAGATTTGATCTGGATGGGGTAGTTGGCTCCTTAGAAAAGCAACATAAGTAATGACACTGCAGGTTGAACTGTTTGGCGCAAGTGCCAGTGTTGGAGTGATCCAGAGAGACAGGTTCTGATGTGCTCCATTAAGACCCCCAAAACATCCAGCATAGCACATCCAAACACATCTGCTAAGAGTAAGATCCACAGTCACAGAAAAGCCCATCAAGTAGGCCATGTTCAGGCTAAGTTTCAGAATTTGCACTGAGGCTTCTAGACGGTCTTATCGATTCAGAAAATTGCCTTCTCATTCGATGTGGGATACCAATCACAGCAAACTTCGCCATTTCCCATTGGGGTGTGGGTTTTTTGTTCAAGGAGGGCCACCACACTTTCCAGAGAAGGATGGACAAGAATTTAGTATCAGACAGCACATCCCTATGGTGCTCAGCAATCTGCCTGTGATCTGTAGGACTCCCAAAAGGTTTTTCTCAGACAGGCCGCACTGGTACTAGCTGAGCTTTGTTAAAAGGTAGAAGAGGCTGTGGTATCTCGAAATAAGGAAGCAGGGTTCCCAGCGCTGGATCGGTCGCACCCACAACCCCACCATTACACCAACGCACACCGTACCCTTAACCACATCATCACGGACCACAGCCTCGTCGACGCTTGGCGCAGACTCCACCCAAATGACAGAGAAGGCTCCTGCTTTTCCACCGCCCACTCCTCCTGGTCACAGATTGATAGCTGGCTTATCTCGAGAGGGCTAACACCGTGGCTGTTCTGGGCTTCTTACCTCCCACTCACCTATTCCGGCCATGCACCAGCGCTCCTCACGCTCACTCCCCCCCATGAAGCATCACCATACCTATCCTGGCGGCTACCAGCGCATGCATTCTTGGACCCAGTATTCAGGGCTGAGCCTGAACAAGAAATTAACGGCTTCTTCCCCCGCAATGAGCACTCAGTCAGGCAATACTCCACTGTATGGGAGGCCTTCAAGGTCACCGTGCGTGGAATCAGCATCGCCAAAAGTGGGGGGATCCTGAGGGATATTCGCTCCACACTCCATCAGCTAGAGACAGTACTTGTGTACCGAAACACAGATGCAAACCACACCCAACCCAGAGCTAAAATCACGCTTAAAAGACCTACTCACAGACGATCAAGAAACTGCCGATAGGGAGTGCAAGTTTAGAGGGAAATATCACCAAGCCCGTCACTATGGGGAGGGGGAGAGACCAGGCAAGGCGCTCGCAGCCCTTATCCAGCCACCCAGGTACTCCAACACCATCCTCAAAATCACCAACGAGGGCGGCCATTTTCACAAAAACACTTTTGACATAGCTTCTCCCTTCAAACGCTTTTTCAAAGACCTCTACACCTTGCATAGGACACAACCTGTTGATTCCACCCCTTTCTTCCAACACACTGCGATAGGCTGGCATGGGGACACCCAACGAAAATTTCTCCTTGCAGATTTGGAGGACGACGAGATCACAGCCGCCAACATGCAGCTGCAGTCTGGCCGGGCCCCTGGTCCCGATGGCGGAATTTTACAAAACCTTCCGCACTATCCCAGTTCTGCGACAGGTCTATGAGGAGGCCTGAGCGACAGGCATACTTCCCCAGACAATGCGAGCGGCGCTTATAATATTCTTACTGAAGCCAGGAAACCTGCTACACAATGAGATTCATATCGGCCCCTCTCCCTCATAAATGTAGAAGCTAAAATCTTAGCATAACTGATTTCAAACCATATTAGCCCCCTCACGACCACCCTTGTCCTCCCTGACCAGTCGGGGTTTGTCCCCAGTAGAGGTACCTCCCATAACCTTCGCACCCTGTTTGCCGTCCTGCAGTACATCGACCCCGACATGAATGTGGTGGCTGTTTTTCTTGGCGCCACCAAAGCATTAGAGTCCCTGGAATGGGACTATTTGGCATTTGTACTTTGCTGATGGGCTTCCCAGCTCATTTTTAGCATGGATCCACTTGCTGTTCACAGGCCTGAAGGCCAGCAACTGGTTAAAGGTACAGGATCCTCCGCCTTCCCAATGGCCAGTTGCATCAGGCATGGGTGCCCCCTGTCACCCCTCCTCTTTGCCCTGGCAATTGAGCCCCTGGCTGCCAAGGTCCGCCAACACCATCGCGAACACACCCTCATATACTCAGAGAGGCGAAGTCTAAATTCCCTCTATGCAGACTATCTCACTCTCTATCTTCGCAATCCAGGAGACAACCTTAACCCCATTTTAAGACTACTCATCCTCTTTGGACACATCTCTGGGGCCAACATGAAATGGGGAAAATCCCAAATTTTCCTGCTCACAGATGCAACCATGCAGATCACACCAGACTATCCCTTTGCGTGGTGCGAAGACACAATTACCTACCTAGGAATAGTAAGCACTCGCAATGACTTGATGGCAGTCAACTACGGGCGCACACAAAGCCTTCTCACTGACAAAATCACCAGGTTGATTGCTATGCCATTCTCATTGGCTGGGAGAGCCTTGCTAATAAAGATGGTAATCCTGCCTAAAGTGCTCGATCTCTTCATTAACATCCCCTATGCCCCTAGTAGACATTTCTTTAAAGCCCTTAAAACTCAACTCATCCGCCTCACCTGGGGTGGGAAACAACCTAGACTGCACTGAGACACTCTCAGTGCTTCAGTGCTGGCGGCTTTGAAATCCCAGACCAGGAACTACATTTCAGCTGTGCACAGGCCCACTACGCAGCGTATTGGCTAGATCCCCCTTACATGCCGCACCTAGCAATCGAAGACTCGATCTCCTGGTCACACAGGAAGGAGGATGCTGCCCACTCCTCCGGAAACTCTCTATCCAGACCTGGGGTAAGCTCTATGTCAACAGGAAATTTTGCTCCAGTGAGGAGTTTCAGTGACACCCCGCCAACCACCCTGGAGAGCTTCTTCTACATCAGGCTGAGACAAGACGTTAGGGCTCTCACCCCGTGCTTCCCACAGTAGCCTCCCACCAGGACTCCGCTACATACCCTCCTCCAGAAAACCACTCCTACACATTGTGCCTGTTGTACCGCACTACCCAAAAAGACTGCAAACACCCCCTCGGCCAGGACACGCAGGGAGGAAGAACTCAGTTCCGCCCCTAACAGATGACCAGTGGTCTTTCTACTGCCAAAAGACCCGCAAAATATCCGCCAGCAGTGGGTTGCGCATCATGCACTATAAATACATAAACTGTCGATTACACACTCACACGACTGAAGCGCCTTCGCCTAGGAGATACCAATAGCTGCGGGAGTGAGGGGGCAGATTTTAGACATCTAGCTTGGGATTGCCCTACCATCCGACGTTACTGGTCAGAGGTAATGGTTGAGCTTGACCAGATGACCGGGCTGTACGTCCCAGACGACCCCCTTGTTGCGCTTCTTGGCTACACTGGGGCATTAGCCGCTACAATGTGAAAGTACATATCCCAGGCACTCTTGCTGGCCAAGAGGAGAGTTGCCTGAAGATGGGGCAGTGGGAGGGGCCCAAATTTAAAGATTGGCTGAATGACGTAATATTTTGCCATGATTCTTGCCAAGCTCCTGCCGCTCACGCGACATATTGTTTAGTTTCCCTCCAGACATACCTCTTGGAGCACACCGACGATGCGGACGCAGCACCACGACCAGACGGCTGACTGGGTTCCCACATGGGCCTGGACTCCTAAGGCACCTAACTATGCCTGGAATGTAAACCTCATACTGGGTACATGGGTGGTGCGGTGTTCAGAATATGGAATATGCTACTTACCAGTATGCATCTGTTTTTGGCATGTAGGGCTGCTGACATTCATATCTGTGCATAGATCGTCGCCTAGTGTTGGGTCCGGATTATTGCACATTGTTGTCCTGGAAGAGTCTTCGAAGTATCACGAGATAGGTGGCTCCTCCCCTGGACTACAGTGCACATGGGCATCCTCTCCATCTTCAGATTGTTTTTCGCCATTGTGGCAGAGATGGAGTATGATACAGTAAGTGATGTCCATGCTAACAAAGTAATATTGAATGCTACAGCTGCTACAGGCACCGGGGAGCAAGGTGGGCGATATGAATGTCAGCAGCCCTACATGCCAAGAACAGATGCATACTGGTAAGTAGCATATTCCGTTCGAGGCATGTGGGCTGCTGAATTCATATCTGTGCATAGAATGTATAGTAGTCTCTCCCCTAGCGGTGGTTGCCCGTGCCAGCTGCAGCAGTATGAAAAAGCGTTTTGAGATCAGCCTGTCCTACAGCTGCTTGGAGTGTACATCTACGCAGTAGTGTTTGGTAAATGTATGTATGGTAGTCCATGTGGCTGCTTTACATATTTTCTCTAAAGGAAAGTTTCCTAGGAAAGCCATGGATGCTCCCATTTTGCGTGTGGAATGCGCTCTTGGGGAAACTGTTATTTGAAATAGGGTTGCCTTTGTGCTGTGGTGAAAAGGCAACAAACAATTGTTTTGTCTTCTAGAAATCTTTTGTCCTGTCTATGTAATATAGGAGAGCTCTCTTAACATCTAGTGTGTGTAGGGCCCTTTCAGGTACTGACTGTGGATTTGGGAAGAACAGTGGCAGTTCTATTGTCTGATTGATGTGGAAGTGGGATACCACTTTGGGCATGAATTTAGGGTTTGTCCTACGCACAACCCTATTTGCGTGAATTTGAATGAATGGCTCTTGAATAGTTAGGGCTTGCAGCTCGCTAACTCTTCTAAGCGAAGTAATAGCTACAAGAAAAGCCACCTTCCATGTTAAAAATTGTATTTCACACAAGTGTAAAGGCTCAAAAGGTGGTCCCATTAGTCTGGTTAAAACAACGTTTAGGTTCCAGACAGGTGAAGGTGGGTGTCTTGGGGGGGATCACTCGTTTGAGGCCCTCCATGAATGCCTTAATTGCAGGCACTCTGAATAGTGAAAGGTGCTGCCTGTTTTGAAGGTAAGCCGCTATGGCAGCTAAGTGTATCCGTATGGACATAAAGGCTAGATTGCAGCGGTGTAAGTGCAAAAGATAGCATATGATATTTTGAATGGACGCGTCTAGTGGGTTTATGTGGTTGTTGTTATAATAAATGACAAAACGTTTCCACTTTGACGCATAGCATGCTCTTGTTGTAGGCTTTCTTCCCTGATAATGTTCATGCAGTCAGGAGGTAAGTTAAGGTAGCCGAACTCTAGGACTTCAGGAGCCAGATTGCAAGGTTCAGCTGCTGCGGATCTGGGTGCTGAATGTCTCCATGGCTCTGCGTTAAGAGACTGGGTGTTAGTCGTAGTCTTTGATGAGGCACCACGGAAAGTTCTAGGAACGTGGTGTACCACGGTTGCCTCGCCCATGTTGGAGCAACTAGGATTAGCGTCATGGAGTGCTGGCTCAATTTGCGTGCCACCAGCGGTATCAACGGTGCTGGTGGAAAAGTGTAGGCAAATTTGCCTGACCAGTTCATCCATATCGCATTGCCCTGAGACTGCAGGTGTGGGAACCTTGCGGCGAAGGACCGGCATTTTGCGTTTTCCTTTGTGGCGAACAGGTCTATCTCCGATTGTCCCCACTGTTGGAAGTACGGTTGAAGCACTGTGGGATGAATTTCCCACTCGTGCACTTGCTGGCTGTGTCTGCTGAGCAGATCCGCTATCTGATTGTCCTTGTCTGGGAGATGTTCCGCCATGAGAAAAATGTTTCTCTGGATGGCCCACTTCCACACTTTTTGAGCCAGATGCGACAGCTGCGGAGAGTGTGTTCCTCCCTGTTTCTGTAGGTAGTACATTGCAGTCACGTTGTCCGTCCGGATCAGCACGGTTTTGTTGCACAGATGTACTTTGAAAGCTTTGCTTGCCATAAAAATTGCCATCAGCTCTAGCAGGTTGATGTGCAGTTTCTTTTGCTGCGTGGCCCATAGGCCCTGTACTGTGTGGTGGAGGACATGGGCTCCCCACCCTATCAGGGATGCGTCCGTTGTTGGCACATTTTTTGTGGTACAGGCTCCTGGAACAGTCGTCCCTTGCAAAGGTTTTGTGGTTTCCACCAATGCAGAGTTGTATGCACGACTGGTCACCAACACTAAGTCGTTTAATTGTCCCTGAGCCTGGTTCCACTGCCGTGCTAGGCACTCCTGCAGCGGACGCATGTGAAGTCTTGCGTGAGGTACTATGAAGATGCACGAGGCCATCATGCCTATCAGTTGCATAAACACTCGGGCTGGGAGTGAGTGTTGTGGCCTGAACTTTTGGATGAGCGTTTGAATGCTGTTTATTCTGGCAGAATTTGGTTGTGCTTTCGCTGCCAGAGTGTCTATTGTTGCTCCCAGATACTGCTGTCCGTGGGCAGGCTGAAGATGGGACTTGTTGTAGTTCAGCGAGAAACCTAGACTGTGCAGGAGGTGAATAGTGCGCGACATGTGGCTGGCACATCGCTGGGCTGACTGCACTTGTATTAGCCAGTCGTCCAGATATGGATAGACATGCATATGTGGTCTTCTGAGGTGTGCAGCTACTGTCGCTAGGCACTTGGTGAACACCCTTGGGGCTGTTGTTACCCCAAAAGGGAGGACCTTGAATTGGTAGTGCTGATTTAGAATTGTAAACCTAGACATTTCCTGTGTGCCGGGTGTATTGGTATATGGAAATATGCGTCTTTGAGGTCTAGTGTTGCGAGGAAGTCTCCTTGACGCAACAGTGGCAACACTTGCTGCAGAGTGATCATGTGGAAATGCTCTGATAAGATGTATTGGTTTAGGGGCCTAAGGTCCAAAATCGGTCTGAGAGACCCGTCCTTTTTGGGGATTAGGAAGTACAGAGAGTACACCCCTGTACCCTGGTGTTCTAAGGGTACTAGTTCTATGGCCCCCTTTTGTAGCATGCTGATGACTTCTTGCTGCAATAAGTGTAGGTGTTCTGCAGACATAGGACGTTGTCTTGGGGGTATGTTGAGCGGTGTGGAGATTAACTCTAGGCAATAGCCATGCTGTATAATTTGCCTCACCCACCTGTCTGTAGTTCTGTTTTCCCAGACTGGCAGGAACTGCTGTAATCTTCCCCCGACCGGTGTTACATGGCCTGGGGGCAGTGACAAGAAGTCACTGTTTGGTGTTGGTAGAGGATCTGGTGTTATTTCCTCGTCCTCTACCCTTGGTGTTATTGCCACGGTATCCACCTCTACTGTTCTTGTTGTAGGTGTTTTGCGTGTTGCCTTTATTGTAAGAGGTTTGCTGTGTTGAGGCTCCTCCAGCAGCTCCTCTGTTGCCGGAGCGACGAAAGGAACCGCCTCTATATTGCTGTGACTGCAAGGCACCCATAGACTTGGCTGTCTCGGTGTCCTTCTTCATCTTGTCTAATGTTGTGTCCACAATCAGGACCAAATAAAAAGTCAGGGTTTACAGGTTGATTGAGTAATGTGGTTTGAACTACATTTTTAAACCCAGAGATGCGTAGCCACGCATGTCTTCTGAGCATGACACTGGTGTCGATAGCCCTGGCTGCTGTGTCTGCTGCATTTAAGGCACATTTGATGGAGGCGTTAGATATGAGCTTTCCCTCTTGTATTAGGCATTCTTCCTCTTCCTTATACAGGTCTGGTAGATGTTGGAAGATTTGCTCCAGTGTGTCATAGTGCGCCCTGTCATACCTGGCTAACAGGCCTTGCGTGTTTGCGATTCTCCATATGTTAGCTGCTTGAGCAGCTACCCTTTTGCCTGAAGCCTCCAACATTTTGGAATCTTTGTCTGGAGGTGGAGCTTCGCCAGAGGTTTGTGAATTAGCACGTTTACGTGCATTGGAGACGACCAAAGAGTCTAAAGGCAGTTGTCCCTTAATGTATGTAGGGTCAACCAGTTCTGGCCTGTATTTTCTCTCTATCCTAGGGTTAATGACCCGAGCCCTGGTTGTTTCTTTAAATAAGTCCCCTGCATGTTTAAGCACCCCTTTTAGCATTGGAAATGTTTTGACGTTTTTTTTCAGAGGTGCTGAAAGTGTCAAAGAGGAAGTCTTCATCAATGGGATCTGCATGCATCTCCACATGGTGATTGTATGCTGCCCTTTCTATCAGTGCGTTGAAGGCAGCTGTGTCCTCTGTAGGCGATGTTTTAACAGGGTATGCAGTATTGTCTGGAATTGTCTGAGAGTCTCCAGGATCTACAGGGTCAGACCATGGCTGAGTTTGTATGTCCTGGTCATTTTCCACCGGATAATTGTACTGGTCATTGTCCTCATACTCCCCATAGTCATCTGTGCGTGTGGGAGACTACGTATAAGTTTCCTGCACATATGGTGTGATAGGCTCAAAGAGAACTGGAGATGTTGAAGTGTCTCTTTCTTTTTAGAGGTATATTGTAGGACCTTCCCAGTATCGGGGTCAACATACAGTTTGGACTGTTCTTCAGCTGACTGGTCCTGTTCTTCAGGTGCTTTATCTCTTTCCCCCCGATTTTGACTTTTTTGGCTGGGTCGGTTCGAATCCTCTATTTTGTTCGACCGTCCTCGGATTGAGGTGTGGAGGAAGTCCGAATTTTATCGGTCCGAGAGACTTTGGTTGTTCGACCATTTTAGTAGACTGTATGAACTTTTTCGGCACAGTCGTTATTGGTCCGACTGTTTTTGGTTGTTCGACAACCATCCTTTGGTCCGGTGTCGACTTCGGAGCTTGCTGCTTCGGAGAGATGTTTTGCTGCCTTGGTTCGACGGAGCCCTTCAACTCGATCGTCGATTATGGCTTGAGTGGCTCTGTGTGCACTTGCCTCGGTTGGTCGACCTGTAGTTTCGGATCGACAACCGTTGTCCGTTCGAGTCTTTTGTTTGTGGTGCTTGGCGTCGACGTCGATGTTGTCGGCTCAACGGCCTTCAGCTTAAACGCGGACATGGTTGTAGTGGCTCTCGGCTCGACAAACCTTGCATGCGACCTCGACGGGTCGATGACCTGTTTTTGTTTGGTCTGCTTCGACAGATCCGCCCTTTTTGGTCCGAAGAATGGGATTTCTATAAGTTTCGGTTTCTGTTTCGGTTCTATCACTTTCGGTTTCGATTTTCCCAAAGTTTGGCAATGTCGAACCGATGTCTCTTGTATTATATTCTTAAGTGCGGGGCTATAGAATCGACGTTTTGATCTTGGCTAAGGCCTTCCGGCGATGCCTCGACCCGAGCCTCTGGATTTGAACCTGCAAATATATTGGGCTCCGTACTCCCGGTTTGCCCAGCGTCCTCGCCGGAGTCGTCCTCGACGGCTCCAATGCCTGGATCGTCGCCCCCTACCTCGACGATGTCTTCTTAGTCATCGACGTAGTAGTTGGAGTCATGTTCCGAACCCTGCTCCGACTGCTGATCCGAGTCTTCAGGCTCGACGACCTCTTAGTCGTCTTCAAAGATGTTCTCTGGCTCAGGCGCTGACTTCTGCATCATCTGCCTCACTGCTCGTCGAACCCGAAGTGTCTTTTTTGATCGAAATTTGAGCACAAGCTAAGCAGTCTGCTTCGTTGTGTTCTGGAGATAAACACTTGTTACAGACTGGGTGTTTATCAATGTGTGGGTATTTAGAGTTACAGTTGGGGCATCTCTTGAATGGACTTCGTTCCATCAACGATTGGCCTTGGTGTCGAAAAGGCCACGCCGCCCGATTTGACGTCCTGAGTAGAAACAACAGGAATAAAGTTTTTGGCACCGATCGAAGAACAATACCGACGCCCCGAAGGCCTTTTGGCCTTTAGAAAGTTTTTAATATGTTTCCGAACTCAGAGTAACGAAAGTACATCCGAACCCAATGGCGGAAAAAAACAATCTGAAGATGGAGAGGATGCCCATGCGCACTGTAGTCCAGGGGAGGAGCCACCTATCTCGTGATACTTCGAAGACTCTTCCAGGACAATGTGCAATCATCCGGACCCATGTGGTAATGTTTGTTTTGTAAATTTTGCATTTCATGTTCAAAACTCAATATAGAAATTTTAAAACAAGCATTTACAATGCAACGGTTTCACCTTTGTAAAAGTTAGAGCTATTGGCATTGTAAATGACACATTTTTTATTTATGTGTCGGTTTTGAAAACAGATAAATTAATGGCATTGTCATTTACAATGCCAATAGCTTAATCTCTCGCAAATGGACGATGGTTACAAAAATTCTTGAAAAGTGCTCTATAGAATCTGGAGGAGTCGGGTAGGAATAATGAATAGAGATAGAGCCAAGAAGGAAAAACAAATTAAACCAAGGTGTCCTGGGACAGCAATTGGGTACCTGCTGACACTGGGGCAGAGAAGTCCGTGTGGGGAGGGCGGGAGCAGGAAACATGAGTCTGGACCTGCAGTGAAAGGAATAGGGGTAGGGCACGGGAACACGGCGTGAAAAGGTAGGTAAATCTCAGCCAAGAGGTTACCTGTAGCGAGTAAATCCGAGGTGGCTGGGCAGCAAATGATTCGATCCAGTCCACATCAAAGGAGGCAGCTGATGCGAAGTGGGACTGCAATCTGGGAGTAGGGATGACAAACGGCCCGGGGTAACTATCAGCGCGTATGGCAGAAGCACACGGGGAAGTACTGGCTGGGGCATCGTAAGCTTACCTAGGAGAAGGTTCTAATCGGCAGCAGGGATGCCGATGTCTGCAGGACGGGGAAGAAATCCGATCAGGCCCTGCAAGGTAGTGTTTCATGGGTCCGGGATGTGTCCGGTAGCGAACTAGTAAAGCGTCACACTCTGTGGTTCTGAAAAAGTCTGGACCCTGCTATAATATGGTACCGAGGCCCAACACTCGTGTCACAAAATATCATCGTACCATGACGAATTTGGTATCGGCGGACCGGTAATGACTTGGACATTATCCCTGTGCATTTGCGTCGTGATCGAGCAATGCAATCCCCTTAAAACAGTAGTTTCTGCCTTGAACCCTCGAGGTTCCAGTTTGTGAGCGGCATCCATCTTGCGGTTGCCCTTACATAGTCAATTGACCAAGGCCGAATTCGAGCTGAAAGGACACGTCCACCTTTCCTGACTCTTCTCTGACCTGGGCGAGTTGCCTCCACTGCCTCCAGCCAAACCTGTTCGGGCAGTCCCCAACCCACTGACCGAGCGAGATTAGCATCAGGGCACAACATGTCATAAACCATTCACTGCATACAAACCATGCTTTATCATACACACACCTGTCCCTGTTTTCTTGTTTATGGCTAGTTTTACGATGAGGAGGTGCCCGATTTTATTGGGGTTTCATCGATATCTGATGGGAGTTCTGGGCCTGGCCGGGTAATCTATCACAAACTGGACATACGAAAAAGTAGGCTGGCCATCATAACTTTGCTTTTCCATTGTTGTGAAAATATGTATATGACCATACTGTAAACTAAAGAATTCTTGCCCGAAGGTAATATTTTTGTATAAAAGGAGAACACTCGTTCTGTAAAAACGAACAGTCTCCTGAGAATATACAAACCGTGCTGTTGTACTTCTAGGACGCTTGTTACTTGGTTGCAGCCAATAAACTCGATCCTTGACATCACCTAGAAGACTCCGTGTTTCTGTGGTCCAGAACAGGAAGAACTCAAGAGGTCTTTGGGTGTTTTCCCCTGGCACCACCGGGTTCCTAAAAACCCGGTACCGCAGTTTGGCGCCCAACTCGGGGCGGTATCAAGCGGTATCGGTCCAAGCCAGATGTTCGTGAGGAGCTTCGTGTGAAAATTCCAGAGGACGGCCAGCCACTTCAGCGACCCCTATATGTCGACGTGGTTCCGAAGGTCTTTGATGCCAGGTTCCCCGCGTCCCGACGGCTACGAAGGACTGCTGCCCTGACTATCGCCCTGTTTTGGACCCATCGATACTTGGTAGAGTGAAACGATAGACGAGTCTTCTGGTGACATCATTGATCTTCAATACTTCAGTTAAGTATAAGTGGAGCGTCTCCCAGTCCTTCGTTTTGTTCTTAGTTTTGGTATCCTTGAGATACGCTTTGATTTGGAACTTGCAAGCGCCAAAGCCGAAGGACTCGTGTATTCACGAGAATATCGTATTCGATAATCCTTTGAAGTTTGAAGCTAGACTAGTGAGCGAAGATGCCTGGTTTTAGCAGACTTGGAAACTTGTTTTGTCTTGGTTGTAGTAAGGACTCCCGATTAGAGGATTCGTGTGCGGTTCCTCCGATTGGAACTCCAACATATGAGCTCTATGTGAAGCACGGAGTAGGCCCCATCACATATAATGAAGTGTGGATAAAATACACCAGAAAAGATGGCGTTTTAAAATGGCCCCAATATGGTAGCTTTGATACAGAAATATTAGATAATGTCGAGGTCAAACTGTTCAAGAAGAAAGCCCGGCCAGCGATGTTTGACTCCTTTCGCCTATGGCGCAAGGAAGCCAAACAGAAGGAAATGAAATTAGCAAAGAAAAATAAAAGAGGTATGTCAATGGTACAAGCTGCCGTTGCATACAGGGACAATGAGGAAGAGCAAGAAACTGAACAAATGTTCAGAAGCAAGAAGTTGGCAGTAGACAAATGCTATCCAATGTTGCCACGTGAAGGATTAGGATCAAAAGGGACACCTGAGAAGGATTCTTTAATGTCTCACTTACTGAGTTCGTCACCCCCCTATGCACAAGATGCTACTGCACCCCCGCAACGCTTTGTTATACCGCGCCCCGGCGCACGAACTCCAGTTCTTACACAAGCACCAGCTCCTCTTCAGCTGGTTTCTACTCCTCCTGCGCAGTCCTCTCAAGGGCCGCCGCCTTTGCTACATACTCCATTTACCTTTTCTGCAACTTCGCCCACTGCTCCAATTGCTTATCCTGATCCTCTTTCTGCTACTGCCTCAACTTCTGCTTTACATCAGCCTGTCCTTTCTGGCGTTTCTGCCGTTCCACCAGCTTCTCCTTCTGTTCGACAGAGAGTGACAAGTACTGTCACGGGTCTTTTCTCACACTTCTTTGGGTCGCCTAAGACGACCCCTAATACAGAACGTAGACAGTTGCGAAGTCGACTGCCTGATTATCAGGAAAGAGAAGTGCTGAATGAGTTAGTACGTAAATGGGTTACTGATACTGCAAAGTATGACACTCAGTCGTTATGGAAGTCTTCAGTCAGTGGGAAGCATCTACACAGAGATATGTATTTGAACAGATGTGTGTATATCTCTGTGAAGATTTGAAGGGAAATGATCCAGAGTGCAACATGAATAAATTATTCCGTATGCGATTCAAGTTTGGGGAAGGCATGATTGTGGGTATCGATGTTGAACCAGCAATCGACATGTTATTGTCATATAGGAGTAAGGGAAGCCATTCCCGATTACTGTCTGAATATGACACGCCAGGTAGGAAGAAGGCGCGACAGTACCCCATGAGAGAAGTTCCTCCAGTTTGGAGGGAAGGTGATGCGAATGCGAATCCAGCGATTCCCCCGCATTTCCAGCGTGTATGGGTACATGTTCCCTGGAAAAGATCTGAAGTCTTAGCGCTAAAGCAGACATTGCCTGATCCTCGCAAGAATCCTGCAGGGTATTATAAGGAGTTATCACAAACTGCCAGTTCATGTATCATGAACTTAGCCAATATAGACATGTTGTTTGGTAATGTTGTTCCACAGCCTTTATGGGGTAAGATTCGTCATGCAGATCATGACCAAGAGTTAGGTGATACATGGGCAAATATTGCTGCTGTTGATGCCAGACAAGTTGGTGGCTCCAAGCCCGAGCCTTTGGTAGCAGAGCTTCCTGGTAGAATTATCACGTATATGAAGACTTTAATGCCTGAATTGCGTGTGAATTGGGACAAATTATCTGCATGCAAGCAGAAAAAAGATGAGAACGTGTCTGACTTTTTCACGAGGTTTGAAGAGACTTTCGTCGATCACAGTGGTCAGGATATGGCTACCGAGGGTGGCCAAAGATTGCTTGTAGATAAGTTTGTACATAATCTGCTTCCTGAACTATGTAATAAGTTGAAAGATTCAGAGAGTGCTTGGGCTGTTTCCACGCCAGCTCAGATTTTAGCCACAGCCCAGTACTACGAAAATAGGCGCAAAGACGAGCTAGAGAAAGCAGACAAAAAGACTAAAGATTTGAAAACTAAGGTCCTTCTCCAGCAAGCTTATCCACCTCGTACTGCTAGTCAGCACGATTATCAGCAACCACAGCAGTATTCGAGAAACTCGCAAAGAAACGAGTATTCTCAACAGCGTTTGCCGTATGGTCCGAATCAGTGTGCGTATTGCAAGGAAGAGGGTCATTTCAAGAATAGTTCTCCAGCTCTGTTGCAACTTTTGAATGGTGTTCCTGGCGCACGAGGTAGAGGTGTTCAGCAGGCCCCTAGAGGTAGAGGCCGTGGAAATTTCCCCCAGAATGCTCCTTCTTTTCTGCCTCAGAATTCCATGAACAGCTTTGCTCAACAGAATAATGCGTCTTCTAGGACAGCTCAGTACTATGCTGATGACTACTATGCAGAAAACGAGAATGAGGGTAATGATTGCTAGGACAGCCATGGACAAAGAGAGGGAGTTGTTTCAGTTCCAGTAGATCAGAATGGACCTTATGTTGAGGTGATTACATCAGGTGTGTCAGAGCCTTTTCTGCTGGATACTGGTGCTACGAAGAGGTCTATTATGCACTCGAAACTTCCTGGCGCACCTTTGTCTGGCGAAATAAATGTTTCAGTAGGTTTTTCTGGCGCCCCGGTTAGGAACCCGATTTCTAGTCCTATGCCCCTTTCTGTTGGGCCATATGAATTGGAAGCACCCCTCATTCTTACAACAGGTTGTGGTGAAAACTTGTTGGGATTGGATCTGTTAAAGAGACTATATGCGAATTTGTACTGTTCTCCTTCGGGAGTACAACATACTCTAGGTAAGAAAGTGGTTTCTCCAATGTATTTGTCAAGGGAAAATATTCCAACAGAATTGTCATCTCTTCCAGATATACTTTGGGCTACTGGTTCTAATGATGTGGGTCTTTTGGAAATAGCGCCATATGTCATAACATTGAAAGCCAATGTTAGGTTGCCACGTATTCCCCAATACAAGATCTCTAGTGAAGGTGAAAAAGCGTTGTTAGTGATCATTTATGATCTGATTGAGAAAAATGTCATTGAAGAGACAACAGGTAACATTTGTAACAGTCCTGTTTTGCCAGTTTTAAAGCGTACTGACCCGTCTCAGCCACCTGTGTACAGATTTGTGATTGATCTTAGAGAAGTGAACAAGATTGTTGTGCCACAGTTTCCAGTTGTTCCTGATATAACTGCATTATTGACTATGGTTCCAGCTTCAGCCACTTGGTTCTCGGTGATTGACTTGAAGAATGCTTTCTTCAGTATCCCGATTGCCGAGGAGAGCAGAGATATTTTTGGCTTCAATTTAGGACGAAGCTTCCGCTTCAAACGCGCTCCTCAGGGCTACTGTGAAAGTCCATCTATATTCAGTCAAGCTCTGAAATCACAACTTGACACGATTGTTCTACCTGATGGTGCGACTCTTATTCAGTATGTAGACGATTTGCTACTCGCTGCAGATACTGAGGAGATTTGCAAACAAGCCACTTTATCATTGTTGCGGCATTTATGTGACATGAAGCACAAAGTCTCTCTTTCGAAGTTGCAATTTTGTCGACAAGAAGTGACCTACTTAAGTCACATCTTATTGAAGGAGGGAAGGAAGCTGACCCCAGACAGAATACAGGCAATTGCAAAGTTGGGTGTCCCAAGGACGCAGAGAGAAGTGCGTGCTTTCTTAGGCATTACATCATATTGCAGGCAATGGATACCAAATTTCTCATTGTTGGCCAAACCTTTGGTGGCATTAACTTGCAAGGACACACCGAAACCCATTCCATGGTCTGAAGATTGTCAGAAAAGTTTTCACAAGTTGCGCAATGCACTATGTTCGGCTCCTGTGTTGGGTACCCCCGACTACAGCAAGCCTTTTGCATTATACGTCCATGAGAGGGAAGGTTGCGCATTATCAGTCCTAACACAATGTTTTGGGGACAAACAGCGCCCATGCGCGTACTTTTCAGCAACTCTAGATCCAGTAGCTAAGGCATTGCCAAGTTGCTTGAGGGCCACTGATGCAGCAGCTGTCTGTATTCGACAGTCTGCTGGGTTAGTAATGAATAATGCACTGATCGTTATGGTCCCACATGCAATAGACATTTTGCTAAACAGGACAAGGACAGCACTTAACTAGTGCTCGACTGTCAAGTTATGAGCTGACACTGTTAGCTAGTCACATACACATAAAGAGGTGTGATACACTCAACCCAGCAACGTTATTGCCCATTCCAGCAGAGACAGATGAGGTCGAAAAACAGGATTGCTGCTTTAGGACAGAAGAAGAGACAAAAGGGAGAGTAGATTTACAGGACACTCCCCTTCCTGAATGTAATGATGCTTTATGGGTTGATGGTTCATATTTCAAGTTGCCAAATGGTGATACGACTGCAGCATATGCTGTGACGACGTTGCACACGATTGTAGAAACTGCAAGTATCCCACACAATTCTGCGCAAGCAGCTGAGTTAATTGCACTTACAAGAGCATGTGTGTTGGCAAGAGGAAAACGAGTGAATGTAATTACAGATAGCCAATACGTCTTTGGCGTGGCTCACAGTTTTGGACGATTGTGGCGTGAACGTGGGTTCCTGACATCGCATGGCACAAAAATCCAACATGGTCAGCTAGTAAATGAGCTTCTCGAGTCACTGACCTTGCCACTACAAGTTGAGATTGTGAAATGCAGTGCACACAAAAAGATTCAAGATGATGTTGGTCATGGGAATGCATTTGCAGACGAGATTGCGAAAGAGACTGCAAGGAACGCGATGAGTCGAATGTATGTTGCAGGTCCCGCGAGATGGATTTGTGATGTGGGTATGTGTGAAGACACGATTGAAAGTGTGAAGTCTATACAATCCGAGGCCACTGAGAAAGAGGTGAATGAATGGAGAGAAAGTAAGGGTAGATTGGATGCGAATGGTTGTTGGGTCGAATTGTCAGAGCATCAGAGATGGCTGCTACCCGATGCATACGTGCTTGCAGTGGTGACAATGGCTCATGGAATGGCTCACATCAGTGTGACAGGGATCTGTAAGTTGTTGGCCCCAGTATGGCAGAATAGTGGCATCCCAAAATGTGCAGAGAATGTGGTCAAGAACTGTATGGTGTGTCTGAAGTACAATCCTGGTAGGGGAACCCCAACTCCAGCTGGTCATTTTGCGCCTCCAACGTATCCGTTCGAGGTTTTGCAGCTAGACTTCATCCACATGGAGAGGTGCAACAACCTGAAATACGTACTCGTTGTTGTTTGTGCCTTTTCCAGGTGGGTGGAGGCGTATCCCCTTAAGGACAATACTGCCTTGTCCACAGCCAAAGACCTGGTCAAAGAATTCTTCCCCAGGTTCGGAATGCCTCGAGTGGTCTGGAGTGATAATGGGAGTGAATTTGTGGGACGAGTGATGAAGAGTGTGTGTGAGAGTCTAGGCATACATCAGAAGTTCCACGCTGCAAATCACCCCCAATCAGCTGGATTAGTAGAGTGCTACAACGGCACCCTCAAGTTGAAATTAGCTAAGATCCAAGCCAGCACAGGCCTTAAATGGCCTGATGCCCTGCCCTTGGCGCTCCTATCTACCAGGATGACTGTTCATTCTAGAATAGGACTTAGTCCCCACGAAATCGGGTTTGGCCGACCAGCTAACATATGGGGAGTGCCAAGGCCCAAAAAGCTAAGCGAGATAGAGCATCCTGTACTGATTGACTATTTGCACGAATTGACAACTAAATTGCGTGTTTTACACCAACATGTCCACAGTTCCTCTCCGCCAGCGTCTGATGATCCAGGCCACACAATTGAACCTGGCACCTGGGTTCTGGTGCGAAACTTTCAGCGAACAAAGAACGAACAGCCCAGGTGGACCGGCCCACACCTCGTCCTTCTTTCCACAAGATCAGCCGTTCGGGTGGAAGGAAAGAAGAACTGGATCCACGGGATCCATTGCAAACGGATCCCTCTACCTCTGCCCTATGACCGGTGGGTCCAGGAGGGTGTCGCCGACTCAGAGACTGAGACTGTGCCTCGCTTCTTACCCTTCAGTGATGCACGTTTGAAAGGAACTGCTACAGTAAAGGAGAGTGATAATATTCTGCAAGGATTTGTGCCACCGTCAATGCAGTTGGACACTACCGAACCTGAAGTCTTGTTTAAAGACCACACCGTGCCAGGAAAAGAACGGTATAATATGAGGCCAAGAAAAAAGAACTAATAAAAATAAAGTAATAAAGTTTTCTTTCCCCCAAGAACTATTTTTGATTGTGCAGCTCTCTCATCTAGGATTCTTGCTCATTTTTGATTTTCGCACCGCCATCCGGTTCTGCTGCTAGGGTCGCGGTTGCCACAGTTTTTGGAGTGCAGCTGGAGACGATTAGGTCGACAGTTCTGGTTGGTCTAAGGGAGTTACCCTGGACTGAACAGAAGCACTCCTTAGCAGAATCAATCTCCCACCGCGGGCAGCAACTTAGAGGATGGAGTTTCCAAAGATGAAGAGACCTGCCAGATCTACGAATTTTGAAAAGACAATATGCACTGTGATGGCAAGGAAACAATTTTTAATTATATGTATCCTAATGTTGTGTAGCATAATGATGTTTTTGATTAGTTATGCTTTATTCACTTTTCGAGTTACATTTGCACACGACACTCAGCCCACACCTCCTCCTACTGTTTCCCCGCATTCTTTTCACCCTCTACCTGAACACGAGTCTGCCAGAACATTAGAATTTGTAAATAACTCATTCGTCCAGCTCCTACACCAGCACCAGTCTGTAATGAACACCACGAATTGTTGGGTATGTGGACTTATGCCACACACCGCAGATAAGGGTATCCCGTATTTCGTCCTGCCATTTAGTTACTATGGTTCTCTGTGGGCAATGTTCCTGTTTGCCCTCGAACAATATGTCCCGGGGAAAAACTCAAGCAACAAGGCACTAGTGGCTGGAATTAGAAATATGAGTAGGGATATCGACACATATAAAACAATTCCCAGAGATGAGTTGACGCCTTACAGCAGATGGAATGTAACTCAATATGGAATCTCCTTGACGGAGAGTCAGAAATCAAAAAAATTCTCCCCAATCTGGATAGTACCCCACCAAGGTCACCTATGTCTGCAAGGAAATGGCAAAAACTCTGGAGCTCAGTTAGGGAAGAGTGTCTGTACTGAGACTTAAGTTTTCTCGTCTCAGACATCTCCTTCATTCCTAGCAGCTAAGGGTACCTACTTCGTCTGCCACGATAGAGCGTATACATGGTTGCCCCCTGACTTCTCGGGCACATGTTTTGTCTCGTTTCTGCTGCCACCCACCTACACGGCCGAGGCAGACTACCACCAGACAAGGACAGTTAGGGGTGTCGTGAGTAAAGAAGCCACTGCAGAACAGGAGTTTGGAGATTTCGCAAAGGGTTTTCTGCCGTTTTGGGGGCCTATGGTGAACAGCAGGAACATTCGCCAATTGACGAGGGTAGTTGGATCCGCAGTGATTGAAAAGGCTGGTGCCCTTAGTAACTTGACTGCGGAGCTCCAGTCGGACCGCCTTATGACTCTCCAGAACAGGGTTGCCCTAGATGTCATACTTGCAGACCGTGGTGGGGTATGTAGAGTGATCCAATCCAGTTGCTGCATTTTCATCCCTGACAATGCTCCAACAGTGTACCAGGCCATCTCCAAACTGCACAAGATCTCTGAGTCCCTTCATGTGGACAAGGGAGACTGGTCCTTGCTGGGGTGGTTCTGGGAACTGGTATCTGCCTGGGGATGGAAAATTCTGATTTTCATTGGAATGGTCTTAGCCATCTTGTTCATGTTCTGCCTGTGTGTACAGTGCGCTCCTGCAATATGTGGCCTCTGTGCTACATCATGTGTAAGGAAGCCTGTGTCCAGGGACGAACTGAGTAACAGGATGATGCTACAGCAGCATCTCCATGACTTCATGAATACAGATTTGGACTCAGATTAGCATGAGTTATTGCCTATATAAGGGCAAAAGGAGGGTCTGTGGTTCTGAAAAAGTCTGGACCCTGCTATAATATGGTACCGAGGCCCAACACTCGTGTCACAAAATATCATCGTACCATGACGAATTTGGTATCGGCGGACCGGTAATGACTTGGACATTATCCCTGTGCATTTGCGTCATGATCGAGTAATGCAATTACCTTAAAACAGTAGTTTCTGCCTTGAACCCTCGAGGTTCCAGTTTGTGAGCGGCATCCATCTTGTGGTTGCCCTTACATAGTCAATTGACCAAGGCCAAATTCGAGCTGAAAGGACACGTCCACCTTTCCGGACTCTTCTCTGACCTGGGCGAGTTGCCTCCACTGCCTCCAGCCAAACCTGTTCGGGCAGTCCCCAACCCACTGGCCGAGCGAGATTAGCATCAGGGCACAACATGTAAAACCATTCACTGCATACAAACCATGCTTTATCGTACACACACCTGTCCCTGTTTTCTTGTTTATGGCTAGTTTTACGATGAGGAGGTGCCCGATTTTATTGGGGTTTCATCGATATCTGATGGGAGTTCTGGGCCTGGCAATCTATCACAAACTGGACATACGGAAATGTAGGCTGGCCATCATGACTTTGCTTTTCCATTGTTGTGAAAATATGTATATGACCATACTGTAAACTAAAGAATTCTTGCCCAAAGGTAATATTTTTGTATAAAAGGAGAACACTGGTTCTGTAAAAATGAACAGTCTCCTGAGAATATACAAACCGTGCTGTTGTACTTCTAGGACGCTTGTTACTTGGTTGCAGCCAATAAACTCGATCCTTGACATCACCTAGAAGACTCCGTGTTTCTGTGGTCCAGAACAGGAAGAACAAGAGGTCTTTGGGTGTTTTCCCCTGGCACCACCGGGTTCCTAAAAACCCGGTACCTCAACTCTTATTAATCAACCGTTCCATGTTAAATGGAAACCTGCAAGGGGAGGGTGGGGTCACGTGGATGTAAGGGGACATGACGCGTGGGAGGAAAAGGAGCTGGTGCATGCTCACTCAGGGTCGTCAAGGGCATGTGTGTGCATGCAATCCACTGCACATCCAGGTGACACGGACAGCGGGGGCGAGAACGTGCACACGGACAGCGGGAGGGGGGCGGGAACGGGCACACGGACAGCGGGAGGGGGGCGGGAACGGGCACATGGACAGCGGGAGGGGGGCGGGAACTGGCACACGGACAGCGAGAGGGGGGGCTTCATGAAGTGCTCTCTGAACTGCGCACGCGCATTTCGCTGAACAGGGTACTTAAGACATACTTGATATGGTCGCCTGTCTATGCTTCAACGCAAGGATGGTCTGTGTTCGTCCTAACTGCTGGTCCGAACACAGCGTTCTGGACGCCTCAGTGACCGCCTCCCGACTCCTGCTTCTTCTCCTGTTGTGGACAGCTTTGGCGGCTAGTACATAAGTCCCTTTTTTGTGTCACTCCTTTGACCACGCCCCCACACTCACTCACGCCACCCATCCTGCGCTCAGCATTAGAGTTCACATACTTTTTAATGCAGTTCGCCCAGAGGGTAAACCATAGGAAAACAGGGGGCAGAAAGAGACATAGGTGAAGAACAGACAGACAGATGGCAGAGAAAAGGTGAGGCAAAAGCAGGCACTTGGATGGCAGAGATAGAGACTAGGATACATGCAGGTTAACAGCGGCAGAGCAAGGCACTGGGGAATAATATGGCACACTGAGAATGGAGACACAGTGGGCTACACGATAAGGAAATGGGGACACAGAAAAACGAAGTTGGAAAGGAGGTGGCAGAGTACATGGATGGCAGAGTACATGGATGGCAGAGAAAGACAATGTGCTAAGTGCAGAAACATTGTGGGACGCACCAGGGACGTGGGTAAATTCAGGTACATTGAGTATAGACAGACAGAAGGCGGAGGGGAAAGGAAGTTGGGCAGACGCAGGGAGAGGGATAGTGAGAGAGGCGGGAACGGGGCGGGCGAGATTAGGAAGGCTCACAGAGCAGAGAGGGCGACGACCTACGGGAGGCGGAGCAGGAGTTTATTATATAGTATTCTACAACAAGAGGGAGGAGGAAGACTGACATTCAACCGGTTGCAATGTGCTTGATCGGCGTGAGAATTCAGATACATATTTCTAATGTAAATACAAGGGATGGATAACGATTCAGTGGGGACGATAAGAGCCGACTAGCAAAAGAGCGGACAGCAGGTAAAAGTGGGTAAGAAAAAAATGCGCTCCTGTATTCTCTTCAAATGGAGGTTGTAACAGTTATTTAGAAAGCAACGGTCGGAACCCCACACAAACATTCTCAACATTCTAAGCTCTACCAAGTGGCAGCGGGGAAAGGGTGTTGGAGGTATAGTGCTTAATTTATGATAATAAACAAGAAATGTCAATGCTTCACATGCTGTGTTATGTACTTGTACACCCTAACCCTCTCGGCTCTGTGGATCTGACCGTTTCTCAGAGGCGAAGCAGGAATGCCTTGGAGAAACGCAAGGTCATTTTGGGATTCGGGGGCGTGTTTTTCGCGCTCTCCCCTTCCCATTGGATGGAAGGTAAAATTCCAGACAATGGGAAGAAAAAGATCCAGAAATGCCCCCGAATCGCGTCGTGACGGGGAAAGAGTGATTGACAACCAATGTCTTCCAATGGCTAGCCTCCATTTATGGAGCTAGCCAATGGAAGAGAGTGTCAGGGCAAAGGCCCACACTGTACATCAAAGATTTCGCCTGCGCGATCACTGCTGCGCAGTGCTACGGCCAGGCGAAACCTGAAAAAATTTAAGCAGGGTTCCCATGTGAATGTTGGATTTGGGCCCCAGGGAGGGTAGAGCAATTCACTGATGCACAACTGATGAGATTGAGCAAACTTCAATAGAAGAAAAAGCCCAAAAGATAGTGTTCTTGAACTGGAGAATAATTAAGTTCACTGGCATTTTGAAGATGTTAAGTAGAGGCTAGCGTTTATATATTGAGGGAAGATTTCAGTCTCAGAATCATCATCCTCCATATGCCTAAAATCTAGGTTATTTAAGAACATATTGTATAGATTTCTTTGTTCACTTAATGAAAAGAAAAGGAGCATAAAATGATTTGCAGCAGGTAAAGTCAACCAACGTCCTGAATTAGAAAAATGAATAGGAGTATCAGGCACCTGTATCATTAACTGAACAAAGTGATCCACAAAATAAACAATGAATTATTTTATAGCTCAGACAGGTACCTCTTTAGACCAAAACACTGCGGCAATATAAGGACAAACCCCCTGTATAAACATGGTAAACATCAAGGTGGTCATGCGGAGCGCATCTCAATGCAAGCGGAAATGTTATTACACAAGTATGAACATTTTTGCTCCTGGAAGAGGACATCAAGAGACTGTTCCTAAAAAGGATCTTTCCCTTTCTCTCAGTGCATCCGAAACATTTCTAATGATTTTGAGGGTCGAGGCGGAATGAAAAGCAGCTTAAAGAGCAGCATCTGAGATAATACAAGCATTTACACTGCAACGGTCTCGCTTTCGCAAAAGTTAGAGCTATTGGCATTGTAAATGACAACTTTTTATTCATGTGTTGGTTTTGAAAACAGATAAATAAATGGCATTGTCATTTACAATGCCAGTAGCTTAATCTTTCGTGTTCTTAAATATAGACTTGCCAAACGTATTCACGGGTGCACCATTTAACTATCCATGTGGTGATATGAACGCTGCCTCACTAGAGCCCTCAAAAGGAAATATTTAAAAAAATTGACCTGCTTTGACAGTTCGTTCTAATTTTTCTTATGATTTACATAGCCTTTACGCTGGTAGAATAGCTCCCAGAACAAATGCATCTGCTCCTGAAATCTGCATGTAATTAGAAGGCGATATATGACACTCCCAACATGAATTTCTCTGCCTTTTGCACTTCTGGGGTTGATAAATGACTATTAAGGAGTCCTGTAATGCAAATAATGTCCGAGCATATATTTCAATTCACCTTTCCAGATGAATTGACATTTATCCCAATAACCTGGTCATGTTTTACAACTTAAACAAGCATTGGAAATGCAATAGGTCTCGCAATAGAAACGTTTGAGCTTTTGGTGTGGTAAATGTAAATATTTTTTAATTTTTGATTATGTTTTGCAAATTATGAAAGTATTCATTTTGTTATTTGAAATGCCAATAGTTATAAATTTAGCAAATGTTACATCTATAGCATTAGTAAAGGTACAGGTTTATTTTTCCCCTGTCTTCCATGTATTGATGTGACAAATCACAATCTTTTCAAAATGTTATAAATAATACGTTTGCAATGCAATAGGGCTCGCATTAGTAAGGTTAGAGGTATTAGTATTGTAAATGACAATTTTTTTTATTTATGTTTTTGTTTTGAAAATAATGAAATTAATAACTGTCATTTACAATGCCAATAGTGTTAACTTTTGCAAACGTGACACCTATAGCATTTGTAATGCAATATGTGTTGTATTTACATGACTTAGATGTATTAATATTAAAAATAACAATGGGTTGTATTTTTTCCAATATTTAATACTTAAATAAAAGTTATTGTAATTTATAATGGCAATAGCTTAAACTTTTGCAAATAACTTTTTGGAAGATTAGGTTTAGTGTATTTTATTGTGATGAAAATACAACAGAAGTGATTTTTTTGTGACATTTGTAATAAAGTTTGAAACATTGGAGAATATATTTGAATCAGTTGTTGAATGGTTGCACAGATTGATGCTGTGGTGGCTCTGAATGATGTTGTGGCGGCGACGAGTGATGCTGTGGCGTTCAGTGATGCTGTGGTAGCGCATAGTGGGCGAGGAATGGAGTGTGGGCGAGGGATGGAGTGTGGGCGAGGGATGGAGTATGGGCGAGGGATGGAGCATGGGCGAGGGAGGGATGGAGCGTGGGGCGAGGGAGGGATGGAGTGTGGGGCGAGGGAGGGATGGAGTGTGGGGCGAGGGAGGGATGGAGTGTGGGGCGAGGGAGGGATGGAGTGTGGGGCGAGGGAGGGATGGAGTGTGGGGCGAGGGAGGGATGGAGTGTGGGGCGAGGGAGGGATGGAGTGTGGGGCGAGGGAGGGATGGAGTGTGGGGCGAGGGAGGGATGGAGTGTGGGGCGAGGGAGGGATGGAGTGTGGGGCGGGGGAGGGATGGAGTGTGGGGCGGGGGAGGGATGGAGTGTGGGGCGGGGGAGGGATGGAGTGTGGGGCGGGGGAGGGATGGAGTGTGGGGCGGGGGAGGGATGGAGTGTGGGGCGGGGGAGGGATGGAGTGTGGGGCGGGGGAGGGATGGAGTGTGGGGCGGGGGAAGGATGGAGTGTGGGGCGGGGGAAGGATGGAGTGTGGGGCGGGGGAAGGATGGAGTGTGGGGCGGGGAGGGATGGAGTGTGGGGCGGGGAGGGATGGAGTGTGGGGCGGGGAGGGATGGAGTGTGGGGCGGGGAGGGATGGAGTGTGGGGCAGGGGGAGGGATGGAGTGTGGGGCGGGGGGAGGGATGGAGTGTGGGGCGGGGGAGGGATGGATGGAGTCTGTGGATGGATGGATGGATGGACAGGGGGATGGATGGATGGAGTGGGGGATGGATGGATGGGGTGGGGGATGGATGGATGGATGGGGTGGGGGATGGATGGATGGGGTGGGGGATGGATGGATGGGGTGGGGGATGGATGGATGGATGGGGTGGGGGATGGATGGATGGATGGGGTGGGGGATGGATGGATGGATGGGGTGGGGGATGGATGGATGGATGGGGTGGGGGGATGGATGGATGGATAGAGTGGGGGGGATGGATGGATGGAGTGGGATGGATGGATGGATGGGGTGGGGGGATGGATGGATGGGGTGGGGGGATGGATGGATGGGGTGGGGGGATGGATGGGGTGATGGATGGATGGGGTGGGGGGATGGATGGATGGGGTGGGGGGATGGATGGATGGGGTGGGGGGATGGATGGATGGGGTGGGGGGATGGATGGATGGGGTGGGGGATGGATGGATGGGGTGGGGGGATGGATGGGTGGGGGGATGGATGGATGGATGGGGTGGGGGGATGGATGGATGGGGTGGGGGGATGGATGGATGGGGTGGGGGGATGGATAGAGTGGGGGGATGGATGGATGGATAGAGTGGGGGGGATGGATGGATGGATAGAGTGGGGGGGATGGATGGATGGATAGAGTGGGGGGGATGGATAGAGTGGGGGGGATGGATGGATGGATAGAGTGGGGGGATGGATGGAGTGGGGGTATGGATGGATGGATGGAGTGGGGGAAGGATGGATGAGTGGGGGGATGGATGAGTGGGAGGATGGATGGAGTGGGGGTATGGATGGATGGAGTGGGGGTATGGATGGATGAAGTGGGGGTATGGATGGATGGAGTGGGGGTATGGATGGAGTGGGGGTATGGATGGATGGAGTGGGGGTATGGATGGATGGAGTGGGGGTATGGATGGATGGAGTGGGGGGATGGATGGATGGAGTGGGGGGATGGATGGATGGAGTGGGGGGATGGATGGATGGAGTGGGGGGATGGATGGATGGAGTGGGGGGGATGGATGGAGTGGGGGATGGATGGATGGAGTGGGGGGGGATGGATGGAGTGGGGGGGATGGATGGAGTGGGGGGGATGGATGGAGTGGGGGGGATGGATGGATGGAGTGGGGGGGATGGATGGATGGAGTGGGGGGGATGGATGGATGGAGTGGGGGGGATGGATGGATGGAGTGGGGGGATGGATGGATGGAGTGGGGGGATGGATGGGTGGAGTGGGGGGATGGATGGGTGGAGTGGGGGGTGGATGGATGGAGTGGGGGGATGGATGGAGTGGGGGGATGGATGGAGTGGGGGGATGGATGGAGTGGGGGGATGGATGGAGTGGGGGGATGGATGGAGTGGGGGGATGGATGGAGTGGGGGATGGATGGATGGAGTGGGTGGATAGATGGACTAGGGGGATGGATGGAGTGGGATGGATGGAGTGGGGGAAGGATGGATGAGTGGGGGGATGGATGGAGTGGGGGATGGATGGAGTGGGGGGATGGATGGAGTGGGGGGGGGTGGATGGATGGAGTGGGGGGGTGGATGGATGGAGTGGGGGGATGGATGGATGGAGTGGGGGAGCAGAAAGCAAGAAAACCAGTTGAATCAGGGGAGCAGAAGGCACGAAAAACGAGTACAATCAGGGGAGAAGAAGGCACAAAAAATAGAATAAATAGAGAAGCATGGGGAGCGGGCAGGAAATAGATGGGGTGAGAGGATAAGGAGTTGGATAGAAGGACCAGGAGAAAAGGATGGAAGGTGGTGAGAAGAGGGTGGATGAGATAAGGGCGAGGATGTAGGTGGAATAGAGAGACTCAAAAGAGATGTGAGTGGAAAGAGACTATAGAGGAAAAGGAGGCCTCTTATGTGTAGGTGGTCCTAGAATTGGCTTTATTTTCGGTCACCAGCATTAAGAAGCTCTATTTGGACTGCTCTGCACTTTATAATTAATAAACATAAGACAACACTTGTGACATGCCCCTAAGTACCGACTAGGAGAAAACAATGCTTTAGACCAGTGAGGTATGAGGCTGGCTAGCAAAAGTATGTTTGGCACTTGACTATCTTTAAATTCAGAGAGAATTACGTTGGCTGTGGTCTATTTTTAATGTCATTTTCAAATGATTTAATAAATGTTATTTCAACAAATTCTCGTGAATGTAGTTTATATTGTTTTACATCGGAATCGTTCATATGGGCAAAAGTCTAGCAAATGAAAACAAGAAGGGAAGAATAGGGGAGAGTAAGGGTGACGAGACGCACAGGGAGCAGCTGCCTTTGATGTGCCGGCCGGCCTTGGGCAGTGAAAAATTAGGGGAGGAGAAATGCCAGAGCGCACGCTGGGGGAAGCTCGTTCGACTATCTGGCTGCGAGACAGTACAATGCTCTTTCACAATAACTCTGCCCAGTCCTAGTGAGATTGCTCTCAGGAAACAGCTAAAAACGTATTGGCCACTTATGTGTAGGTGGTCCTAGAATTGGCTTTATTTTCAGTCACCAGCATTAAGAAGCTCTATTTGGACTGCTCTGCACTTTATAATTAATAAACATAAGCCAACACTTGTGACATGCCCCTAAGTACCGACTAGGAGAAAACAATGCTTTAGACCAGTGACATATGAGGCTGGCTAGCAAAAGTATGTTTGGCACTTGACTATCTTTAAATTCAGAACTTTTATGTAGCTTCCCAGTTCGCAGCACCTAGAAGCAGCTTTCAGGGCACGCATTCATGGGCGCAGACATCCATTTTTTTATGGCTCATTGGCACTTACCGGAATCAACTGCTTTCTGCTAGAAGGAAGCCGCATCCGCCGTGCTGCTGCTGTTGTTAAGAGTGGACTCCCCGCGGGGTGGACACCGGGGCACCCGGGATGGCAGGGGGCGGTGTTTCCTGCTCAGGGATGTTCAAAAACTTAACGAGCAGGACTGGGCTCTGTAAACATTGCACTGCGGGGAGCAGGGATCTTCTGCAGATTTATGTATTACTTATGTCAAATCGCACATCTGTACGGAGGTCAAACTGCAGCAGAAGTATTAGAAACTGTGAAAGGCTGGGTAAGGCGTGGGTTTGTGGAAACAGATACGTCTCAGCCCAGCAGGAGTCAGAGACAAACAGTTACAAGACACTGTGAAATGCAGACCAACAACGGCAATGGAGATAAACAAGGGGGAGGAGAGCACGAGGGGAGAAAGGAAACATCCCAAACCACAGGGAAGAATGAATCCCTCCAGTCGCAGGGTGCCTGTCATTTGCGTTATGCTGAATGATTAACACATAGTTGGCTTGGTGTGCTAAAGTTGGAGCAAGCCACAAACAAGCTCCTGGCATTGCTGTGGGGAGGGTGGGGGGGGGGGGCGGGCGAGGGGGGGGGGAAGAGAAATGCACGCCCTGGCGGCCGTGAAAGTGGCTCTCGGCATTGCGAGGGGCGCATTCCTTTGAAGTGTCGGGTCTGATGCAATTATGCAAGGCAGGCTGGTTAGGAAGCAAATGGCAAGGGAGGGAGGCTGAGGCTTTGATGTGGGGAAATGCTCGTGGTCACGTGATTTCATGTGAACTGTTGAAAATCCTCTTTTTAAGAGAGCTTACTTTAAGTCTTGGTTTCACCACAATAGGTCTCCCTACAAGACCTAAAAAGCAGCCCTCTGAAATCCGGGGCGCCTGGTCACCCTATTATAGAGGGCAACCAGGCGTGAAATGGTGGTACCAAGCAGGCAATGCTCTATTTCAGCAGCTGGGCAGCCACCCTGCCGTGGGAAAAGTCACCTTCTTAACGTTGTTCTCGGATGGGGGGTGGGGGGCACAAGGCTGGCCAGTGACATCACGACTGACCTCTTTAAGCCAGCTTGACTGTAAAAAAAATTGACAAGCTGGCAATGTCTAAACTATATTTTACCATCACTATGGGATGACTGGATAATGTGTGGCATAGTATTACCTTAAGTGAAGTTTTTTAAATTGTTTACTGGCTTTCGTCGCAGCCTCGACCTGAATAATAAAGATGGGACGAGGGCACCAAGTCTACCTAGGCAGCTCAAATATAGTTTGGAAATTATTAGAACGTAGGGCGGGATATTATACAAAGCAAAACTCATTCAGATTTGTAAAATAGTTATTGCAGAACCAGAATGGTGCGTCATTAAACACAGAAAGGACTGTGGTTGCTCATGCAATTACATTTTACGGCGTTGATATAACGAGGATTATTTTTTAATTCCTACTCTACCATTTAAAATTGAAACGAGTTCAATGAGGAATACGAACCGAGCACAACGTTTTTAACCAAGAAAACAAAATCATAGTTTAGCTGAATAACGTGCGTTTTTCGTTATTGAAATATTATTATATTTTAAAAGAATTAAAAGAGAATTGTAATAGTAATGCGAAATTGTTGACAGTCTAGGAAAGAATGTATTTTCTTCCTACTCGTAATGTCAAAAATGATTTTTCCACGCTCCCTTCCAAGATGGCCGTATTTTATTACTTTCTTTAAGGTTTCGCGCCTTGTGTCCTCTTTTTGTTTCTTTGGTGTGAAATTCACCAATGACCAGGTGGGAAACTGGAGAGGGGCGTTACTGAGCTTCGAGAGAATTCGGAGAGGAACTCAAGCAACAATACAGGTGAGAAAATACCGGAGGAGGGTCGTTTTGACAGGCGGCGGCCGAGGTTGTGGGCGAGCTTGAGAGGTAAGAGACAGCGCAAGAAGGGTTGTAAAATGGCGTAGGAGTGGCAGGAAGGCAGTCGTACGTAGTGTGGATAGTGAAGCCTACTTCATTGAGGGATACAAGACTGGGAAGAAGACAAATCCTAACAAACGCCCGCCATTTGTTTGTAAGCCCCGTCCTTTTCAGACTGGGGGGCGTGTTTTTCTTTCTCCCCTCTTCTCCATTGGCTGGAATGTAAACAACGGGCATGTTTTTGACTTGTTGTTTACCATTTCAGCCAATGGAGAAGAGGGTAGAACAAACCTAAAAAACACGCCCCCCAATCCGAAAAAGACCGGACTTAGAGCGAGACAATGACAACACTGAGACCTCTTCTCCAATGGCTGGCCGCCGTTTAGGAGGCCAGCCAATGGAGGAGAGGGGCAGGGTTTACCCTCGCTACTCAGTCATTAATTCTCGCTGGCGAGACTGCGCATGTGCGCAGCCTACGCCAGTCTCAACCTAAACAAGCATTTGCAATGCAATAGGTCTCGCATTTAGGAGAGTTTGAGCTATTGGCATTGTAAATGGCAATGCCTTTTATATAGGTTTTTAAAACAAATAAAAGGCATTGTCATTTACGTTGCCAATAGCTCAAACTCTCCTAAATGAGAGACCTATTGCATTGCAAATGCTGGTTGTTCTTGGGGTCACTCCCCCAGTTAGTCTGATGGGCAGATTCACTGCACAGGCTGGGTTTGAGATGCAGCATTCCACATCTTGTGCTCAGAGACATCACACATCGGTTTCACATCACCGACCTGTAGCCACAGAATGCTGCATTTAATAAAATAGACCTTGTTCATCTGACAAGCGTATTTCTAGGAGCACATTATTGTGCAAACAACAGAGTTAATAAGAGTAAGCGTGTTAACTTGCTCTGCACTCTGCTCTCTCTGCCCCTCAGGATCCGAGGAAGTGATTAAAGCCGACAGCTCGAACTGATGCTCGTGCCTGTCGGAAGCAGTCAGCCAGCATTGCCTCTTAACAGAGCAAAGTGACGCCGCTCTGCTGTCGGGTGATTTCTTTCCTCTTAGCAGGATTCACATTCCATGGGAATAATAACTGAACCCGGTGCAGGGGTTGTAGGTAGCATTACTGCTGGCTGTGCTCAATACCTATTGTCTCTCACAGCTCTGTAAACTTTAATTTCAATTACAAACCAGTAATTAAATGCATCGGGAGTTATATTGCTGTGTTTTGGTAATGCATCTGACGCAGGATAGAGCCTCGAAATAGACATCTTGCAGTCTTAGCCTAATTATCTGCATAGTCTGCAACATTGCTACATTACACCACTTCATTAAGTCTGCACTCCGTCGTTGCCAGTGTACGGTTATTTTATTCCATGGACATCCGGGAAGTCTGATTTACAAAGCTTAAGTCAGAAGCACACATGGAACTTATTTTAATGGTTGTATCACATACGTCTAGGCAAGTAATAAACCTGCAGTGTGAGGGGCAGTCATATATTATCTAGTACTTCACATACCACTACATTATCAGAAGTAAATTATTAATATTCTGGCTTCACATTACTGTTTTTAACTTCACTTCATTACCTAACCTTAATTACTATTACATTTACTGGTTGCAGTTTCCTATTCTTACCTTACAATATGGTGTACGAAAAACAGCACTTCAAGCCAGCAACAAAAATAATAACTAGCCCTGTGACCTGCAGCAGTAAATATATGTCAAAGATGCTCAGCGGTCACAGGTGTCCTCCTTGTCTGGCTCTCTGTAGTGTAATGTTTTTAACCTCAGGTAATGGAATACGTTACAGAGAAGACAGGCTGCTTTCCAATGTTAGTGAAAGTAAACACTGGAAAATAAAAATCTACATGCATGAACATACCAATGATATCACACTGAGAAGCCCACAGGAGGGCGAACCACGACTATGATTGATAAAGCTCTTTGAGACCTTTCTGTCTTAAGCTGCCACATTACATTTCACGTGACCCTGTAATTAATGATGCGATCAAGGGCTTTTTCAGGTAGCCTTGAATATAAATTGTGGTAATTCCCCTGAAAATGAACGCACCTTCACGTTCTGCTTGAGATTCTGGATAAAACCTCTTGATAAAGACTGGAGAGAATATGCTCTCTGCCTGTTTTATCCAAGGTAGAAGGCATGGTGTTGTGTTGCTGACAGAGGTAAGATTGCAACATAACACATAGCTTTAGCCTGCATGAATACAAATGAAAACTCTGAATAATACGGTCGTGTGCAAGTAATGCAGAGCTGCAGAAACTGTGCATACATTCCAAGGTATAATACCCGGAATATGACGACGCACACATTAATGCAAATGACATTTTTGGGGTTTAACCGGTATCTCCAATGTTAACAGCTTTGAGCTTTAAAAGCCTTGACATCGAATACTGCTTGCAAGGACGGCAAGTGATTGACTTATTTTAATATTCTCACGTTAACTGAGCACCTCTTTACTATTTGCAAATGCTGGTTTAGGAGCAAAAAAAAAAAAGGTTTTTTTTTTAAATACATTAATACTGGAGTTTACAAAGCTTTTATTCGGTATGCGGATGTATGGAATTTAATGAATGAGGCAGGTGTCAACCACATAATAACAAAACAGTGTCAGTAACAGATGTTACTGTTATGCAAACAAATATCACTTATTTGCTCGACCTCAGAAAGGTGAAAGGTGGAGGCGACTTTGTTGTAAATTTAGCACGGGAATCAATGAACGAATGAACACAACAAACATATAGCTCACTTTTGTCATAGAGCGAGCGCAGTCATTACTAGGGGCGGCAAGAAGGAAAACCAGGAAGTCAGGCATCCTTGCCCGTGACATGGGCGGGGCCTGTGACGTGGCCGGAAGAGGCTGGTGTTGCTCGTTGTGCCGGAGAAAAGGAGCTCAGCTAGGCGACGGGACAAGCACGGTGAGTGGAGGGGGGGATATGTGTGTCTGTGCACGTGAGCCCCTTGAGTGGTGGGGGAGGGGGGTGCGTGTGTGTGTGTGTGTGTGTGTGCGCGCGGGGGGGTTGGGGGGGAGAATGTGTGTGCACGCGCGCGATGGCCAGAAGCTGACTTGCGGTGAATGTTGAGAACAGGGGATGTGCACTGTGCCGGCTGGGCGTGCGCGCCCACGAGGTGAAATCGCCGATGGGAAACTCGTGCACATCCCCTGTCTCACATTCATCGGAACACGCCAACATAAGATGTCTCGCAGACAGCAGGCTTACACCTGCTTTTTACGTCTGCGAGACCTAAAAAGCATCGGAATCAGTGTAGCAACAGATACTGGCACCATTGAAAAGTGTCCTTATGTGTAATTGCGCAAAAGTTGGGCCTGTGGAAGGACAGAGTTAGGTGATATCAGAATTGCTAGGCTTGAAGGGGAGTCAGAAGAGTTACTAACATGGTGTGCCGAAAGGCCGCTCCTTGACCCTAATAGGCGGATGGTGCAGGAAACGCTAGTCTAAATTTTCTGAGAATCGGCCCAGCTCCAAGTACAAAGCCGGCATCAAGAAGAGGTTGCTTCCTTCCAATAGTCTTTGTGGTCTTACAACCTGAAAGATGGAAGAGAGAGAGTGTTTGCGAGCCTTAATAATGGCCCAAGGTATAAAGAACTTGCTCCTACTCGTCAATGGCCTTGAGGTACATGAAGTAACAAGGAGTCTAGTCAAACGCCAGGGAGCACATATGGATGCCATGGAAATGTCTGACACCATCAAGAGTTCGAACCCTGAGACATTAGGAGATTACATTTGATGTCATCTACTGAAGAATCATTGAAAATATTGATGAATTTGGTAAGTGGTGCAGTATATAGGCCGGTGCCGTCACTTCCTGGATGGGTGAAGCAATGACTAGTGTAGTGCACAACCCCCTATGGACGCTAGAGAGCCATTGATTGAGGAGAGTTTTCCAGATAGAGTTGGGCGCCTGAGGATATGTAGAACGTCAGGAAATTGCAGGGAGAATTACCCATCAGACTGGCTGCTGTTCAAGCAAATTAATGGGTGGTCTTCAAACAAATGTTGTCGCTGCAGAGCCCAGGAGTCACCATTCAGTTGTGATAGCTATATTAGATAAAAATGTAACAGCATAAAAATAACTTAAGATTGGAGACATGATGGGCCCTTTAGCCCTTTAGCCCATGGTAGTGAGAGAATCTGAGGAGGCAGTCATGGGGTGGGTGTGGGGGTACCACCAGTGCTAAATACCGGCCCTGAGCGTGCTACTCGCCGAAAAAGCACTTTGGCGCCACGTCGGGGGTAGTAAGCGCTATATAAATGCAATTAAAAACACAACAGTGAAGGCTCCTCCAGTTAAATGTAAGCTTGCTGCAACACGAAATTAAAACATTGATAAAAGGTACCAGATACGAAAACTAACGGTCTATGGATGCCTTATGGTGATCCACAGAGGCGTGTGTTACTGGGTCCTTGAGTAGCGTACAACCACCTGAGAGGTGGGAAGTGCATTGAACTGAAGTGAGGAGTCCGGTTTGGAAAGAACACTATGGTGAACAACAAAACCTTTAAAGCAGGACGTTCTTCATAAAATTGTGCTTGTTGGTAGTATTTAAGTAACACCCACTGTGTAGCCTCATTTCATATTGCTTAAATAAACGAAAGGAATAATTGCATAATTGAAACATCGAGTACGCTGATGTAGGGTCTAAATCTGCGAAGCAATACTTGCATTTCTTGAAATGCATTCAGTTACACAAAGAGCTGCGTGCACGGAGTAAAGCCAACCAAAGTCCGTGATCCTAATGTTTAAATGAGAGTTATGATTTCTGTTTTTCAGCCAGGGTGGTCACCCAGTCCCACAATTCAGAAGTTGCTGGCCAGGAACCAATCTTCTATGTGTAGTTTGTCCAAATGTCATGTGATTTCCTCTAACAACCGTGGGATTTATTTTTCCAAGTTAGCCAAGCTATTGGTCTTTCACACTAACTTGCGTTTCTCACTGATAATGGCAGACATTGTGCTACCATTTAATGGACCTTTGAGTTTAATGTAGTACTGGTGGCATATATGTGTTTTCAAAAAAACGTTGTAAACTATCCACAACGGACACCTGCGTGACAGGCTAGCCTGAAAATTGTTTTTGATTCATATTCTTACACTTCCGGTCTACACGACAAACACGGAAGAACAGTTTTTTGAGGGGAAAAAACAAGCATTGCAAATCTAAATTAACTTTTTCATTTGAGCGCAGTTATAGCGAAAATGTTTTTATTTTATTCATTCTTTATTATCATCTGCCCACCTGAAAACAGCAATGAGCAATTAAGATAATGGAAATTCTGGGGTAAAATTCAGAATGGACATTGATACGCAACCGTTCAAACTATTTTTCTTTAAAAAAAATACAGAAAATGGCTTTCTGCCACATACAAAATAGAATAGAAAAAGTAAAAAAAAATACATTGAAAGTGGAGTGAAACACATTATAAAACACCATTGTAACTTTGTTCCTATAAAATCTATGTGCACAAAGATGCAAAATAAGACAAGAAAAGCCGTAAACAGGCTATTTAAAAAAACACAGGCTAAAGGAGCTTCTTCCAGTAGGTAGTCCAAGTGTTAATCTGGAGAATACTATCAAATGAAGGATGAAAGTAATCCAAAGTGTTAAATTGTCGAGCACCTGGCCCGGCAAAATATTCCAGGCACAATAGTACATTGAGGGTCTTCACTAAGCGGCTTTAGACTTGGAAGAATTTTTGACAGCTGCTGATCCATTCGATAACTACCCTTCAAAACAAACATCTTAACTACAGGTCTTAGCATTCACCATGTGGTTCACAGAAATAACTTTTTTTAGTGTCACCAATAACACTAGCTCCTTAATACCAATTATGAGGAATTCCCATTTTGACCCACCAGCCCCACAGGTGTACACAAATATAAAGCACATAAAGTAGTAATACAGACAGTAATTAACTGCCCCATAAATATTAATTTAAAACAATCTTATTTTACCTTATGGTACCGGATTTAGTAGTAATACTAGACAAGTCATCTTTTCTGAATATCCTTTTCTATTAATTGTGCACAAAGTGACCCACATAGCCCAGCTAAGTTGGTCACCCAACTCTTACACTCCTTTCTAGGCCTGTCAAAGAAACTACACAATTTAGAGGAAGCACAGCTATTGCCCATCAAGTGGCGCCAAATACTGGCAATCCACCCTAGTAAACTATCCCAAAACAAGATTCGGATAACTGATGCAAATAATTTGGTCACAGTTTTCACGAAAAAAGGACAATACTTTTTATAGAGGCATTCTTTTTTCAAATTAACTTGCTCTAGACCGAACAAACACATCTTCCAAAATCTGTGTGAACATACAGAATGAGTTAATTTTAAGAAAACATGTCTAGTAGTGGGGGGCTGGGATAACTTGAAAAGGAAGACATTTCTTGGGACAACATCATACTCTTTAGGCGTGAACAGAAATGCCAGTCCACTATTAAAATCGCATGACTTGGCATTTTAAGCTGTTCTTATTTTTTGTTCACTGCTGTGCTTTTGCCCAGCAGCCTCCAATTCTTTGATATATCACAGTGGGAAACACCTGCGTGCTTCTGATGAATGGCCCCCTCGCAGTCTACTCCAAGTCTCACTGTCTGTTACCAGTGGTGGCATAAAAACGCAACAAAAAACATAAAATGTTGTCATCGGGACTGTCAACATGGTCACATTCAAAATTCAAATATAGTCCTGTTTAAACCGTATTGTTGGAGTGATCAATATTTTCCATCTGCTGCATCTTAAACGGTGCCTAAGCTCTTCGCTCCGCACCGAAGGCCACAAGGTTGACAACAAATGATTTTAGGAATGTGATAATACATTGCACAAATAAAAACAATACTTTGACGTCAGCTGTTTCAAAGCACCTTTTCTCGTGATGCTAGTAAAATTCACCACATTTCTCTTTGCATTATTTCCCAACCGAACTGGATTAAGTCTAATCCAGGAGGTGGTGAACCGAGACATGTTTCCACCACAGAGATTTGCAGAGAATGTACTTTGTCTTTGTGTTCATGTCTACAGTACGATTTAAATAGCAGTTAAGACCTAAAGAGAGGCAGGAGCTATAAGGTTATCACCGTCCCATCCTCCTCTATACCTCCTCTTGGGATGACCAAACTGTGTCGTGGGTCTGCTTTCAAGGAGCTCAGTATTTTGTGGATACTGCCATTGCTTTCTCGCCCTGAATGGTTCAGCACCAGTTCTCGCTGTAGCCTGTGGCTAAGGTTATTTCCATTCAGCCGGGCCAGGCTGTTCGATGGCAGGCTGTGTGATTTTGGAATGTGTAGTGGTTCCAGGACACCCTCAATGACAATGTCCGTCTCTTCGTCGCTCTCCATTTCATCGGGGTGGCAGTTCTGCAGGGCATTTGAAGATGGTAGGCTGTGGTGACTCGCTGTGCTGTCCGTAGACTGCCCAGAACTGCCAGACATTCTGCTGCTTCGGATTATGTTGTTTCTTTGGTTGGCTGGCTTGACTGTAATGATAAGGTTATGGCTGTTGGCAATCATCATGTCTGTTACTTGGTCGAGGGTTTTGCCAGCAACTTCTATGCCATTTACTTCCAGCACTTCATCGTTAACAGCCAGGAGACCTGTACTCTCTGCCAGCCCCCCAGGAACCATGCGAGAGATGAAAATGCCTGGCACTTTTTCCAAACCTTGAGGAGTCACCCTCACGCTAGTTCCATCCCGGATATAAAACCCTAGCGGCTTCTCACAGCCATGTCGGTACAGCCTCACTCTCCGATGGGTCTCAGGCAGGATGTCCACATCAATGATGGAAGACACAGGCCTAAAGTCATGAGGCATGCTGATGTTGATGTGAGGCCGCCGGCGGAAGTTGTCATTTCGCAGAGTCACCAAGACTTTCTTCCTCCGGGTTAGTGTGTTTGTCCCGAAGTTACTGTAGTCCACTTCCGCTGCAAACAGAAAAAAAAAGACGGTTAGAAATGTGGCAATAAATCCCAGCGACCCGCCCAGTAGTCAAGTCAAGAGTTCTTTATTCGGTGATTAAAAAAACACCATAAAAGCACATATATACAAACAATTAAAATACAATTAAATCATTATCAGAACCCCGACCCGCCCAGTAGATTAGGTAATACGTTTTTTACACGTTAACAGAAAGTGCAATTATTAACATTAAATTAAATTAGAATAAAACTATTACGGACAACCAAGATGTCCATTGAGTAAAATAAAACTACAGGTTGCCAAATGACTGCTAGCTTGGTGTCTTCAAAACAGCATAGCTGTCCATTTATTTTCTCAAAGCGGAAAATAAAATTAATTCCATACCAAACCGTGGCAATTTTAACAATTTTGGAATTGGCACTTTGAAGTATCATTCTTTGAAAAATTCTAATAAGCAACCATGGAAAAACATGCAAAGGGAGACCAGGTTTATATTTCACATTACAATGTTTTCCGATCAATCAAGCATCTCTCTGCCCCCACCCCCCAAAAAAGAAAGACAACAGCTCTCAAATTGTTTTTGTACATTGGATGTTCTTTCCCCAGTAGCCTTGTTGTGGCCATCTGTTGGCGGTTGCCTTTTGCAACATAGAAGCTGGCCCATAAAATAATCAAGACATATTTCAAACTATCTTAGTTCCTCTCATGCAGTAGCTGAAGTTAAACAGCATCTCATTGCTAACACGGCTGGTTTAGCCGAACAGAGGAGATGCCTGCCATTAAATAACACCACAATGTTTTTCGTTTTTGGTTCAAGTAGAAATATGCCCAGCTCAAAATGGTTCCAGAGTTTCCCAATGGGTGTACCAACTCCTCCTTTTATGTAATAAGAGGCTGGATCAGACTGTGTGATCCCTTGCACGATTTTGGTAGGAACATATGATAAAAGCTTTTTAAGCATTTCGTTCTTAAACTACACCAGAATACCAATACCTGCCTGATAATTTTCATGCAAAGAAAAGCCTAGAGATGGGCTGATTCAACCGACGTCCATATAGAAATCAGGGTGGGGGCCAGCAAAGATTTTTTGTTTGCAGCCATAGCTTCTCAAACTTGGCCTTCAAACACAAAGGAGACTTCTGATTAAGTTTGTACTTTAAAGACAGGGTAACGTTGCTTCACTACAGTGATATATTAAAATAATTGTCAAAATGTTAGTTAGAATCGGCAACATGGGCATCATGGTTCGCTTGAAAACAAGCATTGGCATAGCCAATAGGTCTCGCCTTTGGGACCTTAAAAGTGTTTAGGTATGCAGCACAATATCCTTGGTGCAACATCAAGTGTTGCATGGCTAAACACTTATACGGTCCCAAAGGCGAGACCTATTGGCTATGCCAATGTTGGTTACCTTCTGTTCATGCTTTGGTCATCAATAAGTCATGGGGTGCCAGGAAAAAGCAATCAACACGGCATAAAAGTAGTAAACTACTTATAAGCAGAGCATTTTGTTCTGGAAGGGCACACTTCCGCTACAAAGCCTATGCTAGACGTCACCTTTCCTTGACACTACGTGGCTCAGTATAATTGGCCACCTTCTTCCCATTCTCAGAGCTGTGTCTGGTGCCTCTGACAAGGAGTTATCGGATAACCCTTCAAATAAAGTGCAATTTCTTCAAAATGTGAAAGGCAATGCTGAAATTTCTTGCTCAGAGAAAAACTTCTTCAAATGTTATTCTGAAGCAATTGAAAATATGTTGCAATCGTGAAATAAAATGTGACAGCTTAAATATTTACTTCAAAAACATAAAAGCTGTTTAAGGATTCAAATTGGCGTCTAATGACATCACTACATTTATTATAGTGGGCGACAGTTACAGCTGAGTAATTGAAACCTAAGCGCACGCTTCTGAATTGTTACTAGAATTAGAGATAAGAGCCTACGTGCATTTTCTCTAATGAAGTCCAGGGTCGTTGCTAGAGTGCGGAAAGTGCTTGCTTATTTATTTTTGGGAGACTTCATGGGAGACTTCATGCCACTGTTACACGTGTGAAAGATTACTAGCTGATGTCTGGATGTTGCTAACATTACAGTGAAATAAAGAAGGGAAGTACTGGGGAAAGAGTACAAAAGCCTCCGGTTCCGGGTTCACCGACTAATGTGGAAAAGTAATGCATGGAAAAGGGCAGTGATGTGTGCGAGCAGTCTGCTGTTTTTGGAAGCACATACTTGTGCTTGTGGCGCGCCCCTGCTCACTCCCCCCCCCACTGGCAGCTTTTGAAAAAGAAGAAAAGAAGAGTTATTAACAGTAGGTACTAAAGAGAACACCATTCACACACAACCAAGTAATAGTCCAAAAAGGCAGAGTTGTTCATGTTGCTTACCCCTTTAAATTTGCAAACTCAGTCCAAAGAGGGTAGTCAGGGCGAACTAGGTTCCACTCAATCCATTTAGGGTAGACAAGGCAAACAAGATTTAGTCCCAGCAAAACACATATATCCTTGAAAGTCCACCTTTAATTGAGTGCCACCTCCTCATTGTGGAAAAAAAAAAACCAGAATGGCAAAAAAAGTCTCTCCTCCTATACTAATAAAAAATAAGGGATCCCTTTACAAAATGTTCTGTTTCTCTAAGCTTCGTGAAAGCTCCCATGAACCCACAACAAAGGAAATAAGCAGCAAAATGGACCTTTTCTGTGAAAGGCGAGAGACGGGAAAAAGAACAACCCCGTTACCTCAGCAGCATGAATATTGTGTGGAAAGCCCAGCAAAGGGCGGAAGAGAGTGCCTGGCAGATACTTCGCAGAATTAAATACCAGCAAGCGATTACAGAGCGAGGCATAGAAAGAAGGAAACAGTGTGAATCCAAGTCGGCGAAGTCCTTCTGGGGGCGAGAACCAGAAAGCGAAAATAAGCAAAGAGGTCAAGGTGGACGGTGTTTAAATACCCTGCGGCTGCAAACCGGAACCACCACAGCTTCACCACACTCTCCCAGCACCAAGACAAGAAAGGTAGTGAAAAAAAGGGTAAAAATTAAAACATAAGGGAAACGGACCCAACCCCTCAAAACGCTAACTAGCTTCAGGGCAGGACACGTCATCTCAGCAGCCAGTCAACAAAAACGTGGCACACATGTCAATAATTCAGCTTTTATTGAATATTGTGCAAAAGTTCCTTAGTAGAGTCATCCAAGTCATGCTAACAAGAAGGGGGATGCAGCGGGAGAGAGAGAGGCGGAGGGAGTTGTGAGGGTACACGCTAAAGCACTTAATGAGCGAGCCATGACGGCTCGTAACTGTAAAACAATGAGATAAGAAAGGCAGATGGCGGCTGCTTGCGTTCACGCGCACATGCACGCAAGCTTTAGGCCACGGTAGCACTTTGAAATCCCCCTTACTTAAGTTGAGCAAGCAGCGCATGCCCTGCTCGTGGCTCGACCTAAAAAGTCAGTGAAGAAATATTTACATGCTTCCAAAACTACCTCCCCCAGAAGCCAGTTGCTGCTCGCCCTCACAGCCATCAGGGTCAAGTGAGGAAAGGGTTGTGCCGGGCCCAGTTTGCAGCCATAATAGGACAGATCCCAGAACAGTGACATATGACCTAAACCTCTACAGTTGGAATTTAGTAGTGCCAGTCTTTCTGTAGAACCCCACTCCCAACCCTCAAACGAGGCCTGACATTATCCAATTGGAAATATATAGCTGCTTTGATTAGGAAACAAAAGGGTAATCATTCATTGTCCCTTTAAAAATCATGAATTATGTGAGTGTTATGAAATATTTTGGTTTTCAGTTGAGGAGTATGCACCAATTTCTGAAAAGGCAAAGTGGTTTCATTAGAAAATTTGAGTGGTGCTTAGATCTCTAAATAGGCTCCTGCTATCCAAAAAGCAATTTTGAGATGGGGCCAAGAATACTAGAAGTGCACAGATAAGTCTGTGAGGAAAATCCAAGACGACTGGCATTCTGCACAAGGGAATTCAACATAAAGTATAAGCTTTCTTAACATAATGAAATACAAATACGGAAATAGAGATCTGGAAGAGATCTAATATTCTCCCAATTTTGTCTGTTACAAGATTTTTAATAAACAATTATAAAATCTTAATGTTCAATGCCCATTTGTTTCTATGAAAATGCAAATCCCGAAGAAAAAGTCATTACCACAGGTTACCTATACTTCTACCGGAAAGCATTACTACAAAGAGTTTGTTAAATATAAAACACATATTAAATGCTTCATTTACGCTTTCCTAATTGCTGATATATTTTGACATATTTCCAGTTCATTTATAGGCATTTCAATTTTATTGTTTAAGAAAAAAATGACATCCCGACATCCTTCGGCCTCTCCTGTCACACCAGCAAGACTGTCACAAAGACATCATTATTGCTCATTCACCTTTGAAACTCCAGCACAATTTTTTTGTGGGGGGACGGGGTAGTGTGGCAGGCGGTGTTTGTGCTGCAGCACCCCTACTTCCAGTGTCTATTTACATGAGTAAGTCATAGCAGAATCTTCAAGAATGAGGCCCACTAATTGTTTAAATGAAGCAAGGACAAAAGAGAAGTTTTTCTCTTTCTGAAATATATACACAGTTTTTCAATAAGTAAGCCATTTAGCTTAAACATTTGTTTTAATTTCACACCACAGTAAGCATTTGTAATAAATTATTTGGCACATCATTTTGTGCAAATTTAAATTTTGCTTCAGCACAGAATATTTTTGCATATTTGGTGCCGGTATGAATCCTAGGAGAAGATTTAGACATTAAAACAATCGGACACCAAAGAATAGGTGTACATGCCAATAAGATCACAAGACCACTGCTTACAAAGCGCAACTACATTAATTATCCAATAAGAGCTCCCAGAGCAAAAATTTCTAGCAATATAAATCCGTTAAGCTAGCACTTATTTTCAGTGAACTGTTCTAGCAGTGTGAATATCAGAAACTATTGATATCTTCTTTTTTAGATAGAGCCTGGCCAGCACATGCGCGACTCTACAAGGCATGCTGTATTAGAGTATGGACTTGAAGCTCCACCCACTCTCCGTTCATATTTGATATTAACTTGTGCCATTATCCTTTGTAGACGCTGGCTTCGGATTCCTTAACCCCTTTGCTGCAGGCGTATTCACCTGCTGTGCGGGTGGGAGGGGGGGGGGCGCGCGCAGCGCCGCCGTGCTTGTGACGAGCTTGGCTCGTCACAGTGGCGCTGTGCTCATGACGAGCGGAGCTCGTCACGGCCACACCAGTTTTGGAACGTTCAGCACAGCAGGAAAATTATCCTGAGCTGCGCTCGTCATGAGCACGGAAAGTGTTAATTGGCTTGTTAGTCCCTCCTTCATACTCCTTGTCTTCATTTATAACCTCCATGAGGACTGGCCCTTTTACTTCCTGTTACACGGTATGTCTTATTTAGTCTGTAAGCACTATTTCCTTTAAAGAGTTTCTCTAACTTCACATTCAGCGCACCATGCGTGCTTTCACTTTCCAAGCAGCCTAGGTCTCGCATTTACAAGAGTTTGAGCTATTGGCGTTGTAAATGACAACACCTTTTAGTTGTTTTAATTATCAAAACAGATCAATAAAAGGCATTGTCATTTACAATTAAAACTTTTCTCTAGCAAATGCGAGACCTATTGCATTGCAAATGTTCGTTTAAGTAGGCCACTCTTCACTAACTGATGAATTCATGGAGGAGGTGCCTCAAAGCAATACCCCCGTAACTCACCCTTAGCAGCACCAGACTTTAAAAGTTACCTTCTCTCAAATTAGAAGGTGAATACAGTTTATGCAGACTACTTAAGTCTAAGAAGTTTAGTTTGGTCCTCAGGCCAAAGCCCAAAGTGTTCGAATCTGGACACCTAAACTCCCAGTGAACTGCCCTTTACTGTTGTTGCTTAAAAGAACATTGGTAGGTCATTTGGGTAGTGAGAATTGTCAGACAAGCATTTACAATGCAATAGTCTCGGCATTCTTAAAGTTAGAGCTATTGGCATTGCTCATGACATTTTTATTTGTGTTTTTGTTTTTAAAACATAAATAAATGGCATTGTCATTTACAATGCCAATAGCAGGGCAGGAGAGCAAGCACAGCAAACGAGGGGGCAGGACAGCAAGCACAAGCAACGAGGGGGGCCAAGAGAGCAAGCACAACCAACGAGGGGGGCAGGAGAGCGAGCAAGCACAACCAACGAGGGGGGGGGGGCAGAAAAGCAAACACAACCAACGATGGGGGGGGGCAGGAGAGCAAGCACAACCAACGAGGGGGGGGCAGGAGAGCAAGCACAGCCAACGAGGGTGGGGGGGCAGGAGAGCAAGCACAACCAACGAGGGGGGGCAGGGGCAGGAGAGCTAGCACAAGCAACGAGGGGGGGCAGGAGAGCAAGCACAAGCAACGAGGGGGGGCAGGAGAGCAAGCACAACCAACAAGGGGGGGCAGGAGAGCAAGCACAACCAACAAGGGGGGGCAGGAGAGCAAGCTAAAATTAAACTTGCTTGCGGAACTTTGCACATCACACACTGTTTACATTATCGTCGGCGGGCGTGAGATGGTGTAAACACGCAGAGAAAACAAGGGCATAATATCAGCTGTTGCACTGCCAGCACAATCTATGTTGGGCAGTAGTTGGTATCAGCCTGCGGCCACGCTCTGCACTTTTCATGGCCCCTAGAGAGTAGAATACATAGGGCCTGTGCTCTGAGTAAACAACACCAACCCCCCACCCCTTCCAGAAAGATGCCACGGAGGGGTTATCGGTTAGCAAAACAGATGCATTTCACACAAAAACCCGGGCCCTCGCTCTCTCGCCCCACACATGGCATCGAGACAACTATGGCACGTGATGGGTTTAGCTACAGTCTAGATTTCCTACATCCGCATCCCAGAAATTTTGGAGCAAGCTAGCATACCGCGTGATGCCTTCATAAGTGCATTACAGATTCAAATCCCTTTCAAGAAGCAAAGCACACAAAAGGCTGACAGCTCTTAGCTGAAAGGGAAAGGCTTCGCCTGCAGTATTTCCCAGGAAGCCTTTCCAGTAGAGGTTCATGAAACTACATTTCCATCTTGAAATATTTATGAGTTCTCAGAGATTACTCTATGAAAGAAATAGGCCTGGAAGCAGAAACACAGAGCAAGACATTGATGTTTAAACAACTAAAAGCAAGTGTAAGGGGTAGCGCAACCCACATATCAGCACAGAAGATGAGGAATCAGAAACAGGCTCCGGAGTAAACATGTTTTTTTTCCCTTTACCTTGCAGATTCTGGACTCTGTTGTCGCTTACCTGTCCAATCAGCTCCTCCCGCTGGAACCAGTCCCATTCGAGCCCGGCCATGGGGGCTATCCAGGGTGAATTGATAAATGCTGGAAACACACACCAAAAAGGTTTAAAGAGAGCGTGGCGCCGGAGGGGTCCTGTTCCTGTGCCGGGGGGCGGAGGGCAGCAGCTTCCGAGCTCAGCGAGCAGAGCGAGCAGAGCGGGAGGGGGATGGCCAGGGCGTGCAGGAGCAGCCCTCGGCCATCTCCGGTACCGGAGAGGAGGGGGCAAGGAGTACAACAGTGGAGCAGTGATGGGAGGGCGAGAGTACGGGAAGGACACTATATCCAGGAGCGTGGAGGGGGTGGTGACCTGTCGGCAAAAGCAGCGGAAAGTACCTGCTCAAGAGAGAGGGGCTGGCAGCTCCCTGGCAGGGCAGCGTGGGTTTGCCTATAGAGAGCTAAAAGCTGCAGGAGCCTCAACGAGAGAGGGGGCATGGAGGAGGGGCGAAGGACTCGGGGACTTCTTCCGGCGGTGGTCGGGCGAAGTGGCATAACAAAAGCGATTCGGGGGCATGTTTTTAGCAGTTGAGTGACGTATGACGTCACAGAGTTAAAAACTGCAAAAAACACGCCCCCGAATCCAAAGAAGACTGGGCTTGAACCGAGTGACGCCCCTCTCCTCCAATGGCTGGCCAGCATTTACAAGGCCAGCCAATGGAGAATAGGGGCGGGTTCAAGCCCCACTGTAGCCAAAACAAAATCTCGGACTCCGCCCACTTACGCAGTGCGGCGAGGCCTCGACCTAAAAAATTACTCTCTCAAAGACAGAGTCACTTTTATACATCAGTGTGGTGTTTGTTCGGTAATGCCTTTTAAGGGCAAGTAGTCAATCTTGGTTGGATTGTGAGTGGAAAGCGTAAGTATGAACACTTTGTTCTTGAGTCACAGATCTACCAATCCTACGGCAGTTATCTGTAAGTGCAAATCATTAAAAAAAATACCAAGAAAACAAAGGAAATGCGTTGCTGTACTTCAGCCTATGAGGCATTCATGTTAGAAAAATCGGTCTTGCAGGACCAACCTACAGAGAATGTTAGCTGCATTTGTATACCACCTGCAACCTTCAGAACGAAAAAGAAGCACTTTCCTACTTTAGACGCTCTTTCTGAACAGTTTGGAAAGAGAGGGAAAAGAAAAACTGAGACAAAGAGGGAACGAGGGCTGGTCGGTGTGTGTAGAAGTATGTGTAATAAGTGAATGTGTATACAGGTGTGTGGAGATACTGGCGTCAATCCGACTGGTGATAGACTGCCTTTAATAGTAATCCTCCAACGAGCCACAATTCTATAAGAGGGTTGCTAGACGTAGGACAGCCCCAGGAGTAAAAGGCAATGACTCCTCCCCCTCGGACGTGCCCACACACAGACCTTAGCAGCTGCATCACTTTGGCTGAAAAATGTACCTCTGTGGCCATCAAGCTGAAGACGACGGTGGGAGTTACAGGAGAAAGTAAGCAACGCTGCCCTTTATGACCATGGGTGCTTGGACTACTGAGAGGCCAGAGCTGTCAGAGTTCAAGAGGGAGTGCTCCCGAGAAGGATTAAGACCATATCTTGGTACTGACTAGGTTTAAGGTATCCTAAGGAAGACTGCCAGTGTGGGGAATCACCCTAGGTTGTCTATGTCGTCCAATCTTCTTCACATAATAAGAGCTAGGCCCGAGCATGGCTTATCAGTCAATCAATCAATCAATCAGGAGTTTGTTAAAGCGCAACTACTCACCCGTAAGGGTCTCAAGGCGCTAGGGGTGGGGGGTGCAGGTTCCATTCCATAAGGAGGGGGTCTGTCGAAGAGCCAGGTTTTGAGGTTTCTTGCGAAGATGGGGAGCGATGTTGTCTGTCTGAGGGGGAGCGGAAGGGCGTTCCATGCGTGGGCGGCGAGGAAGGAGAAGGAGCGGCCTCCCGACTGGTCTTTCTGGTGCGGGGGACCTCGGCGTAGGAGAGCTGGGCTGATCGTAGGGTCCTTTGGGGTGCGTGGAATTTGAGCCGGCTGTTCAGGTATGCTGGTCCGGTGCCGTGGAGGGCCTTGTGTGCGTGGGTGAGCATCTTAAAAGGTGATTCTCGCCTCGCCGGGGAGCCAGTGGAGTGTGCGCAGGTGCTGGGAGATGTGGCAGTGTTTTGGCAGGTTGAGGACCAGTCTTGCGGCGGCGTTCTGGATGTTCTGTAGCTTGCGGATGAGGTTTTTGTTCATTCCGGCGTAGAGTGTGTTGCCGTAGTCGAGTCTGCTGGTGACCAGGGCGTGAGTGACTGTCTTTCGGTGTTCGAGGGGGATGGAAGCAGGAAGATGAGAGAGTTGATCTGGCGGTCCATTTTGTGCTCGGAGTCCAGGATGATTCCCAGGTTGCGTGCGTGGTCTGTGGGGGTTGGCAGGTTTCTGAGGGCGGTGGGCCACCAGGTGTCGCTCCAGGCGTCGGGGTTTGGGCCCATGATGAGTACTTCTGTTTTGTTGGTGTTTAGTTGTAGGCAGCTGTTTGTCATCCATTTGGCGACGGCTTCCATGCCTTCTCGAAAGTTGCGTCTTGTGGTGTTGGGCTCCTTGGATAGGGAGAGGATGAGCTGGGTGTCGTCTGCGTAGGACACTATGTTGAGTCCGTAGGTTCTGAAGATGGGGGCAAGTGGAGCCATGTAGACGCTGAAGAGCGTCGGGCTGAGGGAGGAGCCCTGGGGGACTCCGCAGGTGGTAGGTGTGGGGTTTGAGAGGAAAGGGGAGAGTCTGACCCGTTGCGTCCTGCCGGAGAGGAAGGAGCAGATCCAGTCGAGGGCCTTGTCCTGGATTCCTGCATCGTAGAGTCTGCGTATTAGGGTGCGATGAGAGACTGTGTCGAACGCCGCTGATAGGTCTAGGAGGATGAGTGCTACTGTTTCTCCTTTGTCCAGTAGGGTGCGGATGTCGTCTGTTGCGGCGAGGAGGGCGGTTTCCGTACTTTGGTTTTTTCTTAAGTCAGATTGGGAGGAGTCTAGGATGTTGTGTTCAATGAATGTGGCGAGTTGGCTGTTGATGGCTTTCTCGATGACTTTCGCTGGGAAAGGTAGCAGGGAGATGGGTCTGTAGTTTTTGAGGTCGGTGGGGTCCGCTGAGGGTTTCTTCAGGAGGGGGTTGACCTCGGCGTGTTTCCAGTCGTCGGGGAACGAGGAGGTCGCCAGGGAGCGGTTGATGGTGTGGCAGAGCATGGGTGTAATGGTGTCAGCGGCTCTGTTGAAGATGCGGTGGGGGCAGGGGTCAGTGGGGGCCCCTGAGTGGATTGACTTCATTGTCTTCAGTGTGTCTTTGGTGGTGAGGGCTGTCCAGTCATCAATCGCTGGTTTCCGGGTGTCGGGTGGTTGGTGAGGGTTCAGTGTGTTGGTTGTCTTCGTTGAAGTTGTAGATGCTCTTGATTTTGTGGTGGAAAAAGGTGCTGAGTTTTTCGCAGAGGTCTTGTGAGGGAGGGATGTTGGTAGACTCGCTGGTTGGTTGGGCGAACTCCTTGATGATGCTGAAGAGTTCCTTGCTGTTGTGTGCATGGGTGGAGATTGTCTTCAATCGCTTTTTTCCTACTTTTTTTGATGAGTTGATGGTGAGCGTTGGTGGCGGCTCTGAAGTGGTTGTGGGCTTCTGTGGATTTGGTGTTTCTCCAGGCCTTTTTCGAGACGGCGGCATGTGCGCCTGGACTCTTGAAGTTCGGTGGTAAACCATCTGGCTTTCTTGGCACGGGTATTGTTTTTTTTCTTGAGGGGGGCTATGGTGTTGGTGCTGTCCGAGATCCATCTATGCAGGGTCCGGGCTGCGGTGTTGGGGTCGTTTTCCGCGATGGTTGGGGTGGAGTTGTTGAGTGAGGAGATGAGCTGGTCGTCTGTGATTTTGGTCCAGTTTCTTTGTGGAAGCAGGTGCTGGTGTCTGTGGATGGTGGGGGTTCTGAAGGTGAAGTGGACGCAACAATGGTCGGTCCATGGGAGTTCGGTGGTGTGGTTGAAGGTGATGGAGTTTCCTGTAGTGAAGAGGGGGTCGAGGGTGTGTCCTGCTGAGTGCGTGGGCTCGGTCACGATCTGGCAGAGTCCAATGTTGTGGAGGTTGTCCAGGAGGCATGTGGTGTTGGGGTCCAGTTGACTGTCAAGGTGGAAGTTGAGGTCTCCCAGCAGGGTGTAGTTGGTGGATGCGATGGCCTGGGGGGAGATAATGTCCGTGATTGAGTTGGCGAAGGGTCCGCAGGGTCCAGGGGGTCGGTAGATGAGGGTTCCTCGGAGGGCGGCAGTGGGGCTGGCCAGTATCTTGAAGTGAAGGTGTTCCATCAGTTCTGTGGACTCGTCAGGGAGTGTCCTCAGGCGGAGGCTGGATTTGTGGACGATGGCGATTCCTCCTCCTGGGTGGGTGGGGCGGTCCTTCCTGTAGATCTTGTATCCTTGGGGGATGGTGATGGCGATGTCCGGTCCCGAGGTGGCGTTGGTCCAGGTTTCGGTCAAGAATGCTACGTCCGGGGTGGTGCTGTTGTGGAGGTCCCAGATTTCTGTGGCGTATTTGTGGAGGGATCGGACGTTGAGGAGGATGCATTGCAGGGTCTTCGGTTCTGTTGTGTTCTTGTGGGCGGGTTGTGCTGGATCCGTGTTCTTGGCGGTGCTGCAGGTGTGCCGGCAGCGGTGACAGCTGAAGGGTCCATGGGTGTTGGCTGGTGATGCTAGCTTGCAGTTGTTGTTGCAGCCTGGGTTGAGTGCGTGGAGTGCTGCTGGGTCGTAGCGTTGGCGGGGCGGAGGTCCAGGGTTCCTGGTGCTGGTCGCGGATGGGCCCAGACGTGCTTGCCTTCGACGCGCCTTCGGTGCACCAGCTGCGCGCCCCCAGCCGGCGGCGCCACCGCGCAGTGGGCGCCATTAAGTAGGGGTCGGGGAGGGCTGGACAGCTGGGAGGCGGGAGCGGGGAGAGGAGCTGGATTGGGCCAATCACGCTGGAGTGGGGGGGGAGGGGCCACGGGGGCAGCAGCGGCGGGGTAAGGTAAAGGGAAGAAAGAAGGGATAAAGAAAAAAGGGAAAATAAGCAGAAATAAGCGAGGCTCAAGACTCGCATTTAGGTGTGTTTTGTGTATGTGCGGGGTACGCTGAGCAGGGCCCTACCCATGTGTACAATTATATATAACTAACGAAACTCCCAAACAACCTGCGTTGCTTCTATGTGGTCCTACTAGGGCTCCATGGGCTAACCAGTACAAACTAGACCATAGACTTTCACATATTTTCATATGTCTCCTATTTATTTATAAAAACATTAGCACACATATACAAAAATGATTATTTTTTCATATTTCATTAGATGATACAAAATTATATGATTAAAAACATGTTATGAAATCTTATATGTACCAGAGATACTATCATGTAATGGCTTCACCTAGTGACATATATAGTAATACAAATATGCCAAATTGACAAGGAAACAATTAACAAAAGAACAGACAATAAAAAGACATGTCCGTTAATACAAAGACTACCCCCCTATATACTCCACCACACCTGACCATTCTCACCTCATGCACACTAAACTACTGTCATGCTCTCATCTCACACATAACCTTCTCAATGAAACACATTCACTGCCGGTATGAACGGTGACAATATGACTAGAAATTCTCTGTTATAGTGTTGCGGGTTGGGAGATGTACAACCTGTTCAACGCACATTTCGGAGGTATTTGTATCCACAGTCATCAGGATCACCCCTTTATTTTAAGATGAGTGTGTGGGGGAGGGGGGTTTATCATCAAACTGCCCACAGCTACATAATACTAGCCATGTGGAATGTAAATATATCTACCACACAGTCGAGAAGTCAGTCTCAATACTTCTATGTAGATACGTCTGGTAAGTGGCACTGGATTCTAGTGTTGTAATGGTGGAGAAATACTCCAATATCTATACCTTCAAAGTGGCATATACTGCAATCCCCAAAACTTCCGACCTCAAAATATTAGATGCGGTTATACAGTGTTCACAGATGATGCCGTAATGTGAGGAAAGATGTCCTACTCATTAGGTGCCATGATTTAAGGGTCCTAGACTTCTAATAGCATGTCATGTGATGTTCTGAGAGTGACTGAGTAAAGTACAGAGCAATGTACTGCTTCTTGCGGGGGAGGGGGTGCAGAGACGCAAGGATCACACCTCTGCCGGTTTGGCGCTAAAATTCCATGTTCTTGGGACGCCAAGGGAGATTAGATTGCATTGGGTGAAATTGGGTGCCTGGCCTTGCATCTGATGTGTGTATTGCGTGATGGCTGATGGCACATGTAGCCCATGTGATAGCAGGTGGGTGGGAGGGGGGGGGGGCGTAGGAAGGCTCCCTGATTGCACGGTTCAATTACAATTATATTGGCTATGGCTACAGAAAACTAGCACTTTAAGAAAACGAGTTTAGATTTCTTGGAATCGGCACTGCAGACTTGTACGTTTAAAATCTGGCTATTTGCCTATTAGCAAGATGCCTCGATTCTGTTTAAGCATCAGAAAATGCCACTGGGTTTTCTTCTGTGCATACTCTTAAACGTACACGATCAGATACTAAACAAGGCTCCCAAAAATAAAAATCGTTGTTTTATCCCCCACGCGGCCAGATATACTGGAACTTAATATAGAAATTAGCTGTGTGCTTTATTTCATGAAATCTAAGTGTGCTTGCACAGTTCATCGAAGTAGAAACAGGTACAAAACTCTTGAACCACGGAAGTTGCAAAACCTATGCACACACAGAAAGGAATCCTCCTGTCAGCTTTCCAGTTACACCTAAGATATATTTTTGAGAAACGAACCACAGCAAATCGCAAGAGTCATTACAACAATGGAGGAGGGGTTGTCTAGGCGCGCACAGCATTCATCCAGCAACCATTTTGAAAAGCATTTGCGGGCTGGGTACTACACGTGAAAGGGCGTCCGCGTTCGACAAGAGAGCTTTTAACCCTAAGAAGCGTGGCGCTGTGTGTCTTTAAATTCACATGAAAACAGAAATAAGGGCCCTCTGAAGCACCACTCCCAGTGCTTGGACAGCTGCTTCCCATAGGGCCTGTACGCCAGACCAAAATACCAATGGTTAGCCAGATAAGATTATATAAACAAACTGAATTCCTCAGAGAGGCCGGCTGCCAGACTCATGCATAACTGTTCATCTGGGCCTCTTTTTTCCTATGGGAACTGCGGAGCGTTAACTGACAGCTCTGGAAAGCACTTCAAAGACGGAATTACTTCCACCGAGGAGCGTATCTCTTCAGGCAGCAAGGGAACACTGCCAATGACTCATTAGTAACTGTGCATCCTCCCTCAGACTGAGATATCCCTATAGGTACATGGTAAACGACACAAAAAAACAGTGCACGTGGACGCGTCCGGGTGCTAAAATACACTGTCTTCTCATCTTTTCTATTTTTAACTTGGCAGCATTATCAATATCTATGTATCTGTGATGATTTTAACATGTGTATTTGTATTTGCTTATATGGTCGTGCACTGCATAATGAATAAAGCATTTTGATTGACACTAACAAGTGCTGACAAAGCCCGTAGGTCAGATGTTTATAGTCTAGATTTTAATATGTTTTGTGTATAGTTATACAAGTTATTCATGGCCTGGTCCTCTGTTAACCTACAGGACACGCATGATAAACACTGCTGGGAATTGTGACAAGCTCCCAACCCCATTCAGCCTTGAGAGCATACTTTTAGGAGTACAGAAACCGCAGTTCTGCGAAAAACATGCATACTTTTAATAAAATAATGCTGCTTGATGGCAGTCTCAGCAAAGAGGCAACACGTGTTGAACGAGCACCGTTTCAGAGATCTCTTTTTACACCCTTGAGGGAGTGGAATGCATACTCCAACACACTGCATCTTTGGAGACCTGTTCTTACTCCACCTGTGACCTATTTATACTGCAGCAACCAAAAAGATACTCAAAGTTTAAAAGCGCTAACAAATTGTAAGAATGTGCTATTACAAATGTACAAAACTAGCATACCAGCCTTTAAGTTATACGGAGAGGGTGTGATCACATACGGTGCACATTCCGAACACCCTCTACTAAGCCCATTGTGCACCCCAAATTTTTCCCAAAATAAACCTACTAAATACCCACCAAAAACAGATGTGGGTGAAAATTCCCTCTGCAACAGAGTTCGTGGAGTTTTCCCACTCTGGGTTCCACTTGGAACACGGAGCCCCAGCAAACCTCCGCCACCCGTGGCGTGGCAGAGTTTTAACTTAATAATGGGGAGCCGTGCGCGATAAGTTGTGCCCCTAGCATGATTTTTGGGTGCTAGACCACCTCCTGGCAAGATTTTTCAACAAGGGCGGTCACAGCAGGCCCGGACCATATGCGCTGAGAAAGCTGCAGCTCGAGTAGAAAATCTAAATCGAGAGGCAGAAAGAAGCAGTGCCCTCTGACGCGGCTTTGTGCCATTCGCTCAGATTTAATAAAATCTGCGCTAGCAGTGCGATGTGACAAATCCCCGCTGCTTGCAGAACTCACTGGAATCTCGCAGCGTTTTTTATATAACTCCATGGAATTCCGGAGTGAAAATCTGCCAGTTCTGCCCACCCTTCGAGATAACCCAAACTCTGCAGAGCACCGGTGTGATGCAATCCCACCATCACTCCTCCACTCCATCAAACGCAGAAAAAATATGTGACCAGAAAAACTTAAGATGGAATAGGGGCTCCTCAGCGTCACTAACCAGGCAACGCACTATCACATGGTCCTTTATGTACCATCAAAAAAGTGTGGGTACCACTCACGCAGCATTTCCAGGCATAACCGGAAAAATGAGATGGCAGCAGTGTTAACTTCTCACACACATGTACAGCACATGAAGCAGCTGGCAGGAGCCCATAACAGTGAACACGTGCAGTGCTGGCAACTGCAACGCCCACTTCACTCACCGCACTGGACAGAAAGCATAAAGGCAAGCTTGATCTACAATGAACAGGACAGTATACCAACAGCAGGGCAAGCACCCACCTCCCCCTCCGACACACAGTATAAACGCAGCATTTCTAGAGGCAGTACACAATATATGTTATGTTATGTTAAAATGGGTTTTATATAGCGCTCACCTACTCAGAAGAGTGTCCCGGCGCTTTAAAGCCCAAAGCAAAAGTCAGGCGCAGGTGAACAGATGAAAAACTATTGGACAAACAGCCAGGACTTCAGATCCTTCCTGAAAGCTAGTAGATTAGCATTCTTTCTCAGGGAAGCTGGCAAGGAGTTCCAAAGATGAGGTGCCAGATATCGGAAAGAGCGGCCTCCAATGCGAGCTCGTCTAATGACCGGAACGGATGCCAAGGCCAGCGACGCTGATCTCAGCACCCTAGTTGGCAGGTAGAAAGCCTGCCGTTTTCTGATGTATTTGGCCCCAGATTCGTGGAGCGCTTTAAAAGCAAGCGTAAGCGCCTTAAAAGCAATCTGTTTCCTGATCGGGAGCCAGTGAAGGATTTTCAGGAGCTCAGTGGCCCTGGCTCTCCGATGGAGGCCAAAGATGGCTCGTGCCGCGGAGTTTTGCACTATCTGCAAACGTGAGAGGAGATATTCCGGCAAGCCAAGGTAGAGCACGTTTGCATAGTCGAGACAAGAGCCTATTAAGGCCTGCACAGTAATTTTCCTGTGATCAAGAGAGAGCATCGGAAGGAATTTTCTGAGCATTTTGAGGCCAAAGCACTTCCCTACTAGACCAAGAATCTGGGGCCTCAGAGTAAGACTGTTGTCAATCTTCATCCCCAGATTCTTGGCCCTGAGTGACAGCAGCGGGAGGAAACATGGCTGAAGGCCACCAAGACTGCCACCTTGGGTCAGATGGACAGCCGAAAAAGAGCACCTCGGATTTGTCAGAGTTGCACTTGAGGCCGTTACGTTCGAACTACTCAAATACAGCCCCAAGGCAACCACTGATCGTCACGCCATCAAAGTCAGAGCCCTTCTTGCAAGTAAAAAGGAGCTGGGTGTCGTCCGCGTAAGAAACGATCTGGGCACCAAACTACCCCACCAGTGCCGCCAAGGGAGCCATAAAGATGTTAAACAGAGTAGGGCTCAAAATTGAGCCCTGAGGCACTCTTACCTCCAGAGGCGGCACCTCGGCAGAGAATGGCGGGGCCCAGACCGTTTGGCAGCAGCCCGCTTGAAAGGACTCAAACCAGCTGAACACCGCTCCCCGAAGCCCAATCTCTGAGTCTTAAAAGGAGACCACTGTGGGGAACGGTATCAAAAGCGCCGACAAATCTAACATTACCAGCATAGCCTTGCCACCCACATCATGAACCTCCTTAATGGACTCTGTAACTTCTAACAGTGCGGTCTCCGTGCTCATATTGGCACGGAAACCCGACTGAGTGTCATTCAGGATGCTATTGTTTTCCAGGAAGTTAGAGAGAGAGGAGTGGACGTGCTTCTCAACCACCTTAGCTAATGCCGGGAGGAGAGAGATGGGCCTGTAGTTGGCGTGTATAAGAGGGTCCAAATTTGGCTTCTTCAAAAGTGGCAAAATAAGAGCCTGCTTCCAAGCCTGAGGGACCACTCCGGTGCTCAAAGAGATTAAAAACCGGGTTGACTAGGGAGTTGATAACTGGAGCTATTTTTCCGAGGAATTTCGCTGGACAAGGGTCCCGAGGAGAGCCAGATTTTAATTTAGAGAGAAGATTAAGCGAAGAGAGACAAGAAAGAAGAGGAAAGTTAGACAAAGTAGGACCACCACAGGACACGGACAGGGGCAGGGGGGCACTAATACCCGAAGCCGTCGCCACGCTAGGGGGCCGAAAAGAATCCTGAATAGATTTAATTTTAGTACAATTTAGTGAAGACATCACAGACTTCATCACTCCACACGCACTCCCCTCCGAGGGTTACATCCTCTTGGGAGACCTCAACTTTCACCTTGAAAAGTACAACGACCGCAACACCACCACCCTTTTGGACAACCTCGCCAACCTCGGACTTAAACAACTTGTCACTACCCCCACCCACATCCCAGGTCACACACTCGACCCTATCTTCACCTCCAGCAAACATGTCTCCTTCAGCCACACCACAACTCTCCATTGGACGGACCACAGCTGCGTTCACTTTACCTACAACAAGACCCTTACCAACAACCATCCTCAACCCATTCTGCGTAGAAACTGGAACAAAATCACCATCGACCAGATCTCCTCATCGCTTCTTCAAAACCCCCCTGTCCACTCCTCAAACCCCGACCAAGCAGCCATTAACCTCACCCAATGGTTATCCAACAGCGCCGACATCCTAGCACCACTGAAAAAACGACATATCAAACTAGGCAGCAAGAAGGCATCCTGGTTCAACAATGATCTTAAGAAATCCAAGAAACTCTGTCGCTCCCTTGAGAAGGCCTGGAAAAAAGACCCAAACACCAGCACCAAGGACGCCTTCAAAAACGCCACCTGCATACACCACCAACTGATCCGGAATGCCAAGAAAGCCGCTTTCAAGGACCGACTAGATAGCAACGCCCACAACAGCAAGGAATTATTCAACATCGTCAAGGAATTTACCAACCCCTCAGCCAACTCCAACGACATCACCCCCTCTCAAGCCCTCTGCGACTCCCTAGCCTCATTCTTCCACAACAAAATTGCAGACATCCACAACAGCTTCGACAACCGACCCGGAAACCAACCCTCCCAACCCTCTGCAGGACCCCCACCCCCCTTGAACACCCTCAATGACTGGAACCCAATCTCCACTGAGGACACCATCCGTCTGATGAACTCTATCCACTCAGGATCCCCCACAGACCCATGCCCTCACCACATCTTTAACAAAGCAGATTCCATTATAGCACCGCACCTCCGAGACGTCATCAACTGCTCCCTCAACTCCGCAACCTTCCCGGAAAGTTGGAAACATGCCGAACTCAGCGCCCTCCTGAAGAAACCCACAGCTGACCCCACCAAACTCAAAAATTACCGCCCTATCTCGCTCCTTCCATTCCCGGCCAAAGTCATCGAGAAAGCGGTCAACAACCAGCTCGCCGCCTTCCTCAAAACCAACAAATCCCTCGACTACTCACAGTCCGGCTTCCGAGCCAAACACAGCACTTGAACCGCCCTCATCGCAGCAACAGACGACATTCGAACTCTACTGGACAATGGAGACACAGTCGCCCTCATCCTCCTCGACCTCTCCGCAGCCTTCGACACAGTGTCATAGCACCCTTCTACAGCGCCTCAGAAACGTCGGAATCCAAGGAAAAGCACTGGAATGGATCACCTCGTTCCTCACCGGAAGAACCCAGAGAGTCCGCCTTCCACCATTCAAGTCCGAGGCCACTAAAGTCATCTGCGGCGTACCACAAGGATCCTCACTCAGCCCCACCCTCTTCAACGTATACATGAGCCCCCTCGCGGTCATCGCACGCCAACACAACCTCAACATCATCTCCTACGCCGATAACACTCAACTGATCCTATCACTCACCAGAGACCCTACCACTGCCAAAACCAACCTGCACGAAGGAATGAAAGAAGTAGCCGAATGGATGAAGCACAGCCGTCTGAAACTGAACTCAGACAAAACAAAAGTCCTCATCCTAGGCACCTCCCCCTCCGCCTGGGATGACTCTTGGTGGCCAGAGGCCCTTGGAAAAGCACCCATCTCGACGGACCACGCACGGAACCTGGGCGTCATCCTGGATTCCTCATTCTCGATGAACAGACAAGTCAACGCCGTTTCTTCATCTTGCTTCAACATTCTTCGCATGCTCAAAAAAACATTTAGCTGGATCCCCACCGAAACTAGAAAAACGGTCACCCACGCACTGGTCAAGAGCCGCCTGGACTACGGAAACACCCTATACGCCGGTACCACCGCAAAACTCCAGAAAAAACTCCAACGCATCCAGAACGCTTCAGCCAGGCTCATATTAGACATCCTGCGTAAAGAACACATCTCTGATCACCTGAAAAACCTCCACTGGCTCCCCGTCAAGAGGATTACTTTCCGCCTCCTAACCCACGCACACAAAGCGCTTTATGACATTGGACCCGAATGCCTCAACACACGACTATCCTTCTACACCCCCTCCCGCCAGCTACGATCCTCCAACCAAGCCCTTGCCACTGTTCCTCGCATCAACAAAACCACCATGGGAGGTAGATCCTTCTCCTACCTGGCAGCTAAAACCTGGAACTCACTTCCCACTCACCTCCGCCTCACTCATAACCATCTAGCATTCAGAAAGCAACTTAAAACGTGGACAAGTAACTCCCCACCCTTCTTCAAGCGCCTTGAGACCCTCTGGGTATGTAGCGCGCTATATAAATCTCTTGACTTGACTTGACTTGACTAGCAAAGAAATCAGCAAGTTGGATAGTCCAGAATTCAGAGTGAGTGTGTGGGCACACTCGTAATAGGCGATGTGAATTCCTTAACAATAAGAAATATTTCTTTGCTAGTGTTCACAGCATCCTCTATTCTTTTTGCAAAATAAGCTTTCTTTTCTGACATAATGTTGCTGCGGTAAAGTTTGATGGAATCCCTATACACAGTTTTGTCTAATAGGTCATAGTGTCGGCGGCAGGCCCTTTCAGCTTTCTTACATATTCTCCGCATCTCAGAGAGCGGCAGTGAACCAAGGGGCCGAGGCCCGACTTATAGGTTTGCGGGAGACAGTCTCAGGGGTTAGTTCATCGAGTCTCTCCACAAGCCATGTTTGCAGGAGGTCGAGATCAACCTCTAGACTACCAGACAGCTGGCAAGGGTGCGAGGATAGTGCATGCGCCATCATGTCTGGGGATACTCGACGAAAAGCTCGCAAGGTCTGACGAGGGCATTCCTGCGTCCTGAGAGAAAGTTTGTCCGACAGAAGATCTGGAAGTTAACTAAGTAGTGGTCCGACCAAAGGACAGGTGTCAGGGGGGGACATGCCAATTGGAATGGTAGAGAACACTTGGTCAAGGGTATGACCTTTGTTATGTGTAGGAGCGGCGAGATAGGGCAAGAGACCTAGTGGCAATGTGATAAAGGATCTTCATAGTATCAGCATCGATTCTCGAATCCATGTGGATGTTAAAGTCCCCCAGAAGCAGGCAGTGCCCCGTTTTCAGACAAAGTGCCGAGACCACTGCAAGGAGCTCTTCAAAAAAGGAGCCTGTGGGGCCAGGGGGTCTATAGATTAATAGGCCAGCACAGGATTGATGAGGGGACAGAGATAGGGAAAACCCAAGGGACTCACAGCCCACAACGTCATCCGTTGGAATGATGGAACAGGTGACACGCTTATCTACCACCAAAGCTATACCACCTCCCCTTCCATTTTTCCTGTCCCTCCTGAGAATAATCTAGTTATAGGGAATGGCGGCCGCTATGTCCAGGCCCGAGCCCTCGCCCAGCCAGGTCTCCGTTAGGAAGAGACATAGGGGGTTTGCCTCAGACAAAAGATTATAGATGTCCAAGGCATGCTTACTTAAGGATCTAGTATTAAGAAGTAAACAGAGCTATATTTAGGCCGATTGCCAGGTGTTGCGGCAGGGGTGTACCCCGGCCGCCAACCGCAGCCGAGACATCGCCTTTTATTATGGGGACTACCTGGAAAGACGCTACCGCAATTACCCATACTGCCCCTCAACGAAGTAAGCTCGGATGCCGAATATGTAAGCATGATGCCCATAAACCGGAGCAAAGGTAGCAGCCCCGGCCGCACCAGTCCGCCTCCGGGACGCTGACGGGCGCAGACGGGCTTACCTTAGGTGCGCCTTCGGCGCGAAAGAGGCGCGTCCGCTGCGCGGGGCCGAGGGCCTCTAATTTTATACCTTCGCCGGTGAGGTGAAGAGACCGCACCACTGGTCCGCCGACCAGCGTGCCCGATTTTACCTAAGATGGCCGCTAGCTGAGTAGGCAGCCTACTGGTCCCAGGATACCCTACGGCACCTAGTCGGCCGTGCGGGTATGGGAACGTGGAAAAGCCCAACGCGATACTGTTGCCACCAGGCAGAGGGGTGAAAATGAGATTGAGGCAAAGTTGAGCAAAGAGCGAGATGATACCCGGCTTTCCGCCTCAGGTGTCGAAAAAGAAAATAAAAAGGAGTGAGGAGTACACAGTCAAGGTAATAAATCACTAAAGATAAAACTCTAAAAGCCCTAGCAGTCAGCACGAGGTCACAATAATGCAGCACTAATGGTGAAATCTTAGAAGCGCTAGCAGTCAGCGCGCAATCAAAGTAATGCAGCACTACTAGTGAGATTTTAAAAAGCGCTAGCAATCAGCGCAAGTCGCATCAAATTAAAACCGCTATAGGTCAACAAAGTTATGCACCCGCTCGTCAGCACCCAACCTCTGCCTCAGGGTTAGCGGGATGGTTTGAGAATGATATATGCATGCATACATGTGCAGAAAAGGAATCAGCAGTGAGATCTCGTGCACACAGTAGGAATGCAAATTTCCCCTAGAGACACGCTGCACAGAATTACTGCAAGTACCGTAAACGTTGAACTGCAGTTGTTAAAAGCCACATTTGCAGACCGAGGCACTTTTAAATTCTTGGTAATGTTTTTTTAGGAATTCTGTGCAGGGGAAAGTGAAATATTTGCCAAGAAAAGTTCACTGTCAGCATTTGCAAAGAACGATGCACAGTCGACATGGTGCTCTCGGGTTTTCTCCCTTCTTCAGGTTATGTGCCCTCTCTGCTTATTAACTTGAGTCGTAGAGTAGGTGTTCATAAAAAGGAAAAGCAGCTTTTTGCGCCTTATATTTTAACAAGTATGAGCAACGCCAATTAGTTTTGCTTACACGGGAGGTTCCAGGTAGTGGATCAAAATGTCAGTTTTTTTTATCATCTTCAAAATTAATTTTGAATAAGGAAGATTTATCACGAATACAGCATAATTGAATCCTTTAGTTGTTGAATAAAAAGAACTGTTAGCGAGTTTGCTTTGTAAAAAAAAGTTATTTTAATAGGCGCGTGTGCCTTTCCCCCCCAGTCTGCTATTCCTTTAAAGTGCCTCTTCATGTATACTCCATTTTCCATCAAAAATAAGTACTCTACTAGAAGATGTTGGCTCTCTTCTCACCAGTATCACAGTTCTCAGTAGTCCCTCCCTTCCCCTCTCCTGCCAAGTAGAGAATATCCGCTACCGTATAGATACAACCAGGCTAAATATAGATCTCTTTAGGAGGGAAAGTCGCCGAAAACAAAAGGCGGACTATGACTGGTAGGACAAGAAACAGACACCGCTCCTTCTCCCTGTGGTGTACATGGAGAGAAAGGTTCCAAGATGACGCATGCTAGGTTGTTTTGAGATTAAAGCTCCCAATTAACTGGATTCAATTAGCTCCTAAAATGCTATACCAGTGTAGCCCCTATTCGCCCAAAGTAAATCCCGAGAGCTCTACAGGCACTGGCCAGTTTCCAAACTGGTTAAGGGGACAGTTTATTTACAGAATTTGTGCAGTCCTCCATCGTGAAAAATTGCTCAAGCCTTACCCTTTCAAAAGCAGATCACAATACAAATTAACTGACCAAAGGAATATATAATGCCTTATTGAAAAGTACCATAACCTTGCTAGTGGATCATTGTATTGTTGTGGGGTCCATTCTGAAATATTGGCACTTGTGACATGTTGAATGTGTGTCTAAATGTGGTACTGCAGCAACAAAATTATGCCATAAATTCCAATCGCTCATTCTCGAGATAAACAACTGGATACAAACTGCCCAGAGAACCTAAGAATGAGTATCACGGCATGGGGGGAGAATGGGACTATGCCCCTCATCCTTGGATGACGAGTTGAAATCTGCCAATCCTGGAAGACGTGCCTTTCTCTCTCACTTACCTATTAGTACAAGAGGACTGCTATTCCCCTTGGAAGAATGAGGATTAATACCATGCAACAAAGCAATCTATTTTCCACTTGAGAAATGGATTAGGGCCTTAATACATCATTCTACTGTTCTCTCCACCAGATCTTGCGCACTCTCCTGCAAAATGGTGACACCAGCCAAGATTTCTCCTCAACATCATGACACCGTTACCATTATTTTCCCATAGTTTGCAGATAACCAGTACTATATATTGACAAAAAAATAATGCCTTTCTAAACAAAATAGTCGACTGGAAACAGAGGTTGTCTGAGGTTGGAAGCTCCATCCTAGGTACATTATTCCGCTAATTCTGTAGAACTGACATTTAAGAGTGCAGGTCCTCTTACATAAAATGATGGGAGAAATCCAGTGGAGTCAAAACTTAACTCGAAGATGGTCTTTCTCGACTCAACTATACAACTTCACTTTCAGTATGCCACGAGGCTTAGATTTCATCTCTCAGGAGCCTAGAGTGCAGTGGTTGGGTAGATAAAGCTACAGGGCAGGCTCGAGTCCGTAAATTAATCTTTTGTATGAAACACAGGCATCATTACCCTCCTCCGCAAGATGGTCTTCGCTTTGATACCTCCTGTACAGAACAAAACACCTGTCCACACATGACCTACTGTCTTCTCTTCAATGGAAATAAATGCCCATGCTTCTTCAGTTGCTGGGTATAGGTAAAGTACACTTTGAGGAGGCGGAAGTGGAAAATTGGTTATACTCAAGGTATTTGTTACAACAGAGCAGGGAAAACATGGTCAGAGAACTCGTTAAAGCAAAAATGGCCAAAACTAACAAATGTGCACTCATCACAAACTGAACTGCCTGAGTGCTCTTGTAAATGGTGTTAACAATCTCAGTTCTCATTTTAACTATGAAGCATTAAAACCGAAGCAGAATACAAATGTACATCTGGCTTTAACCAAAAAACACAGTGCAATGTGTACTTTAAGAAACCTATGCTACAATGACCTCGTTAAATACAGTGTATAGAAGTGGGTTTATTACAAGATTAAGAGGACCCTAAATAGTTTTAAGGGGGCCTGATGAGATCACTACTGAACCAAAAAACATTTCAGAACACAATGTACCTTAAAGTACTATTTTAATGGGAAGCATAAAGCAATGGTACGCTATTGCTGTAAAAATACAAAATAAAGCAACTGCAGATAGTTTGCTATAAAATAAAATTGCTTATCCACAAACTAGGTTTATGAACAATTTATACATCTTTCAACAATATAAATTATAGAATACCATTAAGTGAATGCCACAAAATGCCGAATTTTGAATGGGTTTTGTTAAACATACAGGCGTCCCCTTTGGCCTCGAACAGCCAACACGTGTTTCATTGGAATGATGTTATGCTTCCTCAGCACTGAATCTGAATGCCATTGTTCGACAGAACTTGTAAAAAAAAAAAAAAAAAGATTGACACCTCCTCCAAGTAAAAATGTTAAACAGACAAACGGTAATAGACAAAAAAGCTAATAGTTATGTGCAAACAAGTGTAAACCTGTGGGCCATGTAAGCAGCATGTGTCAAGAAGCTGGGAAGAAAGTACCTTAACAGTTTTTATATGCATTCAAATCCAATGTTTCTATGTGAGAAATCAAAGCTAACTTTGTCAAAAAGCAGTGTATCCGTATTAAACTTTCATCTACAAAAATAAAGTTAACTGAAACGTGTAGGAAGCACCCCCAAGTAATCGTAAAATACTCAACGAACGGAAGGTGCGGTTCTAATGGAGCTACACCGTCCATTGACACTATAGGAGTTGTGTGCACCCTGGAACACACACCAGAGTCCAGCACCTGAAGCAACAGAGTAAATGCACCAAACATATGTCTTTCGCTTCCAAGAGCTGTGATCACTTTAGGAGCAAGTAAGGTCTCCTAATCATGGAAACACAAACCTAATTTGTAGACACTCCTCCTCGCCCAAACCCTGTGCTCTCTTGCCAGCAACTAAGAATGCCTGTAAACCATTAAAGTGCTATTTGAATATCATTATCTGGGCACTCTACTCATCCAAGTCAACACAGGAACGGGACTCTAAGGTACACTACTACAATCCAAAACAAAGTGAAGTTGCAATGGAAACTGTATTTAGGCCTTTTTTTCCGTTTACAAATTCAGAGACAAAAAAAACAAGCATTTACAATGCAACGGTTTCGCCTTTGTAAAAGTTAGTGCTATTGGCATTGTAAATGACAATTTTTTTTATTTATGTGTTGGTTTTGAAAACAGATAACTTAATGGCATTGTCATTTAGAATGCCAATAGCTTAATCTCTCGCAAATGGACGATACCTTACACGTATTGTTTCTAAGCACTGTATTAAAGGTAGAACGATAACAGCAACCGTTTTCAATACATCAAATGTATCTAAGTGCTCGTGAAATGTGTTAACATTCCTGAGACAACACGAAACATGTATTCACACAACTAACACACAATAGATCGTTTATAGTAATCAAATGGTACATATACTGAGAAAATGAGGGCCAATGGGGATTCCGCAGAAGCAAGTGGCCCGGAGGAGGGGCCTCGTGTGGTGGGTCTTGGGGGGGAGGGGAGGGGGGGGGGGGCTTACTGTCTATTGTTCAGCACCCTCAAGCCCAGGGGACCTTAACCCCAAAGGAATTTTGGGGTGCCGCCTCCTTCTGGATTGAGAGTCTCCAGCCATATTGTTGAGAGCACTACATAATATTCCCTGAAGTGGTAGATGAAAGCCCGGAGGGGGGCACACTCCTCCCTCCTGACCCTAGCCCCGAGGAGCTAACGAAGTAGCAAGGGCAGGGTCTCCCCGGGAAAACGGACCAGGAGGGCAAAACCCTGTCCCGGAAAAGTGAGAAAATCGGAGGCCAGAAAGAGGACAACAGCAAGCGCCATTTTAGTTGTAGTTACCGTCTCTGGTCGTGGACTGCTGCAACCACAGGAATACCAAGAAACCCCACGCTCCAAAAATAGACTTACATTGGATACATGCGCCTCTAATTAACACACAGGGCGTGGGCCAGCACCATGTCTTGACGTCATGAAGTGTGGTGTCACCCCTAATCGAGAATGGCAGAGCTCTGTGTTCGATGTTCGGGCAGATGCGGGCAAGGTGGATTCTGGTATTTGGAGTCCTACATTCGAAGATGAGAGTTAACTACAAGTACCAGAGCTGGCAATCACCAGGGCTGGATTAACTACTAATGGTTATAAATGCATGTAAGCACATTTGAGGTTCAGGCCTCTTGGCGCTAGGTAAACTACGGACTGGCACAAGGAGAATTCAGTGGAATTCGAGGCAGTTTTAGATGAACTGAATGATGCACACGAGACCTGCAGAAGAGCACACAAAAAGGTACAGACTGTACACAGTCAGTATGATTGTGCATGTCCCATCAGTGATGCACACATAAAAAAGGCCATTGGTATGTGTGGTATTGATCAATTATTCGTGTTATTTTGTTTTTGATAAAAACACTTTTTTAATTTAAAAAAAAGAGAGAGAGAGATCACCGAACACTAGGACTTTATTACAATTATTTAGCTGGAGAGAACAAAGATTACGGCCCCCAGAATGCACTGGTATGCTCCATGAAAGCAGAGGTTGAAATACAACCTTCTGCATGCGACCCCTAGGAACCCACAGGGCACCTGCTGCTCCACCCACAGCACCGCCATGTTACTTATTCAAGAAGCCATGAGTTTGCCATGGACAGTACCCCACATGTAATGCTATTTGATATGTTCGGCTAGGATTAGGGCGAACCAGGCAATATCAGAAATTTGCCTACACCACAAAGCCCCCTTTTCGAAGTTCTGAGTGTATAAGGCAATGGTGCATGTGTACCTTAAGTTAGAAGCACTACAAACTTATTTAAAAGAGAATTTATCAACATTTAGTTTTAAAACTCCCCCAAAACACTTAGTGGAATGAATGTTCTAATCCCTGTGCAGGAAAGCCATCATATGTTGGGAGGTGCAAGCGGTAGGATGGGGATACATTATCCGACTGGCTGGAAGTAATTGTATACATGTTTTCAAACTAATGAGGTCCTGGAGAAAAGTGTTCTCACAAGACAGGCCTGGAATTTAATAACGCCCCCACAAAGCGCGGTACAATATGACTGTTCATACAGAGATGGGCTGCGCTGGAGCCCCTCAGACAGCTAACTACACCTGAGGCCCAGCGAATGGGAAGCTGTACAATGGAACGTATGAAAAACGCGAACAATACCGTTAAACAGGGGCAGCCCGGACAGAAAGTAAAGCGCAAAACAGCAAACATTTAATTAGTGTCTTAATATCCTCCACTCCGCCCCCACAAGCAAAGCTTTTTAATTACTGAATGTAGAAACAGAATACCTCCGTGAAGCATTCATGTGCATCGGCCTATCAAACCATGTACTTAAATAAAATGTGTAATCCTTCAAAATGCCTGCTTCTAAATTAATGAGTTTAAGGAGCGTGGAGTTCACCTGAAAGGATATGGAGGACCGGATCTCTAAAATTCGCTGTCTAATTGTGCTGGGAGTTGGTGAAAGGGTGTTCAAAGGCGGGGAGAGTTTGGCCAGCTCAGACAAAGTAGCCCCCCCCCCAAAAAAATCCCCTACTTCGAAAACCGTGAACAAAACTCCGTTTCGAGTCTACTAGGGTGGACTGTGGGGATACCAGGCGGTGCCACTGAGCTCGTTAAACATTAGCACGGCCTTATTTGCAGTTCAGCAGACAAAGCTGTGTGGCACTGAGCCCCAGTCTGTCAGGGCCAGTCAGAGAGCGATATCCATGGGCCACTGTGAAGCTGACTGAGCATACGCCGGCCATTACCGGAAACACCATCAGTGACCCCATGCACACATTTATGCCCAGCAGAACACTAAACAGGCATGCTTACAACTAAGACCATCAAGAGACAAAACACACAACTGACAACAACAACAACAAAAAAACACACTGGACCCAGCCTCCTCCTTACCAGCACCACAAGACTTCTTTGCACCTTCGTGTGCACAGAGCTGGTAGCATGCATTGTGTGGGCATGTGGGGTAAACTAGCGAGTCAGAGTGAAAATATGCTCGTGAATTTGAGTGTGTGGGGTAAAGCAGTGAGTCATTGAGCGTGTGAGAGCATGCTTGTGAATGAGAGAGTTTATCGAGAGACGGTGCCACGGAGTCGAATGGGCAAACCTACAGCGGGAGGGGGGGCCGGAACGGGCAAACGGACAGCGAGAGGGGGGGCGGGAACGGGCAAACGGACGGGGGGCGGGAAAGGGCAATCAAAAGGCATAGTTTATCGAGAGACGTGTCATGGAGTCGAACGGGCAAACGGACAGCGGGAGGGGGGGCGGGAACGGGCTCACGGACAGCGGGGGGGGGGCGGGAAAGGGCAATCAAAAGGCAGAAGGAAAGAAAAAAATAAAACTAAGCACTCACTTGGACTTCTTCCGGCGGCGGTCGGCCTGGAGGAATGACAAAAAAAAGCTCCCCAAAAAAAAAAAATAAACACGCCCACCGCCACATGACTTAGGCAAAAGGGAAAAATTCTACGGAACGCCCACGAATCGCCTCGGTGAATGACGGACAGATCTCTCTTCCAATGGCTAGCCTCCATTTATGGAGCTAGCCAATGGAAGAGAGAGGCGGAACTAAGGCCATACTGTTCTAACATAAGATTTCGCCTGCGCGAAATGCTGCTGCGCAGCTGTTCGCTAGGCGAAACCTTAAAAGAGAACCAAAATGTGGTTAGAGGCATTTTTATGATCAAGAATACACGGCTAGAGCTGAGTTTTCAGTACCCATTTACATTTCATAGTCTCTAATGCCTAATCAGAGATATGCAAAGCACATTCTTTGCTTAAAGGTGGGATTTAAAAAGAAAATGATTTCATATAGCGCAGACAGACTTCGATTTGAACGCTGTGTAAAATGGAAGAGGACAGAGGTAATCATAGTTGATCCAAGATAGATCTTTAGTGGATCAGTCATGTCATTGATCTGTAATCTTATTTTTCTGTGCACATTTATGTTACCACCCTTGCTTGTAAAGTGAATGCAGAAGTACGTGTATTGTCCTATAAAATGTCTGTTCTGTGTATCCAGTCTTAACATAATTTGCATTACGTGCTGGCATGCAGCATTTGCTCTGCCTCGTGAATATTCGCCTTAAATGCCTGGATGGAAAGCATGGGTAGCTGTACACCTGCTTACACGGGCCATGGAAGGGTAGCACGAGACTGGCTGGCTTTCACCCTACAACAATTCCTCCACATGTCTGTTGTAGGGCAAATTGGCAGTTTACCTAGATAAATGATTTGACACCATAGCCTCTAACATGAAATTCATAGTAGTAATATGGAAGAGCTCCTCAGAGACTAGGCACGAAAGTTTACAGATGGATGGCAAAACCTGAAAAACCTCACACAGAGGTCGCTGCCTGTGTCCAAAAGCAATGTGTATATTCGACAAGGACACCCATGTATGCCCATAAGACAAGGGGACAAAGTATATCTTACAAATAAGTAGTCACAAGGGATTTGTTTGCATTAGGAGACCTCACCACAATTTCAAAGAAAATAAATTAGAAATTAAGTTCTGTTTCAACTAAATTGTACAAAAGAAAATTATTCTGGATTTAGGTCGTTTTTGTTTTACAACAATCATTGTGCAGTACAATATAATACACAGTGATATAACTGAATACATGCAGATCATTCAGTGCTCCTACAGTGGTATCTACAACATAGTATACAAGACACTGTTCAAAGCTCAATGGTTGTAAAATAATAAGCGAAAATCAGATAAGGGCATCCATCTGAATGATCAGTCCCTTAAATTGTAAATCCATATCAACCAATTGGGAAATGTTAGACCTGGCATCTTTGGCAGATTTTCTGCTTCTGACGTCCCGTTTTTGACTCTGTGCTGCATTTCAGTTTTGCTGGTTTTAGAACTCTGGACACTTTACCACTGCTGATCAGTGCTAAAGTGCAAGTACTCACTGTGTAAATTGAGACTGGTTATCCATTACTAGCATATTTGATTTACTGGTAATACCTTTAAAGTTCACTGTGTGTGCTCAGGGCCTGTAATTCATATGCTACTAGTGGGCCTGCAGCACGGATTGTGCCTCCCACCTGAGTAGCCCTGCAACCATATCTCAGACCTGCTACACTAGTGTATGTGTTTGCAGTTTTGAACTGCCATGTCGACCTTTCCCTTTTGCTATATATAAGGAACCCCTAAGGAAATCCCAAGGTAGCCCCGTGGGCAGGGTGCAGTGTTTTGAAAAGGTAGGATATGTACTGGTGTATCTTACATGTCCTGATAGTGAAATACTGTTGATTTCTTTTTTTCACTCGTGCAAAGACCATCTCTCCCATAGGTTAGAATTGGAGCTGCCTTGTAACCTCTTAGAAGTGTAACTTCCAATTGTGAAGAGATATTTGAAGTTTGGGTACCTGAAGTCAAAATTTTAAAATGCATCTTTTATTATAGTTGTTTTTTAGATTGTGTGTTTGAAAATGACACTTTTAGAAAGTGGACACTTTTAGCTTTGCCATTCTGTGCCTCTGCCCGCCTGTGGAATCCACGTCTGAGGGAAGGTGACAGTTGGGCTGTTTGGGCATTCACTCCAGACAGTCACACAATGGGAGCAGAGGTGTGCTCTGCATATCCTGATGGCCCATCACCAGGCTGATGGGTCTTCCTGAGCTACAGTGGTGGGAGGATTAGTCACAGACGCCTGTATAGGGCTGTGCATGTTATCACACAAAGCTGTCTCCACCTCCCCGCAGGCTCCTGGGGCCAGGTCAGGGAAAGGCAGGGTCTTGTGCACTACAGAAACTTTTCTTTGCAGTTGCTCTACTTCAAAGGCAGAAACTGGCATTAAGTCCTTAAACTGTGACAACATAACTTCAGAACACTTCTGGACTAAGGGGACATTCTCCCAAGAAGAAAAGCTGGAGAAGCGGTCAGGAGGTACTACCACTTCGCTGTGTGCTTTGCTGTGATGGCCTGCTGCTTCTGTCTTGGGCAATGAAATGAGTGGACTTTGCTTTCTACACCTTGTTTGCAAAGCTTCTCTAAGGGCTTGTGTGTGTTTACCTCCTGTTAAGAAGTCCCAGGGCCATCAAATACTTCACCTGCAGCCCCCGAATTTCAGTGCTGTTAGTTCTGGCCTGCCAAGGAGTGCAAATTCCAGTTCCGGGCCCTTGGAGATGGGTTGTGCATTAAAAAAACTAAGAAAATCCATGCATTAACCTCCTGCGCCTGTTCCCTCTGATGCAGCACTGCTGTGCAGTTAAAAAAACGACACATTGTCGGGGTGCGGTCAAAGGATTGAAGCAGCGCCTGCTGTGCAGTTGAAAGATCGCTACAGCCTGAGCCCCGTGTCACCCACTTTGTCACAGGCCTTGCTGTGCTGTAGAAATCGATGCACCACTTGCTCCGTGGGCTTGGGGGGTGGGGGGAAGGGCAAGGCAATCGCCAGCACATGTTTTGGTGCCGCATCAACTCCACGCATCCAGATTTTTGACACATCGCACCTGTGTGCAAAGTTCTACATCAACATTGCCAGCAGCAAGAAACAGAGGCTGGGTGTCCGGAAACCGACGCATCACCTCCGCTCACAGTAAGAAACCAACGCATCACCTCCCCTGAGAGTAAGGGGAACAACGCATCACCTCCCCTGAGAGTAAGGGGAACAACGCATCACCTCCCCTGAGAGTAAGGCAACAGATGCATTGCTTTTTCTGCCCCGCACATTCTTTGCCCCTGCTTTGATTCTCTTTGATTTAGACTCATCCCAGGTACTTTGCGATAAAGTGAGGCACCCATATTTTCCTATAGCATGAACTAGTTTGAATCTTTTAAAAGGATATCTTGATATGAGTATGTTGAATTTTTTCTAGTTTTGGTCTGGTTTTATTCAGATAAATATTGGATATTTCACTGAACAGGTGTGTTGTCCTTTTGTAGTATTTTACTGTTTTATTGTGTATGCATGTGCAAATGCTTTACACATTGCCTCTAAGATAAGCCTGACTGCTCATGCCAAGCTACCATGGGGGTGAGTAGGGGTTATCTTAGCGGAGTAATCCTCCTACCCTGACTAGAATATGGGTCCCTACTTGGACAGTGTGCAAGCCACTGCCAACAGGAGAATAGTCGACATGTCAACCCTAAACCATTCATATGGTCTCAGACAGTCATCCGACTAATATACCTGCACATGTTAAAACAGAAACAACCTAAGTAAAATGTCAGACTAAAGCCAATCAGTGGGAAAGTAGTCAGCATTAGCCTGTTACCCAACACATTGTACTGAAAAGGTAAGTCTGAAAAACGATGTACTCCATCTACTCATTCTGAATGTCCCATGATCAAATCAAATCCATACCATTAATACTTCCACATAGACACCAAAAGTATCTAAAAAATAGAAAAAAAGAGGCCCGCACTGGTCACCCTGATAATTGTGTACATTTCTGTAAGTGATCCCAGATCGCGAATCCACTATCCTAGTCAAGTAGCCTCAACAAACAGCGACCCTGGTGATAAGGTAAATCTGACACAGCCACAGATTTGCTACGTTATATAGTGTATCATACACCTGTGACACAGATGTTCATCACAGTACTTTAATACCAGTGGTAAAATTTAAAGAAAAACAGGTCTTAGTTTTCTATGAATTCTGCAGGACTACAATAAGTCATTATAAACTATGTAAGTCTCCCAATAAACAAGTTCTGTATGCCAAACTGCAAGCTACATGTGCTCTACAAATAATAATAACAATAAAGACTTGTGAATACAAACGGTGCAAAGCCCAAACTACTTACCTGGTCAATGTCACTTACGACAACCAGGGACAATCTGTTTTCTTAACTGACTAATCTCGTCATAACCGCACGCTCTCAAATGAAGACTGGACTGATTTATCATCAGTGATCTATCCTGGTGCCCTGTGGGAGTCTAGACCGCTAACTCTGGGTCTACAATATTAGTTATGTTTCGCAGAGTACCGGGCATGAAGCAAAACCTCCAAACCCCAATATTGACTGCGACCAAGTGGAATAAAAACAGGACCCTGTAATGGTGGTTGCCACAATTAATACACCTCAAACTCACCGTTCTCAATATTCACAACAGCTATTTGTCCTTGTGAAGTGTTGTAGAGTGCAAATGCCAAAACCTATCGAAACAACTACAGGAATACAAGATGGAAGGTTGAATTATTGGGCTTTAGACAAACATAATATACAATTTTCATGAGGAGCCATTATCGCAGGCAAAGAAAGAGCTGCATCACAATCACAAATTATTATGCACTTATCACAGACACAGTGGCTTTTCAATGCAACATGACGAATAACCTTTTCATAGCATCAATGTCATTTAGGCCACTAGTTGTACTATCCAAAACATGCATCCATTTACATTCCTTAGAATCCATCAAGGTTGAGATATTACCTCCACTGCTGTCTAGTGTCACAATTTCCGCTCGCTGACAATATGTCAGCTTCTGTGTGATTTAGTTCGATAAAGTGGCTCACCAATGGAGCGCCTTCTGTCTTGCCCCTAATACAACTTTGGTGCTGTGAGATTCGCTGCTTTACTATCTGGGTAGTTTGCCTCACATTCACTTTAATGGAAGGCCATTTAATCACATAGATGACATTTTGTGTGTTACAGTTAGAAAATGTACTCAAGTAACATTTTCTGTCATTTGTCACCAGCCTTGGTGTCTGAAGTAAATTTAAAAAAACACTACAACCGCAACAATCTATAGTGACCCACAAAATCTGGAATGCCCTAGAGATATCTCATAATTTCTGTCACTAGTTTTCTTATGTGCCCAAACAACCAAATCCCTTAATTTCTTCTTCCTTCTAAAGCCAAATAGTGGAGCTGCCTCACAGGCAGATCTTTACATAGTTCCTCGCTTGAGAAAATTAGCTAACCATCACAACTCGCTTGCCCGGTTCCTCCCTCTGTCTAGGAGAGAGTAGACTCTCTAGGGCAAAACCATGCTCTCTTGATCACTCTGCAAATAATTTTCTTAAGGTAACCCTTATCCAGGAGTTGCTTTTGAGGAATTCGTTTTCCCTATAATGTATTCCATGCAGAGGCAACTTCTGTGCAGTCTCTGAAACTGCTGAATGGCAAATTATCTTTCAATGCCCAAGGGTGATGGCTAATAGTTCCCAGTAACTAGTTTTTATATAGTGTGGTATAGAGAGTGCCATTGCAGTGTTTAATCGTCAAGTTCAAATAGTGAATCTCGAGCGTGCTATGGCTACCAGTAAAATGCAAATCTTAACATCCTTTGTCAAGTGGTTGAACAACCAGGGTTAATAGCTCAGTAATAATCCAGTCTCGGATAAGGGTATCCCTGCTCTATATTAAACCGGGCGTAATCTTGGTGTTTCTTATCAATTTTTTGCCCAGTTACACAGTGGAATTCTTCAATGGTTTCATTCAGACTGTCTTGTACAGCCTTTACGTTTGCCAATGCGCAATTTGACCTTATCTTGTCTTCTAAATCACTGATATGACCTTCCAAAGAGTTACATTCTTCTAGACCAGTATCAATCCTTCTCACCATCAGTTTCCTCTGATTGGATTAAGTTTGACATTTTACCTAGGTTGTGTTTTAACATGTGCAGGTGTATTAGTCGGATGACTATGTCCTGATGAGTACGTATGAATGGTTTAGAGGAAAAACTACGTTTTGAATATTCATTCCGGCCGAATCTGTGCTTTCCATGATTAATATGGACACCGGGAAAACGAATTTTTGTTACAACATAGGGATATTTTTGTAACAAGCTTTGTTATACATGCCCGAGTTTAAAAGTATCCAAACATCAAACAAAAATCGTATTAGCTTTCTAACACACCGCTCACTTTGTAAAACATGGCCCCCAGCTACGAGCGACACTGGTCTTCCTAGATCCTTGGTCACTAATAAAACATAACATCTGCACTAGAGAAAAAACATGAAACATGCTGGGAGGGTGCCCGACAAACACAGTGAATACGAGAGATAAAACCACCCTATCGAGGCAGACGGATCACGGCTGCCAGGAATGCAAGGACGAGCTGGAAGAAATATGAACACAAAAAACACCCACGACGCTGCAAGCAGACATGGCAGTAAACTGGCAGTGCAGTTTTACTGTAGCTCCCCCACAAGCACATGCTGACAAAAAACACAAAACCGTAGCAGCTCTCGGGGAAAAAAAACAGACTGCATTCCCCTCCCTACATCTGACGGGTCACTGTGAAATGCAGCACAGCTCGGGGCTTTCTAAACATTCTTAATTAAAATGTACCCGCTTGCTATGCAGCCCACAAGCTGGGCAGGGCTCCTCGCTCGGTGCCCACAAAGCAGCGGGCGGTGCACGCACAAAATGTGCATGACGCGCGGCTTGCAACAAGTGTGGGATGATCTGGGAATGAGCGGAGTCTGAATGCGCCGCCGTCTTCCATTATCCGAGCCACAATGCCATCATTATGCTCACCCCCGTTTTAGACTCTTGATAACAAAACCAAGGAATGTACTAAAGAAAGGTGCTCCGGGAGAAACCAGCGGCCAACGTGGAAAAGAAAACGGAGGCCACGACGCCCTGCAAGAAAGATGTAGTTATTTGATCTATGGAGAACTGGTGGGCATAGTTAACTAACAGTGCAAAATGTGGTACAGGACTAAAATTGCGTCGTGGTGCAAAATGTGCTAAGGATCACAACACACCTCACGCCCTTGTGAGAAATATTATGATGGACCGCGGACCACTTTTCTTTTCGTGATTAAGTGCCAGGAAAGACAACCCAGTAAGGTCACCTCGCACGATAGAGGCAGTGGGACAACATAAGCCACCTTGAAAGGTGTGGGTACCTCTCCAATTAGGGCTGTGCAGTCATCAGCAGACCGTTTTTTTCTGTACGTTGTACAAGTTACAAAATGTCCATATTTTTGAAGTTTTAAAAACAGTTCACACATTTTCAACCTCCATCTGAATTTTCAGGTAGAGTGAAAGCATGCAGACACGTCAGAAACTCAAAAGGGATGACTGACGTTTAGGAGGCAGAGCTACAGTGGCATCTTCCGACACAGACTAGCAATATTGCAGTTTTTGCAATGAATAGCTCCTCAGCTGATCCAGGTTAAGCAGTAGGCAAGTGTAGGAAAATACGACGTTGCTGTATGGTCACCCTAGATTTTGGCCTTTGGCTGGACCCTACATTTTTGCTGGGTTTAGCACTGGGCATTTTTCTCCTGCCAACAAGAAGTGCCAGTGCTCCCCTTTTCAACATGGTATAATTGGCATAACCTAATCAAAAAATTTAACTTGCCCATAATTTCTTAGTACATGGTACAAAGTGTACCCATAGCCTGGAAGTTAAATGCCACTAGTGACTGCAGCACCTATTGTCCCATACACTACAGAGCAGAGCAAACATGGCTTCAGGGCTACCTTTGTAGCCTGACCGTAGCGGTGTACAAATTAATTCAACCAGACAGGCCAAAACCTCCCATTTAAATATTAGAAAGTCACCCCTATGTAGATCTTGTAGCCCACAAGGCAGGGTGCATGGAATTTAAAAGTTGAACATGTAGAAATGTAATGTTAACATGCCATTACAGTGACTAGCACATAAAGGAATTTTCACTGTGGCGAGCCTAACTGTCCTAAGTAGAAATCCTGGGAACAGATCAAAATACTAATTCTGCATTTCGGGAATGGGACAGCTAGAAAAATAAACAATTATTTCTAATAGTTATTAAAAAAGCAAATTCAATGGAGAAGTCAGATTTGTTTATGAATATTAAAAAGTAACTTTTAGAAAGTTACATTTTCCTTGTCTGAAGTTCCTGGAGGCTAATTTGCATTTGTTCTCCAGCTTTTCCAATCCAGTAATTATCCTTGAACAGGTGTGAAATTCCTAGGCGGACCTCAATAGGGAGAGAGGAAAAGAAATGCGTTACTTACCTGTAACAGCAGTTATCCAGTATTGGTGTCTTTCATAGATTCACATGCCTGAATCATTCCCCGTCGTCGAGACGGGAGCCTCCGGTAATTAAAAAAGTAATGTCCATAGACATACATAGAGAGAAAGGGTCCAAGGGTCTCCCCTTAGTAGCCTTTCCTTGTCCTTATGTAAAAAGGACCAAACTCTCATAGCCAGCCAATCAGCTCCGACCTCCCTCTAGAACCTTCCTGGGAGGAGCCTCAGTCCCTCAGATTTTCGTACGCACCCAGCTAGGTTTGGCGTAATATAGTCCGAGAGGGAAGTGAGTCCTTCCAGGGGAGGCGGAAGGGTTGCATGTGAATCTATGAAAGACACCAATACTGGATAACTGCTGTTACAGGTAAGTAACGCATTTCTTATCCAGTATTAGGGGTGTCTTTCATAGATTCACATGCCTGAATCAGAGTAGCTAGCAATCATAGTAGCACATTTGTAAAACAGAGTTGCTCTGCCGTCATAGTAGATAATGCATATAATATCATACAATAAAGAGACAGCATAGACAGAATATCAGAGCAATAATGTGCATACCTGGAAGGCGGGATGTAGGAAGGCTCACCTTACTGAAAGAGATGGCGAAGCACCGCCTGGCCCACTGCCGCATCCTTCTGGAGTTCGATATCCAGGCAGTAGTGTCTGGAGAAAGTATGCGGTGACTTCCAGGTCGCCGCTCTGCAGATGTCCAGGATCGGCACTCCAGCGAACAGTGCTGCTGACGTAGACATCGCTCTGGTTGAGTGAGCCAGAACACGGTCATTCAAAGGCCGGCCGGCCTTTTCGTGGCAGAATGAAATCGCCGAGGAGATCCATCTGGAGATGCTTTGCTTCGTGAGGGGCAGGCCCATGCATGGTCTGCTGTATGCCACAAACAGCTGTGAGGATTTCCTAAGAGCCTTAGTCTTGTCCAGGTAGAACTTCAGGCACCTCATAAGGTCCAAAGAATGCAGCGACCTTTCCGCTGCTGTGGAAGGGTTGGCAAAGAAGGACCTAAGGACTAATGGTTCGTTGAGATGGAAGTCCGAAGGTACTTTTGGAATGAACTTAGGGTTTGGTCGCAGTATCACCCTGTCCTGTCTGAATTGCAGATATGGTTCCTGAATGGACAAGGCTTGCAGCTCGCTAACCCTTCTGGCCGAAGTTAGAGCGAGCAAGAGCGCTGTTTTCCATGAGATGTGTTTAAGAGATGCCCTGTGAATGGGCTCAAACGGGTGACGCATGAGCTGGTTGAGTACCAGGTTAAGCTGCCATGTGGGAGGTACTTTCCGAGGCCTCGGAAAGGATCTGTATAGCCCTTTGAGGAATTGTTTGACTAGCCGACTAGACCACAGAGAAGGTCCTGTGACAGTTCTGGTGAACCTCGAGATTGCTGCCAGGTGAACCTTGATGGACGCATGCGCCAGTCCCGACTGGGCCAAATGCAGGAGGTATGGTAATATCTGTTCAGGTGTGATAGCGAGGGGCCGTAGGCCCTGGTCTGAACACCATATGCAGAACCTCTTCCATTTGAGGCAGTAGGTCTTGTTCGTACTGTCTGCCCTTGCTTTGGCTAGTACATCCCTGCAGTCTTGTGGGATATTCAGGCCACCGAACTCTCTGTGCTCAGGAGCCAGGCTGATAATTTGAGCGATTGGAGGTTCGGGTGCTGCACTTGCCCGTTGGACATCGTCAGAAGGGCCGGGTGTTGGTTCAGGCGAATCGGTGATCTGATGGAGAGTCGAAGCAGATCCGAGAACCAGTGTTGCCTCGGCCAGAACGGGGCAATCAGGATCAGGGTGCATGGTTCCACCTTCATCTTCCTGAGGAGCCGTGGGATCATCGGGAATGGAGGAAAGGCGTATGCAAAGGCGCTGTACCATCCTATGGAAAATGCATTTCCTAGTGATCCTGGTTGGGGATGCCAACTTGCGTAGCTCGGGCATTTGGCGTTCCTCTTGGTGGCAAAGAGGTCGATGTTTGGGACTCCCCAAAGAGAAAAGATGTGAGTGAGGGCGCTGTCTGATAGTTCCCACTCGTGGGAGAGGGACTTTTGCCTGCTCAGGGCGTCGGCGATGGTATTGTCCTTTCCCGGGACATATTCCGCTTGGAGTTGGATTTCGTGCAGCACTAGCCAGTTCCAGATCCTTTGCGATTCGCGTGAGAGCGAGAGCGAACGCGTTCCCCCTTGTTTGTTTAGATAGTGCATCGTCGTGGTGTTGTCTGTCCTGACGAGCACTGGGGATTTCTGGATGCGGGGCAAGAAGGCTTGGAGAGCCAGATACACGGCTCTGAGCTCCAAGAGGTTTATATGGAGCGATTGCTCTTGAGAGTCCCATTTGCCGCTGATCTGTAGGTCCTGGAGCACCGCGCCCCATCCCTCTAAGGAGGCGTCTGTTGTTATCACCAGCGGTGATGCTGGAAGGAGAAACAGTAAGCCCACAGTTAGATTCCGGCGACGTGTCCACCATTGCAGAGCTTTGGAAATGTTCGGTGTGATCCGAATGATGTCTTCGAAGGAGCCGGTGCTTTGAGTCCATTTGCTTGCAAGTGCCTCCTGCAAGGGCCGCATTCTGAGCCTGCAGTGCGGGATGAGGAGTATGCAGGAAGACATCATCCCCAGGAGGGAGGTGTAAGTCCGAACTTTCAGGTGCGTTGTCGCTGCCACAGCCGTGGCCAGAGATAAGATTTTGTTTGTCCTCTCTTTCGAGGGGAAGGCTCTTGTGGACTCTGTGTCCAATATGGCCCCTAGGAAGGTAATCTTCGTTGCGGGGACCATGCAGGATTTTTTGAGATTGAGCGTCAATCCCAGATTTTGAAAGAGATTGGTGCAGGCGTTGGAGGATGTGATTGCGTCTCCAGGTAAGGGTGCTTTCACCAGCCAGTCGTCTAGGTAGGGGAAGACCTGGTGGCCCAGTTGACGCAGGAAGGCTGCCACTGGCGCAAGGCATTTCGTGAAAATGCGCGGCGCGGACTTGAGGCCGAACGGCAGGACTTTGAACTGATAGTGACGGCCCGCCACCTCGAATCTTAGGAATTTCCGGTGAGTTCTGAGGATGGGGATGTGGTAGTATGCATCCTGGAGATCCAGTGACACCATGAAATCTCCTTTCTCTAGAATGCCCAGGATTTCTTGAATCGTCACCATCCTGAACGATTGGCTCCGCAGGAAGGTGTTGAGTGCCCGGAGATCCAGGATGGGCCTCCACTTGTTTTCTTTTTGTTGTACAAGAAAGAAGTGGGAGTAAAATCCTTTCCCCTTTGAGGATGCCGGAACCCTTTCGATTGCTCCTTTTTGTAGCATTGTCGAAAGCTCCTTCAGAAGCAGGCGTGGATGTTTGTGTGTCCGTCTGCGTGGAGGGGTATTGGGAGGGATGGAAGTGAATTCGAGGGAGTGGCCGAATCGAATAATTTGAAGAACCCACCGGTCCGTGGTGATGTACTGCCAATTGTGAAGGAAATGGGTCAGCTTTCCTCCAATTTGAAAGGATGGAGAGGGTGTTTGGACTGGCTGGAGTAGTCGGTCACTGGCGGCCGCCAGCGCCCCTCTTGGTATTTTTACCTCTGTAGGTTGATCTTCCAAATGAAGACTGTCGGCCTTGCTGTTGTTTGTTTTGGTACTGGCCTTTGTGATTGTATGAGAACGAGGACCTGTTCTGATATGAGCCTCGATAGGAGGACTGACCTCTGGGCCTGCTGCCCCGAAAGGACTGGTTTCTAGACTGCAGAGTGCCCAGTGCCCTTACCGTGTCTGTGTCCTTCTTAATGGCCTGTAGAGCCTCGTCGATTTTTTCTCCAAACAGGTGCTGGCCGTCGAAGGGCATGTCCAGAACCTTTGCCTGGACTTCTTGGCGGAATGAAGTCGCTCTTAGCCATCCTTGGCGTCTCAGTACAGCAGCTCCTGCGAGTTGACGGAAGCCTGTCATGGCTGCGTCGATAGCACAGTCTATGAGTTCCGCTGCGGAAGATTGACCTTCCACGAGGAGCGCTTTCACCTCACCCTGGACTTCGTCAGGTAGTTCCTTCACGTAAGGGGCAATGTCCTCCCACAGCTGGCGATTGTAACGCCCCAACAAGGCAATGGAGTTGGCCACCTTGATGGACATGGCCGATGTGGATGTGAAACGTTTACCAATCGTGTCAAGTTTCCTGCCCTCCTTGTCCGGGGGAGCGGACAGTGGTGAGGAAGGGTTGCGGGAGTGTTTCTGGGCCGCCTGCGTCACTACCGAGTCCGGTTTGGGGTGACCATTGAGGCAAGCCGCCGCAGTGAGTGGTGCTCTGTATTTCTTATCTAGGCGTGGGACCACCGCCGGCACAGAAGCAGGAGTTAGCATTAACTTCTTTTTTTTTTTTTTTTGGTGTTCAAAACTGCTTTATTGCATAGTTAGAAAATTACACTGCTATGTATGCCCACAACCCGGAGGCTGGCAGCGACAGAGCCACAGTAGCAAGGTAAAAGAATTGGTAGTGGTAGACACAGCCTTGATACCGGCATCCCGGAGGCCCGGTGGCAATAAACCATGCTAGATAAAGAGAGAAGGGGAGGGTGGGCAGGTGGTAAGAGGGGGAAAGGAAAAAGGGTGGATAGGGAGAGGGGAGGCGAGAGAGATAGGAGGAGGAAGATGGGGGAGGGTAGAGGGGAGGGGGGAGGGGGAGAAGGGGCATGAACAGCCCAGGATTTACAGCAGTAGAACAGATTTTTTATTGTTTTCTTCCCAACTCTTAGCAACCCGGAACAGTTAATCAGAGAAAAGAAAAGAGAAAAAAGAAAGGAAAAAGGAAGGAGGCTTCGCACATGTCTGAATAAAGAGAAAAACAGTAAAGTTAGCATTAACTTCTTTCCTTGTTCCCACAAAAATTCAATGATCGGAACAGCTTTTGCGGATTTCTGAGTCTGTTCCTTAAAGTCGTGCAGGAAACAGTCTGTTTCCGTGGATTCCACCACCATGTGGAATCTCTTCGCTGCTCTCTCCACCAGCTTGTGGAAGCCAGCAATGTCCACCGGGGGAGAGTCTGCTTGACGTGGTTGTGGTGAAGCTGGGGATGATGCTATATATTCATCCTCGTCTGTGTGGTCCGAGTGAACCTCCTGGACCTCTCCTTCCTCCAGTTCTTCCTCCTCCTCCTCTTCGTCCGAAGAGACCACCACCTGAGGCTGGACGTCATGGTGGGTTTGATGGTGAAGCTGAGTTTGTTTTGGTGCGGACACCTGTATTTGGACTGAAGGTGTCTGATTCCCCTTGTCCTCAGGTGCGGGACTCTTAGGCGCCTGACCGCCTCTGTCCGCCTCCGGAAAGCGTTTCTTGTAGTCTTGCACAAGAAGTCGTAAGTCATCAACCAGGGTCGCTGGTAAGCATATCATGGGGGTGACTTCTGTGCGGACGCTGGTATGGACGGAGTGTTCCTGATAGGTGAATTCTTCCTGTTCCTCATCAGTGCTTTGGCATTTTATGTGAAGGTCTGAGACCGAAGTAGCGGGATCCAGATGGTCATCCTCTTCGGATTCCTCGCTTTGGAAAATTTCTTGAGGTGGTTGCTTTTCCACCTTGCTTGGAGACGTCGTTTCCGGGGTAATTAGTGGTTTGCATGGTTTGCCAGACTGCATGGCAGAGCCTGTCGTCGTCGAGGGGACCGTTGACGGTGGCAGCATCAGGGTTGGTGCCTCCACCAGTTTCGATTTTTTCCATGGTTCCTTCGACGACGAGTCGTCCGTCGACGGTGTCGTCGTCGAGTCCGTCGTCCACTGAGCCTTCAGTGTCGTCGTCGAGCCCTTCGTCGACGGGGTCTTCGTCGACGGGGTCGACGACGAGCCTTTCGTCGACGGAGTCGTCGACGAGGTCTTCGTTGACGGTGGGGTGGACAATGGGATCTTGGCCGTCGACGACTGCGAAGTCGTCGTCTTCGTCGACGGTGCCTTCGTAGACGATGTCCTCGTCGACGAGTCTCTCGTCGACACTCTCGTCGTCGACTGTTTCGACGGCGATGGGCTCGTCGACATGGTCTGTCGTTGACGACGATTTTAGGAGAATAATTGAAGAAACAGGTCTACCTGAGGATGAGGAGGACGTAGTCGTCGTCGTCGACGCTGAGGGCGACGACGCTGATGTGGTAGACACTGTGGTTGTGACTGAGGTAGTCCTCTGGGCTTGTCTAGAGGACGGAGCAGGCTTTTTAAAGGTTTTATCCTCCTTAGCAGACACTGAAGATGACGCAGATCTCGCCTCTGAAGACTTTTTGTGGGTCTTCGTAGGAGGAGTGTCTGAGGGGCCCGGGGAAGCTTCCCTAGGCCTCTTGTTTGAGACAGCAGAGGTCCTGGAAACGCTGCTCACAGAGGAGTCCAGATTGTCTCTGTTCTTAAGCCTGTCCAACCAAATCAGAAGGCGACCTTCCCTGTCTCTCACGGTCTTTTTTGGAAAAGACCTACAGATTTTGCATTTGTCCGAATTATGGTCCGGGTAAAGGCAATACAAGCACAGGTCGTGCTGATCATCCACATGTATTCTTTTCTTGCTACAGGAAGAGCAGGCCCTGAACAGGGCTTTCTTCTTCGAGTCAGACATGGAAGAAGCAGTAGAAATACACACTTACTTCAGGATAGTGTGGCGAAGAAGTCCTTGAAGAGTTTTGAGGGTTCAGAGAACACTTTCAAAGAAAGTTTGATGAATTTAGAGTAATCCTGAGGAGAGCTCAGGCTGGAGACTCCCTAGCACAACATGCAGTAGAAAATCTGAGGGACTGAGGCTCCTCCCAGGAAGGTTCTAGAGGGAGGTCGGAGCTGATTGGCTGGCTATGAGAGTTTGGTCCTTTTTACATAAGGACAAGGAAAGGCTACTAAGGGGAGACCCTTGGACCCTTTCTCTCTATGTATGTCTATGGACATTACTTTTTTATTTACCGGAGGCTCCCGTCTCGACGACGGGGAATGATTCAGGCATGTGAATCTATGAAAGACACCCCTAATACTGGATAACTCCTATTAACTCCACAGAATATGCAGGGTGGGATCTTTGGCCATCCTTTATGACACTGCAGTGTCAACTCCTGCTTGACGGGTCTGCTGGGTTTACATATATTCCTTGAGGTACACTAAAGAGGAGTGAACAATGCATAGACAATTGTCGTGAATTCACTGTATGGTAGGAAGGATAACAGCAGAGTCCTTCAATAACCAGACTTTTCTTTGGGTTTACATGTACCCACCTAAAATGGGAGGGAATAGGATTTCAAGACAATGCTTGTGGATCAAATGTGTGGTTGCTGACAAATCCTGCTTTTGTTCTACCAGACTTCAGTCTCTGGATTTATTGAGGGAACAGTGACTTATCCCAAACCAGATTTTAGTGTTAGATGAGGGAGGACACAAGAATTACCATAGTGCACTCCACCCTACGCGGCCAAGTATCGTGTGGCGCAAGACTTTCCTATTCTGGAAAATGCCCCTGTAGGGTTGGACCAGGAAACTTTTACCCCCACTGGTTATAGAGTGCCTAGGAGCCATTTCCATCCACTAGCTAGTGCCAGGAATAAATGTGGCACCTCCAGACATCCAGTTCAGAACACTTTCTGGACCTGGGGAAGATCAGACGAGACCTAGATCTACTGTCTGCGACCCGAGCGGATCCCTGAAGAACTGGACCTGCTTCCTCTTGTACTCGGGGCAAAGATTTGGACTCATAGGGTCATAAGGCTAACCTCTAGTTCAAGCTACAGAGATACAACAGACTTCAAGAGAACTTAACCTGGAAGTACACAGCTGACCAACAGCAACTGGACTTGGACTGGGTGCCGCCATTGGCCTCTGCCCGACAACATGAAGGTCTTTAAGAGCCTACCCAGTGGTCCTGTGGGGGCTTCAGAAGTGTACTTCTGAGGTGGATTGGGTCTTAAAAGGCTAAGTCAGAAGGTAAAATCTCCCACTAGGATGAACCTAGTTGAAACATCCAACCTGCACACCATCGAGATCCGCCTCAAAATGCACCTAGGCCATGATCTACTGCTAACACCATGAAATGAAATTTAGATTAATAACACGTGCTAATAGCCAGAGGTGTCTAGGCGCGGCGGCTCTTCATGATCTATAAGCCTGCGCAGGGAGTTCGGAAAGTGAGGATGGGCTAGTTGTTAAAAAGCTGAGCTTAAGGCTTTAAGCAAAGTCAGGAGATTGTTTTCGATCTTCAGTGCTATTGGAAGTGAGTTCCATAGTCTAGCTGTGCCTGCATTGAAACTTCGAGACGGGTGGGGATTTCACCCATTTCCTGTGGCAGCCAGCTTGGTAGAGGTGTCACGACCAAATAGAAGCACCTCAGTTTTCCCTTTGTTTAGCTTGAGGCTGTTTTGGGACATTCAATGTCCAATTTTGTGCAGACACTCTTAGAGATTTGTGATTTTAGGCGCTATTCCTACTTAAAACTTTAACTATTCATATCTTTGGTTCCCCTTATTCAATTTTTGGTGTAATTTTCTTTATTAACATTTTACTCTTTTTCTAATTCGATCTGGGATTTTTATCCTTTTGCATTTTGACTTTATTACTGTTTTGATAATGCATAAATACTTTACACATATCCCTAAGTTAAGCCTGTCAGCTCAGTTCCATAGCTACCAAGGGGATGAGTGCAGGTTAATTTTGTGACTTTGAGGTTTCAACCTAACAAGGGTTGCGATTGTTTCTTGAGGTGGGTAGTCCCATCCCAAATAACACTCCAATTTCTTTCAATAATCCTTTACAAGGCAGGTTGCCCAGAGCATCTGAGCCTGTCATCCAGTGGCTCCTATCTGTAGTTGCAGGATGCAGCACACACATGTGCACTATTAGGAGCACAAGGAAGGCCTGAGAAACTGTGTCCGACAGTAAAGCTACCCTGGCAACAGGGTGTAATGATGTGGAGAGGGAGAGCTTTGTGAAAAACAGGGAGAATGTGACATAAGGATTCAGCAAGCACTGGGAAAGCATACAGGGCTTGCACTGGATGTCAGCCTTATGGCTTTGTCATGGTTTTGTTGTGGTTTTTGCAAAAATTATTATTGGGGAAGCTGTTAAGCCCTCACCCTAAAAAATATAGCTACAACCCAAAAAAATGTTTGTTAAAAAAAAAAAGACATATTGCCATAGTAGTCCTTGGCACTTAATGGAACTACAGTATGTGGATGTGCACATTATGAAAGAGAAAAAATATTGTCCTTCCGTAAAGTTAACCAATGACTGAAGTGGCCTGAAACACTGCCCCAAGTTGTATGCTGCAACTGGCAGTAGAAAAATGGGAATGACAGAATAACAGACCAATGAACAAAGAGGTCTCAAAAAGTATGTAAGGCCTTTATAGTTCCTGGTACTTAAGGATATTACTGTGTGGATGGGCTCCTTGTGAAACAGCACAATAAAGTCACTCAGTGAAGCTAGCCAGTGAGTCAAGTAGGCCGAACCACTCACTGCTCCTTGCTATAGTGGGCAGAAGAAGAATGTGAACAACAAAGGGCCAATGGTTAATGAGGGCTAGCTGAAAGCCTTCACTAATAATTATTTGAGACATTATTCTAGCAAAATCAAGAGGTCTTCCCTAACCCTAGTCTGAAAAATTGAACATCAAGATATGTTCGCAAGAGGATATGGAGCCTATACATATTTTAAATTGCTTGATTTGTAAACATTTAGGAATTTTGAAAATACACAGAGCAATGTTTGGTGAACTTTTCTCAATATTTTTGCCAGTGGTCTAAAAATAACATTAGTATGAGCTTTCACTGTTCAGTTAATAGATTTAACATCCTTTCCCTCGGAAACCTGAAAATATTTCCGCAAATGTTCACATATTTTCCCGAACAGTTGCACGATCGAGTTAAAAAAAAAAAGTCGTAAGGGCTGGCTGCGGCCCCTGAAGGCACAGTAACAGGAGGCTACATCCTGGCCTAAAACCGGTACCCCATCTGGTATGCGTACACATATATATATATATATATTTTTTACTACAAAAGTGATCCTCATTATTGCGCGCGTGAGCCATTAGTCACAGTGCAGGTTTAAGACAGCTCAAATTTATGGCATAATGGCAGTTTCATGAACGAGTAACTGAGGCCCTAAGGGGTGAAATGTAGGCCGCCTTTGGGAATCGAGAGATGGGAGAAAGGTGCTAGACGAAGCCCCTAGCAAGCCTGTGAGTGGGGTAAAAACACACAAGCTGCCGAACACCATCAAACATCGCAAATCAATGAATGCTCTTAAGAGCCCATGTCTTGGTATCGACCACTAATTCTGAGATCTTAATTGGGTGGTAACTACAGAACTGCCCAATCAGCTGTGGTGAGCGATCACTGATGCAACAGGCAAATAAAATGAAACCCCTCGGGACAGAATAAAACTGCCAACTGAGGCAAACAAAGGGTCGACTGAATAACTTGGAAAGCAGGGGAACTCCAGCGTGGAGGCAACGTCGGCACTGTTCAGGCCCGGGCCATAAACAAATTGACAGACGCGCCCTTTCACTTATTTTCTGTTAGCTACGTTTTCGCAAAGACTGGCAATGATTTTCGTTCAGCCAATTCACAGAACGGTGGGATGCAGCCACGCAGTGCTTTATCCAAGCCCTTTTGATTTTACTAGCATCATATACACAATATACTTGCGTAGTGCGGCTTTCAGCTAGCATTCTTCATTCATTGCCCAATTGCGTCATTCACTGTACTAATTTAGCTCGTGAAAGAATTAAAACACAAAGCATCATGTTTGATGTTAGAATAAAAAAAATATATATATGCATGTATAAAAATTATATATATATATTTTCAGTGTGGGAAACTGAAGACTTTCTGCACGAATGGGAACAGCTATCTGTTCAGGCTGCTCATGTCTCCATTAACCCTGGGCAAAGCACTACGCTAGCGTAGTTGGCAAAGTTTGCACAACTTCGCACTACGCGAACTGCACGTAGCACAGTGCAAACATGTTTAGCCTAGCATAGTGCAGAGGTCATTTTTGCTTGAGGTCCTCAATGTCAAGTTGGCGACTGAGAGCAAGCAAAATGACATCCTCGCAAGACTTTTTCCTTGTTCGAGATCAGCAACATCAAGCTGCCGATCGCGAGCATGGAAAATAAACATCCCGGCGAGATTCTCAACACGGGGAGGTCAGGATTCTCATTGAGAGCGGTCGCACATACTCTTGATCGCTCGCGATGAGAAACTACCAGCACGCGTTGAGAAAGCTGCAGCGCGAGTAAAAACCTACTCGAGCGGCAGAAAAGTACAGCTCGCACTGTGCAAGATGCGGTTTTCAATGATTGCACAGTGCCGGATGCTTGTCCGCACTGTGCAATCATTGAAAACTACATCTTGCACAGTGCGAACATGCTACTACGCAGTTCGCGTAGCTCGCGAAGTGCTACGCGTAGCTACGCATAGCGCTACTTCGCGAACTACGCCCAGCCCTAGTCTCCATGGACCGCAAAACGTAGTCCAAGACAGGCAGAAATTCTGATTGGCGGTTAGATGCTAATCACAATAGTCTAGAGACAGGAGCCTATTCTGATTAGTTAGCAGGGTGGTCAATACATCTGCAGTTGCTTCAACAACCTGACCGGCCCACTCGTCCAAGAATAGGAACAGTGTCACATACGAGGCGCGATCTGAATGTTGGCTGCTGTTCGATCATCCTACGTGCATCATCCGGCAGGTTAGTAGAACACTTAACAAATACAACCTGGTTTTCATTGTTTTTTCCCATTCCAGCTAGTTGAGGATTCAAATGAAAAAGGTGTAGTGCACCAGTCCAGCGTCACCCAGCTGTAGTGGTTAATGGGAGACAGAAGGGAATCTCCATCTCAAGTCTTTACTGCAGAGTTAGAAAACTGTGGAGCAAATCCCATCATCTCTGCTTGACCAAATTGTGTGACCCTAGGCAAAACACTTAACTTCCTCTGCCTAACTTTTCTTGAATGTGAAATTTGAAAGCATCTTGAGTGCTCAGTTCAAAAATGTTGCTCCATACAAATAATTTTTATCACACATACAGTGCAGGGGACACATCAAGTTATCTTTTGGTGCATTCATCATACTGTTGTCAGGTCATTGGTGGTTTTCTTGAATGTTTCTAACTTTTGGTTTAGAGACAGTTATTTTAATAAAAACAGTCAATGCAGTGGTATTATCTAATCCACTCAACTGAAACACTTTAAATGTTAGAAAAGCCTTGTATTATTTCTAAAGAACCTTTATATTCTTTTTTCACATGACAGCTTCAGTGCATACTTGGTCTCCTTTTTCCAAACCCTATTCAGTTGCTGGCTTGCCCATCAGAGTCTCGTATTGCATGCTGCAAATAACGCTGTACTTGGAACTCATGCTTGGATCACTCCTGTGTCACTCAGAACATAACTATTTCTCATGAAATGTAGTTTGTTAGTATTGTTTTGCCCATCTTTTTAGCTTGAATCCTCCAGTCTGCTTTCCTGAAAACATCTTGTAGGTACTCAGAAAACTGGTCTAGGAATGAATTCCGTCCATTGCAGAGCATGGGCGTTGTGGTTAGTAACTCCAATTGTCTGGTTTTCTATTTGCTGGCTTGATTTGTTTTTGGTTGTCAAGCTGTAGTTCGTCCCTTGGTTGTCCAAACCTTGTTTACAGAAAGCTAATTTGCGGCAGAATACAGTAAACAGGCCTTTAACTCTTGTTCTTCTCTGGTCACATTTGCTGTGCATTCAAAGACAGAGGACAAACATCAAGTTCTCTTCCGAGGGAGCTTGGTGTTTACTTTTCTTTTTCTAACTTTAAAGTGAGATAATTTATGGGTTTAGAACCCATGTAAAAGTAGGTGTAGGATGTTTTTCCCCTAGCACCCAAAAAGTAGAAAAAATGACATGTGCTTTGTTTCAGAATAGATCTGAATTAGTACAAATGAAGCACGTTTTGTAATTCTGAAGTGTGGTGGAAACAAATATTTGAATACAATCAAAATATCGATACACTAGGTGATTACACTTGCACACATTATCATTTGTGTTCAGTAAAACTGTATTTCAGTGCAAATGTAATGGTAATTTAAATTCAAAATGTGTTGTCTGTAATGGTAGTGTGCTAGCACACCATGCATTCTCACTAAGCGATTCCACTATGCCACACCACTCCATTCTACGCCACTCCCTCCACAACATATGCCACTACACACCACTTACCTCACCCACTCAAATACACCCCAATCTACTCCACTCCGCTACAATCAAACCCAAATCTAACCCACCCCAATACACTACAACCCACTTTAATATACCCCAATCCACTCCACTGTGATCCAATCTACCATGCCCCACTCCCCACAATCTGCTCTAATCTACCCAACTCTGCTCCAATCTATCCTTTCCACCCCTCTCTACCCAGTCCATTCCAATTTATCTTCTACTCTACCCCACCACAATCTGCCACAATTTAACCTACTCCACTCTACCCCACCCTACCCTACCCCACCCTACCCTACCCCACCCTACCCTACCCCACCCCACCCTACCCTACCCCACCCCACCCCACCCTACCCCACCCCACCCTACCCTACCCCACCCCACCCTACCCTACCCTACCCCACTCTACCCTACCCCACTCTACCCTACCCCACTCTACCCTACCCCACTCTACCCTACCCCACTCTACCCTACCCCACTCTACCCTACCCCACTCTACCCTACCCCACTCTACCCTACCCCACTCTACCCTACCCCACTCTACCCTACCCCACTCTACCCTACCCCACTCTACCCTACCCCACTCTACCCTACCCCACTCTACCCTACCCCACTCTACCCTACCCCACTCTACCCTACCCCACTCTACCCTACCCCACTCTACCCTACCCCACTCTACCCTACCCCACTCTACCCTACCCCACTCTACCCTACCCCACTCTACCCTACCCCACCCTACCCTACCCTACCCTACCCTACCCTACCCTACCCTACCCTACCCTACCCTACCCTACTCTACCCTACCCTACCCTACTCTACCCTACTCTACCCTACTCTACCCTACTCTACCCTACTCTACCCTACTCTACCCTACTCTACCCTACTCTACCCTACTCTACCCTACCCTACCCTACCCTACCCTACCCCACCCTACCCCACCCTACTCCACCCTACTCCACTCTACTCCACTCTACTCCACCCTACTCCACCCTACTCCACCCTACTCCACCCTACTCCACTCTACTCCACTCTACTCCACTCTACTCCACTCTACTCCACTCTACTCCACTCTACTCCACTCTACTCCACTCTACTCCACTCTACTCCACTCTACTCCACTCTACTCCACTCTACTCCACTCTACTCCACTCTACTCCACTCTACTCCACTCTACTCCACTCTACTCCACTCTACTCCACTCTACTCCACTCTACTCCACTCTACTCCACTCTACTCCACTCTACTCCACTCTACTCCACTCTACTCCACTCTACTCCACTCTACTCCACTCTACTCCACTCTACTCCACTCTACTCCACTCTACTCCACTCTACTCCATTCTACTCCATTCTACTCTACTCTACCCCAATCCACTAACATTTAACCATACTGAACAGCAGCCACAATGGTGTACAACATGGCTGAAGCACCTTGCTAAAGAAAATAGGTCTCGCATACACTAGACCTATTGGCTTTGCCAATGCTGGCTACTCCTTGGATATGAAATTCACCTAAAAAGGTACTGTGGGTTTCGAAGTGCAACCTGTGGAGGAGTTTGTTATTAGAGAGTGGAATTCCAACTTTCACCAGGAAGCTACAACTCCTTTTGTTTGACAGTGCTTGGCAGTCTTTGAATCTTGTGTGGCACTAAGACCCACCTCATTTTCCGGTTTGTAGTAGCTAAACACTTTTTAGCTGCTATGATGCAGTGGCCGTGGCAACAACTAACACTAAACAAGATGATGCTGGGAGATGTTTGTATCTTATATTCAATAGAATAGTTAGAATTTGTGGCTCAGAAATGTCTTATTGCATGCACTTCCAGGGGGAGAAAGAAGCAAGAAGGTGCATTAAAGACTTCAGCCTTGGGGGCGCTAGGTGGCGCTAGACCAAGATGGCCGAGCGAGAGCGAGGCTCCTGCCTGGCCGAGGTGTAAATTATCCTTAAATGCCATCCTGACCGTTTTTAGCTCGCCGTGCCCTACGTTGCTGGCAGCGAATTGCAGAGAGGATTCCACCGATATCTTGCTTGCCCTTCTGCTAACCGCAGTGAGCATTTTACTAGCGGCGCTGTCTGGCCGCGGCCTCCTGACCTGCTTCAAGAGAACCTCATGCCAGGGAGCGCCGACTAAGCGAGGCTGGTGATTTGAGACCTGCAACTACGGAGTGGTCCGGGAGCGGAGTGGTGCTGCTAGGCGTTGGAGTCCGGGGACGCTCGCTCCCGATCACAGCATTCTCCAGTAGCGAAGACGAGGTGAGGTGCCCCGCTGCGCCTGGGACAGAGTACGGGGATCCCTGCTGCGGTGATACTGGAGGAGACGCATTCCGGTCCCCGCGAGGAGCCGCTTAAACTCGGGGCCTCCTGAAAGGCCCATCACAATCAGCCCCAGGAGAAGGCCCGCTGGGGGAGAGAGCACCCTTACGTGCCTGACTCGGGCTATAGATGTACAGGAATACCTGTAGCCTAAAAATCGAGACAACGCTGCAGCGCCGAAGGTGGGAGACCGAGCTACTCGAGAGTTGCCTGAGCAGGGGGGCCAGAGCCGGCAAGACGCCGTTACCGCTTCATAGATGTGCTGAAAGTTCATTACGGGGTCTGCGGGGACATTGTACACCTGTGCTGAACAGCCTGTGACCGCCATATTGTCTCTACGGACAGCGCACGCGGCGCGCTTGAGGGGTACCTGATAGTGGAGGCCTAGCCTTATGCAGTCACGAACTTGCTGCCCCTGCTGCGCCCTTCAAGCATAACTACTGCTGGCGTTTGCCTCCACACTGCCCTACCTGGCTGGCTCTACTGCTTTGCACACCCGCACCCCCCACTCCGGGCCCCAAAGCGGTAACCTGGACTGACCCTTGCTGATGCCCTGTCTGGACTGGACCGGCTCGCACATTGCATGCTACTGGCCTGAGACCTTGTGGGGACTTTATTCTCCCCCCTGTTCCCTCTGCGCGGACAACCTTGCTCACCACTAGACGCTGCTACCTCACGCCCTGCCGCCTGGGAGAGTTGCGGTGCCACATACGCCTGGATTTAGCTGGGGACCCCCCTCTGGGGCAACTAGGAACTATACTGGCACACCGCTTTGAGCATCACCAACGAGCACCCCCCCTCCCCCGACAGACGCCTGGTGGCCTGCCGACCCGCGCGCAACGCACTGCGGACAACAAATCTCCTACTCTCTCATCGGAAAATGGGGCGCACCGAGGCCAGGCAATCCAAGATTCCTTTTGAATCCCGCAAGAACCCCAGGTTTCAATTGGCGGACCACGGGGAATCCTCAACCGATACCCCACCAGAAGACGACTGGAAAACGCTCCTGCTGGGAATGAAACAGAGCCTTGTGTCAATCGACTCCAAAATAGACGCGCTAAATATGAGGATGGACACTGTGGTAGCCAAACTGGGTCAACACGACACCCGCATTAAGGAAACGGAGAACAGAATTTCGGATCTGGAGGATGGGGCCACGTCTAGCGGACAACATATCTCACAAATAGACAAATTGCCCAAAATCATAGACAAAAATGAGGACTTTGAAGCCCAGTCCAGGCGGAATAATGTGCGCATCTTAGGCCTGGCGGAATCCACCAATACAGGCCAAATGGAGGACTTTGTGGAAAAGCTGGTGGCAGACCTCTTTGGGAGAGAATCTTTTTCGGCGCACCTCACAGTCGAGCGTGCGCATAGATCGCTGGCCGCCAGTCCCCCCCCAGGAGCGACGCCCAGACCCATCATAGCCCACTTCCTGAATTATTGCGACCGGGATGTGGTCCTCCGCATGGCCCGCCAGAAAGGGCAAGTACATTATGAAAACACGACACTGGCCTTCTACCCAGACTTTACGCCGACGGTGCAGGAGACGAGACGCAAGTTCCCGGGAGTTCAAAAGAAGCTCCAAAATCAGGAGATCCCCTACGCAATGATCTACCCTGCCAAGCTGAGAATCAACCATCAGGGGAAACAGCACTTCAACACCCCACAGCAGGTAGAGGACTACCTCAATAGTCATAAGAGAGTGACCTCCAGGGAGGAGGCGGCCCGGAACCGCTCCAGATCGCAGTCCCCATTGTCCCAGCAAGACTAACATATGGACCTGATGGCTGCCTTGGCAGACACTCCCGCAAATCTCACCGGTGTGGTGAACTGTTCTTCTCTGGTGATGTATGCTTAAGGATAGGCATGTATGATCTACGAGGTATGGACTGATCGGCCACCCACCTCCGTCCCACGATTGGCTACCTAGCTACCCAGCGACTGTGCCAGTGGGTGTAAGGAGGTGCGTGGGCAGGTAGAGCACCCCTAGTGGTTCTTTACCCCTAAAGGGCGAAGCCCTGGACCCCCCCCCCCCTTTGGGTGAGGGTAGTCCTACATTTCAAAATGTGGTTAATGTTGGAGGGCGGGGATTTTATGCCCAGCAGGTTGGGGATGTCTGTGTGGGTGGGGGGATATTTTGTTCTAACTACTGCATTACTATGTACCGAGGGAAGTTTAGATGCTTATGACTGCATAATGGTCTTTACACATCACCAGGTAATACACAGGCTCTTCGAAACATCAAGGTAGCTTTGTGGAATGTTCGTGGCCTTAATGACCCTAGGAAGCGCAGACCGATATTGGGCTACCTAGATAGGCACAGGGTAACAGTGGCCCTTCTGCAGGAGACACCTGGCACCCGGGGGCACCCCATAATTTGCATTTTGATGGGCTTCATACCATGGTTTTTCTTCTTATTCCACTTACTCCAGGAGAGTGACCATCTTAATTAAATGGGGAGTGGAGTTTATGCCTCAGGGAATGGACTCTGACACAGACGGTAGATTCTGCATAATGTAGGGGCGACTCCATTCTCACAATGTCCTCTTCGCAAGTTACTATGGCCCTAACACCGATAACCCCAACACCCTACTCTTGTTATGGGACAAGATACATGCGTTAGGCATCACATACGTTATTCTGGGGGGGGGAGACTTCAATACGGCTTTGCATCCTCAAGCAGACAGGTCGCACCCCCTCTCGGCACACTACACAGTCACACAGAGAACGCTACGCGACATAGTAGACGGACACTACCTGCTAGACGCCTGGAGATACAAACATCAAACACTCTAAAACAAGGCACTCATTATTCGGCGGTCCACTCCACTTGGGCACGTCTTGATTAGGTTTTCCTGACGACAGGAATGACACACAGGCTGATGCAAGCAACGTACTTGGCCTGCACGTTCTCGGACCACTCCCCAGTCCTCGTGGAACTACATATCCCTGTAGATTGCTCCCCATATTTGAGCTGGCGACTCAATCCCTCTCACCTCTGTGACACGGTCTTCAAGACTGAACTGGAGCAGGACATTCGAGGCTTATTGATCGTAACCTGACGTCCGTGTCCAGCGTCACAACAGTGTGGGAGGCCTTCAATGTCACTGTGCGGGGTTGGTGCCTGGCCAAGGGAGGGGGGATCCTCAAATCTGCGTGGCGACCTTCGAAAGCTAGAGTCCGAACTACACGAGCTAGAACACACGCTTGAACGGAACCTGCGCGATAATGCGACTAAAGCCCAACTGAGGAACAAATTGACTGAATCGGAGATGATCGCTGATAGAGAATGCATGTTTCGTGGGAAACCGCACACAGCATGCATTTATGGGGAGGGCGTCCGTCCTGGGATGGCGCTGGCGAATGCAATTAGGTCTCCTAGGTTTGCTAACTATGTCACCGAGCTACAGGACGCTCAGGGTACCATGTACAGAAATCTCCCGGACCAACTCCCTGTCCTTAGGGATTATTACAGCACATTTTACTCCTCACACAGGGGCATGCCGATTGACTTGGCTGCTCACTTGGGAGACACTGCAATAGCCTGGCTATGAGACACTCAACAAAAGTTCCTAAACTTAGAGGTGGAGCTAGATGAGATCCCAGAAGCCATCATGAAGACGAAGTCCGGCCGTGCCCCTGGCTCGGATGGTCTTCAGATTTAATTTTATAAAACTTATGCCCCCTTGCTAGCTCCTATCCTGAAAGAAGTTTATTATGCAGCGCTGGAAGAGGGGTGCCTGTCCCGCACTATGCGCGAGGCTCTGATAACCTCCCTACTTAAACTGGCAAACCCCCAACGCAATGTGATTCATACCACCCTTTGTCTCTGCTAAATTGCGAAACCAAAATCTTAGCAAAAGTCCTCGCTACGCGCCTTAACCTCTTGATGGAACGTCTGGTCCTACCGGACCAGGCAGGGTTTGTCCCAAATCGTGCAACGTCACAAAACTTGCACACGCTTCAAGACATAGATCCTAACTGCGAGGCAGTCACTATATTTCTCGGCGCCAAAAGGAGTTCGACTCGCTAGAATGGGACTACTTACTAGGCACGCTGGAGCACATGGGAATGCCCTTCAGTTTTCTGGACTGGGTACGGTTTCTGTACTGTCAGCCGACAGCGGTGGTGTTGTTAAACGGGTCCAGATCTTCCCCCTTTAGCATTAACAAGGGCACCCGCCAGGGGTGCCCACTATCCCCCGTCCTTTTTGTGCTGGCTATTGAGCCATTAGCAGCAAAGCTCAGACAGCATCATAACCACCGAGCGCTAATTTACCCAGCCCGACAGATACTCATCTCACTCTACGCAGATGACATGATGCTCTATGTCAAGAAACCACAAGAAAATCTCAATCCTATTCTGCACAAAATCACGAAGTTTGGTGGCGTTGCCCGAGTACAAATTAATTGGGGCAAATCTGCGATGTTCCCTTTAACGGAAAAAACGCAGCCACACCAACTAGACTATCCCCTTGTCTGGGAAACAGAGGAACTGAAATACTTAGGCATTGGAATTACTAGGCAGAGAGATACCCTGATCAGAGCCAATTACGGGACAGCCTTGGATAAAATCACCAATAGCATCACCAAATGGATACGCCTCCCACTCTCAATTGCGGGTCGTATCTCTCTTATCAAGATATTTATTTTATTTTATTTAGTGTATCTTGTATAGTGCACGGCTACCCCAACGGGGTGTCCCGGCGCTCGTTGTATGGAAGTATGATGATTTACTGGCTCTTGATGGAGTTTAACAGAAGAATGATTTTACAGCTTTTCGGAATGGTAGTTCTTCTTGGATGAGTCGAAGGGGAAGGTTATTCCAGAGAGTGGTGGCACCTACTTGAAACGTTCTTCCACCTGAACGTACCTTTTTAAATTTAGGGATGACGAGAACATTTTTTGAACTGGAGCGGAGGAGTCTGGTGTTGCTGTAGGGGCAGAGGGAGGAAGAGAAATATGCAGAGCCCTTGCCCCTTACAGCTTGGTGGGTCAAAGTCAAGGCCTTGAATTCTGCTCTTTGTTTGATAAGAAGCCAGTGGAGGCGTCGTCTGTGAGGGGAGATGTGGTCACGCAAGGAAATGCCACAGACCAGGCGGACTGCGGCATTTTGAACCATCTGAAGACGATGGCATAGGCCAGAGGAGAGTCCGATATAGAGGCCATTGGCATAATCCAAATGGGACGTGATCAATGCCTGAATGATTGTTCTTCTGGTGTTGTTGGGTAGAAAGTTAATACATTTTTTGATCATTCTGATTTTCGAATAGCATGCAGCCGATACCATTTGGATTGGTTTATGAAATGAGACTGGTATCCCATCTGACTCCAAGATTCTTCACAGATTCTTTGGGTAAGGGGGGTGTGTTTAATTCGTGGGGCCACCAAAGATTGGAGTCAAGGGGGGAGGATTGGTGGAAGAAGAGGACCTCAGTTTTACCGGCATTAAGCCAAAGGAAATTGTCGTCCATTCAACTGGCTATGTTGTTGAGGCAGTTCTTTAATGGGTCAAAGGTGGACTGATTAGGGTTATTGTAAGCAAACAGTAGCTGAATATCATCAGCATAGGAGGTAGATTTTATACCTGATTGGGCAATGATCTCAGCTAATGGGGAAAAGTAAACATTAAATAGGAGGGGGCTAAGTGAGGAGCCCAGTGAGACTCCCCATTTCAGAGGACGATTAGCAGAGGTGTAGGGAGGGGTGAAAACCGCATGAGTTCGGTTTTTTAAAAAGGAGGTAAGCCATTCCAGTGCCTTTCCTTGAATGCCCTTAGATTGAAGTCGGCCAAGGAGGACTGGGTGGGAGACTGTGTCGAATGCTGCCGACAAGTCGAGCAGCACCAACACCGCTCTAGATCCTTCATCCAGTCTCCATCTTACAGAGTCGGCCATTTCTATTAATGCCGACTCGGTACTATGACTGGTTCTGAACCCATGTTGGGAGTTGTAAAAGGAGCCGTTGGATTCAAGGAAGTCCACAAGTTGTTGATGGGCTAGCTTTTCAAGTACCTTTGCAGGTGCAGGTAGCAGCGAGATTGGCCTATAATTAGATGGTTCGTTGGGATCGGCATTTGGTTTTTGAAGAATAGGAACCAGACGGGCATGCTTCCAAGAATCAGGGAAGATACCTGTCCGGAATGAATCATTCCAAATCTCATTAAGAAATGGATTAAGAAGCGGAGCCAGGGATTTGTAATTTTTGGCCGGCCAAGGGTCTGTGGGTGACCCTGACTTACATTTTGATAGTTCTGTCAAAGAAAGTTCAAGGGAGATTTCTGCGAAATTAGTAAAAACAGGGGTGGAAACTGAGTTGACTGGGCTATTATCAGTGGGCTGTGGGGATTTTTTGTCTGGAGAGATGTCAGGAGTGACAACTAAATTGACTGGGTTGTTATCAGTGGGGGGGTTTTGTCTGGGAAGGAGGCATATATATGGTAGCAATCTTGTCCTCGAATTAGTCCGAGAGGCGGTCACAGAGGGATTGGGACGCTGGGGATTGAAGTTTAAGGGCCATAGGATCGGTAAAGGCTCTAACAGTGTTAAAAATTTCTCGGGATAAGCCCTGGGCTCGGTTAATTTTCTCTTCCAGATATATTCTCTTATGCTCAATTATCTTTTTTCTATAATCTTTGAGAGCTGATTTGTATAGTTGTTTACTGTCCAAGGAATATGTTTGTCTCCAGCATCTCTCCAAGATTTTACAAGCTGATTTGAATTTACTCAGATCATCAGAGTACCAGGGTGCAGAAGGAACAGCTCGAAAAGTTTTAATAGGTTTGATAGGAGCAATAAGGTTTATGGCAGAAGAAATTCTGTTGTTGAGATCAGTTAACCTAGAATCAAGGTCTGAGGTTTCTGTTGGGGCAGTCGGGGGGGAGATGAGCCGTTACGCTATCAAGGGTAATCTAGCTCCAGTTGCGGCCTTCTGTTTTGGCCGGGAGTCTAGGTCTGTCCTGATGTTGTAGGCAGAAGGAAAAAGGGACAAAGAAATGGTCTGATCAGATCACCGGGTAGGGTTCACTGATACAATTATCTGTCAGATTTGAGCAGATCAGGTCAAGGATGTGTCCGGCTTTATGGGTAGGGTTGGAGACCAATTGACTCAAACCGCCATCAGAGAGGGTGGACAGAAAGTTTATATTGGTTTGATCGTGGACATTATCTACATGAAGATTGAAGTCACCAAGCAGGGTGAAATTCGAAAAGCGGGAACAAGCCTGGAGGGCATAATCCAAAAGTGATGGGAGATGCATAAGTTTGCATTTGGGAGGACGGTAGACCAGAAGGCCTGAACAGGTGATGTTAGTGGCGAATTGGATACAGAATGGTAATGCCGCAATAGAACCAATTTGGGCAAAGGGGAACGATGAAATGGTCCATTGTGATCGATAGATTATTGCAACCCCTCCACCTGGATTAGAGCTCTGTCTATTAGCACACAGTGTGCTGTAATCGGAGGGGACAGCTAGGTTCAGGGCAGGATTGGATTCGTCCCCCAACCAAGTCTCAGTTAAGAAAAGGAGATCACATTTATCGTCTTCCAGGGTTTGCGCAATGTCCAAGGAGTGTTTGACTAGAGAACGGCAGTTGATTAAGCCCGCTTTAATGTTAATGGTTTTACTAATGGAAGGGTGTTGGTTAGGTGCCTGATAGAGGGGGGATTGTTTCAGGAGATTACAAGCTCTCTTTTCATCAATTCAGTGGGTGAAAGGGTGGGCGTGGGGGTTATCATCGGAAGAAATTACATGCAAAAAGTTACAGCGAGTAGAGTTAAGATCCAGTAACTGTTCCCTGCTGTAAGATATGGGGTTAATGGTAGAGCCAGGAGGGTAGTCGACCGTCGAGGCCGTGAGATGGTCGCGGACGGGCGCAGACGGGCAGGACTCTGGCAGGACTCTGGCACAGATACGGCGCGTCCGCTGACTGCGTCCGCTGCGTGGAGGCATGGACGTCCCCTTTTATGCGCAACTAGAGCGCGGGGAGTCCCAGCTACCCCCATTATGGCCGCCGCAATTCTGTGCCCGGGACCAACTCCACAGCGTCGATACTCGGCTGGGAGTGGCCCAGGGCTGCGGGGAGGAGGGCGGAACGAGTTGGCAAAGAAAAGCTTATTATTCAAGCAATTTTAGGTACAGTTGCAATTCAAGGTTAAAATACGCCGATTTTAAAAGTAATTACGGTTTTAAACAGATCAAGAGCAAGGCAACACAACCTCCCGGCATCCGCCTCACAAGCAAGTCAGCAAAGATAGTGTTGCTGCCAAAACTTTTATATTTATTCGCTAACATTCCATATAATCTTGGACAGTATTTTTTCTGTGCACTCAGAAACCAATTGACAAAGCTTATATGGGTTGGAAAGCAGGCGAGAATTAGTCTCACTACGCTAATGTTACCATACCACCAAGGGGGTTTCGAAGTCCCCAATTTTGAGCTGTATTAGGACTGCGCACAAGGCCACTTTGCCGTTTAATGGTTCCACCAACCACCCTACATGGCACACCTGGCGGTGGAGGATGGATACATGGGCCCCGTGAGCTCATCAGGATATGTCTTTACGTGCATTGGGGAGAGAGAATGTGACCCATCCACGGTTGACTGTACGGCGGCAGCGTGGAAACGCCTTGCCCGCGCCCTGGGGAGCCCGTTCATGTATTCACCGCAGATGACTTTGCTGAATGACCCCTGACTGCAGGTCACCTGTGAGGAGATCTGTCGCAAGATGTTAACTAGACTCTACTACCGCACCTGGGGAGACCTGCACATCCAAGGGAAGTTCCGCATGATACATCAATTCTTTGGGTAACATTCACCCACAATAATGGATACCTTCCTGTACACCCGGCTCCGACAAAGCGTTCGTGCAATCACCCCCAGATTCCCGGACGAACCTGACATCCTTGTACCCTTCCATGCTCTCCTGCAAAAGGATGCCCGCAACATGTTGTGTCACTATTCTACAAACATGTGCAAAACGCACCATTGACTGCCACACTGCGGGCACGTCAGGACTGGGATGGGGATCTTGACACGCCTCTGACGGATGAGCAGTAGGAGGTTAGTTGCACACAAACAAATGCAATTACGGGCAATGCTAGACTGAGCCTGATACATTTTAAATTCTTACACCGTTTAAACTATACCCCCGCTAAACTGAACAGATTCCGCATCAGAGATACGGATTGTTGCAACCTTTGTGGGAGGGAAGGAGCAGACTTTTTCCACCTGGCATGGACCTGCCCCAAAGTTGCAGAGTACTGGAAGGAGGTTTTCATAGGTCTGTCGGACATGTTGGGGATAGAAATGACACTGTGCCCACTGGTTAGGTCTCACGCACAACACTACAACCGTACATAAAAAGTTTCTGGCGCGGGCCTACTCTTGGCCAAGCGCCAGGTGGCATGCAGATTGGGCATTAAATTTAAGTCCTGGATATTGACTATGACCACGTGGCAAGACCAGCTACACATGCAGATTTACTGCCACCCAAGTCGCACCCAAAGGACGCCTGGGGGCCACTCACATCCTACCTTTTTAGGCAGCAAGAAGATGAAACGGAGAGATCAAGGGAGAATGGGGACACACCAGCCGGGGACACCTATGCTATTCACTAACTTCGACTACACGCACATTGCCGCAGATTGGGAAAGGCCCACTTGGACTGACTACGCCGGTAGTGTCACCTTATACACTGGAGTTAATGGGACTGGAAAGAGGGGGCAACCAAGCTAGGAGGAGACATAGATGTAACAGCTGTGCTGACCTGGAGTGTCCCGTGTAACACAAGTCCTGCATATTGTAACACCTGTTGCACTGTTATTACCTGAACTGATACTGATATTTTTTCATAGGCACCTTGGTACAACGCACGCACTTGTTATGTGAGGGGAGGGGGGTGGGGGGGGGAGGATCTAATCTTGGTTTCTATTTTTTGCAAACGAACATCAGCATGTACGGGAAGGTGCCATTTTGCCTATGTGATTACCTGTCACTGTATTGGACGTACTTATTGCACTGATGTACCGTACCATTTTCTATAATAAAGGTTTTGAAGAAAAGAAAAAAAAAAAGACTTCAGCCTTGAGTCTTTTGGATCTATCTGCAACCTCCAGTAGTTGATTCTGACATTCTACTGCCGAGTTTGGTTTAGATCAGTTCATTAATTTGCGTCTTTATGCATCAAGTCGCCTGGGTCCCTCATCTTCATTTTACAGCTCAGAGTGGGATCTTTCATAGTCCATCTCTCCCCATTCAAATTCTACTACAAGCAGACCCTGAATTAGTTACTAGACCACCAGAAGATGCATGGAGAATAACTGAGGGTCACAATGACATCACCAATTTCATAGGTCATATACACTGTTGCAGGAGAGAATGCTTCCTACTCACAAAAGGAAAACAGAAACACTATTCTTAGGTGGTCAACATATCCCATGTCTGCCTTCTAAATGGCCCTTCAAATTATGGCCTGCTTCCAGCACTACTAAGAAAGCTCAAAAACCTGGTAATCTTCTTTGTCTCAAGCTCCTAATTCACTTTGCAAATCAATGCCGATTTTCAAGGAAGTCGACATATAACTATTCCTGCTCTGCAAAATCCTCCTCCTCCTCTGGCAAATCTTAACCAATGTGAACTTAGAAGAGGTCTTGGGTTGCATGATTTACACTGACATTACAAAGAACTTGACAGGCATAGAGATAGCAACATTCAGCAGTTCTATTGTGCTTGAAGATACATACATTTGACCAAGGAAAAATACTAATCCTCCCAATGACTGATCGGATTAAATACACGCCACTCTGCATCATATAGAAGACCTATATATTTATAGATGCAGCAACCACACTACATCCATATGGAAAATATTTGATTAGCATCATAGCATCTGATTCACAAAGGCTAAACTGTGAGCCCTAAACTCTGGATCGCTTCGCTCCCCCATGTTCAAGTGAAGCCAAAAATGAAAAAGACAGTTGAGTTAAAACATTAGTTAGAACACTGTTACTACCGGTCTTCAAGGAGGCTCCCTGTACAGAAGTGGGTCACCTTCAAGGCCATGTTCATTATTCACAAATCCCTTCACAGGGTTAGCGGGGGGGGGGGGGGGGGTAATCAAACCTGTTTTGATGGTACTCTTCTCCGATCTGCAGCCCACAATGTAGTAGTCATTCTTAGAGTGCGGAGAAAGATGGGGGAGGGGGAGGGTGTTTTTGGGGGGGGGGGGGGGGGGGAGCACTTTCTTGGTTGTGGCTGCCAAGCTCTGAAATACCCTCCCCCTCTATCTGGCCAGTATGAAGTTGCATATGCCCTTTAGGAACGCCTTAGAAACCTGGCTCATCTCCTTGTAACATTGCCTTTTAATCCTTTGTTATAAGTAACCTGTCGCTAGTTGCCCTAAACAATTTCAAAACCCCGACAGAGCCATTTTTTACTTCAATACGTATACCCAGGTTCTGAGGGACGAACAATTGTTACTTACCTGTAAACAGGTGGTTCTCCAGTATTGGTGTCTTTCATAGATTCACATGCTTGAATATCCCCCGTCGTCGGAGTGGGAGTCCCACGGTAAATAAAATAGCAATAATATATACTATATATATATATATATATATATGTAACATAAAACCTGAAATATGTAATAGAAAAAAGGCATAACAAGCCTACACATATTTCTACATAGGAATGCATGGAAAAGGAAAAAACCATTTGCAGTCTATCATTGTCATTATGTTGGTCCAAACTACAGCCAATCAGGCGCCAGCAACCCTCTAGAACCTTCTCCTCAGAGCTCAGCACCTCAGATTTTCGTAGCACAAGAGTGACCACAGAGTCTATGAGGAGAAGAGAGCCTCTGAGGGGAGGAGGGTGGGTCGCATGTGAATCTATGAAAGACACCAATACTGGAGAACCACCTGTTTACAGGTAAGTAACAATTGTTCTTCTCCAGTATTAGGGGTGTCTTTCATAGATTCACATGCTTGAATAGAATAGATAGCAGTACCCTCCTTAGAGCTGAGATTGCAAAGTACATCCTCAAAAGTTGAAGACAATAATATACAGCTGAAAAGCATATAGCAATCACAGAAAGAAATGGAGGAGGGATCAGAGGCTCACCTTATTGAAAAAGATGACGAAGCACTGCTTGCCCCACTGCGGTATCCGCTTCGTTGACAGCTTCCAAACAATAATGTCTGGTAAAGGTGTGCCTGCTGGACCATGTCGCTGCTCGACAAATCTGGTGTAGAGGCACCCCAGCAAACAACGCAGTGGACGATGCCATCGCTCTTGTAGAATGTGCCTTAACTGGACTCGGTAAAGGCCTGTCAGCCTCCTGATGACAAAATGATATGGCTGCAGAGAGCCATCGTGCCACTGTCTGTTTAGTCACTGAATGCCCTTTTCGCAACAGTCCATATGCTATAAATAGCTGATCAGATTTACGGAAAGGGGCTGTTCTGGAAATGTAGAATTTTAGACAACGTTTTATGTCTAAAGAATGTGCTCGTCCTAGCTGTATATTTCCATAGGCAATAAACAGTTGATCGAATTTGATAATGACAGAGGTCCTTGCAAATAGAAATTTAAAACATCTTCTGATGTCAAGAGTATGTAAATGCCCTCTCCGCAGGGGATTGTGGATTAGGAAAAACGTCTTTAAGATAACTGGTTCTTTCAGGTGAAAATCCGAAGGCACCTTTAGGCATACCCCTTGTACGTAGCACTACAGAATTGGGCGTGAATCGTAAGAAAGGTGAATTGACAATGAGAGCTTGAACATCACAGACTCTTCTAGATGAAGTTAATGCTAACAAAGAGAAAAAACGTTACAGTTTGCCGAAGCACTCTCATGTGAGTATACAGATTGTTCAGTAACAATTTACATAAATTTCAACACCAAATATGACAGAAGTACAAGAAATCCAAAAGATGAGTGAATCTTGGAGTCTTTAATGGAGATTACAGCCAGCCGACACGTGTTTCGATGCCTTCGCGATTCATCAGGGCTAGAAGGCCGTATCGACGTCACAAAAGGTCGCTTAGCTGGTGATAATTCCGACCCAGCCGGGCTCGTGACCTATGAGAGCTGGTTCGAGTGCGTCCAGCAACAGTCTAAATCTTGTTTATGAATAATAAATCGGGGCGTATTGTAATGTACTCGGAGGTGACCCCATACAGTTGTTTATGTATGTATTTGCTTCATTAGACAAGTACTCTCTTTCTTGGCGGTAATAATTTCAGTAGTTAATGTCCCGGTTTTACCTCTCTTTCTAGGATTATGGCGGTATAAGATTCAGATTCTATATTGCACGAACTGAACTCGGAGGAGGCACACCCGCCGTACGCGCTACGAGAGCCAACACACGGCCTCGTGCAATATAGAATCTGAATCTTATACCGCCATAATCCTAGAAAGAGAGGTAAAACCGGGACATTAACTACTGAAATTATTACCGCCAAGAAAGAGAGTACTTGTCTAATGAAGCAAATACATACATAAACAACTGTATGGGGTCACCTCCGAGTACATTACAATACGCCCCGATTTATTATTCATAAACAAGATTTAGACTGTTGCTGGACGCACTCGAACCAGCTCTCATAGGTCACGAGCCCGGCTGGGTCGGAATTATCACCAGCTAAGCGACCTTTTGTGACGTCGATACGGCCTTCTAGCCCTGATGAATCGCGAAGGCGACGAAACACGTGTCGGCTGGCTGTAATCTCCATTAAAGACTCCAAGATTCACTCATCTTTTGGATTTCTTGTACTTCTGTCATATTTGGTGTTGAAATTTATGTAAATTGTTACTGAACAATCTGTATACTCACATGAGAGTGCTTCGGCAAACTGTAACGTATTTAGCAGTAGTTGTTTCTACTCTAGGGAGTGGTTTAGGTTGGTCCACTCGCCGAATAGCACCTAAGATATTTACAATAAATAAAATTGTATGCGTATAAACAGGCAGTGCACCCATCCAGAACTGAGCTAAAAACCTTTTCTTTCTAAAGAGAAAAAACGTTGCATGTTAGGAAATTGAAATACATCCTAAAAATTGGCTCAAATGGGTGGCGCATGAGCTGCGCTAATACTACATTATAATGCCATGATGGAGGCGGACGACGTACAGGAGGAAACATTCTGAGTAGTCCCTTAAAGAACTGTTGTATTCTGGAAGAATAAAGAGAGAGATGGACCCATCCTGACGTTACCTTGAAATGGCTGCCAAAAAGACCTTCAACGTTGTATGAGATAAGCCTGATCTTGCCAGGTGCAAGAAAAAAGGTAATATCTGGTCCGGCGTTGCAAGAAATGGGAAAACCCCAGCAGATTAACACCAAATGCAGATTATTATTTATGTATTTATTTATTTTTAAAGACTGTATATCTTTAGCAGGTGCTCTCGCGTAAGCCAGTACCTCTTTACAATCCGCCGAGATAGTCAGATGAGCTAATACAAGGTGCTCAGACACCAAGCTGCTAATTTTAGAGAAGCCGGATCTGATGGCAAATTTGACCATTCTGAATGGAGAGGAGATTTGGAATTGGTCGAAACTGTATTGGATCGTACTCTGAGAGGAGAAGAAGTTCGGTGAATCAGTATTGGCAAGGCCACCTGTGGGCGATGGGAATCAAACGATACGGCTCTTTGTTCATCTGACGGAGAATTCTCGGAACCAACGGTACCGGAGAAAAGGCGTAAGCATATATTTGAGACCAGTTTATCGAAAACGCCTTCCCCTGTGAGTCCCTGTGGGGATGCCAGCTTGCAAAGAAACAGGCATAAGCTGTTCTTTTTTTTTTTTTTTTGTCGCAAAGAGGTCCATTCGATCCGCCGTTGGCTGATGCAGTTCCTATTCGTGGGTGGACACCTGTTGACCTGCTGAGGGTGTCCGCCAGCACATTTGCAACTCCCGGCACATGAACAGCCAAGAGTTTGATCCTGTGCCATATTGCCCAAGCCCATATCTTTTGGGCTTTCTGAGATAGAAGAACCAACCTCGTTCTTCCTTGTTTGTGCAAGTAAGGTATTGTCTGTGCAAACCAATACTGTGGCTCCTTGAATGATAACACGAAAGGATTTGAGGGCTAAGAAGATAGCACCTAGCTCTAGCCGATTGATGTGCTAAGCCTTTTGTTGAGGGTTCCCATTCCCTGCTGAACCTTCAGCCCTAGAGATATGCTCCTCAACCCTCGAAGGGATGCGTCTGTGGTGATTGTGTAATTTGGCACTTCTGGAAGGAATAACGTACACCCCTTCTACAAATTTCTTACTTGGACCCACCAACAAAAAGGGGGGGCCTCTTGCATCCGAGGATTGATTTGAATGAGATCTACAAAGGAACTGGAGACCTGAAACCAACGTAGAAGAACCACCAAGTGGGAGATGCAAGCCCGTTGTTCGTGCGAGATAAACACCCTTGCTAGGTTGGTATTGATTGATGATCCGAGAAATGTTGATATCGGAGCTAGTACTAGTTGTGACTTGTCATGATTTATTGAAAATCAGGTCTTGAAACAGTGACTGACAAGTTTGGGTGTGCTGGACTGATTGTAAATAAGAGCGAGCCCTTATTATACAGTTGTCTCAGGAATGAGAAATTTGTATGCCTTGCAGACGTAGATAGGCTGCCACTGGTGCCAGGATGTACTTAAAGACACTTGAAACGGACCTAAATCCAAGAGGTAGGACCTTTATTGAATAAGTTCTGTACCTATTGTAAAGCGTAGCCACTTCCTATGCTTAGGAAGGATTGGCACATGAAAATAGACATCCTGGAGGTTGAGAGTAGTTATAAACTCGTTCTGGCATAAGAACTTAGGATTTTGTTGAGGGACAACATTTGTAAAGTTTGCGCAAAGATCTAAAATCATGCAACACTTTCCTCATTTGCTTGTTGATGAGGAACTGAGAGTAAACCCTAACGCTGTTGGAGATTCGGAACCACTCCGACGGTCCCTGTTTGTATCCATATAGACACTTGTGAAAACGACACCCGTAGATGAGAAGGAGGAGGTCCCTTTGGAGGTGTAGAAAGAGGGAAATTAGACAAATTCTAACGTGTGCCCTTGGGCATGACGTTTAAAAACCCAACGGTCCTCTGTCACCTTTGACCAAGTGGACTAAAAGTGAGAAATTAGATCTCTGACGTTTTTGGAGGGAATAAAGGTGTGTTCCCGGTAATCCATTGTTTCTTAGAAGAGTTTGCCTAGGCTGTACGATGACAGTCTAGGTAGGACCTGTTGGTACTGTGCCTATGTGACTGCGTTTGATTTGAGTAAAGCAATTGATTTTGATTGTAGGAGCCAATACTGGAGGGAACTCCCTTGAAACAAAGGACGTGGAGCTACGTCCTCGGCACCACGAAAAGGCTGCGATTCTATATCCCGAAGGTGCGGGCAGTATCTGTGTCCTTTAAGATGGTCTGCATTGCCTCATCAACATGCTGGCCAGAAGGGCTCCTCAATCAAAAGAATAAGTGAAGTATAGAAGTCTGAACCTCCTTGCGAAAGACGTAGCATTGAAGCAAAATTGTCTTTCCCAGACTGCCCCTATAGCGAGCTGTGGAACACCTGTACACGCAATGTCCGCTTCACAGTGTATCATTTCTGATGCAGTTCTCTCTCGCTCTCACTCCTGCAGGATCTTCAAAGCGTGAGGCTTGGAGGATTCTGAAATAAGTGCTACTGGCGCCAACATGTCAGAGCACATATGGTGGCATACTTGCCCAACTGGCTTGCAAGATAATCACTGTGCCGCCTGAATAATGACTGAGGCAGGGTAGGCTGAATAGTGGGGAGCTGCACATTTCTTGTCGAGGCGTAAAAAACAAAAACCGCCGGCACAGAGTTTGACCTCTGCATGAGTCTAACACCTTTTTGCTAAATAAAGTCCATGATAGGAACTGAACGAACTTGTTTTTGTGGTTTCCCCCGGACGAGGGGAAAAAGGGAAAGCGATTCGCCGCTCTCTTCATAAGGAGGGGAAAACCTCCAATATTCACCGGAGGTGAATGCAATAGAGCTCCAGTTTTTAGAGGAAGATATAAAGGCAGGAGTAAAAAGCCACCACGCCATCACGTGGATGTAGCAGAAAGCTGCAGTCGACGAGATAAATCGTCTACCAAAACACATTGTGCATAAAAGACAACCGTGTGTGAAACCAACTGTCGACGGGCTCAACCGTCGACGATTCCAATAGTTGACAGGGTCAACCGTCAACGAAGCCAACTGGCGTCGAGGCTGAATGTTGACGGAGCTCAGCGTCTACGGAGCTCAGCGTCTACGGAGCTCAGCGTCTACGGAGCTCAGCGTCTACGGAGCTCAGCGTCTACGGAGCTCAGCGTCTACGGAGCTCAGCGTCTACGGAGCTCAGCGTCTACGGAGCTCAGCGTCTACGGAGCTCAGCGTCTACGGAGCTCAGCGTCTACAGAGCTCAGCGTCTACAGAGCTCAGCGTCTACAGAGCTCAGCGTCTACAGAGCTCACCGTCTACAGAGCTCACCGTCTACAGAGCTCACCGTCTACAGAGCTCACCGTCTACAGAGCTCACCGTCTACAGAGCTCACCGTCTACAGAGCTCACCGTCTACAGAGCTCACCGTCTACAGAGCTCATCGTCTACAGAGCTCATCGTCTACAGAGCTCATCGTCTACAGAGCTCATCGTCTACAGAGCTCATCGTCTACAGAGCTCATCGTCTACAGAGCTCATCGTCTACAGAGCTCATCGTCTACAGAGCTCAACGTCTACAGAGCTCATCGTCTACAGAGCTCATCGTCTACGGAGCTCATCGTCTACGGAGCTCATCGTCTACGGAGCTCATCGTCTACGGAGCTCACCGTCTACGGAGCTCACCGTCTACGGAGCTCACCGTCTACGGAGCTCACCGTCTACGGAGCTCACCGTCTACGGAGCTCACCGTCTACGGAGCTCACCGTCTACGGAGCTCACCGTCTACGGAGCTCACCGTCTACGGAGCTCACCGTCTACGGAGCTCACCGTCTACGGAGCTCACCGTCTACGGAGCTCACCGTCTACGGAGCTCACCGTCGACGAGCCTGTCGTCTACGGGGCCCACCGTCGACGAGCTCACCGTCGACGAGCTCACCGTCGACGAGCTCACCGTCGACGAGCCTACCGTCGACGAGCCTACCGTCGACGAGCCACCGTCGACGAGCCTACCGTCGACGAGCCTACCGTCACCGTCGACGAGCCACCGTCGACGAGCCTACCGTCGACGAGCCTACCGTCGACGAGCCTACCGTCGACGAGCTCACCGTCGACGAGCTCACCGTCGACGAGCTCACCGTCGACGAGGCCACCGTCGACGGGACATATATCGTAGACGAGCCTACCGTCGACGAGCCTACCGTCGACGAGCCTACCGTCGACGAGCCTACCGTCGACGAGCCTACCGTCGACGAGCCTACCGTCGACGAGCCTACCGTCGACGAGCCTACCGTCGACGAGCCAGCCTGTAGTCGACAAGAGGGCACTGTCCTCACTGTCGTCGACGCATACCTGGAGGCGTTGTCGCTGCAGAGCAAAAGTGATGGCAAGATTGTCGTCAGAGGATACATAGACCGTATCGTCGACAAGCTGGCACATTTTCACGTAGAAAAGTGCGCAGTGTGAGTCTAGACGCCTGAGAGTAAATCTCGTGGGCGTAGATGTGGGAGGCAGACTCAAAGAAGGCCAGAGACCCCTTAATTGTGATGTTACTTCAGCTGGTGAAGTAGAGGAGAAGCATCACTTAAAACGTAAATGTGCAGGACAAACAACAAAAATTCCTCCCACATCAGAAGGGGGGTACAGTCTAAGCACAAGAACAACCCCTTCTCCTCTTACCATGTCAGACACAAGCAGAGTGTTTCCATATACTCTTCATGAGGGTTCACAGGAAAAGGTCACAGTTTCCTACAAGTGACACAGGGTCTGAACGTAGACTTCATGTAAGAAGACAGTACAAAACTGTGATATTAAGAAGAAGAAATTGAAGAAAATTGAAGAAAATTGAATTAAATTGAAGAAAAAAAACTGAGCAGAGCTCAGGGAGACTCCCTTCACACGACGTGCGGTAGAAAATCTGAGGTGCTGAGCTCTGAGGAGAAGGTTCTAGAGGGTTGCTGGCGCCTGATTGGCTGTAGTTTGGACCAACATAATGACAATGATAGACTGCAAATGGTTTTTTCCTTTTCCATGCATTCCTATGTAGAAATATGTGTAGGCTTGTTATGCCTTTTTTCTATTACATATTTCAGGTTTTATGTTACATATATATATATATATATAGTATATATTATTGCTATTTTATTTACCGTGGGACTCCCACTCCGACGACGGGGGATATTCAAGCATGTGAATCTATGAAAGACACCCCTAATACTGGAGAAACCGGGTTGCCCCATTAAGTTTACCACTTTGGGCGATTTACAGCACTATACAAATGTATATCCTTTCATATCAAGGAAAGGCAGAATTGGTTGCCCTGTGAGCTGTAAACATGACAGATGCAGCCGGTGAGCTGCTTAGGGGAGGCGGTGAGGTGGCAGAAAGCATGGCATGATAGAGGGAGGCTGAGGAAAGATGTCTGACAAGGAGACGGACAATAACGCAAAATAGGAGATAGGGGCTGAGGACTGAAGCAGAATGCCCTCTTCTGCCTTATAAACAGCCTCCTTTGGAAATATGCAAGAATGTTGAAATTAAGTACTGCTCAATGCAGGGTCATCAACTGCAACAGAAATGATTAAAAGCAATGTCCACAACTTTTTAAATAATTTGTGGAGATTTGGACTACCACTAGTTAACACAACGAGACCCTGGTTTAACCTAGAGGTCCAGGTTTGGATGGGTGTTATTTCATTTTGATTTCAATGCCTTGATTCATAGCTTCTTTATCCAAGAGGGCGCCTTAAATGGATGACGAGATTTACAGTCAGCTTGCATATTAATTTTTCTGTGAGAAATCACTGGGAAGGTCTTTATGTTTATAAAGAATTATTTCTGGCAAGGCTAGCTCAGTAGATTGCGCTTACCAGAACAGTAAAAGGACAGTCATGAAGGTCATTTACAAACCAACTGGTACACTTCTAAGGCGTACCAACCTTTGTATGCCCTACCTAAAACCCAGGATTTCCGCTCATGTTCTCCATGAAAAGTTCAGTCTTTAAAAACCGCGAGCTGTGTGATACTGAACAAGGCAGCTCGGCAGAAGTATTTTTCTTGCCAGTAGAATGGTTAGAAAAAGTTTCTTATAGGTTGCCTCTGGTGCAAGTCGTCTATCAGATTTCTTCTCCTTTCAACACACAATTGTTTCTCTGGAAGGAATCCACTGGTATTAGTTGAATCTCATACATACAGAGCCCACCGAAAACTAACTAAATATTGGCCCAAACAAATGTAAACATTCAATCACTCAGAGAACTTTTAGAGCGCGCTACTTACCCGTGAGGGTCCCAAGGCGCTGATGGAGGCGGGGTGCTGCTACTGCTCGAAGAGCCAGGTCTTGGGTCTTCCGTACGTGGGTAGGGAGGGTGTTCCAGGTCTTGGCGGCGAGGTAGGAGAAGGATCTGCCGCCGGAGGTCGCTCGTTGGATGCGGGGGACAGCGGCGAGGGTGAGGCTGGCGGAGCGGAGCTGCCGGGTGGGGATGTGGAAGCCGAGTCTGCTATTCAGGTTGGCTGGTCCGGCGTTGTGGAGTGCTTTGTGTGCGTGGGTGAGGAGCTTGAAGGTGATCCTCTTGTCGACGGGGAGACAGTGTAGGTCTTTCAGGTGGGGGGTGATGTGGCTGCGTCGGGAGACGTTGACGATCAGTCGGGCGGAGGCGTTTTTGATGAGTTGTAGTCGTCGTATGTGTTTGGCTGGGATTCCTGCGTAATGTGGCTGCGGCGGGAGACGTTGACGATCAGTCGGACGGAGGCGTTTTTGATGAGTTGTAGTCGTCGTGGGTGTTTGGGTGGGATTCCTGCGTAGAGTGCGTTGCCGTAGTCCAGTCTGCTGCTGACGAGGGCCTGTGTCACCGTTCTTATTTCACTCTGGATCCACTTGTAGATCCTGTGGAGCATGCGGAGAGTGTTGTAGCAGGAGGAGGAGACGGCGTTGACCTGCTTAGACATGGAGAGGGAGGAGTCGAGGATGAATCCTAGATTGCGTGCATGGTCGGAGGGTGTTGGTGCTGTTCCCAGTGTGGTCGGCCACCAGGAGTCGTCCCAGACTGAGGGGGTGGGTCCAAGGATGAGGACCTCCGTCCTGTCAGAGTTCAGCTTCAGGCGGCTGCTCCTCATCCAATCGGCGACGGCCTTCATTCCCTCGTGGAGGTTGGTTTTGGCAGTGTGTGGGTCCTTAGTGAGGGAGAGGATGAGCTGGGTGTCGTCAGCGTAGGAGAGAATGTTGAGGTTGTGATGGCGTGCCACTTGTGCGAGGGTGGCCATATAGACGTTTAACAGCGCTGGGCTGAGGGATGAGCCCTGGGGGACACTGCAGATGATGTCGGATCGGAAGGGTGGGAGGCGGGAGCTCTGGGTTCTGCCGGAGAGGAAGGACGTGGTCCAGTCAAGAGCCTTCTCTTGGATTCCGGCTTCTAGGAAGCGTGTCTTTAGAGTGCGATGGCAGACCGTGTTGAAGGCGGCTGACAGGTCCAGGAGGATGAATGCTGATGTTTCGCCATTGTCTAGTTGGCGTCTGATGTAGTCGGTGGTGGCGAGGAGGGCTGTCTCGGTGCAGTGGTTTTGTCTGAATCCGGACTGGGACGGGTCCAAGATGTTATTGTCTTCGAGGTGGTGGGCCAGTTGCATGTTGACGATTTCCTCGATGACACCTTTGCCGGGAACGAGAGCAGGATGATGGGCCGGAAGTTCTTGAGGTCCTTGGGATCCGCTTTGGGCTTCTTGAGGAGGGCGTTTATTTCAGCGTGCTTCCAGCTTTCCGAGAATGTCGCTGTTTCGAAGGAGATGTTGACCTTCCGTAGTTGGGGTGCGATGGCTGTGTCTGCTTTGTTGAATACGTGGTGTGGGCACGGGTCAGATGGAGATCCTGAGTGAATGGAGTTCATGACCTTGCGTGTCTCGTCATCGTTGACGTTGGACCAGGAGGTCTGATGATTGGCGCTGGTGGTGCTCGCAAGGTAGGTGGAGTCTGGCGTAGTCAGGGCGGTAGTGGTGTTGAAGCTGTCGTGGATGTCAGCGATCTTGCGGTGGAAGAAGATGGCTAGTGAGTCGCACAGTTCTTGTGAGGGCGGGATGTCATTGGCGTTGGGGTTGGAGAGTTCCTTTACGATGCTGAAGAGCTCTTTGCTATTGTGTGCGTTCTTATCCAAGCAGTCTTTGAAGGAGGATCTCTTGGCTTATCTGATGAGGTGGTGGTGTCTCCAGGTGGCGTCCTTGTGGGCTGCGTGGTTGTCCGGTGTGAGTTTGTGAAGCCATGTCTTCTGCAGTTTCCGGCATGCACGCTTAGAGGTCTGGAGCTAGTCGGTGAACCAGGTGGCTCTCTTGTTGGCGTGGCTGTTGGAGGGTTTCTTGAGCGGGGCGAGGGTGTTGGCGCAGTCGTCGATCCACTGTCTGAGGTTTCGGGCTGCGGCGTCTAGTTTGGTGGGGTGGGTTCGTGGCGAGGGAGGTGATCAGCTGGTCTTCGGTGACTTTGGTGAAATGGATGAACCGGTGGTCGGTCCAGAGGAGATCGGTGGTGTGGTCGAAGGCGACGTGGGAAGCCTGTGGAGAAGACGGGATCCAGCGTGTGGCAGGCGGCCTGGGTGGGTGCGGTGAAGAGTTGTCTGAGGCGCAGGTTGGCAAGGTTGTTGATCAGGGTGGCGGCGTTGGCGTTGTTCTCGAGGTGGAAGTTCAGGTCCCCGAGGAGGATGTAGTCCATGGAGGAGAGTGCGTGGGTTAGGATGAGGTCCGCGTTGGAGTTGCTGAACTGAACCCGGGGGTCTGTAGATGAGTGTTCCTCTAAGGGTGGTGTTGGGGTTGGTGTGGATCCGGAAGTGCAGGTGTTCGGCGGTGTCGAGGGTGTAGTCTGTGTGGGTGGCGACCTGGAGGGTGGACTTGTGGACGATGGCTACAGAGTATGCATTTTGTGCCAAGCGGCTATCAATTTATGGCGAAAAAAAGACACCGAACAAACACACTTATTAGATGTATATCTCACGTGCAAGTGCACAAGTATGGAAAAATCTTTTTTTTTATTTTTTTTTAAACAAACATGTAATTAGTCGTTTGCCAACACAGCAAGGCTAGTTGACTTAACATATGAATTAACAAGGTCTTTTTTTCCGAAAAATTGGAAAATTATTTGCCTTCTGTCTTTTTACATCTAAATCTGAATGTGGTGCCGATTAGTGTGTTCATAGCAAATATTAACTTAATGTGGGTACTAGGCTGCAGTGAGAAAAGCATGAAAAAAAATTGATCCAAGCCACTGACTGTAGAGGCGCCTATAGGCAATGGAAGTGTCCAAACTAAATAAAAAGTGGAGATCTTGCAGATTGTAGCGGGGTTGTGCGCAGTACTATGGTGTGATTTTATTTCATAAACCACCACCCTCTTCTCACAGCTTTCTGCCAGAAATAGAAAGTCCGATTTATCGCATGAACTACTTTAATTCTTCGCTACTCGGCCTTACTCAATATCTGCTTCGTTGCATGAAGAGAATTTGAATGCAGAGTCCCATTTTAAGCATGGATTAAGTAAGAGAGCACACACGTCTAAACAGTTGAACTCCTGACCACCCATTGTAGGTGATGCTTGTTCATGGAACTTTGCCTCCGCCATCGCTCCAGCCATCTTTCAATCCCAACGCCCCGCACCCCACCACCACTTCAACCCAGTCTATGGAGGACTTTTTCCCTCAGATTCCCCAATCGGAATGTTGTGATTTCCGGGAGCCAGCTACTCGCTGTCACACATTTCTGATGTTTTTGAATTGAAGGAAGGCGTTTTCGGTGGTTACATCTAAGGCTTATAAACGAAGGCCTGTAAAAGCCTCCGTACCTTCAGACTAAGGAGGAGACTGCCACATTTCACAAGCTTCTTAAAACTTTTATGTTCCCTGCCACGGAGCTGGATTTGAAAGCCCACCCTGGGGTTAATAGTAGCGCCACAACACCCAGTGTCCGGATAGCAATGAGCCGCACATATACATAAAATACGTAAATCAAAATGAAGCATTCCCTTTTTTTTTTTAGATTTGGCCTAGAGGCAACACTAGCTGTTTCACTAGCCTCTTTTAACCAAATTATTGGCGTACACCAACACACACACGCAGGTGGTCTTTTGGTAAGGCCTCTTCTATTAAACTGTAATTTTCATTATGCTTCCGCCTGCCACAGAAAACAGCATGGGGCAGCACTCTTCAGCTAGCCGCTAGCTCGCAGTGAGTCACAATTTTGTCTAATCATATATGCACATCCACATACAAATGAAGCATACTTCAGTGCCCGGCTTGGTGGGCCAATACTCTACTTAGACAATGCTCTTCACTTTCAATTCAATAGCCTTTATTTTTGTACTCATCTATGTGCGATTAAACTAGGTCAACAACTTACTGTAATTGAATGCCAATTGTTCAATTTTTTATACAATTAACAGTCACATTGTGCTAAGATGGGCATGCAAATTATAAGTATTTCTCTACCAGTTTGGAGTACACCTGCCTGCTAGACGTCCCAGTAGAGCTAAAACGGTTTTCTTTTTTTCCATTTAAAATCTTTATTGCACGCATATGACTGCTATGTTTAGCTAGCAAATGTTCTTTTTTTGCAGCATGCTTGCAATAGAAAAAATATCATTGCATCAGCTTGCCTTACACAGATGAGGCACAAGCCCGGCGATTCTGCGTTGTGCACTGTAATGTTGCTGCAGCTACTTAGACTCCTGCCAGTTCGGGAAAAAGCAGACAATCTTGTCGACTGTGGGCTCGTTTGCTTGTCAAATAAAGTAAATGCAAACGAAACGTCAAAAAAAAAACATCAAAAAACGAGTTACATATGGCAAAATATGGAAAACATTAAGCACCTCCTGTGAGCCAAAAGCAGGTTAAATAATATCTGAAAATATTGAAAAAGCTCAGTTCACAGCCGATAATGTGACTTCAGAATGAACATGCCAACCAAGGCTTCAGCAGGTCACTGAGCAGCCACAAGAAGCCACTAAAGGACGATAGGAAGTATTGCAGAGGCAGCTGCCACCGAGTAGCACAGGTACTGGGGGTCAGGATTGACAAATTAAAATAAGACTTACCTTGCTGCCGGACCACCGCCTCATGTCGTCCTCTGAAGCAGGAAGCACAGGCTCCCCTAAGCCAATCACAACGCTGCGTTGTGATTGGTCAGAGTGCCGTGGATCGGCGCTCAGACTGGGACAGGGAGCCTGTGCATGTTTCTTACCAGGCTGTGTAGTGCAGGCTGGTGGGGAACACGCAATGTGTGAAGGACTGTTTGGCTGGCCCAAGAGGGCCGGACAAACTGTCATGCTCACTTAAGTTCCCACTATTCCTCCCCTTGCTGGCTGTGACGACAACCAAGTCTCCCGCCGCCCCTTAAAGATGCATGACAAAGGTTAAATAAAATGAAAACACAGTGCTTTTATCCTTTTAGGTTTCCTTTTTCCACTGGAAAAAATGCAGTGGGCAGTGCTCCTTCGCCTTAGTGGAGGAGCAGCCAATGCCTCGCACCTGTGCTGTAAACAGTAGCAGATTCACAACTTCAATATCAGGGCAAAGGTCTCCATCACCCATAAGGCATCATAATAAAACCTGTGACACTGGACGTACTGAATGCACTTCAATTCAGATATTGGGAGTGGAGTAGATTTTCAAATTAAATCGATGATTTTGGACCTATAAGATGTGGTTAGGTCAGGATGGCATCACATGGAGGTGGACTATAGATTGCTGTGTACTGGGATTATGAACACTAGTTTACACAACCAGGGTGGATACAACAGGTCTGCATCTTCAACAGGACACCGCTCAAGTTGCCCATTTGTTCTTATTTAGGTAGGTTAAAGCCCACAAGACTTTGTACATTCAGCAGGAACACATCTTGCTAACATACATTTGTTTAATTGGGTGGGCCATAACAGTGAAGTGTCTTCCCAAAAAGTGCGAAAAACCAACAGAACTGTTTTTCTTACTCAAGGAAAATTGGTTTTGGTGAAAATGCTGCTCTGAGGATTGCAGTGGATTCCACAACACAGTAACAGACAATTTATGGTGGAAGGTCCTTAGCAATCCCGGCATTACAATATACGCAACTCGCAGACACACACAGCCCAAAAAGGTACCTTGAACAGTGTCAAAGGTTTCTGCTTTTCCCTTGCCGGGCCTCGGGGGAAGTAGTCACAGACAAGTCTTCCCTCTGGGTCATTCGCGAGAGATCATGCTAGCTAGGGGGAGGGTATATGAGTGCAGGGGAGGAAGGCAACTTCCTCTTCCTGCGCTCAGCACCATCGGGAGGGGTTTATCGAAAGGAGTTTATTAGGCTTTGAGTGGGGGCTATGTTGAAGATTTGGCGAGTTTTATTCGGAGGTAGCGGAGGAGATTAGGTGGCATCGCGAGTCGCTGGCTCAGTTTTGTTTGCTGTGGGGATAGTTGCGGCGGTGTGACGTGCCCGAGGAGGAGGTGAGGGCGGCGCTGTTACTGTTGGCGAGGGCGGGCCGGGAGTATCTCCTCTGGCTTGGAGTCCTTAGTCAGGCGTGGGTAGGATGTGCCAGGGCCCCGCGTGCGGCCTCTGCCGGGGTCGCTGCAGCAGTCCTGGCGTGCCAGGAGGACATGCGGCCGCCGATTGAGCAGGCGGCTGTGGTGGGGGGGGAGGGGCCCTGAAAGACGCTGCGCTGGGCGGCAAGCAGAAGACCTTGCTCCCGCGCGTATTCCCCAAGTTACAATTCGAGGCCGCCGAGCAAGGCAGTTAGTGTGCAGGCCCCCATGGGGGAGCAGGCACCTGTGGCGCCGGGGGGCGAAGGCGATCCGGGGGGGGGGGAGGGGGGCGAAGGCGATCCGGGGGGGGGGGGCGAAGGCGATCCGGGGGGGGGGGCGGAGGCGATCCGGGGGGGGGGGGGGCGGGGCCTCTTAAATTTAAGAGCGGAGGAGCACGGGAGGGCTCGGAGGCTGGACAGGTGGTGGTGGGGCCGGGGTCCTACGTCTGAGGAGGAGCGGTGGGCGGAGCAGGAAGAGGCGGCCAGGTTGGCGAAGTACAAGAAGGTGAGCATAGGGTGTCCCAAAGGTCAGCGGGCGAGTTTAGGGACAGCCGGGGCGGCTTTGAGGCCCAATGGTGCTGGGGCCCACTCAGGCTGGAGAGACCTGAGGGGCGGGTGGGGTTCCAAGCCAGCGGCTGTAGGCAGAGGTCGGGGTGGCCTGGCAGGGCGCAAAACGGCTCTGAGACGCCAGCCAGAAGCAGCAGGGCGGTCCGCAGCAGCCATCCCTCCAACGCGGGAGCGGGCAACGGCGGCGTGTGTGCCCAGTGAGCGGGGAGCGACTGGGGTTAAAGTAAAAGTGTGAAGAGGGCTGTGAAAGAAGTGTTGTGTGTGCTTGTGGATGTGGAGCCGGTGGTGGAGTTGGACTATGAGGATGAGACTGAGGAGCTTGCGGAGGGAGAGGTGAGGGATGACTAGGACTGGACAAGGGGTGTGGAGGACAACAGCGGCATTGGTGTTTTGCAGGTTCCTAAGACAATGAAGGGCAAGGAAAAGGCGGAGGCGGCCAAGGTTTCTACCCTCTAAAGGACGGCCCCGGTAGCTGCACTCCACGCTATCAGGTGAGGAGACTTGGTGGGTAGCTTGGGATGGCGGGCACAAGGGGCGTAAGAAAAAAGCTTGTAGGTCAGTGGTTGGGGGGGATGGGTCTGTCCGGGATCTTGGAGCGCCAACAGGTGGTCCGCATAAGGAGGCTAAACAGGTGGATGGTAAGTCGGTTGCTATGGCTGGGGTGCAGACGGACAAGGGGGACGGCAAGGACGACAAGGGGGACGATAAACATCAGAAGAAGCTCCCCTACATGGGGTTGGCTATGCCCTTGGGGTCTCACCTATCAGACAAGATTAAGGGTAGGATCTGGAAGCACGAGTATGTAGAGGTGTTTAAGGTGTTGCACAGGGAGGTGCAGGCGAAGGAAGGTTCAAAGGAAGAGGAGTGGAAACTGACTAGGCGGCCCAGGGGTCCCTGTGACTATGGAAAATTGGACTTCCGCTTTCCTCATTTACGCCAGCATCTACTGCGAGAAGCACCATTGCTTTAATGAAGTACATAGACATAACAAGGAAGGCGCAAATGCAGTTTGGTGGGTACGCTTGGTTGGGCTACGATGAGGAGTTGAAGGGAGTTAGTGCTAACCCAGACAAGAATTGGGGAGAGGTAGACCAGGAATTCTGGATGCAATGGATGGCATCCACGCATTAGTCTGCATCTACACATACGGCCAGCGGATTGCCTGTGGCGTATCGGTCCTTTCCGACGCGTCCCGCCCACAGCGGGGCGGGGGGAGGTTCTGCCGCCAGCAACGTTACCACTGGACAGGTCACCAAATCGGGCAGCTATAACACTGGTGCTTGCTGGAGCTACAACAGAGGCTATTGCTCGCGCTACCCCTGTAAGTTTAAGCACGAGTGCTCTAAGTGCGGCAGGAAGCATGCCCTCACAGTGTCCTACTCTGGTCACCCCCTCAAAGCAGTGGCGGAATGCCAAAGGTGGGGGCAACCTGGACAGAAGGGCGCCTACACCGGTTAGGGTGGAGGCGATGGCCCCGTGGCTCTCGTGTTACCCGAACCAGGAGGCGACTTTGAGACTTTTTTGGGGTTTCACGGAGGGCTTTAAGGTGGGCTATCAGGGTCCCAGACTGAGGAGGTAGGCAGAAAATTTAAAGTCCGCAAAGGAGTTGCCAGGAGTGGTGGCTGCTAAGTCGAAGAAATAGGTGGAAGAAGGGAGGATAGCTGGCCCGTTTAGCGACTGGCCGACGGATGACCTAATCATTTCGCCACTGGGGGTGGTGCCTAAGAAGGAGGAGGGGTAGTTTCGGATGATACACCATCTCTCGTGGCCTGAGGGTCAATCAGTGAATGATTTCATCACAGAGGAGGACTTACGGGTGCTTCATGCTTCGGTGGACGATGCGATCCGCCTAGTGCGGGTGTGTGGGCCTGGGGCGGAACTGGTGAAATGTGACATTAAGTCAGCCTTCTGACTGCTGCCTATACACCCCGCGGATTTCTCGCTCATGGGAATGCAATTCGGGGGAGCCATCTACGCGGACAAGGTTTTGCCCATGGGATGCATTATTTCCTGTGCGCTTTTTGAGCTCTTTAGCACATTACTGCAATGGGCCTTCACGCGGTTTAGTGGATGCCGGGACGTCACTCACTATCTAGATGGTTTCCTCTTTCTGGTGAAGGCGCACTCAGGGGACTGTGGCAGGGCTCTGTCGCTTTTTCAGGAGTTGGCATTGCGATCTGGTGTTCCCTTGGCACCAGAGAAGACAGCTGGTGCCAGCTGCACCCTGATATTCCTGGGGATTGAGTTGGATTCCATACAAAGACTGGCTCGCCTCCCCTTAGCTAAGGTGACGGAAATTCAGTCGTGCCTGTTGTGGGCGATCGGAGAAAAGAGGATTGCTTTGAGGGCAGTACAGAGGCTGTTGGGTTTCCTGAACTTTGACTGCAGAGTAGTTCGAGCGGGACGGACATTCTGCCGGCGGCTCGGCATGGCCATGTCGGGGGCAGTGCTTTCACACCACAGGGTCCGGATCTCCATGGGGGTGCGGGTTGACTTGAGGGTTTGGCTGACGTTCTTGACGGAATTCAATGGAGTGTCCCTGGATTTTGATGAGGAAAGGGCGGTTTGGCAATGTCAAATTTTTTCTGATGCAGCAGGGTCAGCTGGATTTGGGATATTCTGGGATGGCAGGTGGTGTGCAGAGAACTGGCTGGCTCACTGGTTGAAACACGGGAGGAGCACTGCTTTTCATGAATTCTTTACTTTGCTGGTGGCGCTAGAGGAGTGGGGTCTGGAGTTTCAGAATAGGTCAGTTCTTTTCCATGTCCATAATATGACTGTGGTGGAGTTGGTTAATCGTCAGAGGGCCAGAGATCTGAGAGTGCTGGTGTTGCAGCGGAGTTTCATGTTTAAATGCTTACGTTTGAATGTGGTTTTTAGAGCCAAGCATGTCCCTGGAGCGAATAATGACATTGCGGATGCTTTGTCTCATTCGCAGTGGCAGCGGTTCCGGCGTTTGGCACCAGGAGCGGATCTGTGCAAGACCAAGCTGCCAAATGGCATCTGTGCCTTGGGGGGAGTTAGAGTGATAGGCCTGGTGGAACATTCTATTGCCGACACCCCAAGGAGAACATACCAACTGGCATGGCCGCAGTTTGGAGCATTTATGGGTTGGCAGCAGGATTCTGTGCTGGGGGACCGTGCAACAGTGGAGCAGGGTGTCCGGCGGTTTGTTTTGTGTTGCATTGACAAGGGGTTGACTGCTGCAACGATATCTGGAAAACTGGCAGGAGTGTCTTTTTTACTGTAGCTTGTTTTGGGGGTTTGATCCCACCAAGGATGTGATTTTGAGTAGGATGCTCAGTGGTTGGGGTAGGGAGAGACAGAGGGGGGGGGGGGGGATGTTGCGGGAGGCAGCTACTTTTGATTTGTTGGTTCGGCTAGTCAGGGTCTTGCCGGAGTGTTGCCATGACCTGTTTGAGGTACGAGTTTTTCGGTTGTGCACGGTTTGGATGTTTTTTGGGGCTTTGAGTGTCTGAGTTGTTGGGCACGAGGTCAATGGGCGGCAGGAAGTATGATGATACGTTTGGATGGAGCGCGTTTGGGGATTTGGTTGAGGCACTCTAAGACGGATCAGTTAGGCCGGGGTAAGTGGGTCTGGCTGTGAGAGTCGGGAAGTGAGGGTGTGTGCCCGAATGGAGGAGGTGCTTGACTGCCTCGCAGTGCGGGCAGGGTGAGATATTCTGTCATGAGTCTGGGTCGAGGGTGACGTCTGGCCAGTTGTTGGCAGTGTTGCTTATGGCTTTGCGGCGGCTGGGTCTGGAGCCGGCCGGTTTTGGGACTCACTCCTTCCGCATAGGGGCTGCGACAGCTGCGTCCCGGTTGGGGTGGTCATGGGATAGGATTTGGCAGATTGGGATATGTAAGTCGCGGTGCTGTGAATGGTATGTGCGGAAGTGAGGGGGATGCGCAAGTGGCCTAATGGTTGGTTTTTGTGGGTTTTAGGTTTGTTCTAACATTTTTCTTTCGTAGGTTGCGTGGGCGGACCGAGGGTCAAGACGGTCACCTGGATCGTGGGGCATTCCTTTGTGCACTGGGCGTCCCAAGTACGCGGAGAAACAGGTGTAAGGCCGTAACCTGGGACTCAAAAGGACATCAACATGAGGTGCACTAGTGGGGAAAAAGGGGGATGCGATGGGGGGCACTATTGCCTTGGCTCGCAAAGATGGTTCCACAAAAAGGATGCCCGGACTTATTGATAATTCACTTGGGGGAGAATGATTTGGTACAGCTGTCGGGTTTGGCGCTCTTGCAGCTGATGCAAAGGGCCTTGGAGGTACTCAAGACAAGGCTTGCAGGGACTTGCATAGCCTGGACGGAATCTGTCCCCAGGAAAGTTTGGAGGGGAGCAGTGAAGCATGGAGCCATTGAAAAGGCTCGGAGAAAGCTCAATAGCTATGAGACTGTCTTGTGTGGACAAGAACATAAAGGTAATTTCTCACGCGGGTATACGACTGGAAGAACCCTTATTGTTCAAGGACGATGGAGTGCATCTTTCACGTTTGGGGAATGCGTACTATATGATGGAAATGAGGGATGTGGTCAGTAAGTTGTGGAACGAGGCGATATGGTGTTGTAGGACGGTGTGAGTGAGGTATGGTAGAAAGATGCACGGGGGCAGGTCCCAAAAAGGGGGGGCAGGTAACCGCCCTACAGGGGGTTCCCTGGTTGGCGGTACTTTGGAGGGATAGGTCTGTCAAGAGCGGGCGCACCACATCCCTTGGGGGGGGGGGGGGGGGGATTGGAAGTTTGAATGAGGTGGGGAGCTGGAGGCATGACCGGAAGGTCAGAGGATATCGGGGTAGGATGCTAGGTGATATGTGGACATGGATGAGGTACGGTATGGGCATGGAGTGGTTGGAGACATGAGGCAGAGTGAGTGAAGAGTGTGAGGCAAGAAGAGTTAATATGGGGTTGCTGTTATTAATGTTGATGTTTTGGTTATTGTTTAGTTGTGCAGCCTGGTATAATAAATGGCCTTTTACGCTTTAACACCTGCGTGGTCTGTTTATTGCGCGAGTATTCTTCACGTATATACTGAGAAATCACAACGTCCGCAAGTTGAAACAAAGTTGCCATCCTTAACTGGAACAGTCAGAGCTTTCGACACATGGCTGTAGGCAAAGGATGTGCCGTACCTAGTCAGCCGAAGGTGAGTCACTTCCTCCAAGCCCCAGGAGTGGTTGGATTGACAGAGATCTGTTCCACAACCGAGTGTGAAGTCCAAGTATGGAGCAGGTAACCTGGTCGTTGTGTCCCTCAGACACTTATTATCAGCTCTATGAAAACGCTACTTCACTAGAAAGCCTGCGCCTCAATTCCACGACTTTTTGATATCGGCAGCAGGGCATAGAATCCCCAGGCAAATAAAAGATAAGCAGAGAAGAGGAGTTGTGCAAATGCTATCTAAGGTGTGGCTCTTGAACAAGAGGCAATAAGATCAGACTTGTCAGTTCGATGCTGGGGAAAGGTATAAAGGCTCTTCATAGAAGTGTTGCATGCATGGAACTCGCTTTAATCTGAAGTCCTGAGTAAGTTTGGAATTTAGCAATCACTGGCTTGGCTTGGCTGTACTTTTAGACTTTAGTGTGGTGTGCATATGGGGTATCCACTGGGCAGCAGGACATCACTCGCTGAGGGAAATGGGCATTCACAAACTGCAGCACAGTTAAATAGTTGGTTTTTGTCTTTTTTCTTTTGAACAAATGGAGGAGAAAGTAGGGGGGTTCAGGACCTAGAGGACAGAAAAGGTCTCCCACAGATTGATGCGCTAAAGCACAGTCATCTGCAGCAGTTGTGCCAGGGCATACACAAGAAGCACACAACCAATATTTCAGTTCAGGAGAAAGGTTACGAATTCTGATAGCTTACCTTGACTCCATATGTTCAGCATGAGCCTTAAAAGTCACCAAACGGAAAAACCAGCCAGATCAACATTGGATAGGCAGACGGGAGCATTGGTGTAATGATACAGACTTCTAAACAAATTACATCAACTGCATTATAGCAGGCAAGGATATGGGTAGATTAAGTGAGTTTTCCAGGACTCGTGTGCTCTCTATACACATTTATCAGTATTAAACAGACAGTCCGGTAACAGTTCACCTAATATGAAATCAAAAGCTAAATACTTTGTTTTTTGTTCACCACATATTCTGGCATTATTGTGCCATCGCAGTGCTTTTCAAAAATCCAGTCTGACTAGTGGGATTAGTTTTGACGTATATAACACTGACCAGAGTCTCATTTGGTTTTGCAGCGATGTAACCAGAGACTGGGTAAGAATGCATCCATGTTGGGTTGGTGAGTAAGCTGTGGTGCATTGTGAGTGAAACTCGGGATCATAGGGCAGTACCAAACTCATATTTGACCCTTTTGTCAGTAAGCATGCACCTCGGCCCACAATTAAAAAATAAAATAAAGAACGCTATGCTTTCTGCTTGCTTACAGTTTTAAGTAGGTCGATGGCATCTTCGAGCAATGCCTGAAAAGTTCTGCCTCTGCAGTTCCCAATCACAGGCTGTAAAAGCTTTAGGTTGGCAGACCCAGGCACACCCAGTAGTTCGTCATATTGTGACTTCCCAGGCAAGGGCATCTCAAAGAACAGCCCGCAGGAAGTCTGCCTAACCAGGGCCATTCATGCTAAGTCAAAACTGCTAAAAAAATATTACACGACGATGGTGCAGGTACATACACCCGGTCTAGCTTTAACAGCGGTGCCACAAAGGCATATCAATCATATTGGCTGTTCCTTTGTCCCCACTCCCTATCCCTACGTGGACACAACAGTCACCATGCACAGGAGATGCTAATTGTTTGATTTTTTTACGAAAGTACAGTCTAGACTCTACTCTTGTAACGATGCACCCTTCGTGCACCACACCCAGAGTCAGGGGTTGGTATGATCCAGAATGCGGCAGCTCGTCTTCAGCTGAACATGCGAAAAATACAACACATTAGCCCTCATTTGCGGGGACTTCACTGGTTGCCCATTAGGTCGAGAATTACATTTAAGGCCAGATACTGGTACATGACGCTCTGTATCAAACGGTCATTGAATACCTTAGAGCCAGATTTTGCTTTTACAACCAAACAAGACAGTTAAGCTCCACCAATAAACTAACGATAGTCCCAAAGTACCAGTGCCAGAGGTCAGGAGGCAGATCACTAACTTTTTGTGGGTGCCTCAGTATGGAGCCAGCTCCAGCAGGAGATCCGCTCGGTTGGTACCAAATTGCTGTTCAGGAAGAAGCTGAAAACCTGCCTTTTTGTGCAAATGTAACTTTCACCCCGCCACGACCTCTCTATGTCTGGCCAGGACACTCTTGGGAGTAGCTTCATGCATATATAAATTATCTATCATGGTCCTCTTATACCAGGACCTGGTGAGACCAGCTGGTGGTGGCAGATATTTACAAGATCACAATCCCGTTTATAAGAGGACATCAGTCTCTCGCTTAAAATGCTGTTGTGTTGTGCCTGGGTGTCCAAAAGACTTCACTGGGTGAGCAGTTCATTATGAGCAGTATTGGGCATTGCCAAAATGATGGTACGTATACACGCCGCTTCAGCGGTCCTGGGCCCTTGACAACTTTTGCGTCCTTTTCTTGGATTTCTACACACGGAAGCATTCCAGAAATCTGAGAAGTGCACATCATAAATGGAAGAGGGTTTTGACCCCACAAAATATCTTCTGAATGGCCCGGCTCCCTGACGGTGGCCAGAACCTTGGATAAAAACTAGCCCATAGTAATTTGCCTGGACTTCATACGGACTGTGCTCCAGGCCAGAGCATCACTAGGTCAGTGACAGACCTTGCTGGTGGTTGTTGCCCCCCTCCCCAGTCTTGCGTTGGTATAGGCAGTGGATTATCCAACTTTAGTGTGAAATATCCTCAACCAGGGCAGGAGAGCAAACAAGCATGCCAAAATCTCCAGGAATCCCCATTATCTGCCCCCCCCCCCCCTTATTACACTTAAAAAACAAGTCCGGGCTGAAAAAAAAGATTGCACTGAACAGTTCCTTTACTGCAGACAGATAAAGTAAAGTAAGGAAACCGATGTCATGCACCCATACCTTCTAATACTTCAAAAGTGTCAAGAGAACTGAGATACCAATGTTACAGGTCTGCTGTAAGTTCTAACCTTTGTAGAAAAATATGGAGCTAGAAATAACCGAAAAGCAAACAGGCTAGCGTTTATACATTGCCTTTGCTCAGCACCAGGACAAGCTGATCCTGGGGAAAAGAAGGCTGTCGCCTTCGCTCTCTTTTTTGCTTTTTACACATTTAGTTAGGCTTGAACAACAACGCAGACAGACGATAAAAGCTTAGTTCTAGGGATCATCTAATATTAGTGTCTACTTGGAGCCAAGCAGCTGACAAATAAATGATAAGTCTTTTCATGGCACTGTCTTGTGGTAAAATGAAAAAGTGATATTTGTGGAGCGTATTTCACATCGGGTTGGCATTTAACCACAACATTCTTAGTGTTGATTGCCAAATCTATATTTGTAACTCCTTCAATCAAATTAGTATTCCGAACCCATACACTGCAGTAGCAGCAACATCTTGTGAACACCTAGCCCACATAGATGAATAGTTGTGCCACAGCAATCTGTCTGCAATCTGCAGATCACTAGTTTGCCAGGCCAGTTGGGCTGAACCAGTCTTAAATCCAGGACTGATAAAAAAAACAAGCATTTGCAATGCAATAGGGCTCGCATTAGTAAAGTTAGAGGTATTAGTATTGTAAATGACACATTTTTTATTTATGTTTTTGTTTTGAAAATAGCGAAATTAATAACTTTATCATTTACAATGCCAATAGTGTTAACTTTTGCAAACGTGACACCTATAGCATTTGTAATACAATATGTGTTGTATTTACATGACTTCGATGTATTAATATTAAAAATAACAATGGGTTGTATTTTTTTCAATAATTAATACTTAAATACAAGTTATTGTAATTTATAATGGCAATAGCTTAAACTTTTGCAAATAACTTTTTGGAAGATTATGTTTTGTGTATTTTATTGTGATGAAAATACAAGAACAGAAGTGAAATATTAACTTTTTTGTGACATTTGTAAACATTGAGAGAACATATTTGAATCAGTTGTTCTTGAATGGTTGCACAGATTGATGCTGTGGTGGCTCTGAATGATGTGGCGGCGACGAGTGATGCTGTAGCGTTCAGTGATGCTGTGGTAGCGCATAGTGATGTTGTGGTGCCCCCGAGTGATGCTGTGGTGATGCGATGGATAGTGAGGGCGATAGATACATAGAGGGAGGGCGATAGATAGAGGGAGGGCGAAAGATAGAGGGAGGGCGAAAGATAGAGGGAGGGGCGGGGGAGGGATGGAGTGTGGGGCGGGGGAGGGATGGAGTGGTGGGATGGAGTGTGGGGCGGGGGAGGGATGGAGTGGGGGGACGGATGGATGGAGTGGGGGGATGGATGGATGGAGTGGGGGGATGGATGGATGGAGTGGGGGATGGATGGATGGAGTGGGGGAATGGATGGATGGAGTGGGGGAATGGATGGAGTGGGGGAATGGATGGATGGAGTGGGGGAATGGATGGATGGAGTGGGGGGAATGGATGGATGGAGTGGGATGGATGGAGATGGATGTATGGAGTGGAATGGATGGATGGAGTGGAATGGATGGATGGAGTGGGGGGATGGATGGAGTGGGGGGGATGGATGGAGTGGGGGGGATGGTTTACTTTCAACTCAAAGGCATGATTTGGTTTCAGATGCACATCGTATTACTTGTTATGCACGATAATATTGTGGTTGATAAACGTTGAATTTGGCGTTTGTTTACAATTTCTCGAAGGTGCACTCTGTTTCAGCGTGCTTGAAGAATATTGGTTCTAAGCGCTCTGAAAAATCTATACATTTACAAGTTGGCGCTATATCGGGCACGTAGGTAAACCCGCAATTTAAACAAGGCGCTGGTAGGCCAGGTAAAGAACAGCAATGCGCTGGGAGGCCATGGGTCACATATCTTGCCCACCCTAGTAACGCGCTCCGTGACTGGGAGTATTGAATCAAGGAGCATGAAGGGAAAAAGATTGCATTAAAGCGGGTGCCAGGCTGAAAGAAAGCATGGCACCGATGTATTTCGAGTGAAGTGGCCCCATGGTAAACAAGCTCTTGGCATTGCTGTGGGGGGGGAGGGAGGAGAAATGCGAGACACGGCCGAAAAGTGTGAAGCAGGGGCCGGGGGAGCGGATCCCTTTGAATTGAAGCTTAGCTTCACTTCAAAGGCAGGAGGCAGGCAGGAGGCTCGGGCAAGCGCGTGCCAGAGCACATGCACTCATTGAAATCCGCCAATGGTTTCAGAGCTTAGATGAGCCTCTAGTCTATACTCTCGTCCTATTATCGCTTGCGCGATGAATAGGACAAGCCCTAAAAAAGAAGAAACAGCACCATCAACATCGTGCAAGTTAATCTACAACAAAAGCACTGTAAATAGTTGGTTACTGAAAGTAATTTTTATTTGATGCATGTGCAGTTGCAAATCACATGCTGTGCGCAGATTTAAAAGTATTGACTGGTCCACAAAAGGCTGCAGTGGAAAGAAACTAGAGGTAGTTATAAATAATGTTTTAAACCGGTTTGACCTACTTTGGCTTCCTTTCTGCAGAAATGGAAACAGAGTAGTGTGTTATGAATGCATAGCTGCATAACCATAGGATAGAGTTGCACTCTTGGATATATTCACAAGTAGAAAGTTGCAAAAGAAACCGTTTACCTACCCTCCATTTTTTTTTTACATACTGAAGGGCTTATAGAATATCCTGGAGTTGTTTAGTTGAAAATGTATAATGAAACCCAATTGCACTGCAAAATACATCTGACTATACCCCCTCCAGATGTGGGTGCCTCAGAACGTGTGGGTACAAGGGAGACATAACTTTTGTCCTGCATAAATCCCTGGTCCTGTTGATGTAGTATGAATGCTCGTTTGACTTCTAGTAAATGCAGTGCCGTTTCTGCCCTTTGGCAAGAAAGTTGGATATTCATTGGATTGACTGAGGTGAAAACGTGATACAACCTTTGGAAGAAACCATGGATGAACGTTTAAGACTACCTTAACCTTGCTGACCTGATTGACATTGGTTTTAATTAAAGAATTGTAGTAGTTCTACAATGGCCATTATCTATTTAGATAGAAAATGGACATATGTGCTTCTCATCCTTGTAGAAGGGTCGCCACTGTGAGTGTTATGTACATTTGGGAATCTGCGAATTGTTAAGCTATCTTCAGATTGGGCCATTCCACCAAGCAGCAACAACTTGATCTGAAAAGGCAACAACACCAGATGATGCACCCAGGAATGCCAAACACTCTTGCAAAGGACATTTTCAAATATGCTTTTAGAACAAACTCTGGTCAAATCCACCCAAAACACCCACATTGTCAGAGACTGATGTCTGGAGAATTGGTTTCAGTATCCGAAAAAATTAATCTCGCTAGTGTTGGGAAAGCCTGAGCAAATGGTGTTAAATGTTGCCTGTCTGGTTTGTAGTCGTTGTGCATTTAGGAATGTGCTGGTGGTGTATCTTGGTGAAATACCCATCTGAAATGTAATTTTTTGCTTGGTACCAGGATTGGCAGAAACCTTTGATTAAGGACTGGCTGATTTGGCACTGGCATGCAGTGCACATCCAGTTTCACCTATACATTTTCATCATAAACCAGGTGTACAGACTGCAAAAATCAGACTAAGCTAAGGTAAAACAGAGTTTATGCATTCAATGTAATGGCCAGTCATTGATTATGGAAGTGCCAGCCCGCAAACAACAAAAGATTATGCACACCCCTGATATGTGCGTCCTTTTCTTTGAAAACAGTATACAGCATCTCTTGTTCGATGCATCTCATTTCTTAACGTTTTTTAATATTTTGAAATGTGAACGTCTTGCCCATTTGCTCACAAATACACACTATTATTTTTCTTTGAGTCTCTGATTAAATGAATTCCCTTTATGTCCCTATATCATCACTTGTGTTAATGTGCTCAACAATGACTGGGGGTTTGTGAATAAAGATTGGGTGCTACATACTAGCAGTAATGGAGCTCTCGGTTCTTTTAAGTTATACAGGACACATCTAGGGTAAAGCCCATTACTTGAAATGCAGGAATTCCAGGGATAAACTGCAGGTCAGTTCTTTTCCTTCTGAAAAGAAAGAGCCGAGTAGTGGCATCTTTCAGAACATACAGTATGCTTAAAAGTAACTTTTTAGACAGCGTGAGTGGATGGGGGGTGGGGGGGGGGGGGGGAAATATGCACAATACATCATAATGTGGAAGGAAAAACCGTATTTAGGGTGTTACAACTTGCTGAAATCAGTAAGCAGAATGGATTTGGCAGTATTTTTCTTCTGCGCTGCTCTCTTAACTGCAGCTGGGTTATGAAAACGACCCTTCTGGCCTTCACAATCACATTGAAATTGAAGAGCCCTCAAAACAATTAGAAGGCCTGCCAAAGCTACTTATGAATGGGGTGTGACGCAGAGTCTGCTGAAGAAGCTGATGCACAGGGTCACTATTCGCGGTCCGTGATTCCACTATAAATGTTCCACCCACTGATATTACATGCCACAAAGCATTTTGTGCGCTGTTACGCCTACAAGGATGGGTGCTACATTTTATCAAATAGAGGATTCATTTTGTGGACATCTTACTTTGTGCGAGTGGCTCCTTTGTAGAAGTGTGATTTCACAATGGAACTTGCATCTCTTCTACCCAATGTGTCGCCACCTCATCAAAGTGTGGTGCTCAAAAGCAATTCAGTTCAGAGCTGCGCAAAACAAATCTGTTTATTTGGTATCCATGGACAAGTACAGCTTTAAGGGACAAAGCACTCAAGTGGAGGTGCACTGATCAAAGCAGAATCATTTTTTCAGAACCTTTTAAAATGTGCCAGATATGGCTCCAGGCCAAGTACTACTGACAAGCAGTTTCTTATGGAATGGGCAAATGTCTACCTTGGTTTCCAAGTAATAGAACGCAATTCAGTGGGTTGCATATGCACAGCAGCAGAAAAAGCTAACAGAAAAAAATATCAATAACACATAAAAGGAGCTGTACAGCAACAATTGAATGGAAGAGAAAAAGCAGAAAGGAAGGAAGACCAAACTTCAATTGGCGTCTAAAAGTATGGAAGTTTCTCTGGAAGCAGACAGACTGTGCTTTAGTTTAGAATTGTATATGTAAGCCACGGCTACGTTTTGAGACACAAGACCAAATATCGTTAGTATAATGAGCGACTATATTTTCAAATATGGAGTTGTCCAGTACCCCATCACTTGCTTTAAATCAAAATACAAAGAGGTAAAACTTTTTTCGGTACAAAAAAAAAATTCTAACCAGTAGATCGTAACTTATTGACCTCTGGAAACTCCTTAATTTTAAATAATTACTGCAATCCGAGGACCCCTGCACTAAGTGATTGTTAGACTCCAGGAACTCCTGCCTAATCAGTTTTGATGGTTTGAAGCATACAACAATGCATAAAAATGCAAAACAAGCATTTATCAAACAAATACACAAATGAATAACTATTTAATTCACACACACTAAAAATGTTTAAATCAAAAAGGAAGGTTGGAGCTATTCTAAATTCAGTTGAGACCACCATTCTATGCATCGGCAAACTCCCTGACTAGGCGCTGTGGACGGACATTTGGAAAACAATAGAGAGAGCAAGGGATAATGTCACTTGGGAAGTGACAAGAGATATCTCCTATTCCCCTGGTAGGAATATATAAGCAAACAAAAAGAAGGAGTATCCCCAGCGTCAGGTTTTTTGAAGGAAAACACTTTCGGAGGGTGAGTTGTTTGGCACAAGAAAAGGAAAAAGTCAACCTTTTTGATAGGAAACCCCTCACTCACCACCTAGTGGTGACTTGCTTCATCATCGGGGTCCACCCTGGTGACCTAGCGTCACCAGGATGTGCTTCGACACCTGGATTACAGTGGAGCAGGTGTGACTGTTTGTGCAAAAAAGAACGTGTTAAAAATTGTCCTGGTAATCTTAAAAACAATTTTTATTACAAAGTAATCAGAACAATGTTTAAAAAATATTGGCGAGATGTACCTTGGGGAGTTACGGCCAAGGTGTCTCTATATGTGTGTGGGTGGTTTGGTCAACATGTTTCTACCTTTGGGCAGTAGCCCGGTATTCTTCAGGACCAAAAACAGGTGGATGGGGGGTGTGTGCCCCCTAAAAGGCACACCCTCACCTATCCCCTGTATACCAACTGGAAAAATTACCAGCGGTTGATGAGCTCTTTTGAATTAAGAGCAAAACTGGTTACAAAAAAGACTTGTCTTAAGTCCTTTGATTACTTCAACGGGCAGGGGGTAGGGTTCTATAACCTCCGCACCTAATTAGTTTGCGGGAAATAAAGCGGCCATTCACCTACTCCTATCCTCCTCTGCTCGGCTAGCCGAGCAGAGGAGGATAGGAGTAGGTGAATCCCCCCATTCACCCCCCATCCACCTGTTTTTGGTCCTGAAGAATACCGGGCTACTGCCCAAAGGTAGAAACATGTTGACCAAACCACCCACACACATATAGAGACACCTTGGCCGTAACTCCCCAAGGTACATCTCGCCAATATTTTTTAAACATTGTTCTGATTACTTTGTAATAAAAATTGTTTTTAAGATTACCAGGACAATTTTTAACACGTTCTTTTTTGCACAAACAGTCACACCTGCTCCACTGTAATCCAGGTGTCGAAGCACATCCTGGTGACGCTAGGTCACCAGGGTGGACCCCGATGATGAAGCAAGTCACCACTAGGTGGTGAGTGAGGGGTTTCCTATCAAAAAGGTTGACTTTTTCCTTTTCTTGTGCCAAACAACTCACCCTCCGAAAGTGTTTTCCTTCAAAAAACCTGACGCTGGGGATACTCCTTCTTTTTGTTTGCTGTGGACGGACACCCAGGGACTAAAGCCTATGAACTGCTGTTCTAAACTCAAGCAGATGAAAAGTCCACATAATGGATGTTATAAACGAAAAAGACTCAGAGAATACAAACCTAGAGTAAGGGGCAATAAAGACAAACGCGGCGGTGTGCTCGAGCAGCACCGCACAGCACTAATCAAGGGGACTGAACGCACCATGTAGCCGGGGACATACTTTTCTAGTAAACCCACGTGGCATTTAATATTAGGAGCACGAGCCTAGATTCAAAAAGACGACCGGGCCTAAACGCACGCATTGTGGCTACAAGAGAAATACGTGCCGAGAACAGTGACTTGCAGAGTCTGGGAGTGAACAGAAATGGAGCGCCTGCTCAGAAGAGTGTGCGCGTTTGTAGCCTGCATTCACTCGTCGCCTGAGGCCGCTTTGGGAAGAGACTGAAGCAACAGCAGGCGCGGCCTGTCTGAGCCCGCAGACCCAGCTTTCCCGGTTGCCAACACCGGAAGTAGGCGGAGCAAAGAGTGCAGACCGATGAACCCCCGGGCCGCTTAAGAAAGGAAGCGATTTTGCCTTTCATACATTACACCAGCATCTTATTTGTTTCAGGGAAACGGCGAATACCTCAGATCAACGATGAATTAACAGTTCGAAAACTCAAATTTGTCAGAGAAGTGAGGTGACGTGGCAGAGCAGCTACCGTACACGGATTACCGCTGCAGATTTCATTTCCTGAAATTGGGGAGGAGCTGCAAACTCAACCTTCGACGTGCCTTTATTTTTTAAACTTCCTGGCACGTGCGCAGGAGAAAAAATCATATGAGACGTTTTGACTATACTATTTCAAACGTCTGTGCCCAGAAGCAAGTGGAATGAAGCCAAAGATCTGATGAGAAAGGTGTGTGTGGAATCACAAGGAGAGAGAATGCAGCACAGCAAACCAGCACTGTGACCACTGAAAATATTGTACAATGACCTGTACATTTTTTACAGGGTCGGACCGGGAGGAAAAATGGAAGTGAGCACCAAAGAATTATTGTATCCACCAACTCCCTCCAGTTAGTGAATCAGATATCTAGAAAAAGTGGCCCACATATGCAAATCGGGGCAGTTGTGAACTAGTAAAGACACGCTGTAAGGTGGAATGGAAGGTTTGGCAAAGTGCACGTATTTATTCTTGCTGTAGACAATGTTAGTGTTAATATTTAACTCTGTCGTAAAAAACCAGCCCACGAGACCATAAAACTGGGTCAAAAATAGCCAAAAGAAATGGCCCACACATTGACTTGTCAGCCCAGCCCTTCTGGCACTGCTAGAAAGCTCCGTGGGCCATTCTGGCCCTGAATGTATATAGTGCATCATACCACCGATGTCAAAGTACTCCTATTTGTATTGGGCTCCTACAATTACTTTCATATAGCATGGTAGAAAAGTTGGGGGGTATCAGCAGATTGGCTGACATAGGAGTTGGGTGCACTGCTTGAGGCTTGGAGAGGCCTTCTAACAATGGTGTGGTGAAGTCACAGAAATAACCACGAAATGTTGACAAATGCTTAAGTATAGACACTTTCATGCAGACAAATGAACTATGGTAAGTAACAGAGTAAGAGTTTTAAAAGAATTTGTTTTGACTACAAGGTTGATTATCACAGTGGATTTCACAGGTTTTGAGGCTAGCAGACTTGAAGCTGAAATGGTGGAATGAGGGTTTGCATCTACTGTGTTGGCTGTACATTTTGGTGACTTTATACTCCAAAAACAGAAGACCGCTCTTTCAAGTACTTTGGGACGTGCAAGGGTGGGTATTTTTTTTAGGGCAGCTGGGATAGTCAGTTCCTCATGGATATTGGACAGTTGCTTCACATTCAAGTGTGCTTTGTATTTTTTGCAAGGTACTTTTTTTTGGCTCACTTGATGTTTGTAATGTCCTCTTTTGTATGACTTTAAGGAGATCTGGTTCTCGGTCTGAGATGTACACGACTGGCACTCTGAATTTGGGCTACGTTTATTCTCACAAAGTTCCCCGCTGGACCACTTGTTGGGAGATAGACGCCCATACTGAGTTTTCTGAATTGAGTAGAAGCTAGGGTGTCTAGTGCAGATGTGTTGTGGTACAGTCTGAAAGGGGTGCATTTGGGTCAGAGGAAGTGGGTTTAGAGGAGCTAGCTGGTCTCTATACACATTTCTAAAGCATCTGTTGCAACGGGGGGGGGTGGAAGTTTATGGATGAGGGTAGTAGGATTGGAGGCTAGATTAAAGAGTTTGATCGAGACTAAGGAGTGATTTCACCACACAAGTTTGCAGTCTGTGTTAATCCTCAGTTTGTACTGCATTAAAAAAAGACATCCTTACGCAGAGTCAAAGGGCTGTAGGCACAGCTGCTAAGGATTCAGATTGCTCATGTGTGACATTTTCATAATGTTAGTATAACTATGAATGACACTTTCTCACGACCAAATTCAAGCAATGAAAAGGGGGGGGGGGGCAGATATAAAACAATTACACCCCTTTAAGCAATGAGAAACATCAAGAAGATCTTAAAGTTGCTTCAAAGCACCAGAAAAGGAAGGGCACCTCAGTGCCTGCTCTGTAAGGCCATGAGATACTGTAGGACATAATGAAGCAAGCGTTTTGATGGAAAACAACAGCGAGGTGCAGCCATCAGGATCCACATAAAGGCACGGTCCCCAACTGTGCAGCGGGTCCAGATACATGTTTGTATTTATCAAGCACTTCACTGACAGAAAGCAGGTGGGCATGTGATTCACTCACTCGGAGCCGGACAGGGTGACTTTGGTCATTGAGCAACTTAAAAATTCACAGTAAAATAAATTCTCAAATGTTTGTGGATTATTAGAGGCGAGTTAGGTTGCACTGCAGCAGCGGCCAAACATGATTAACTTCATAACGGACGGTCTCTGCACACAACAGCAGACACACAAACTGAGCAGCACAGTGACACAGGACAGTACAGTACACACTAGGGATGGCTGTACAGTCAAGTCTGTCAGTACGGCAATGGGGCTGGGAGGGTGGAGGCTCGGAGCGGCAGGGCCAGAGGAACTACCAAGGCTTTAAGCGCCCTCCTGCGCAGCAAGATGACCATGACCGGACTGCCAATAAGAGACCGGAGCAACGATACATTTAAAGGCCCTGCTCCCGGGGCCGACTCCCAGGGCTCTGTGAAAGCAACTGCAGGGTGCACACTCTCATGGAATGCAGCTCAGTCAATGAAGTCAGGAGCGCTGCATGGTCTGAGGCCCAACTCTCGGCCTGCGGCCGCAGGCGCATCATAACAAAAGAAGACAGTTGTGCCTGCAAGTTGGCAGATCAATTAGCCAATAATCTGATCACTGACTTATTGTTATTGTGGACGTGACGGTGTCTTGTGTGATACAACAAAGCAATCCACCCTTTCCCAAAGATGTTGTCACACAGCCCCGAGTAGTAAGGACTTTTATAGCCCGAGCCCACGAGCAGCTTAGCTAAGGATGCTGCTTCCCCTGAATCAGTTAATCGCACCTGTAAGCGAAGCTCTACACACAGAGCCAGGCTTGGCGCTACAAAGTGATCAGGCTCGGTTCAGTGGTTTGAATGAGGAGATGAAATGTTAGGTCTTAGGAAGAAGGTCACGTGGGATGCACTAGCGCCCTGACAACACAGTGTCACAACACCTGGCCCATCACTCGTATCCGGCTTAACCACAATAACAGAGAAGGACAACTGCGAGCCATGCTGAGGTGCTTCCTGCTGAAGAAGCATACTGTGATAGTGCGAAGACGCAGGCATGTGGGTATTCTGACGGCACCCAAGATCACCAGGGAAGGATTAGAATTGGTTAGGCATTTATAGATGCGTTTCAGCTTTCTAAAAATGCTCGTTCTCTGTATTAGCAGGAGAATGAAGAAACCATTAAAGAAGAGTGAACTAATTAGCCTTGATTGTGCAATACTTGTATATGGCTGTAGGTAGCACTTTATGGTTAAAATGGACAAGAGTTGCCCAGCGTGCAGGACCCAGAAGGAATTGGATGAGTTTTAGTGGCGCATGATGAAAGCAGGTTTGCTTTCGTGGAGGGGGCTAGTCCAGCATGGCCGACACTGCAGCAGATAAATACCCCGAGCATTGGCGCTGAGACGGCTGCCTGTACAGCTCCACCACGGCTCTGCCCCAGACAGGTCTGCTCAGACATTGATTCACAGTGAATCTTGGACACTGCGCTGATGCAGTGCTGCAGCTGTAACTACCTGCTTTAGTTCAATCAAGCTCAGCATGCACGGGGGGTTAAGGGGCTAAAATGGCGCATTATTGCTTTTTAATGCGGTGATGCAGGCCACTACATAAAAATGCGTTAGTAGAACGCCTGATGTGTGGTACCTGGCAGGGATGTAAACACTGATCAACACTGGGAGACAACTAATGAGCTGTAGGAATGTGGCTCTGAGACTAGAATGAGTGAGTCCCGTACCACTGGTGCTACGCTCCCACATGAAGCAATGCTGCAGCCTGCTTGCACAGTATTCTGGGTGATTTTTTTGCCTTCTGTGACAACATCGGCACTGCAAAATTACTAATTTCCAACCCCGTTTAAAAAAAAAAAAAAGTACTTGGGGAATTTTTCAAACTTTCCCAAAATATTTCAGGACTGGAATTCGAATAGTAAATAAATCTACTACACAATTTTTGGGAAAGTTGCACTTTCCCCTAAATATCCTAGGAATTAAATCAGAATAGTACATTTCCATTCCAAGCATCCACAATACCCTCTGCTGTTATGGAACATATCTGAAGTGATGATACCCAAATGTGCTACTTGCACACAAGATACAAATGCCACATCCTCTAAATACGACGGTTTCTGGAGCAGGCAAGGCAAGCCACAAGTATTTAGGGTTGAATTAATGTCCGCACAAGCTCAGGACTGGGGGAAAAAAGCTAACCAGTTTCTGAACTATTGTCAAATCTATTGCCCCAAAAGGAGTTATGATGGTAATTCACTTAAGAAACGCTTGTCTTTTTAGATACGATCGCTTCCAACCAGACTCCTGATTAGGACGTCCAGTTTGTGAAATGTTTTTGGAAATGATTAGGTTATCTGCTGTCATCTGTCAAACTGAATGCTTTCTAGCAATGTGCTCCGGCCTTCCCTATCATTCAAGTGTCTTTGTTAGAGCCCATATGCTGAACCCCACACAGTTTCTGGAATTGTGCATTTCTGCTAAAACGCAGGTATTCAGATCAATTGCTTACTTAGGGCCTGATTACGAGTTTGCCAGACAGGGTTACTCTGTCACAAATGTGACAGACGTACAGTCTATTCCAATTCCAATATATCCTATGGAAATTCTAATATGGCGGACGGGATATCCGCCACGTTTGTGATAGAGTATGCCATCCGCCAAACTCGTAATCAGGCCCTTAGTCCTCTGCTTTACATAGATGTTTCCAGATTAACCATGTCCCTTTGCGTAAGAGACCAGTGAATTATTCAGGGTTGAAACCTGTCAACTGCAGAAACGGGCAGACTTACAGAATCAATATTTAATGCATATTGGGCCTCAAAATGAAATGAGGCTTCTATTTTTTCCTCAGGCTGTGTTCCTTCCTTCTGCATTTGGAGTTGTTTTTTTAAAGTGTCCATCTAACCACTCGTAAATTACCATGACTTATTCCTTTTAGGGGACACACTTGTCTCAGTCAATGCTAAAAATGTAGAAGTCTCCGAAAAACACTGCCTTGATGAAAAGGCATTAAACGTTGCTAGAGACATTTTTATGTTTAATTATTAGTCTTTCGTTCCAGCAAAGCACTTCTGGTGATTTATTTTGTTACAAAATAATTGTTATCCCCACCCCCAATTTGCAGTTATTAAACCACTCTTCTCTTCTTATTTTTGACAGTGCTCTAAAGAATCTACTGCATCTGGTATGTATTCTACAATATACGTGACATCTTTTTTTTTGTTTGGTTAGCACGAGGTATAACTACTGATAAAATGTTGGAATCAAAACGACTTCACTACATGGCAGATTTGACTTCGGTTATTGTACCATACTTTAAGGTGTATTTTCAAAAGAAAATACCAAGTAAGGGTCACTTTTCAGAATGATATACTACACTACTAAATGCGCGAGGTAAGAGGAAACTATTTTCCTGGGAACAAAAATCAACTAAGCAAAGAGCAGGCTGTGGAAGCACTGCTATGTCCGTGTCTCTCAGACTAATCGTGTTTATTGTTGTTCTTCATTTACCAGAAATGCGTCAGACTGAACCGCGGCCTAGCAATTTCAAATAAGTTTGCACAACAAATTCACTGTGGGGATTGCAGTGTAGGGGGCACTTTTCCAAAACAGTAATACAAAACTGTTCCCAAGAAGCCCCTCAATGCACGGACTCAGCACCTTCAGGTTAGGTGTCAATGTGTTCAGCATCTACCCTTCTTGTTCATACCCCTGTACATTATGGACTTGTAAATGTACCAGGAACACAAAAACGTACACAAAGTGCTTAACAAACCACTGGATTATATGGGCGCTAGATTAAATAAAACACCTTGAAGTCGGCTGTAGCACAGGGAGTGAGACTGATGTAGATAACTATAAGCATAACTACATCAAACTATAACCTAAGACGGGCCCAGCCCCCCACAAACCAAAGCTATGAACAAAACCTATTACCAGCGCGTCCAGGCCACAGATCAGGCAGAATATGTGCAATATGAGGATTCACATTCTGAAGTCTTCCCTTATCCCTAGATTTAGCTCTTCCTAGTCTTGCTGCTAGCGCTGGGCTGCCTTAGGGTAGCTATGCACTCAAATGCCATTTTAAATTAAATTAAATCTGGGGGTATCAGGATGACTCATCCAGGGTGACGAGATGTCTCGCATTTGTTGAGGCAGTCCTTGTTTTTCAACCTCAGTTTCAGCAAATTTCTGTAAATGTACCACATGTCCCGGTTTTCAAAATGACAGGACTTAAATACAATAGGATAGGAGTCTTTATGGAAACTTGTGATTAATCAGTCCGGTCTTATCAAGAAGCAAAGTGACACAAAATATTCCCAAGTTTCCCCTTAACATTACCACAAAAATATGCATTCTGATACTTTAATGCCAGACTGTTGTCCCTTTTCTCTCTGGCGAGTGCTGCCAAATAAATCATTCCGTGCCTCAAAAACCCAGCAAATTTGTAGTCCTACTTCTATGTCTATATGTGCCCTTTTTTTGTTTTTTTTAGATCTCGGCTAGATAGTGCATGAGCTTTCTCAAAGAGACGTGCTGTGTTCCACATGTGGGCTTACAGGCCGGCCATCTCCTACCACTGGTAATCTTCAGCGTAGCTCTCATTTTCTTTGATGCCACTCGTCATAGCATGCAGGCATCATGCCCTCTTCTTGTGTTTGGCCCTCCTACAGCGCATTGCCCAAGTACATGTCTCCTTACACTGCTCCGGTTTCTGCAGCTATTTTTTTCTTTGTTTTGAAGCACTCCATAGGAGAAATCAAGTTTTCAGACCGTCTCCCTTATACCACTAAAATGCATGCACGTGTACCCAAACAAATGCATTTCTTTAAAAAGAGGATAAAACATTAATTGCACTTCCTTATATTTTTTTGCATGATCCAATGGAATTGGCGTGCTCGCTACTAATGTCTATCTTACCATAGTGGGAACACAAGGAAATGGTATTGGAGCGCTACAAGTGCTGACCAGTTACATTACACAATGACATTCATTTTTGTTGCTGATCCTGCTTCAATTAGGCTTTTTTATATCCCGTTGTTGTTTGCCCATCTCCCTATCCCCTTCTGCTTTCCTGCTTGACCCACCTTCCCACTACCCCCCTCGCGGCTGTATTTAAAAGATTTTTTATTGCACAATCCAATGCTTTTGGAAAGCTTCGTTCTGTCCTCCATCTTGCCATAACGCTAACACACCAGACGCTGGAATGGGAGCATTTTTCAGTGCTCACCAGTTACATTTTCAAAATGGACACATTAATTGTCGTAGGCAGGAGAAGCAGAAGTGATTTACAAGAATCACAAATTGTTCAGCCGGCCCAGCGATTTGCACCTGGTTCCCTAGTCAGCAGCTGTGGCCATTATGCCACATTCTCGCTTCACTTCAAAGCTCCTCAAATGTTTCTCACTAACATTTACATATTTGTTGAGCAAGACACCATCAGCACAGAACAAGCAATGGCAAAGCCAATAGAACTCGTCAATTTCCTAGCTATAGGCCCTTTCAATGTGAATGTCTTTTAGCCACAGCTGTTCAGCATAGCTGAAAGTCACTAAAACAAGCATTTTTAATGCAATCAGTCTTGCATTACTGAAAGTTTGAGCTATTGCATTGCATTATTAGTTGAAACGCCAATAGCTAAAATGTTCTGTAATGCAAGCATGTATGTGTTCCTCATCAGTCACAGGGTAGAATGTGAACAACCACCTGAAGCAAGGAAAATTCAAGCAGCGATTAGGGAGGTGGTTGCGGGAGGAGTAAAGCTGCAAAGCAGAAGGGTGTTGGGGGACTGAGGAAGGAACAAGCACCCTAAGAAAACAGCGCTGTGCCTACAAGGATTGCACAACAAGCTTGGCGTGCCACATTTTATATAAAAAAAATATATATATATCATATTGCGCAGCCGCCATTATTAAAATAAAATTAGAATAAAAAAAAAGAAAGGAGTGTGGCCGCCATGAATATCAAGCTTGGCCTGTCGAGCTGCATATAAAAATGTCATTAATAAAGAAAGAATTTTTGTGAGCTGTGCTCAAAGAAAGTCTTGCGGGCACCATATGCGCTGCATAAATGAAATATATTGTAAAAAAAACAAAAAATTATTTGGGTGAGCTGCGCTATAAGAAAGTTGCACTGCCGGCCGTTATTGAACCTAAAACGCGGCATGCCAGTGTGTTTCAAAAAGAAAATGGTGCTCATAAACGGTGAATAACAGATCCTGAGTAACACATGTAACAGGGACAGTCGTTATGGGAGGGTACAACAGGAGAAAAGGCAGTACTGAGGAGGGACTAGAAAAGAGATTAACCAAAGAAATAAATAGCATTTGGAAAAGACAGTAAAGGAACCAATTAAAAACATTGGCAGAGATTAAAACCCATAACCTGAATACGGCTGTTGAGCAGAGACAGTGCAAGTGCTCCCTAGACAAGACCTAAAAAGCTCTATGATGCGGCCAGAGCAGGCCACGTCATAGCGCTTTGTGTTAGGAGGGCAGGACAATAAACTCAACATGGGCGGGCAAAGAGACTCCGCGTCGGCTTAACAGTCTGATTCTGGGCTTTCAGAAACTAGCAGCACATCAGCTGTTCAGCTTGACTGAAAAACATGGCTAAAAGACATTGACAAGGGCCAATAGCTCTGGCATTGCCGAGAACAATTGGCTTGGACCATGCTGGTATGCTTTCAAACTTCGAGGTGCTCCAACTTGGTCAAGTGCACTGGCCTAAAGAACCTTATCATACAGGAGAACCACAAGCTCTTTGAGGACCACCACATAGAGTGCACTGACCTATAGCAAAAGCAACTGTGTTATGTACAAAGTATCAGAAATATGATGTTTGCAAGATCGTGTAAAAATAAGGCAAATATTTAACGTTTCTAGACCACTGGGCCTGGAAATGGCAGGACCAAGTGTCAAAGTGTAAAGGAGGGTACCTGGAGCACGTCCGTTTTGAATTCCAAAGGTATAGGTCCTGTACTTTACTCATAGGGCCTAATGTACGAAGACAGTTGTACATTTTCAAAAATTGCTAATTTTAAGGACTCACAATCCCAAACCCAAGGCCTTTGCGACTTCTATACTTGGACATTCATGAATCACAAAAATGTGCTTATAAATTCGCAAACCTTTCTTATGTCTTTGGCTACCCTTTGCTGGTGCGGTAAGATGGCAGGTAATTGGAAAAACTACACTGTGCCTCTTGCCTTGAAACAAGTTATAACATCCATAGAACCTCACACCAGGTGCAATCTCTAGGAAGCACCACTTTAATAAGGCCATATGTGATCATCTGAGAGGACAGCCAGGTATTGGCATATGCAGGTAAACATAGTAACGTCAATGGCACAACACATTTTGAATCACAACTTCCCTACTACCACAGACCATCATGCCAGAATAGTGGTCGTCAAGAGCTGCAACCACTACAAAACACCTTGGTGGTACAAGCTGAACTGAATCAGCTTCTCCACAAGCATGGTGTACATATTTTTAGTTGAGTTGCATGTGTTCTTAAGAAAAAAACCACATTTATCACGACCTGTAAATAGTTTGAATGGTTATTTTACAGACTGAAGGCAGCTTTTATATTGCTTTATACAGATAAATATGTTTTTGTAATTACAGACTGAGTGCTTACAATTTGAATTTTTCAAGTAAACTTTTTTTAGTCTGGATTTTGACAATGCAAACAGTGCTGCTGCTTACAACATACAGAGCGACTGCGTGGCTTTGGAAACATACATTTTAATAGCTAGTTTCCTTTGACCTGCATCTTTAGCCATTGGCTTGATATTTTGTCAATCGTGCCTTGGCTTAGTACAGTGTATTATTAATCTCATCTAATGGCTCTGGCCGACTGGTTGTACCCTTTCATCTCCACTAGAGTGCTTGCATTGAACTGCACCGTGGAACTACTTTACAGTGATAGCCCACTGTCCTCTACAGCCGGCATTCTCCTGTGTGTCTCCAGCTAATGTGCTAAAGAGCATGCTTTATCACATTAAATCTAGACCAATTGGCTTTACAAATGCCTGCCCAACATTGAAGAGAAAAACCTTTAATTTCTGATCCAGTCCACAACCTGACCATTTTGCAGTTTCAAAGAAATCTTTTTTGTGCTTTGACTATCTGCATTATCAGATGAGCTGTTACCAGAAGCATAGATTGAAGTATTCCAAATGTGATTCAATGATGATTGAGAGTTTAAAAATAAAATATGGAACAAATAGGTTTGGAAAAATAAGCATGTACCTTTGTCTGTGCTGTGGCGGGATCGGTCATAAAATGCAGTGGTGTAGGAAACCGATTGCATGTTTTTGTTAGCGACACTGCTATTACTTGAATAAAGGCAGAACAAAAATCATACTCGTTAAGTCATTATAGTTGGATAGGGAACCAAAAAGTTAGAGAAACCTTGACAATTTTTGTATCTTCCATTAATGATCATTATTTCTTCGAATTAACCAATTGACATGGATATGATGCATGTATAATTGGTCAGATGTCTATGGTTCAAACAGACCACTTCTACTGAATGGATCACCACATTGGCAGTTGTGAAGGTTTCCTATTGACATAGGATTTAGTTCATAATGGTTTTAGAATACTATACATATCTACATGAAGTCATTACCAGTACTGATCAATTCCACCTCACACCCAGGCCCGGACTGGCCGTTGCGGGCACCGGGCAATCCCCCGGTGGGCCGCATGGTTGGGGCCCATTTTTGGGACCCTGGGTCCGTTTTTGTTACAGGGCCGTTTTTGCTGCAAAAACGGCCCTGTAACAAAAATGGCCGAAAACCGGCCTGGCACCGAGCGCGGTGGCGCCCCGCCTCCCTCCCTCCGGGTGGGGGGTGGGGTGCTGGCCGAGCACTTTGCCAGGGCCGGTTCTGGTTCCCAGTCCGGCCCTGCTCACACCCTATAACTATGTAGAGGACACAAATTATCCTTCAACTGGAATGCCCCAAAGATATTGGAAACTCGCCAATTTTCAGTCGTCTCAGAGCCGTGGATCAATGGGTGACTTTGAGCGCTCTCAAACTGAATGCTTCCAAAATGGAAATACTCATGTGTGGCGATTGGAAACCTTATGACCCGCTTGATGCCTGGCCTGATGAACTGGGATCACCGCCTAAAGTATCGAAGGAAGTAAGAAACTTCGGAATGACCACAGACTCCAAGTTATAGATGAATGCCCTAGTGGACAAACTTGATCATCCTTTGTTACTATAAAAACTCTGCAACAAATCTTCCCACATTTGGGATTTCCACACAAGGTCCAAACTACTATCTCCCTTGTTCTGTACAAACTAGATCACTCCAATAGCCTCTACCACAGATCAGCTTTAACGACCATGAATAGATTACAACAGATTCAGAACTCTGCTTCCAGACAACTCTTGCATACCAAACCGCAAGACCACATCTCCCCTTTCTTGAAAGCCCAGCATTGGTTACCGGTTGCCAGAAGATCCATGTTCAAGCTGCTTTGTATCACCCACAAAGCGATACCTGTAATGGGGCCACTCTTCATCCGGAATAAAGTCACCAAACACATTCAACAAAGGACCATCAGCTCTAAAATGGCACATCGCCTCAAAATCCCAAGAAACAAGAAAAAAAAACAAGCATTGGAAATGCAATAGGTCTCGCACCATTAGAGTTAGTGTTTTTAGAATTGTTTATGGGTTTTTTTTGTAAATGTTTAACATTTTTGTTTCCTGTAGCCAATGCTAAAGAATTACAAATAAAAAAAGCCATAAACATTTCTAAAAGCTCTAACTGAAATGGTCTGAGACCTATTGCACTGTGTGAGGGTGAGGGGTTGAGAGTGAGTGAGGGTGAGGGGTTGAGAGTGAGTGAGGGTGAGTGAGGGTGGGTGAGGGGTTGAGGGTGAGGGAGGGTGGGTGAGGGGTTGAGGGTGAGGGAGGGTGGGTGAGGGGTTGAGGGTGAGTGAGTGAGTGTGAGTGTGAGTGAGTGTGAGTGAGTGTGAGTGAGTGTGAGTGAGTGTGAGTGAGTGTGAGTGAGTGAGGGTGAGTGAGGGTGAGTGAGGGTGAGTGAGGGTGAGTGAGGGTGAGTGAGGGTGAGTGAGGGTGAGTGAGGGTGAGTGAGGGTGAGTGAGGGTGAGTGAGTGAGGGTGAGTGAGTGAGGGTGAGTGAGGGTGAGTGAGTGAGGGTGAGTGAGTGAGGGTGAGTGAGGGTGAGTGAGGGTGAGTGAGGGTGAGTGAGTGAGGGTGAGTGAGTGAGGGTGAGTGAGGGTGAGTGAGTGAGGGTGAGTGAGTGAGGGTGAGTGAGGGTGAGTGAGTGAGGGTGAGTGAGGGTGAGTGAGTGAGGGTGAGTGAGGGTGAGTGAGGGTGAGTGAGGGTGAGTGAGGGTGAGTGAGGGTGAGTGAGTGAGGGTGAGTGAGGGTGAGTGAGGGTGAGTGAGGGTGAGTGAGTGAGGGTGAGTGAGGGTGAGTGAGGGTGAGTGAGTGAGGGTGAGTGAGGGTGAGTGAGGGTGAGTGAGTGAGGGTGAGTGAGGGTGAGTGAGTGAGGGTGAGTGAGGGTGAGTGAGTGAGGGTGAGTGAGGGTGAGTGAGGGTGAGTGAGGGTGAGTGAGGGTGAGTGAGGGTGAGTGAGTGAGGGTGAGTGAGGGTGAGTGAGGGTGAGTGAGGGTGAGTGAGTGAGGGTGAGTGAGGGTGAGTGAGGGTGAGTGAGTGAGGGTGAGTGAGGGTGAGTGAGTGAGGGTGAGTGAGGGTGAGTGAGGGTGAGTGAGTGAGGGTGAGTGAGGGTGAGTGAGGGTGAGTGAGGGTGAGTGAGGGTGAGTGAGTGAGAGTGAGAGTGAGGGTGAGTGAGGGTGAGTGAGAGTGAGGGTGAGGTGTTGAGGTTGAGTGAGGGGTTGAGGGTGAGGTGTTGAGGTTGAGTGAGGGTGAGGCAGTGAGGGTGAGGTATTGAGGGTGAGGCAGTGAGGGTGAGTGAGGGTGAGTGAGGGTGAGGCGGTGAGTGAGTGAGGGAGGGTGAGTGAGGGTGAGTGAGTGAGGGTGAGTGAGTGAGGGTGAGTGAGTGAGGGTGAGTGAGGGTGAGGGTGAGTGAGGGTGAGTGAGGGTGAGGGTGAGTGAGGGTGAGTGAGGGTGAGGGTGAGTGAGGGTGAGTGAGGGTGAGTGAGGGTGAGTGAGGGTGAGTGAGGGTGAGTGAGGGTGAGTGAGGGTGAGTGAGGGTGAGTGAGGGTGAGTGAGGGTGAGTGAGGGTGAGTGAGGGTGAGTGAGGGTGAGTGAGGGTGAGTGAGGGTGAGTGAGGGTGAGTGAGGGTGAGTGAGGGTGAGTGAGGGTGAGTGAGGGTGAGTGAGGGTGAGTGAGGGTGAGTTAGGGTGAGTTAGGGTGAGGGGTTGAGGGTGAGGGGTTGAGGGTGAGGGGGTGAGGGGTTGAGGGTGAGGGGTTGAGGGTGAGGGGTTGAGGGTGAGTGAGGGGGTGAGTGAGGGGGTGAGTGAGGGGGTGAGGGGTTGAGGGTGAGTGAGGATGAGGGGTTGAGGGTGAGTGAGGATGAGTGAGGGTGAGGGGTTGAGGGTGGTGAGGGTGAGGGAGGGTGAGGGAGGGTGAGGGAGGGTGAGGTGTTGAGGGTGAGTGAGGGTGAGTGGTTGAGGGTGAGTGAGGGTGAGGGTGAGTGAGGGGTTGTGTCTTAACTTTGGTCCCAGCACCATGAAACAGGAGTCTCTTGAGGGGATAAAGGTGGGCCTGGCAGTCAAATGTGTGCTGTCATTGGCGAGGAGTCAAATAATCAGTGATGCCTCTCGTTGCTCTTAACTTTGGTCCCAGCACCATGAAACAGGAGTCTCTTGAGGGGATAAAGGTGGGCCTGGCAGTCAAATGTGTGCTGTCATTGGCGAGGAGTCAAATAATCAGTGATGTCACTTTCGCTATCCTCAGCGAATTAATGAGCTGATGTCCATGTGCATATACATTCCACTCTGTACCGCGAGGATTGTTGTGGGTGAAAAACGCTCTTAAACTTATATCCTGGAGGCGTGATCCAAACCAGGTTTTCTAGACGCACAACAAAAAGCAACGGTTTATAAAAAAATATATAATTGGAGAGGTTAAAATGTGATTCAAATAGTAATTCAATTCCCCCCCCCCCTCTCGCGGTCCTTGCTTCCTGGAAGGGAGCCAAGCCCTTGGGGCGGGGTGCTGCAAAGCAGGACAGGCTGTGGTATGCACGTGCAACAGGAAATGAGGCAGCCTGCGCCCACGAGGACTCTCTCGAGCAGGGTTAGGTGCACAGTTTGTTTAGAATGTGTCCGTCCTGTAAGCTGAATGTTGCACCTTTGAACTTGTCGCGGGAAAGGCAGAGTTTTGTTTTTAATATACAAAATGTTTTACCTCTGCAGAGACGTCTGGTCCTCGAGGAAGGAATGCATGGTTTCCCAAAGTCCAGCAGCATGCCCTACTCCCAGAGTCGAGGCGAACATCCATCACCCCATAAACCGTTTCCCACGGCTTTTTACGAAAGTCAATAGATTACAGATATAAACAAGACGGAGGGAAGGAAGATAAGGGGAGGGGGGAGGAGAAATGCGACACGGCGGGCAGGGGAGGGGGCGGAGCGGGGAGAGGGAACAGATGAAGGAACGGCAGATAAGGGAAGGGGGGAGGAGAAATGCGACACGGCGGGCAGGGGAGGGGGCGGAGCGGGGAGAGGGAACAGACGAAGGAACGGCAGATAAGGGGAGGGGGGAGGAGAAATGCCCCCTGGAGGTCTGAACCTGGTGCTTACTTCTGGAGGGCGTTGGAATCACCCTGTGAGAAGCGGCTTATTGTGGCTCGAGGGACGGAGGGAGAGAGCAGCAGCCCGGGTGGGGCTTTTTCCTGTGCGCGGGATGTTTGTCAAGGATGGTCGCATTTCAGTTACGGGAAACGGTACCCACGTGAGAGCCGGCATACTGACCGCGTTGCTCAATGTGGGAAGCACGTGGTGGCTGACGGGGGGTGGGGGGGTATATGGGATGTGTGCGTTTGAACATTGTGCACCTAAAGCAACTGCTTTCAGCGTTGATGAAGCAATAAATGTTCACGCTCTTGAGCAGTCATCTGTGCAACTCCCAAAATGCACAGTAATCGGCCGAAGCACACTTGCGTGCAGTTGTGACATTATTAACTCCCTTTTAGGGTTGGACGCTTTGCTGTGAACTCCGTGAACTGCAAATTATTGTAATGTTGTTTCTGAAGAAAAAAAGCAAAACTCACGCTTTTTTCAATGAAAAGTAACAATATAGATACTTCAAAGTTCTGCTCAGACTGTGGAGTATTCCCCAATCATCGGTGTGCTCATACATTGCGAATTCAGAGCTACAGATTTATCTATACTGGCCGTAGGCTGCTTTGGAGCGACACGGCGGGCAGAGGAGGGGGCGGAGCAGGGGCCTGGAGTGCGGCTGAGGGAACTGATGTGCACGCGCTTTTAAGCTCAATGCGCATGCGCATTGAGCTTAAAAGTCACGGGCACTGCAAGGAATCGCCACGATTCCTTGCAAGTTGGATAAAGAGTGGATAAGCCACTATAGTCTCGCTTGCTCGATGCGCATGCGCATCGACAGGCGAGACCTAAAAAAACATGGGTGGCGCATTCTTCTCTGTTCAGCAGCCAAACTATGTAACTCTTTACCCCCTAACATCCATGGACAACCACCATATCTTCTGAAAACTACTCGAGAATTGTTTCTTCCCCACATAAGCACCATACGCAAACAGAAATATACAGCATATTCCTCGGTATATAAGCATTTAATTGTACTATAGATATGTACCTATATGTGTATTGCTTTGTATGAACATGTAGAATAATTATGTTTGGAAACCAGAGTTCATCTAATGAATCTTTAATCTACATATACTTACTTTCTGTATACTTCTATATACATTCAATGCACCTGGATCTATACATTTATTATTTGTCTCCTAAAAAGAATATTCAGTGCACTACCCTATTTCGCAACCAATACCCCCATCAATATCTTTAATCTACACATACTTACTTCCTTTATAAGTGAAAGCGGGTCCACATAGGTGGCTTAACTAGATCTGGCAACAAAGACTGATCTCTATGAAAAAAAGGATTTTTACAGGACAAAGTAATCACAGGTGTGTTCAGGAGTGTCTTCATAACTTTCATTTATTGTAACAGTGTCTCTCAGGAGTATACTGTTAAAAACTGAAACCATGCAGGCATGGTGCACTCTATTTTATTTAATGTATTTTTACTGTAAAGATTTTAAGTAATTGTACGGTTAATAAATTCAGCCTACTTCCTTTATGCATCTATATACCTTCCATGTTTATATGGATCTCTATATGTATTACTTTCTTCTAATTCAGCATATCCAATGCACTACCCTACTTATCACCCTATGCCTCTCTCAATATATCTTATACCTCAACTCAGACTCATCTCAAACCTTTTTCTACTTCTCTTTCCAATACACTACCCTATTTTTCACCCTAGATCTCTATCAATATATCCTCTATATCTACTCTCATTCAACCCAAACCCCATACCACTACTATGATCCCCAAAATAACCCTTTCTATACTGCCCCCTGTTCTAACCCTCCTTGCATCATCTGACACCTTTAACTAAACTGATCCCCCAAAACAAGCCGTGCTAAAGTCCTCTCTCGGACTCTTCCACTCCACATACCTTTTTACTCATCCCAAGCCTCCTCCTACTGCTATGATGTCTAAAAAAAAGCCTAAATCCTCCACTTTTGTATCCCTCCACTATCCTTTTAATCAAAATAACAAACTAACATGTCCACTTCTCAAATTTCATATTTCACAATACTCATTCACCACTAATCCTTTATGGGTTCCAGAGTAGCAAGCTATTAGCCGAAAAAGCGCTTCAACACACCAGGGGTAGCAAGCACTATATAAATGCAAACCATTTTCCCCTTTCTATCCCTATGCTAGCCTTCAGAATCCAAATAACTGACTAAACAATCCGCCACTCAAATTACTTTCATATTTCACTATACTAATTACAAAGTAGAGGGCTACTCACCAAAAAAGCGCTTCAACACCTCATCAGGGGGAGTAAGCGCTATATAAATGCAATTACAATACAATACACAGGTTCATATCAACAGAGCTGTCAGGATGGGTCAATTAGTTTTATGGTTGCCACAGTAAACACGATCTGCAGGTCATGAGTTTGCATCCCGACAAGGTTAACTCCGCCCTCTGCCCTTACATAATCAATAACTCTAGTACCTTTACACTGGGTAATTGTAACAACTTGGAAAGAGATGTGTGCAATAGGAAGTTCAATATTCGTGTTTGACGCACAAGAAACTGGCTACAGTGCAAGGTTTGCATTGTGGTTGAGCAGTCTCCCCTTTATAGTAGAGAAATGCTGAAAGCCCTTGAAATGCAAACGGACTGTGCAAGAAAAACAAACCACCCATCTCATTAAATGAGTGGAATCTTGCAAATGAGGGTGCTCGGAGGGAGGAATGGTGTTACATGCAGGCGTCCAGCATTTGCAGCTATATGCAATCAATCGCAAATCCATCCTCACTATATTAATAAGGTGGGAAGCGTGTAATGTTTTGTGAGCAGTTTCTTCAGCATGCAAGGAAAGTGAGCATCCCTCACACCGCAAACGGAGAGTCTGGCAACAGTGAAATACTAAACACTGCACTGTGTTCAGCCGCTTTGTGCCTTACGTAACAAAAGGGCGCACTTTGCATGAACTTTGCGTTTTTTTGTACCTTTGAATTGCGATTCCCAAAGTGGTTTTGTTGCCGCTATAGACTTTAGATGTTTAGCTAACATTAGTCACAGTGCAAACATTCACTTACTTAACACTGGACCTTTTTATGATTGTGCACTCTTTTGCACACTGAAATGAGAGTTTGCATTTCCATAGTCCAGGCATCTCCAATGAGAGCTCACAAGCTACTGGTAGTTCTCTAGAACCAGCCAGTAGCTCTTCTGTGTGCGCAGCCCAAATTGGAACTTTTTGCTTGGTTAAATTAAAATATTTATGACAAAACAGTGTATTTCAAGACAGAAATTAGTATTTTCAGAACTCATAAGTTGATGTTTGGAGAAAAATGGCAGAATTTTTAGATATATTCAAAGGTGATTTTGAGTGGTAAATCGCGTGCAGAGACTTTTTACTAGTAGGACTACTTTTGTGCCGGGGCACTGTGGCTGGCATATATTACCTGTGTATAGGGATTCCAAATGGACAAAACTTTTTTTACATTACTGTTAGCAACCCATTGGATGCACTGAGGTGATTACTGCTTGTAAACTTGGACATGGTGGCGCCATTGTAATGTTGTTTAAAGTGGTCACTGTTACATCAGTTATATTAGTAGCTGATGATGATTTATGTGTAACATAGGAAGTGCTTATTACAAAAACGGTTGGAAACCTCTGGTATAGTCATTTGCATCTCTGTACTGGGGTGAATGTATGACATTGTTCTGCATTCTGTCCATCAATTGTTGTTTTTGAATTTGTCACCCCGAGTGGGCTGGGTATGCTCAGACGTGAGTCCCATGCTCTCCACACCACTGGAGTCAAGCTGTCCTGGCTGAAGACGGCTGATAGCCAGAAACCGGTCCTAGGATGCTTGATTCCGGTCCAGGAAAGACATGGCTTGGCAGTTCGGGCTGGACAGTTCCCATGAGGCACAGGGTCAAGGCTGATTTGCATATGGCCATGTCTGAACTGGGGTGGTGTGGAGTGCCAAAAAACGATGGATTTAGGCCCAGATCTCTGTACTGGGGTGAATATATGACATTGTTCTGAGGCCCATAATGCTTGCAAGTTGTGGTGTGCCCGTGTTAACTTGTGTAGTGTAGAGAACCCCATCCCCCAACCCTAGTGCTGCCTTTTTGAAGACAAGTATTTGGTGTTTTGAGCGTTTCCCTAGAACTGGGTAAAGCAAGTGCTTCTTTGCCAAGAAGGGCTTCTTTGCCAAGAAGGGCAGTTTTTTCTAACTTGCACAATCCGATTATGAGCCACACAACCAAAACCCTAAATATAAAATGTATACCGCCCAAGTGGAACGGATGTAAATAATTCATAGATAAAACTCTTCGATTTAGGTAGGTTGATGTAGGTGTATACGGTCATAGATTAGATATTTATTCACAAAGCCGTTCACACGCTGAGGTGTATGTCCATTTAAATTCCTATGTGACAAGCTAAGTTGTGTTTTGCAAAATGAATGCACATGGTATACCCAAGTCAATGATGAAGCAGAATAAAGTAGATATCTTTGAGAGCTTTAGGTACTAATGGAAAGGTATGTAAACCTAAAACCTTCTAAAATTGATTGAACATGAAGTCACAATGGGTAGCTTATTGAAATACATCAACTTAAGCTTTTGCCTGTTTTGACGTCTCAGCACAAAAGAAAAAAATAAGGCACCAAGCCAAACAAGGGGTGATGCTGTATGATTTAGCTTTTGTTCGTATTCTTATAGCAATGGAAAAACAGCTCTGCTGGATGCATTTTTTATGACATTCAGACAAGGGGCAGGAGTGAATTGTAAATAGACTAGGATTATGCAGCTTTATCCTTCACGTGAAAACAAAAATCAACCACCATGTCAGGGATATACAAAAACAAAAACACACGGCCTTAAATCTGCAACCCAGGTGACCCAACCCGCTCCTGCGGAACAGACACAACCTTGGTGACCCAACCAGGTCCTTCGGAACAGAGAGAACACTGCAGCTATGCTTCAAGAGTGTACCTAGAACACAGGCTTAGGGAAGTAGACGGACCAAGCACCGATGGAAGTTGTGAATTGAAGGGAACACGTTCTGAAGCAGTCGGAGAGGCCGAGTTAAGTTGTTTTGAGGGTAAACAATATCTGGTCTAAAACACCCGGATACTTCTAATAGAATATTTAAATATTAAAAGGCCCACGGGATCTTATGTACAATACTGCACACTTCCTGCTCTGGTCCCATACTAGTCTTCTACATTTGCTATACTCGTTTCTTACCATGGTAACGAACGTACATATTTCTTCAGTAATCCACCCAAGGGTTCCACATGTGCGCACAATCCATAAATACGGAGCGTCATTATTTGAGAGGGAGTTATAGAAACAAAAATATGTATTGGTGCCAAAACACTATACATTTCTGAAGACAAAGTGGTATGGAATATGCTACTTACCAGTATGCATCTGTTCTTGGCATAGAGGGCTGCAGAGTGGTACATTATGAATAGATCACCATCTGGTGTTGGGCTCGGATGATTGCACTTTGTTTTTCTCTTGGAGAGTCTTTTGTATCTTGGGGACTCCTCCCTTGGTTGGTAGTGCGCATGGGCATCGGCTCCATCCTTAGATTGTTTTGCCATAGTAGGGTTAGATGGAGTAGTATAGTAGAATACAGATAAGAATGCCCATGTAAGTGTATCTAAATAAGATAATGTTGGAACAGACACAGGTTTCCGGGGAGGCTGGGAGGGCATGTACCACTCTGCAGCCCTCTATGCCAAGAACAGATGCATACTGGTAAGTAGCATATTCCGTTCGAGGCATATGGGCTGCAGATGGTACATTATGAATAGACTATACAGCAGTTCTCTCCCTAGCGGTGGTCGCCCGTGTCTGTTGCAACTGTCTGAAATAAAGTTTTTAATACTGCTTGTCCCACTCTAGCTTGTTGTGTGCACATCTACACAATAGTGTTTTGTGAAGGTGTGCGGTGTAACCCAGGTAGCTGCTTTGCATATGTCATCTAGTGGAATGTTTCCCAAAAATGCCATAGATGCTCCTAGTTTACGTGTAGAGTGAGCTCTAGGAGGAACAGTTAATGTTCTCTTTGCTTTTAAGGAGCATATTTGAATGCATTTTACAATCCATCTGGCGATGCCCGCTTTGGAGATGGGATTGCCTTTATGTGTAGGAGAAAACGCAACAAATAGCTGTTTTGTCTTTCTGAAAGTTTGTGTTCTTTCTATATAGTACAATATGGCCCTTCTAACATCCAATGTATGTAGGGCTCTTTCTGCTACGGTTTGTGGTTTTGGAAAGAAAACCGGTAATTCCACTGACTGATTGATGTGGAATGCTGAAATTACCTTTGGTAAGAATTTTGGGTTTGTTCTAAGAACCACTTTATTTTGGTGTAACTGCATAAATGGTTCTTGAATCGTAAAAGCCTGCAGTTCACTTACTCTTCTAAGTGACGTGATAGCTATGAGGAAGGCCACCTTCCATGTGAGGAATTGTATTTCACACCTATGCATAGGTTCAAAGGGTGGCCCCATTAGTCTGGTAAGTACTATGTTGAGATTCCAGACTGGGGAAGGTGGTCTTCTTGGTGGAATGACTCTTGAGTCCTTCCATGAAAGCTTTAATTGCTGGTACTTTAAACAGGGAAAGATGTTGCCTGTTTTGTAGGTACGCCACTATGGCTGCGAGATGAACTCTGATAGAGGTATATGCTAAGTTACATTGTTGCAAGTGTAGTAAATAGCAAATGATTTGTTTAGTGGATGCGTCCAGAGGGTTGATGTGCTTACTGTTACAGTGTACAGCAAACCTCTTCCATTTTGCTGCATAGCATGCTCTGGTGGTAGGACGTCTTGCTTGTTTAATGATTTCCATGCATTCTGGTGGTAAATCTAAATATCCAAACTCTATGACCTCAGGAGCCAGATCGCTAGGTTCAGTTGTTTGGGATCTGGGTGCATTATTTCTCCATGGTTCTGTGTAAGATGCACGGGTAATAATTTTAGCTTTTGATGTGGCACTTGTGAGAGTTGTAGCAGCGTGGTGAACCACGGTTGTCTTGCCCACGTGGGTGCCACTAGTATCATTGTCATTGAGTGTTGCTGCAGTTTCCGAACCAGTAACGGAATTAGTGGTAGAGGAGGGAACGCGTAATTTGTTGGACCAATTTATCCATAGTGCATTGCCCTGGGACCGTTGGTGTGGGTACCTGGATGCGAAGTTCTTGCATTTTGCGTTCTGATGATTGGCAAACAGATCTATCTCTGGTTGCCCCCATTTTTAGGTTTTGACTGGCCATGCGCTTTGCGCATGTGCCAAAAAACCTCTTGAGTTGTGTGTGTGGGTCGGGATACGCCCCCTCCTCCGATTGGCTAGCTCCATAAATTGAGGCTAGCCATTGGACGAGGGGCCTGTCCGTCAATGCCGGACCAGACACGGGGGCGTTCCCGAGATTCTTTGGCTTTTGCCGACGTCACGCGACGTCAGCCAAAAGCCGGGAACGCCCCCGAATCTGGTCCGGCATTGCCGGCACCTGTCTCTGCCTTCCTGCTAGGGACATTGCACAAAAGTCGCTCGATAGCCCCTCCCTCCCGCTCCGTGGCAGCCCGTCTCCCTCCCTCTCCTCAGGCCGGCCAGCCGAAGGAAGCAGCCGTCCGCCTCCAGCCAGGGCCGCGCTGGGATTGGCCCAGCCGGCCGAGCCTCCACCACGTCATCGGGAGGAGGAGTGGAGAGCAGGAAGCAAGAGATCTGCCGGAAGATGTCCAGGTTAGTGCTTTGTTTTTTAGTTTGTTGCTTTGTCCGTGTGTGTGTGTGTCTGTTCCCGCCCCTCACCCTCCCGCTGTCAGTGTGTGGCCGTTCCCGACCCCCTCCCGCTCTTCGTGCCTTTCCGCCCCCCCCCTCCTCCGTTTACCTCGTGTGTGGCCGTTCCCGACCCCCTCCCGCTCTTCGTGCCTTTCCGCCCCCCCCCCCCCCTCCTCCGTTTACCTCGTGTGTGGCCGTTCCCGACCCCCACCCGCTCTCCGTGCCTTTCCGCCCCCCCCCCCTCCCCCTCCCTCCGTTTACCTCGTGTCATTCACAGAATACTCCGACATCACAGTCGACCCTAGTTTCTTCTTGCTGCAATCCATAGGAGTGGATTTTTTTCTTTTTGAGGATTTCCATGAAGGAAGCATTATTTGGTAAGGAAGGGTTCACCCCTTACACAGGCGATCATCAATCACAGACCTGTTTTGCCCCGTTGGGCGAACCTCCGGATGATGTTAGTAGCAGGCTCGCCTTTAGAATGACACCTACTATGCTGACACTACATAAAATCAACCTGATGAGAAATGCCTCCAGATCCCTCATGTGAGGATTGTGCTGGAGTCAGGAAATCCCGGGTCACTGGCGCGCGACATTCGCCCCTCTGTACTCCAGCAGACAACAGCCACTGTTGCATGTGTGACCGTGTGCTGTGGTGGAGTCGAGCGTCGCAGCGAGGCTGTGGCAGGCGGCGTGTGTGATGGACGGGGGTGTTCCTTGCCCTCAGAGTGAGCTGGCAACACAAGTGCCCCTTGTTTCCAGGCGCCATTTTGTGCTCCTGTGTCCTGGGCAGAGTGTGAGAGGGGTTATTGAAGAGGAGCCGGGCTGCTGGCGGGCCGGGGCAGCGAGGCTGCACCCACCGTGCGTGCAGCGAGGAGGGGGGCTCTGGGAACCCACCCCGGCCCACGCACACCGGCTTTTTGTGGCATCGCAGATACTTGCGGAATTCCTGGAGCAGCAGTAAACCCCGTCCCCTGCACTTCCCTTGTGCAGTTATCACTGGTCCTTTCAAAGACACTTAGGACTTCAAGGGAACGGTAGCGCTTTGTCCTAATGTTCTGCTCGCCTCCCTCTGGGTGGGGCCCGGGGGCCACCAGGCCAATTAAGGAACCAATAAAATTAGAGCTCTAAAGCTGTTCTCCGTCAGGTGTGAGTGACTTACTGCAGATGTGTTTCTTTTTATATTTTTCCAGTTTTTTTGTTGTTCAGCTTGCACTGCAAAAACGTGTTGGTTTCTTAGCGCTTCATCAGTGAGGTCTGCTTGGCAGAGTGACGTAGGGGCTAGATTGTAGGCACACCGCCCCACCTTACGAGAGGTAAGTGAACAAGCATCATCAACACTGAACGGCAATGATGAAAACGTCACAGTGTAAATAAAACCGCCTGTGGTACCCGTCTTCTTCCATTGATATTGTACAAAGTCAAACTTCAGGTACCAGAATACAGTGTACATGAGGGTCTTGCTATTTAACAAACCTTCTACCCCCCCTCTCTCTTCCCAAATCTTTTCTGAGTAGTATGAACTCCCAAACACCTTTCTCACACTTTCACCCCTCCTTTACCAATCCCACCCAACTGAGAAGCACACAGGGCTACTACTTACCAAAAGCCAACTACTCCCCCTTTACAAACCCCATTCCTATCGTTCCAACCCTACTTCCCCTTTTCAACCCTCTATTCTACCCTACTCCAAACTCTATTTAACACTTGTAAAATCAAGAGGAAAAACCCAGCACAGCCAATGCTACCAGGAAAATATAATACTAACTATTGATCTTGTGTTCTGGAATAGCGTGCTACTCACCAAAAAAGCGCTTCAATGTTTCGGTAGGGATAATAAGCGCTACATAAATATATTTACAATAACAATGTGAGAAAAGTAGAACTGGGGCACTGCTCGGACTAGTCAGTTGACATTTTGAGCCCTGTCGTAGAGAAACGATCTCATTATATTGTTCGTCATTGTGCTAATTTGTTCTAGTCACACTACTGCAAACCTGCAAGCGTCATTGGAAGACATGATATAATGTGAAATATGAGAACGTGTCATAAATAGGCATGAAAATATGACCTCATTAGACACATGAAAGCATGCTATGATTAGGAGTGTGATGTTATTCCCATTCTCATTACTTTTGGGAAGGCGAGATGGCCAGAAAAGAAGTGATAAACTGGCAAATTGAGCTTTTAAAGAGTCAAATTGAGTATAAACAAATGCGGAGATTTCCTAAGGGACCAGACTGCGAGGGTACTGAAGGGCGGAGGCTGAGGCAGAGTCAGTCACAGAAGTTGGACGTGTGTCTAATGCTGGGGTGCTCTACCTGCCTTCCAGCGGCAGGGCCTTCTAAGAAATCCATTTATAGGTTTGTCTATCTCCTGAAAACCTTTTCGTATAGTTTTACTTCACTTTTGTGTGTGCTTGCGCATGCACTTTTTAGGTGTGTGTGCACATTTGTGGGTGTATACTGAGAGCCTATGGCCTACCGCAGGAGATAGTTCTCCTCATCAAGAGCATCTGTAACAATTTTACCTGCAAGGTGTGAGATTGTGAGTACAGCTTCGAGTTAAAACCAGTGTGAGACAGGGATGAGCTATGCAAGTGTTGCCTTTCAACCTAGTCACTGCCTGGGTGATGCCTCACACAACAGAAGACCAAGCCAGAGGCATCACATGAACCTTATTGTCTACACTCAAGGACTCATGTGGACGACCTAGCCTTGCTAATTCACACACACAGCAGCAGGTGCAGGAAAAGACATCTCACATCAACATATATATGCAGCAAACGGGCCTGAAGATAAACAGTAAAAAATCAGAAGCCATTACACTCCCCTTCACTAATCTAGGTAGATGTAGAGGACCTAGTCATGACTGAATAGTTCACCTACCATAGGCTGTACTATCAGACATGATGGAGGGGCAGACAGGTGTAGACTCAACAAGGCCGGGAATGCCTTCAGGATGCTGAACAATGAGTGGAGGTCATCTCAGTACAGCACCAACACCAAGTGGAGGCGTTACCAGAGATGCATTCTGTCCACACGCTTGTACGGATGAGAATGCTGGCGGACGATGAAAAGCGACATCACCAAACTGTCAGCCTTCCACGTCTGCAACATGAGAAGAATCTTCTACTTTTTGTGGCCTTGAAACACCTCCATGCAGGAATTGCTCTTCAGGTTCAAGGAAGAATGAGAAGACCATGGAGATGAATGGGACACACCATCAGAAGGAGCAAGACTCCATCACTAGCAGCTCACCACTGGACCCCAGAAGGCAAGCGGAATAGAGGCAGAACAAAGAACACCTGGAGGTGAACTATGGAAACCGGAATGAAGACCCTGAACCACGGCTGGGGCACCCTACAGAAACTTGTCAAAGACAGACAGAAGTGGAGACCATTCATTGATGCCCTACATGCCAGCCAGCATAACGGGTAGGAAGTGAGTACCAAACCAGTAATTTGAATATCAGTGGATACATGAAGTTGCCTCAGTAGCAACGACTCTATAACTGTGTATGGAGTGAATGTATGAGTCTGTCTGACGTACAGTGAGTGTGAGTCGGAGGTGCACTGAATGTATGTATATGCAGAGGTGAAGTGACCTTGTGATCTGCCTGATGTGCTTTAAATCAGCGGTACAATGAAGCCAAGCAGTCTGCCTGCATGTAGTGAATGTGAACCTGAGGCGTGGCGAGAGTAAGGCTATGCCTGAGGTGGAGTGCATGAGAATCTGAGATGCAGTGAGTACAGACATCGGTCGGGTGGAGAGAGTTTAATGTGCAATGAGTGAACCCTCCAAGGTTGCATTGCTTGCATGCATTTGTCTAATGTGTGAACCTGATGTGAAGTGAGTGTCACTCTTGGGAGCAGTGAGTGTGAATCTGAGGGGTGGTGAGTGTGACTCTTAATCGCATTACAGGAGGAAAAAGTGACGTGTTCAAGTTACAAAGGCGTACAAAGTACAAGTAGAGGTATAATACTGCAATAAATGGCAGACACTCAAGCACAAGAAGAAACGTAACGTAGGCAATGGTGGCACTTTGGCAAGTATCTAAAGCAAACAAAATGAGGTCTCGGGAACGCTCCTACCCCCAGGGAAAGGAGAAGGAGGGCGTTGGATGAGGCCGGGGGAGGAGGGGGGGGGGACATTCCAAACCCCCCCCCCCCCCCCCCCGAAAAAAGGAGTGTAGTTCCAGGACGGTGATACTCGCCACATCTAATGCAGACAGGAACCAAAAATAAACTGCGGGCACTTATAATGTCCCTAGCATCTTCAGAGATGACGGCAGACTATATAATACAATATATCCAATGCCGAATATGTTCATACTGCAGAGGGCCACGGAGGTGCTTCGGTACAAGCGATTCCTATTCCCAGTCACGTTTTACACATAATTCAAAGAAGTTAGAAAAGACCATTTGTCAAAAGCAATACCAAAAGCTCAAACTTTAACAAAGGCAAAACCATTGCATTGTAAATGCTTGTTGGAAGAATGGCTGCAGTATTTGGTCGTGCAGCTCCCATTCGTGTACTTGTTCTGACTGTCTGCTTAGGATGTCTGCTATCTGATTTTGAACTCCTGGTAGGTGTTCTGCTAACAGATAGATCTTTTGAGGAATGGCCCATCTCCAGATGTCCTGTGCTAGTTTGGATAGTTGGAGAGAGTGTGTCCCCCCCCCTGTTTTTGAATGTAATACATTGCAGTCATGTTGTCTGTTCTGATCAGGACTGCTTTGCCTGTTATTTGCATTTGGAAAGCTTTTAGTGCTAGAAATACTGCTAATAGTTCTAGGTAGTTGATGTGCAGTTTCTTTTGCTGCACACTCCACTTCCCCTGCACTGTGTATTTGTCCATATGCGCTCCCCATCCGGAGAGCGATGCGTCCGCTGTTATTATCACTTGTGGAATTGGCTCTAGGAACGACCGTCCCTCGGAAATGTTTTCTGTGTTCCACCACTTCAGAGAGCGATACGTCCGGTCGTTTACCAACACCAGATCTGTAATCTGACCTTGAGCCTGATTCCACTGTGTCGCTAGACACTCCTGTAGTGGACGCATTTGTAGCCTGGCATGTGGTATTAGCAGTATGCAGGAGGACATCATGCCTAATAGTTGCATAAACACTCGTGCTGGTAGTGAGTGTTGTGGTTGAAATCTTTGTATTAGCCCGACCATTGTCTGTATCCTGATTGGGTTGGGGTATGCTATTGCCTTTTTTGTGTCTATTGTAGCCCCCAGGTATTGCTGTGTTGTCTTCTTAGGTGTGCTGCCACCACAGCTAGGCATTTTGTGAACACTCTCGGTGCTGTTGTGACCCCGAACGGAAGGACTTTGAACTGATAGTGTTGTCCTTCTAAAACAAACCTTAGGTATTTTCTGTGGGCTTTGTGAATTGGGATATGAAAGTAAGCGTCTTTTAGATCCAGTGTAGAAAGAAAGTCCCCTTTCTTCAGTAAAGGGAGTACTTGTTGGAGCGTTACCATGTGGAAATGCTCCGAATTTATGTAAGCATTGAGAGGTCTGAGGTCTAATATTGGTCTTAGGGACCCGTCTTTTTTGGGGATTAGGAAGTATAGAGAGTATACTCCTGTTCCCTGCTGATCTTTTGGGACCTTCTCTATTGCATGCTTTTGTAGAAGTGCTAGTACTTCTTCTCTTAATAATGTCAGATGATCTTGACTCATTGGACGCTGTTTGGGGGGGATGTTTGGTGGGGTAGCTGTGAGTTCCAGGCAATAACCATGTTGGATAATTTGTCTCACCCACTTGTCTGATGTGATGTTTTCCCAGACAGGTAGGAACTGTGCTAGACGTACCCCGACCGGTGTTATGTGGTCTGGGGGGAGTTCTATGAAGTCACTGTTTTGGGGTTGAGGCGTTGCGGTTGTTATTATTTCCGCGGCCTCTACCCTTGTTGTTGTTACCTCTGTAACTTCCTCTTGAATTACCTCTGGGTGATGTTGGTGTGAAAGAGGTGGATTGCTGATTTGTTCCTGTATTCTTTGAGCCCCCTCTATAGGTGGATCTACGAAAGGAACCTCTTTGTGTTGGCTGTTGCAATGCTCCCATTGACTTAGCCGTTTCTGTATCTTTTTTCATTTTTTCTATGGTCTCATCTGTGCTTGAACCAAACAGTGTTTTTTGATCAAATGGTTTGTTCAGTAGGGCCGTTTGTACTTCCTGTTTGAATCCTGAGATTCTAAGCCATGCATGTCTCCTCAACATGACACTGGTGTTTATGGATCTTGCTGCAGTGTCTGCTGCGTCTAGGGCACACTTAATGGAAGTATTAGTTATTATTTTACCTTCCTGTATTAACTGATCTGCCTTTTTCTGCTGTTCTTTGGGGAGATGTGTGATGAGTTTTTCTAATTCATCATAATGTGCCCTGTCATAACGTGCAAGTAGTGCTTGTGAATTGGCTATACGCCAGCTATTTGCCGCCTGTGATGCTACTCTCTTGCCTGATGCATCTATTAATTTTGACTCTTTATCAGGTGGAGGAGCCTCTCCTGTAGATAATGAGTTTGCTCTTTTACGAGCGTTTGAGACCACCAGCGAGTCCAGGGGTACATGCCCTTTAATAAAGATTGGATCCTTTGGAGCCGCCTTATATTTTTTATCAATTCTTGGGTTTAACACCCTAGCCCTCACTGGGTCTTTGAATATTTCTTCTGTGTGACTGAGAAGACCCTTCAACATAGAAAGAGTACCTGATGTTCTTTGTGCATTAGGTAGCGTCTCTAACAGGAAATCCTCTATTTGAGGTTCTGTATGTATATCTACTTTATGATATTTTGCTGCCCTATTAATGAGCTGTGCAAACCCTGTGTTATCATCAGGTGGTGAAGGCTTTGAGGGATATAACTCTGGGTCGTTGTCCTCATCTGACCCTACGTCATAATTTTCCCATGGGTCATCCTCATCTGGGATGGTTTCATCATCCCCTTGAGGTTCTCCCTCCCCTAGATCACTGTCTACATCAGACTGAGGTGTAGATGGTCTTGGTGTGGAAGGTGTAGGAATATTTGGCATAGTGTGAGGAATAGGAGAAGAGGGTGTGACTTTAGGTCTAGGAGAAGTAGGCGGAGTTGTATTTGTCCCCAGTGTTCTCTTTTTTGAAGGAAGAGATTTATCTTCTGTCTGTTCATTCTTTCTCTTCTTCGTCACTACTTTGCCAGTTTGCGGATCGATAAACAAGATCTTTTGTTTGGGATCTGTCTGTTGCTCCTGAATCGGTACCGAAGGCCCTGGTTCCGAAAGGTGCTTATGTTTTCGATCGTCAGTGTTCGGTGTTTTCGGCACCGAGTGTCTACTCGATTCCGACTTCCTGGGTATCGAGTGAATCTTCGACGACGAATCATGTTTATGTTTCGACATGGAATGTTTCGATACCGAGCTTTCCTTTGTATGTAGCTTCGGTGTCGAAGTCGATGTCGTCCTTTTCTCGGATCCGACATGGTGGGAGGCCGAGTGTTTCGGTTTCAGTTTCGGTTTCGTTGCCGGGCCCGAGGGCGGGGCGTCGGAAACTTTTTTCTGCAGTTTGACCGGGCTCGAAGGCGGGGTCGTTACCGCACGGGGTCGGTTTTTCGGTAAGGGGACGTCGTCACTCACGGTTTGTTGCTCGTTGAGTTCTTCAACCTCCGACTGGTCCCCTTCCGACCCAGACTGATCCTCTTCTTCCTCCATTTGCTCGTCTCCGAACAGCTCCGGGATCGCCTCCGACTGCATTCTGGAAACCTCGTGTCTTCGAGCTCGACGATTTCTAATCGTTAGCTTGAAGGAGAATGCTGCGCAGGCTTCGCAGTCCCTGGATTCGTGTTCAGGCGATAGACAGAGGTTGCACACCTCGTGTAGGTCCTTGTGTGGGAACTTAGCACCACACGTTGGACATTTCTTGAATGGAGTCCTTTCCATGGACTCCGGGCTTGACTGCATCGAGAAAGGTCTCCTGTTCGTCGACGTAGATCCAAGTTTTTTCTTCGATTTTGAATTTGCAACGCGTCGGAATGGAAATGAAACGCGTTCGATAACAATACCGTCGAATTGGAAAGGGAATACGCGCCGATAAATCACTTTTCTCTGAAGTTGATCTGGAGCGTCTCGATCCTCATCCGAACCCGATGGCGGAAAAAAACAATCTAAGGATGGAGCCGAGGCCCATGCGCACTACCAACCAAGGGAGGAGTCACCAAGATACAAAAGACTCTCCAAGAGAAAAACAAAGTGCAATCATCCGAGCCCAACACCAGATGGCGATCTATTCATAATGTACCATCTGCAGCCCATATGCCTCGAACATGTGTTTTAATGTCAGCACTTGGAGCATCAGAACAATGCTTGGTGCTAGAGGAAGTGAATTACTCAGTAGAAATAGGAGAATGCTCAGCACTGTCTTCACCCGGTCATTGTCAAAACAATGTTCTGTTGAAGCTTAATAATTCTTCCTTGAAAAACAGTTGCTCTAACACATACACTAACTGCAACAAGACCCTTTCTAATTAGACTACACCATTCTGCAACACCCCACCATAAAAGTCCTAAAGCGAAGGGGATATGCAGCCGCGTTAATCATAAAATAAAACAACCCTTAAGAGTAGGGACCACCACCAGAGATGCAGCGGAGGACTACAGTCAAAGGGGGAAGCTGCATAAACAACAGTCAAAACGTTACTTTGTGCGAAAAGACTTTGAGAATCTCTCAACCATCACCTGAAGTCAATTCACATAACAATACGAACTTCAACATGGAATGCCTATGCCAAGGGAGATCACTGATCGAAAGCTTCTTAGAAGAGCAGACGAGCTTCTTAGAAGAGCAGACGCTATACTGTATGTGATCGCATCTTATTTGGAAACCTCCAATACCTGGACAGGCAAAACGAAATCAGAACCTTATACGTATTCAGTTTTATTATGTAGTTACAATGATTATTAATTTGGGAGTCCATCTTCCTCCTTCCACAAACAGCAATTTGTAACTTTGTCATGTACAAGTTAATACCTTTTTGTTTTGTGCACCACTGCATTAATGTTTTTATATTGAGTTTAATGATCAGATGTCATACAAATAGTAAATATTTTTTTTTACTTCCTACTTGTTGTAGTGGAGCTAGTTCCCAGCTTTCATATCTTTGAATTCTAGACTGGAAAGAAAGGATTTTCCCCTGTAGCATATATCAACCCTTTAACATGTTGTTAGATTTCTTCAAAACATATGGCTTGTGGTCACAGCAAGAACTCGTATATTCGTTTTGGAGACAAATGAGAAACGTCAAATAAGTGCAATGTTTCACATTCCAAAACTGCCAAAGCCAGCATGGAGGCTGGTGTTGTGAGTGGGTAAAAAACCAAGCAAAAAAAGTCAACAAAAAAAATAACTTGGTCCATGTGGTTCAAAGGAAACAAGGAGCAATGATATGAAGTGTGCATTCTAGTCAGCTGCTATTAAAATTAAAGACAAAGGGGTGTTTTTGAGATCAAGGTGGTTATAAGCAATACGGACCCATCGTAAAAAAATTATCAAATAAAAGGAGTTTACATGCTATAGAAAAACTAACAGAATACAAATTGACATCGCCTGGGACATAAGTGCAGGGGAGCAAAGTTGGAGAGGCAGAAGAGGAATTCAACACTGTATGAAATGTAGCTAAAAGATCACTTATTCCCTAATACTCAAAACAAATCCTTATTCTCTACTTTAGTGTGATGAAGTCTTCTGGGAGAGCACCCCAAAATGTGAGAACTGATGAAGTGCGTGTGCACGTTGAACAACTTTAATCAGGTGGTACTATCAACAAACCAGCTATTGAGGTCTTTGTTAGGATTCTTCGTTACCTGCTACCCAGTGTAGAGGACACTGCAACAGAACTAGCTAGTAGGCAAAGCCGCAGGCATGTCACCAGGGCATTTGGATATTCTTGCACCACCTTGCTTCTTCGGGCCTATCCGTCAACAGATTTACTAGTGAGCAATGCACACTGCCCCATGCACGACCAAAAAACTTCATAGGTATCAGGGAGTCTGGTCTCTCTTGCAAAAAGCAACACTTACTGTTCAGGCAGAGAGGTTGGGTCTGAGCACAATAATAAAATCTCGCACGATAAGTAGTGTTACAAGTGGAGTCATTACACCAACAGGCAAGCTTGCAGATAAAGTTGAAGTGTTCCCAATTAAAACATTTTTTAAATACATAGGAATTGGTTGGTGTGTGGTATCTTCTGTTATTTTATTATTACCTGCATCCAACTTTTTACATTACGCAGGTCACCTACAGGCAGCATTCATATGGATATAGGGTGAGACTTACACATTTAAAATAAATACATTTAAGAAAAAAAAAAAAGAAGGACAGCAGTAAACGTGTCCACTAGGTTTCTGGTTTGGCTCCTTTTCCTTGCAGACATGATTCAGCATGAATCCACTGTAGTTAAACGGAAAAGCAGCCTGTAATTTACAGCAGTGAAAATAACCCTCTGGTTGAAGCACTAGAAGGCAGAGAACACCCTCCCATGCCTGGGAATCAGTCCCGCCAGAGACTTTGATGAAGGACCAGTGTTTACTTACTCCAAACCTTGAATATTTGGAGTGCGTTTAAACTCCCGCCGCCCCCCCCCCTCCCCAAGTTTTTTAGGGAAATGCTTACAAAGAGGTAATTTTGGATTGCCCACAGGGCTGCCTCAGCGCAGCGCTGCCTCAGTGCAGCGCTTAAGGCAAAAACATAGTAATACTGTGGCCTAACCATTCTCTGAGGAAATGGGGCACCATTAAAGGCCACGAAAGTGAGGGTGTCGGCCTGCAGCAAGGGGAGCACTGCACTCAACACCAAAGCACATCCAAACACCAGCACACATCTCACAATGCAGCAGCAGGACAGACATTGCTTCTCACAGAACAGAAATATTACACGAATTACCCTCTTCTCCCTCCTCCCATGTTTGCCAGATCGGACACTGCTGTGTAATTTAGCACTGGAAGCAAACTGAGTCCAAATGATTGCATGTACTAAAATGATGGTTACTTCCAAAATTAAAAATGTGGTAAGTGCCTCGAGTGGGCTTCATAGCTCTGGGCACCCGGTCTTATTCAAAAGGAAGGTCATGTCAAAGAAATCTACTTCATTTTATTGAAAGGCCAGGGGAATGCATACAGGAAGAGAAATAGATGTGGCGTACTAAACCCCAGCATGGTCTTGTACCTTGCAATCTCATTGTAGACAGAGGGCTTGTAAACCCATTTGAGTATTCAGAGTAAAGTCAGGTTGATACAGAGCTTTAAAACGTTTTGATGACTGGACCGCACAGCGAGCTCGTAAATTAATAACTCTGAGAAAAACAAAGTACACGTGGGGTGGCACGAGATCAGTCCTTCCTTCAGTGCTCTTTAGTGCGATCCCTGCTGGGGGTTGTCCCCGGGGTAACACTGACGACCTTTGGCCCAGCAATGGAGAAAGGAGCTCTGATACAGGCTCCGAAAAGAGACTCTTCTGGGGAGAGGGGGGTTGGGGGTGGTGAGCCATATCAGGCTACGCCCAACAGCTGATGACTGGTATGGGTCCCACTGTGGTCTTGACAGGCCAGGTGCTAGGCCGCGCCGAGTCACTGGCAAGCAGATTCGCTGAGGCGTTGCATGTCGAGGATCCAGTATTCAACGGGTGTGGAGGTGCAAGAGGTGGAGTTAAGTTGAGTTGCCGGCCTAAGGCTCCTGGTTGGACAGTAAGTGGGTGACACAGTAAATCACCATCAAAGTCTTTATTTTGGCAAAGACTATCTACACTGTAGGCCACTTACTTGGCATAGATGTGGAGTGCATGGTTTCAGATGGGGGTTCCTTCACAGCCACATTGGTCCACAGAAAACCAAAACGCAGTCTTTCCAACTACGGATCATTTGTGTCATTCCTTTTATGTGGACCCGAAAAGTAAACGGGTAACTCATTTCCATGCCTGCCGAGATAAAAAGTTGTGCTTCACTCTTTACAATTCAGACCCAAAAGTAAGAGGACAGACTACCATTTAGAGCTGAAATGGCCCGCCTGAAACTGAGTGAAGAGAAAAAATTGCCTCACCGGGGCAAGTGAGAGCCAAGGAAGGATGACTGCTCATGTCCTCTGTGTGAGCATCTGTACCTAGTTTTCCATAGTTCAGAATGCATTATTATTTCACCCAACTGTGACAGGACATTTTGAATAAAGATTTTTTATTAAAAATTTTTTTTACAAAAAGTACCACAGTCATAGCGAGCGATCCATATGCAAGGCGGTCAACAGGGGTTTATTCACCTGCGTACCAGAATGTGAGCATTTAAATCTATACTACCAGAGACCAGTCGGATAAACTCAGATCAGTGCCACTCGAGGGGGCATAAGCCAACATAATGGGAAAAAGGGTTGCATAAATCCTGTACTTCCCAATATCTTTCTGAGAAACTAAAATATTTACATTTTTCAGACACCGTAACATCTTGTGCCCTCCTTGAAAATTAAGCCTTTCTGAACAGACATTTCCGCCCAAGATTATATATCCTATTGGGCACAAGACTTCTCAACCTGCCTCCCTTGCCAACACTTACATAAGTGTGGGTTAAGACTGTAGGTTGTAGATCTTGCCTACAGAGAGACTTCGCTGTAAGTTGCAGAAAGACCTATTCAGGACAACAGCAATAGCTGTTGTTGGCTGTGCATCAGTCAATTGCTTACCAATGGCTGGTTTTTCTGGTCAATGTTGGTAGCTTGCTTCTTTGATGGCTCGCCTTCCCTTTTCTTGTGCTGGACCATAGCTTTTTTAAATCATTTTTTTGATTCGATGACAGGAGTCACTCAACTGCTTAACTACAGGGAACTCTTTTTTTTTTGCTTTAAGCACTCAACGAGAGTGCATGTGTTTTTCTGCAATCTCTCATAATTATGTATGTACGAGATGTGCATGTACAGTTAAAATGTCAGATGTATGGTCTATATACGTAATTGGACTACTGCCCCCCCCCCATCCGATGCACATACCAATAAGTGTTTATAACACCCAAAGGGAACCTTCTTAGTAATAAAAACCTTAGAAAAACAGGTTCTAAAAGTATGCCTTGCAGTTCGAATGAAGGGGCTAGATGCTGGTTCATAACTCAGTAAGCTATGCTGCAAAGAATGATCTGAAACAAAAGCAGGAACGCTCTGCGACCCACATGTTACACACAGTACTATGTAGTGCGCACATTAACTATCTAAGTTATTGCAGGATAGGATGAACTACACTGTAAAACGTTAAACCCCCAAACCGAAATGTTTTTTAAAGAGGACATATACCATATTAAGAATGTTTGTGATTTCTAACAGATTGCCAAACCTGAATTTCTTTACAATTCAAGGGGCAAGAAAATTAAGGTCATGTTATGCCAATGCAAGAGTGGAGTTTTAGGCAAGATATTGGGTGACATTTATATAATAGATCAAAAACAGTTTGTAGCAAAAACAAATATTGACATTCCTCAATATAACGAGGGAGGGCGCACGGCAGACAAATGATATTACCAACCAGCATTGGCAAAACCAAATAGTTTGTTGGCATTTTGAGACCTGGCTAAAATCGTTTTTTTTTATAGCCTTCTGTAGTAAACAGACCAAAAAAGACTGCAGTCTTTACACAGTGCATCTATTATACAACAAACTGATTAATGTGCAATTACTGCAATGCAAGCACTCCATGCAAGGAGAAATGAAACACCAAACAGCCTAATGGGATGAGGTGACGAGGTAAAACTGCTTGACACAGCCAAAGCCCACTAAGTATATTTTAAAGAAACAGTAACAATAGTTTCACACAGCGGCGTTGTCCAGCGAGACATAAAAAATAGTGACTATCATTCAGTGTACCTTCCACTCCTAGAAATACTTGTTACATTACACGGTGCTGGTAAACCGTGTTTTGACAAAGCTTTCGGATTAAGACATATTGAAAATACAGGCATAAATACATTCACATCTGCCCATGGCCCCGTCTCTCCTGATCCCCCGAAGTTTTGAAGGCACTGCGCTTTAATTGCTAAATTCAAATGAATAGGTTTTAATAGATAACCACTCGCCAAGTAAAATAAGATTTAAGTTGGAAGTTCTTTAGCAGAGATTTATAAAACAAAACAAATCGAGGCATTCCATCCACAAAACCGACAAAAGGCCAAACTGTGCCTTTAAAAAAATTGAAACAAGGCCAGCCTAGTAAGGGAGTAGTTAACGTTTTTTGCTTTATCTGTAAAACTTTGAAAACATACAAGAAACAAGTCAAAACAGCAGCATGAAAATGTGTCACTCATAAGTAAAGCACTGATTGCGTTTTGTATGTTGACCTTCACGGGGCTGTGTGATGGCGTTAACGCTCCAGAAACCACACATGGGCGCAAATAGATTTGGTGTTGGGAAGGGGCGTTTCTCTTGTCAACATTCTCAAGGAGGGAGGAAGATTTTCGCCTCCCAACCCCCAACACCCGAAAACCTCAATGTTAATCGTCGAAAAGCACAAAGGCGGGCGCAGTTAAAACTTAATATGGAGTTCAGTAGCCGCTGCCACCCCCAATAAGGAGCCAGATTGAACGGCACTTTTTTATTGCAGGTTGTGTGGTCGTTCACAACGCTTAGACGTGTGGAGTGTCGTCGTCATGCGACTTTACCACCCCGATTCGAATCTGCCGAACAAAAGGAATATTCCCGTGACTGCAGCAAGCGGAGCAGAAACCAGCCGGTCCTTTAATTGCTGCAGACGGACACCCCACTGACCGGGTGTCAACCCGACTTTTAGAAGAGATTAACAGTTCGGAGGAAGGCGGGGCTGGGCATGACCTTTCTGGTCTGACAAGCTGAGCTGGAATGAAAGCCAGGCCTCGTGCGATTAAGTAGAAAAAGAAATCTGCTCAGAACAGATAGGATGAAAAGCAGAACACGCGAAATACCTAATGACTGTAATTCCTGCCTTACACGCTGAGCTGCTCCTGTTCGAAAATGCAACGCACAATGGAATAAAATACTGCCTGTAGTTTGATATGGCCACCCACCCATCCATTCATTCATTCATTCATTCATTCATTCATTCATTCATTGAAGAGAAGGAGTTTGACGGAGCAGGTCGAGGAGCGAAACTACTGTGGCCGACAACGGCCAATCAATCACGTGGTACTACAAAACGAGAATACGTTTATTATTGCATCGTATTGGATACTGCCAATATGCCCCTTCTGGTCCTTGTATGTGATTGTGACACTGTTCCTATTCTTTGGACGAGTGGGCCAGTCAGGATGTTGAAGCAACTGCATATGTATTGACCACCCTGCTAACTAATCAGAATAGGCTCCTGTCTCTGGACTATTGTTTGCGATTAGCATCTAACCGCCAATCAGAATTTCTGCCTGTCTTGGACGTGTAGGACTACGTTTTGCGGTCCATGGAGACATGAGCAGCCTGAACAGATAGCTGTTCACATTCGTGCACGAAGTCTTCAGTTTCCCACACTGAATATATATCTCCATAACCATCACAAAAGTTGCTTGGATCGAGAGAGCCCAGACCGGTGAGTTTATATAAGCCATATCTTTAATTGGAGGAAAGCAATGAACAAACAGCGGAAATGTCCAACGCACATGTAATCCTGCCAAAGCTGCCACGCGTTTCATGCTGAAAAGCACTTCTTCCTGGGCTGCAGGCATCTGCGAATGATAGTCACGGCGCCAACATTAGTAAAAGTATTTTAATGCCCAAGTGGGCGTGGCCAACTCCCGTGGCCTTCTGGTTAATGTAGTGACTTGCGTACTACTCAAGTGAGCTGCCGTGCCATCACTTAAATTTTGCAGTTAAAATGAATCCCCGGTGGGTTGCGGTGACATCCACCACCGTCAGTCATGCCTCATAACTTCATCCAATTCGGCATTACTTGTCCCACAACTGCGGCGTAGGTTGACGTCACAGCAGGACTGCACCGGAGTGCAGCAGGGCTTCTCTCGCGGCTCAGGCTGCACCGCCATACATCCATCACAAAGTTGCCTGGATCGAGAGAGCCCAGACCGGTGAGTTTGTATAAGCCATATCTTTAATTCGAGGAAAGCAACAAACAGCGGAAATGTCCAACGCACATGTCATCCTGCCAAAGCTGCCGACACGTTTCGTGCTGAAAAGCACTTCTTCCTGGGCTGCAGGCATCTGCGAATGATAGTCACAGCACCAACATTAGTAAAAGTCTTTTAACGCCCAAGTGGACTTTTACTAATGTTGGTGCCGTGACTATCATTCGCAGATGCCTGCAGCCCAGGAAGAAGTGCTTTTCAGCACGAAACGAGTCGGCAGCTTTGGCAGGATGACATGTGCGTTGGACATTTCTGCTGTTTGTTCATTGCTTTCCTTCAATTAAAGATATGGCTTATACAAACTCACCGGTCTGGGCTCTCTCGATCCAGGCAGCTTTGGGATGGATGGATGGAGATATATATTTATATATTATATTCCAACACCAAACATGATGCTTTGTGTTCAATTCATTCACAAGCTAATTTAGTACAGTTAATGACAACTGGGCAATGGATGAAGAATGCTAGCTGAAAGCCGCACTAAGCAAGTAGATTGCGTATATTTGTAAAGCGCTCTGATATCCTTCGGGATAAAGTTTGCGCTATATAAAACTTAATAAATAAATGAAGACCGATGACTTGGGGGTGTTAGAGGCAATTAGCTCAGTGGGAGGTGGATGAGGTCGAAATTAGTAAACCGCTGTACGCTGCCATACAAACACTCCAAAACGGGGAACAAAAACAAACCGCGCTGCTTTAACAACATCACGCAGAGCCTTCGCTTTCACCAGCATTTGACAAACTTACGCTTCTTCCCAGGTTTACTATTTGAAAGTAACCTTGCAAAACATAACTGAACCTAATGGCCACTTCACGAACCAATTCAGCCTTATTTTTCTTATAGTACCTATGCACCTGAAACCTTGCGGACTGCTCCTTTCCCCTTTGGAAAATTTCAAAGCGCTGCAACCTGGAGCTACATTTAATAAACGCAATAGGAAATCAAAAATTAAACATGGCAGTGAAGAGCGCACCAGCTCTCCTAAAGGCCCGGCTCATGGGGCTATCTGAAGTTTAGGTCGTACCTGCCATAGACTCCTCTATATAAGCCACTCACAAGTTTTCAGCAGTTTAGTCTGCAGCAGCAGATACTCGCAAGATGGTCATTTCTATTGCCCCATTTTATTCGGAAAATCCTTATTGACATGGAGGATTCTCATTGGGGCCAAGCAGAAGCTTTGGGCCAGGAAAAAACCTGCAAATTCAGAAGCTTATGTTGGAAGTTGTTCCATTTGTGATAGCTCAAGAACTATAAGGAATGCAAGAAAACCGATTGTGTAAGCAAAGTGACTGTCCTCCAATATGGAGTCACCATAATAAAACCTATGTTGAAGAAAACCCTTGGCAAGCTTTTGGGGTAAGCATGAAGCAGATAAACACACCCAAAAACTAAGTGATCAAGAAGGGTTTGACATGGTGGGGGCTATCATACCTAGATTTCTAGAACTATAATTATTCTCTGGAGTTTATTGATGCTTCTAAGGCACTTTTGGCAACTTGCACTGCAAGACCATTGTTGCTCACAATCTTGACACAAGTAAGACGCAAAAACAAACTGTAGTCATTTAAGTTTTGCACCGTGTCTGCCTGATCATGAGTTTGCTGCCAACCATATCGGAGAGTATAGTATCTTTTTGAAGATAGGCTGTAGCAGCAAGAATAAGAATGTGAAACCCGATACTAAGGAATCCACTAAGTCACACCAAAGCAACACCACAATAGCTGTCAGAACTGCTCACTATCACCCAACTTGTCATTTTAAGACTGACCCAGACTATTAAAGAGCCCAGAGCACAGACCACACAAATCTAAAAGTTAAAAAAAGGAGTCTTAAAAAAAAAAAAAAAAAAAAAGGGGTCTGTGATTTACACTTTGAAGACCAAAAAAGAGAAAGACATAAAAACACTTCAACAAGGAACCAAAACATGTTGAGCTCACATCTCAAGGGTTCGGTGAACCAGAAACTGAAACTGCCACACGCAAAGGTGAATACTGAAAAATGGAAATGAGACAACCATGTACACAACTCAGACGGAACACCATATAGCATGAGCCGGAATGAACTAACAACAATCTTGCTGCTTTATTGAGCTAAACAGTGCAGCCAATCTTCATAACCAAGGACTAGAGCAGGCCAACCAAAATATGATCCCAGCTCCAGGTTGATTAAGTACATCTACACAAGGGCAACCAACAATTATTACTGTACCTTGACCATCAACACAATCACTCACCCAACACAGAGCAAAGGGAAATTTAACACGCCATGCTGTAGGGGCACTAAAAAGAACCCAAGGTCACAACTACACTTCTACATCTGACACTTAAAGAGGAAAGTCAAGATAACTGCACAGACGGAAATGGGTTGGCAGAGACTTCTCAAATATACTCCGATTCCACATAAATTTGAAGGGCATTTTGAGAGACGACTGCTCCACAACAAAACTTAACTTTAGGCTAACACAACCCCAACTCCACACAATTCTTATTTGGGCCAGGGCTGGTCTACACATTCACATTGGAAGGCCAGCCAATACTAAACACAATCTACACTAAAACGTGATAAGCAGTCAAGAAATTGATTATTCTGCATTATATAAAAACAGTATGATAATCTCCAATAACTGCTTAAGGCAAATGCAGAAAAAAAGAAAACTGTGCCTTCTCCAAGCGCCCTTAATCAATCGCTCATTAAAAAGGTAGTGGTAGCCTTCAACTCTTTTAGGCAAGTTGGGTTAACACTTGTCATCTCAGGAGGAAAGAGCAGGAGCCATTGTTAAAAGGATCGGCAAGAGACGTTCCTTACAATTCCTCATTGCAGAGTACAAATGCCAGGACCCTTTGTTTGAACTCAGGAGGTAGCTGAGGCGATTGCAAAGGAGCTCTCCACTAGTGCATTTGATACACTACCCGAGCATAATTACATGATATTTCCACCGGGTGCCAGGTCCAAAAAGAAACAGCACAAGTTCAAGCTAAACCAACACTTGCCCGCTCTAGCAGTAAATCATCAAGAATTGCTTGAAGGCATGCAGTGCTCAGTGGCACAACTGACTTGATTATGCAGTGCAGTAGAGTGAAAGCACACTCCTTGCCAAGACTGACAATGAATCAGCATTTAGCTTTTCACAGTTGCGCTCCAAAAGTTTATTTGCTGGGTTTTCAGTTTACGGACTGCATCTGTAGTAAACGCAGACCAATGAGGGAACTTGGCTTCCGGCTCTTATTTATAGGTCGTCAGTGCCTTCCTGGAGTAGGCTGTCTATGACCTGGAGGCAGCTGGTGGAACAAGCATTTGCAATGCAATAGGTCTCGCATTTGCAGTTTTAAGCTATTGACATAGTAAATGGCACTGTAAAAAGGCATTGTAAATGGCAATGCCTTTTATTTATCTGTTCTCAAAACCAACACATAGATAAAAGGTTTGTTATTTACAATGCCGTAGCTCAATACCATTGCAGGAGAGAGACACCTAGAGCTCCGCCAGTACGCCTCGATCTTACCCTATTATTATTGTGCTGGAACGAGCACCTGAGTGCACTGTTGCACCACTCCTACAATTCCAGTAATGAAACAAAAACACTCTACTATCCTCGAGCTGACGACTCACTGTGTGCTCTGCCAGTGCCCCTCAATGCTGAGCCTTGCTATTGTACTTCTGAGGCCAATTCACAGCTCTGCCAGTGTGACTGAATCCTGATCTGCGCCATCCCTGCCATGTCACAAAGACCCACATGCAGCTCTCCCGGTGCATCTCAATCCTGGACTGCAGCCCCCCCATTTGATTCCAGCTCTGACACCACACACTGTTCTTCTAATGCACCTCCTTCCAAAACGTACACCCGTGCCGTTCCATTATATACAGCTGCCCACGTGTACCTGCAGCTGTGAACCCATGCACTGATCGGAAACACTATCAGAGCACAATTAAACCAATAGCCTGCATCGCCTGTGGTGGTCACTTCAGGTGCACCCCGGAATCGTACAGGGTGGTTCCCCATACTGCTCTGGCCGCATCCTTGCTGACTAGTGGTGCTATTGTGCTGTTAAGACCCACGTTGGTTTATACTATCACAACCATAAATAAATTGGAGAACAAGCTTTTTCTTTTTATTTGCTCGGCCACAGCTCTAAAGAGGCAGGAACCATCCTTTGAAACTTTCTTCCGGTAGAGCCCATAGAAACCAGGCACTGATCCATCAGTGCCTACCCTGTCAGCTGCTCCTTTCCCCCTCCAGTGATTACCCGGCTAGCCCCGCCGGTCACCTCCATCTGCGCCCTGGGCTTCACAGACTGCCGCTGGCATGGACGGACGGAAATGCATGCACTATTAGACCTGCACACAGCCTCCCATGGTCGACCGGTGCTAGGGCGCCGTTCTACCCGCCTCGCACAGTTTGCGCACTGTGATTAGTTACAGGAGTGCCCCGGTGGTAACGAGGCTGCTCAGCCCGAGCCTCTCTGCCTCATATCCCGAAGTACTGTCAGGAACCGGGATTTATGAACCAACAGAAGCGCAGACACTGCCCGCAGCTGCCTTAGAATAAGGAGAGGCCGGGAGGAGACACGCGCTGATCAGGGAAACACAAACAGGAAAGTTTATTTTCACATACACAGGCAGACGGCACCATGGGAACTGTAGTCCAGAGAAAAGGGAAGTTCTGTGCTTACGCATATAGAGGTAGGACTTACTTGTGTCATTCGCCTAGAAATGTGACAAACTTAAGACAAGCTGGCTAGGTGACGTTACATAATATAATCTGATACCATTATATGCATTCGAAAGTGTTTCGTGCCGGTCGCCCTCGCTGGCGCTGCCAGCCCTGCGCCGCGCCCGGCGCGATGCCGCTTTCTGGTCTCGCTCACAGTGGATGCTAGCACGTGTTCACGCGCTGTTCCACATTTCCAGTCCGTCTCTTGCGCGTGCCCATCCCTTGTCTCGCATGAGAGGCAACTCAGTAACAATAATCTCGATGGCGACAGCGCTTCGCGCTGCGTTGCCAGGCGAGACATAAAAAACACCATCAGGGAGACGTCCTATTGGTACCAGATGTACACTGTAGTGTTCTTCAGCACTGTCAGCTTCTACCGCTTCAGCAAATCCAGTGCCACTGGCTTCAAATCACAGTCAAGGGCCATGAGACACTCCAGTTTCTTCACATCATACTTAACACCTCTGGTTGAGGTTACTGAAAGACATTCTCAGGGCTTTGTCTTAACGTTCTGTAAGTCCTAGCAAAGGAGAGGGAAACCCTTGGGTCCTTTACTTTACTTTCTGGTGATTAATCAACCTAGTTTTGGGCCCGTGCAAGCAGGGTACTGTGAGGTGACCGGCTCATGTGATCACAGGTCTGGCTGGGAGGCAACCCTGTTAGGCTGAAAGGGCTGGCATGAAGCAGCCCAGAGAATGTAACTTGATTTTGCTCAATTTACCTGAACTTAAATTTGGCACATCTTGGCGAGTACCAATCTTGAATTAAAGTTGGCTTTTAAGGCATTACTACACAGTTATCTAGCTCTCAAACTGGGGCTACTTAATGTATGTATGTATGTATGTATAGGCATTTATATAGCGCACTACTTACCCGTAGGGTCCCAAGGCGCTTCGACCGCTGCGAAACCCTTCCTGGCTTCCCTGAGAGATGGTCCCTTAATGGGTATCTCCAGGGTGAGACCAGGCATCCCCGGCGGTCTGGTGGGGCCGTTAGTGAAGATGAGGAAAGCTAATGCCCAGAGTTGCCGAGTGTGATCGCTGATCAGAGTGGGCACCGAGGCGAGAGAATTATCGAGTCCGCTGACCCTGGTCCAGAAACCTGCCGCGCCGGGAATCGAACCCTGGTCCCGGGCCGTCCTCTGCTCTCGGGTCTGCCGCCTCTAACCAGTGAGCCACACTACTTCACACTTAAGCAGCTTCTTAGACTCTGCTTGATTCAGAACAAGAGTTTAGGTCAAGGCAAGTACTCTGATACATGTATTGCAGTGGCTATTGACGTTTCAAATGGACAATATGCAGAGCAGGAAATCCAGTGTCAGATACAGTGAGGACTTCATTTAACCCAAGGAACTAATGTGTTGGTTGAAGTTTCAAACAAAAGCTATCTTATCACTCACACCAGGGACAAAATCATACTACCAAGAGAGATATATGACATAAGGTCTTTTTCGGCACCTCGTTCCCAAGTGTTCTAGGCCACATCAGTGGCTAGTATGAAATATTCAGGTTAATCATAGGATCAAGATTAAGCAGCCCGGCATTGCATATTATTACAAGCTCAAAGGGCACAATCATTTAATAAAAATAGTTTTGCTCAAGGAAGAACTGACAGGATGATAGAACAGTGTCACCAACAGTAGTGTGGAATTTGATAAAATACCTACTTATCCATGGGGCAGGTTGCTTCATAAATCTACTTGTCCTGTAACAAAATCCACCTGTCTCTTTGGTGCCATGTAGCGCGGCGACAAATTATGGCAGCAATCTCATTAAATAAGAGTTCCGATATCGCCTCTCTTCTATGGGACGAGCCCTGGCATAATTAGTGTTTGAATACTTGCAATCCCCTTATGTTGCCACGTTTTTAAGCAACAGTCCGAGGGTTAGAATGCCCTTTTTAGTCTGTGCAAACCTACTAACTTCCATGTTTTAAGAGTTTAACATCTCTTACCTAATCGGTTCCCATACTGAGAAATGTTGGCAATCTACTCCTGACAATGGCAGACTTAAACCTTCAGGAGTTGGGATAAAAGTGGTTGTAGGGAAAGTAAACTTGCAAACACTCAGATTTTCACATGAGCAAATCTACACATGCACATTAGCTCATGCTAAAATGCAGTTCACAGATATTTTCAAGGAGTACTATATCTTGACTTACTTTTGCAAATTCTTGGGAATTCACGAAAGACCTTTCACTGTGACCTTTTGAGTTTATTAAAATTCCCTCTTCTCTCTGTATCTTCTGGCTTCACTGTTAGGGACAGCATTCTGCTCTTTCACAAGGAGCATATCGGCACACAAAGTCGTTTTTTGTAGTGCCAGTAACTGTGGCAGTGTGCGCTTTTTGAGACCAAAATCAACTTTTTGCTTTTGCCAAGGTTTGTTATAATGATGAGGGCCTGGCAGCTCCCACACCAATAAGGTTTTACAAAATATATGAGGCGTCACTGAGAAAAAGAAACAGACCAGTGGCTTAAGAGGGCCGGTCCGTATAGGGTATACAAAAGGTGGCAGCAATTGCACGGTCCTGCTACATCCAAAATACAAGACCGCTCTCAGGCAGCAAACAGACAGCTTCTAAAAGTATGTATGAGTCACCTTGAACCAATGACTCACTATAACAAATAACAAATAACCATAAACCCGCATCTCTCACACAAAACTGATATTCTAAGCATTTTTTGCACACCCCGTGATGAGTTTCTTATAAAACAAAGGTGAGCGAGGCACTTACACTTTTTAATCGTTAAATGGTACACATGGCTCGTCCATAGGAAATTAAACTGTCGGTGAGAAACAAAGCAGAGCCTGTAAATGTGGTAGGTAAGACAAGTTTAACATGTAGGCTGGCAAAAGAGGGTGGACACAGATCGCATATCCGTGCAGGACAGAAAGGCAAAAAAAATCGTAGAACCCCCTGACTTAACACAGTGTTGAATACAAGACATGGGCGAGAGCAGATCAAAATATTATCTAGAAATAGGAAAAACGAGCATCTTTTTAAATATTGATTCCATACACTCAAAAATCACAGAAAAACGGCAGTTAAACTAGTTACTGGGTGATGATCTATTAAATCTCTGGGAGGATTACGATGGAAGGGGGTCTTTGCATCACAACGACGCACGGATGAAAGCCTAAACAAGTGACAAGATATTGTGCTAAGTGGGCTAGGCATGCTAGCCAGTAACAATACGAAATGAAAAGGTCAACCAGGTGAATTAACTGTAATATTTGGGGGGGGAAGCAATAATACCCTGTTTTAGCTTCAGCAAACCTTCCTTGGCTGAAGTAGAAATAAACAGGCATGCATTTACGTGCCCTGACATCAAACCTGTGAACAAAGAAAGCAGTCTTCTCAACACAAGACCTCCTCTGAAAACGTAGCCCACACACTCGTGCCCAGCAGGTTCATAATTTGCAGACTCTATAATAAGCACCATGACAGCACCAGGATGATTCTTGTAAAGTCCCCGGGAATCCCCCAAAGCTCCGACAAAGCTCGTCAATCCATAACAAGAGATTTAAGTAATTACTAGCAAAATCCTCCACACCTGCTGCAGGCTGAGCTTAGCTGAGGAGGCCAGTGTTGTTCTCAGGAAGGCGCTGCTGCTCGGCTAGGCAAGGTAATGCCTAGGCCAAGCCCTGGCAGCAGCGCTCTACCACCTCGCTCCTTATTTCAACAGTTCTGACAGACTCCGAATGTGGTCATGCACAGGACACTCACGTTAGGAGTCCATTAGTGTGTGATCTAGGTGTTTTGGAACAGATTGTTCACCAGCACAGTGCTTTAATCTGCTGGTGAGGAGGATGACTGACACTGGACCAGATTTCAACTTGATCACGTGTGGGTACGGCCGACTAACAGTTGTGGGGAACAGGACTTATGAGCACCCCAAGATGGGCTGCTATTGCCTACAGGCCCTTCTTGGTAAACCTCTGCCATCTCCCATGACCCTCATTTTCTCAGGGTTGGAAGGCTGTTTGTGGGCGGAGGAGATACTGCTTATTGGAATACTGCAAGCTAGGTGTCAGAAGTGTCTGTGTTGCCCCAGGGTGAATTGCTACCCTAGCCAGTGCAGGCCTCGAGATGCCCGTACTCCCTTACCGCATGGGGTGCCCCTGTGCTGCTCATTACTCATACCCATACCAGCACAAACTATACACTATGGTTTGGTTTCACAAAGATCTGAATGTAAGTGGAAGAACTCTAGGGTTCTGTTCAGATTGTGGTCTGCCAATAAGACTGTGCCAAGGGCATAGCCATTGCTCTCATCTGAATAAAGGACAAGTGCCAACACAGCACAACCAGACTGATCTGCGACAGCAGAAAAGAGCATAAGCCAGTAAACAGGTTAGGAGCCTCCGATAGGCTAGAGGAATAACAGACAAAAAAAACACATTCTCTGGTGACTATTTGGGATGTCTACCATCACGAATTTGGGAAGCGCATTACCTCAAAATGGAATTACCTGAAAATAGATGCACTTGAGTCTGGTAGGTTCAAGAGCTACACCGGCTCTTACTCCACTGGCACCGTCTACCAATATAACTGCAGGCAGCCAAGATTTAGTCTTCATCTGACGGCTTTTTTAGCTGCTCTCCCATGGAGTCAGACCCAGACTCAAAGCCCCAAGGACAAGGCTTGTTGTTGCTGTAAGAAGGAGGCAGAAAGCCTTCAGATCTGCGAACTTGCCTCAGGGCAGCTTACGAGCTTCAAGGTCAAGCTGCTTCAAGTGCTGCCACTAGGAGCATTGCCTGGGCGTGGAGATGCCAGTCAATGGTGCCGAACTTCCCTTAGTGCCAGCCAACATATGTCCTATTCTATTAGGATACTGAATCTTTGATTGTGAATAAAAATGTTACACTTTATGAAAACTGTTCTGCCTGTGCTTTATAGGAACTGCACACCTACCAAGTGGTGTATGTATCTTACTATCCGCCATGCCACCCCCTTTCAGGAGCGAGCCAGGATTACTACCTCCTCACTTAGTCACTTAGAGGTAAACCTAAATAGGGTTTTTTTGCTATTTAGTAAGCTTGCAGTAGTGCACGGTTCCGGAGAAAAATGTTAAACGTGTTTCAATGATTGCTCAGTTACCGCAGAGTCCCTCAAACCCCGGAGAACTAGCCTGACACCGGGGCGTAGTGAAAGCCTCTGCGGCATCGGGGGTGGGTGGGAGGGCAACAACCATTCAGCCCCCAACCACTTCATCACAAAGCCAATGAATATCTGTGAGATTTGGGAGAATAAAGGACCCTCCTTCACATCTTGAAAGTGGTAGTGGGGGAGGGGGGGGGGGGGGGGTACGGGACTCATTAAGTGTTACGCCTCTGGCCTGGCAGTGTAAAAAGAAAGACAACGAATGTGGAATGGGCCAAGTGATGTAGCACAGTCATACAATGAGCATTGTGAAAAGTGACCAGGCCACGTAATTCACGAGGTTAACAAATACCCCCCACCCCATTTCACCAACCAGAAGAAACTTCCAGCAGTGCAAGATAAACCTTCGGCCGGGATACTCCCAAAGACAATAGAGACCCCCACGTGCTCTGCGTAGGCGCCATTTTAACAAATGTTTTTCCTCTGCGGGGATTGCCAAGGCTTTTAACAGAAACACGGGTTACACCGAGTCACGCAGGCTACCTTTCCAGAAGCGCCAAAAACTGCTTTGTAACGAGAGCGAAACCACCACCCTTGCACCCAGAGAACCTAAATAAAAGAAAGTGCTCTCTTACACATTGGACCACACGGAAATCAACCGTGTAAGACCCCTCTAATTTTATGTTCCCGAATAATGCCAGACCACCTCCGCGTGAGGCTAACAAGCACATAGTAGGAAGAAAAAAGTTTCAACATAAGTGCTTATAACGACCTACATTTTCTCTTTAAAATACGCGCAGCTGTGCCGTTGAATAAAATTAAATAAAATAAAAAAACGCGCCCAGTTTCTGGCATGTCCCTCCAATGTTCCTCCACACGTTTTCCGTAGAGACAGACTCTTCGCATAAATAATGTAATCTAAAACGCTGGACATGTGGCGGTCACACTGTAAATCAACCAACTGCTGCTTGTTTCAGGAAAGCATCCCTTCGCTGAAGCCAATTAGGGCCGGACACCAAAAGTGCCACGAAGGCTCACCAGGGACCGAAGAGTGCTGAGAGATCAGATTACGAGGATGCAGTGCCTGGCAGGGCGTATCAAACGAAAGCCAGAGGCACCAGCCTGATGGATCATCGGGGCAAGGGTTTGCACCTCCGTGGGCTACAATGCTGTACAAATTCAAAGGATGGAGGAGAGCACTTCGGTCTGGTGGAACTCAAATTGAAGACCAGATAACAGAAACTAAGGGTGCAGATTCACAAATACCATGCTGTGAATAGGTCTGAAGGACTCGTGCAATACTACTCACTTCCCAGCAGTAACACTGGGGTTCAGGAGTAAACCTCTACAATATTTAGGGAAAGAAAAAAATCACAGCCACACACTGTCTAATATGAAAAGTTAAGTGGGTGTACAATGTTAGGGCAACAGGACTCAAGTAAACGAGTACACTGAACATTTAAAGACCCAAATCTGAAGTCTGAAGTCCAATAACACTTGAAACGCCCTAACTACCCTCATATAAAAAAAAACGTGCTTTACAATCCCATGGTCAGGATACTGGTTGATGTGAAAATGTGTGTTCATGCACAATTTAAAAGGCGCACATTTGAGCATTTCATAACATAACCCTCAATTGGATTTACAGGTACGAGAGCGAGCTCGACAGCAGTTTCAGCAAAGGCTTCTTACAAGTTATTGTTGCCATTCACATTTCCTGTGTGTTCCTCAGCACTAGAAGGCGCCTGGAGCAGCAACATAAAGCGACAATTCGAGAAGCGGGTATCGGGCACTGTTCCGATTTTTGTTGCAAGCACCTAGGTCTCATTACCATCCTACCCAGTCTTACTCGTCACAGTCACAAAGGAGCACCCAGTGTTTCAGGCACAGCATTCACCCATAAACAAAAAGCTCCTCACCCAATATGGTGGCCTGGCAGGAAGTAAATACCACCTGACCTATAAGAGTTGGACCAGCACAGGACACATCCAGTTTTTTCTCTTTGTTCCGGCAGGAACACCCTTCTTTGTGTCAATGCGGCTGTCGAGTGGGCTGCATTCGAAATAAGTCGGTGCCGTCTGCTTTGTGTGCAGGGCACGAGTTAGAGTCCCACCTACAGGATAATATGCCGCTTTAGTCACCGGTCAGTAAGTACGTGTCTGGGGTCTGCTCTAGCACCCCCTTCTCATTGCTGCCGCTCCTCTGGGGCTTCTGCCTTAGTGCGGCGGTTCTGTTCGGTTTGCCCCTCACGCACTGAGCAAAGGGGGGGGGGGGGGGGGGGGGGGGGAGGGCTGGGGGCGGCTGCTTCTCAGTTTGCGCAGTGCTCTGTAAGACATTACCTCGATATGGAGGGAAATGTTGATCAGTCGCGCTGAGCGACTGGGGTGCGGAGGTGTTGGCGCTTTATGGAGTTTAACACTCCACCAATCAATCAATCAAAGACATTTGTAGAGCGCACTACTTACCCGGAGGGTCTCAAGGCGCTTGGGGGGAGGGGTGCTGCTACTGCTCGAACAGCCAGGTCTTGAGCTTCTTCCTGAAGGAGAGGTGGTCTTGGGTCAGGCGCAGGTCGGGAGGGAGGGAGTTCCAGGTCTTGGCGGCCAGGTAGGAGAAGGACCTTCCTCCTGTTGTCGCGATTCGGATGCGGGGGACGGCGGCGAGGGCGTGGTTGGTCGATCGGAGGTGGCGTTTCTTGGCGGTCTGGTGTGGTTGGGGGTTCCTTGCCCTTGGGCAGCCACACGCATCTTACCCTGTGTTGCACTTGAAAGCCTCCTTTCGGCAACGTGGGTGCTTGTTAAGGTTGCCCGGCTTCTCCCGATTTCCAGCTGCGCACGGGGCTTCCTGGGCATATTTATGGCCTTACTGGTCCATCTTTGATTTGCCGCGTCAGGAGGGGGAGGGGCCGTTGCGTGGGGGCGGTGTTCTAGCCCCTTTAAGGAGCCTCTTCCTTCTCAGCTGTTGTGCGTCTCGTTATGGAGGGAAAGCGGTCTGAGAAGCGTCCTCGCCAGTCGTCTGGGTCAGATTATGATCCTGCCTCTCTGCAGCCTTGGGGCATTGATCTTGATGTCCTGCAGGCCATGATTAACAAGGGGGTGGATTCTACCTTTGCGGCTCGGAATGGGCCTGTGCCTCAGTTCCCTAGAGGTTCCTCGCAGTCTGACCCCGACCCTGACTGATGGATCTGATGATTAGCAGCGTGGGCGCTTTGTTAAGGGCGCTGAATTGAGAGAGGCCCTGACGCACTTAAAGGACAATTTAGCGTTTCCAACTGTTATTCCTTTAGAGGGCGATGAGGATTTTTTCTCCCAATACCGTCTGAGGGAGCCGGACACCCTTCCCATTCATAAGGCCATCCGGGGGCTTCTGTCCAGAGAATGGGCTAATGTCAAGGCTGGGTTCCCGTGCTTCCTTGCAAAGAAGTACTCTCTTCAGGACTTTGACTGGGTACCCTCCTCAGGTGAAGGTGGACTCGCTCATGGTGGGTTTGGCCTTCAATGGCACTATTATCTCTGAGCCCCTTTTTAAACAACAAGGGGGACCCAAATAAAGTCTGCTAGGGACCTTGGGAATCAATTATGCACAACAGTGGGCCCTAGGGAAAAGTGGGAGTGAAAAATGTAATGAATACAGACCCAATCAGTGCTGTGTTGGTTAAGCATGTCCAGCCGGACAGCGGTTCAATGTTTAATTTTTGACAAATCGTTGAGATAAGTACAACACAAAATACTGAGAGTGGGACACAAGCCTGTATCCTACTTTACAATCATGAAAACATACAAACATAAGGTCTGGGAAACATTTGGGGAAGGCTCAGGCAACGCTCACAGTTTGTTCTCAAGAAAAAATTCAGAGAATTAAGTAAACAAATCGCAAGACACTTCTCTACAAAATAAATGGAAACATCATAGTGTATGCATGACACATTTTTAGGGTATCAACAACGTTTCGATCCATGAAAGGAATGCATGGATCATCTTCAAGACACTAAGCATGCCTGAATATAGGTGCCTTACAATACTGTATAAACAAAACACAATAGTGCGTGCAAGTGCAATTCCAACAGGCTAGAAGGGGGGGCTGGGGGAAGAATGGTCTCAATGGGAAGCATGCAGATGGTAGTGGCAGGGAACCTCACGGGGTAGAGGTTCGCAGGTCAATATACCACAGTGGGAACGTGATGCTGCATTTAGTTTAAGTTCGGGAATGTGTCGACTGTAATTTCAGGGGGCACAAAGGTCTCAAGCAGAGGAATACGGCTTCGGGATAAGACCGACAATGTGTATTCAAGGGGGCGCGATGGCCTCAAGCCGAGGGTTTTGCGGCATAAGAGTAATGTCTGTGAGGCACAATGGCCACTGGCCGAAAATTGTGGCGTGTTGTTTGGGTTTTTTTTGGGGGGGGGAGGGGGGGGGGGGGAATCAGTATCCGTGAGTGCAGGATATTATCTCTGAGGACACCTCTTCTAGCGATCCGGTAGATAAAAAAGGGTGAACGGTGCAGCTAAACGTGCTTGCGCCGCTGCTACCTTTTCCTTCAGGGCGGGGGCTTATGCCTCGTATGTGGGGCAGTCTCTCCTACATGATTTTCAAGTCTTGTCTGAGGCGCTTCAGCAGGGGGAGGCCGTTAATTCCTGTCTGTCCCTTATGGAGCTGCAGGTTAGCTTCCTGTAGGACATTACGTTCGACTCTGTCTGCTGCAATCTCTGGCTCCATTATTTCAGCCCTTCGTAATATCTGGATGAGATCTTGGAAGGCAGAGGCCTCTCAGAAAAGCCTGTTTTCCTGCTTGCCATTTGATGGTGCCAAGCTGTTTAGGCCTTGGCTTGAGGATGTCCAGAAGAAGTCCGCGGAGGATCGCAAGCTCCTTACTCCTCTGCAGCCTGCTTTGAGGGGGTCAAGGATTTGGGTATCGGTGGGCTTTTGGGAATCCCCCCTCTGCCAGGAGGGGTTCCTCCCAGCCCTTACGGGGGAGGGGTCGTGGACGTGGCACCCCCTTATCTGCCAAATCCCAGCGTCAGCCTGCAGGGGCTGCCCTTACAGATGCCTCTCCCAAGTCCTGACTATATCAAGGTGGGAGGACAGATTGGTCAGTTTTCTTCGGCTTGGGCTCTCAACGTCACTGATTCCTGGGTTCTTCGTCTGGTGGCCGAAGGCTATTCTATCGACTTCTCCTCGGAATCCTCTAAACCTGCTGGGGCTGCAGCGGGGGATCCTGGATCTTCTCTGGAAGGGTACCATAGTTCCTGTCCCGAGGCAGAATTGGGTCAGAGTTGCTATTCGCTGCTGTTCCTGGTAGGGCAGCCGTCTGGGGATTTCAGCCTTATCCTGGATCTCAAAACCATGAACACCTACGTGCCTTATTGGCGGTTCAAGATGGTGAGTTTGCAGCGGATCCTGCCCCTGGTTTCCTCTGGGGCTTTTCGGTCTTCCTTGGACCTTTTGGATGCTTATTTCCATATTCCTGTACATTCTCTCTCCCAGCAGTATTTGCGGTTCTTTGCCCTGGGTTAGCGCTTCCAGTTTTGTGTCCTCCCCTTTGGGTTGGCCTCTGCCCTTTGCTAAGGTTCTGGCTCCCCTTGTGAGTCTGTTGCATGCTCAAGGGGTGCTCAAGGGGTGCTTTCTCTACCTTGACGACTGGTTAATGTCTTCTCGTCTTTCCTTAAGACCATAGAGGATGTGGCGTTGGTGCGGCTTTGCCTGGAGTCTCATGGCTTCCTTGTAAATCTCAGCAAGTCCCACCTCATCCAGTCTCCGGAGCGTCAGTTCATCGGCGCTCTTCGATACCAGGTTGGGGATGGTGTTTCTTCCTCCGGATCGCCAGCTCCGGCTGTCTCACCTGGAGTCCCTCCTGTCTGCCTCCTCAGCCTTCACACGGAACTGGTTGCAGGTTCAGGTCTGCTTCTCTCTTCCTGGCTCCTTGGGCTTGCAGACACCTGTACCATCTGGTGCATCACCTTCTGGCTCACTGGGGTCCGGGGTCCCAGGACTACGATGCCTCTGTTCCAGTGACTCCCACCATTTCTCTCCTGCTGCAGAGGTGGCTGGTTCCGGACAACCTGGCGACTTGAATTATTTGGGGGGCACTCGCTCTCCTCTTCTGGTGGATCAGATTGGGTCGTGGGCGGAGGTGGAGGCCAATGTGCTGGGTCTGATGGCTATCTATTTACCGGGGAGGGAGAATGGGCATGCAGATCAGTTGAGTCGCTTTAGGTTCCTCGGTCCCTCTCCCCTCTGGTCTTTTGGTTGGGGAGGTTCGGTCAGCTCTGGTTGGATCGCTTTGCGTCTCCTCAGGATGCTCTTCTGCCTCGGTTTTGCGCCCTTCTTCCTTGCAAGGAGGAGTGGGGGGTGGATGCCCTGAGCTTTCCTTGGCCTCAGGGTCTTCTCTATGCTTTACCTCCCTTTCCCCTTCTCGGCAGGGTTTTGGCCAAGATCAGGTCAGAGAGGGTGGTGGTGCTGTTGGTGGTCTCCTTTTGGTCTCGCCAGTCCTGATAACCCCTCCTCCTTCATTTGGCAGTTGATCCTCCGTGGAGTTTCCCCCTTTCTCCTTCTCCACTCCGCTTTCCTCACCTCTTACCAGGCTCTCAGCCAGTTGGCGTTGGGGGTTTTGATGTTGAAAGGCGAAGGCTAGTGTCTTTGGGTTGTTCCTCTGCGGTGGCCTGGCCTATTCAGAGTTCACGAATGGACAGCATCTTTAAGGTCTACGAGCGTCACTGGAAGAATTTCTCTGCTTGGTGTTCTTTGCAGGGGTTTCTCCTGGAGTCCTGAGGAGGGGGGGGGCTCGGGGTTCTGTGCCAGAGTTCCTCCGGGATGGCTTTTTTGCTTGGGCGGTCTTTCTCTACTCTCTGCAGCCAGTGGTCTGCCATTAAGTCTATCAGGGGGCCTCGCTTGTCTCCTTTGAATCGTTGGCTTCTCGCCTTCTGCGCAGTTTCCTTCTTCGACGGCCTGTCGTTTCTCCTGTTCCTCCCACTGGGATCTTCCTTTGGTTTTTCAGGCTTAGCAGCTTTCCCAGTTTGAGCCTCTGCCTTCTGTGTCCCTGGAGTTTCTCACCCTGAAGGTTTGTTTTCAGGTGGCCGGTGGCGGTACGAACAAACGGTTTTCTTTCCTTGGTTTCTGCTTGTGTATTTCAGGAGGTTTCCTGTGTTGGTCCCACCCTTATAGGTCAGGTGGCAGGTACTTCCTAAAAGGCCACCATATTGGGTGAGGACCTTTTTGTTTATGGGTGAATGCTGTGCCTGGAACACGGGGTACTCCTTTGTGAGTGACGAGGAAGACTGACTCGGAGTAATGAAGATTACCGGTAAGTAACCGAGTCATTAATATTACAGGCAAATAAATAACAATTAGGAAGACTACTGCAGCACATTGTGGCAGTATTATTTTGAGATTTTGTACATTAAACGTTTGGAAAAAAGTTTTGCCTCTTTAGTGCCAGTTTAACAACTGATGTAAAAGTTCTTTATTTTTAGAAAAGTATTACTGCAAATTACACACTTTCTAAATAGCCACAGGTGTCTTATAATCTGATGATTTTCTCCATTAATCCCTTTCCAGCGTAACTAGGTGGGAGCACATGGCTTAATTCGTGATTTTGCCCACCAGAGAAATTAAAAACAAACGGCTATTTATGGCAAGTTGACATTAGTCTCCTCCATTTTTTCGGGGCCCACGAGGCATGGAGAGTAAACAGAAATCTTAACAGTACCCAAATAAACAACAGAAGTAATAAACTGGAGGCCGTGAAACTTTATCAGGAATTATATTATCTTGAAAGGGGAGGGAGGATAATAAGGAATCTGCAGACAGATAAAGTATCCACCAACATTTTCATTTCAAAATTAACTTTTTAGTGGATACTTCTTCCAGCAGATTGCTTGATAATTGAAAAGTCCCAAGGCAATACCTCCTCTGGAGGTGGGATTGCGTAGCGCTAATTAAATCGACCAAATAAACAACCAACCAAGGTCTGCAAGGAAATAGCAGAATATCTTCACATTAGCAGAGAGGCTCCTCTGATGCAGAGACCACAGTGTTCTGTGGCACCACCAGAACATCATCCACCACCAGGCATGTGGCATCAGAATTAGGCAGAAGGCCATATAAACCAAAAGGCAAAAATTGTTCCGAACAAGAATCAGAGCTGCCTTCAAAACTACTCGGAATGTTTTTTAATTTGAGATCCGAGGTGGAGGAAAAGCCCTTGTGCAAGAGGCAACCGGAAATGCTCCAATGAAAGGCAGCCGCTGAGAAGGGACCAGGTGAGACTACTGCTGGTCAATGGAGAACTCCAAACGATGAAACAGGGATGCCAGATAGTCAGAAACCAGTGAAGGGTAGCAGTGGTGGATGGGATAATGGGCGATACCTTAACCAGTCAATCATCTAAGTATGAAGATACTTAGACTTCAGACAGTCTGAGGAACTTGCACTTGCATGTCTGGGTATGCCTTTCTAGATTCCGTGCAGGGGCTCACCTAATGTATATGCCATTGATTGATGACATACTTTTTTTTGAGAAAGCAGACTGCTTCTGGGAACGCTTCAAGAACAACTGCACTTCAGCACACTCCTTAAGACTGGCCCGCCAGGTAAACTATTCCACCAACAGGGCTATCGCCTTTCCAGCTTCTCTATGGGGTAAATCCTTCTGGCAGGGCCAACGTTCCTAGCCACCTCAAATCCTGAAATAATTTTTCTCCTTTTTTCAGAAGTATCAGATCTAAAGGAAGTTGTCTGCAGCAGATCAACCTCCCTATTGTTCATCTGGCTGCACCACATTAATGCTGCTTCGCTTGGTCATCGCTCGACCATCAACTCCTGCTTGTGAGGAGAGAGTCCTATTTCCTAAGCCTTTGAGAATACATCTCCAAAAATTACTTGGTAATCCAATTAGTACACAGGGGTTGCACCCTACCTTTATGTCAACTTCTCTGGAATACATGCCATCCATCAGGAAGTGCACCCAGCCATCAGGATGAATCAGTAATACTGTTCCACAGTTGGATTCTCCTAGCCCAATGGTACAGGAGTGAGTGGTGCCCATGAATCTCCGGGTTCCCTGTTTAATGTGCGGTTCCTCGCAGTGCACAAGCTTGGTCACTGGTTAACGGTGGGTTCCCAACCTAAATACCTTACTGCCTTTTGGTCTTACAACTGTGCTTCTCCAAGGTGCTGGTTGTATTGGCAACTTTACTGCACTAGCCATGAAGAGTGCCATAATGCCAGTCGAGTGTAGTCCGCTTTTAAGAATCTGTTTTTAAAAAGAAGCTGAAGCCAGTATCAGTATCTACTACGGAGTGTGGACATACCAGAGAAGACGTGGCATTCTAGGTGCATACAGCAAGAATGTTCGAAGAGAAAAATTTGCACGCCTTGGAGCCAAGGTGTGTGGAATCGTGGTGTGTCAGTGCTGTAGGCCAAGCATTAGGATTGACTTTCACTGAAGATGCACTACGCTCTCAAAAAAACAGTCAAAATGAATTTAGCATTGCTAGGAACAGGTCTATAATTACCAGCAATTTGCTTGTGAGCTGCTGGAAAGGGAACAGGCTTTTATTGATGCAGTCACAGGGGTGTGGAATTTTTGAAAAACTGTACTTGTCCAAGGGACAAAGGGATACAATAATCTTCTAGCCCTGTAAAGAAATCCACTAGTCCCACGCACTCTATAAAACCAAAAGCTATACAGACTAGCAAGGACTTATTACTAGTCAACTATAAAACCCAAAGTATACATGACCATCTCTGCCTCTTTGCCCTTGCAAACTCTCTTATTATAAAGTATTACCTTCCACACTGTTTTCTTGCTATCAGCAGTAATCATTTGCCTTTCCACTAACTTGCCATAGGGCCCATACCAATTCCACATCTTCATCATAGGGTTCATAACCCGCCTATTCTCTTTTCTCACAACAAGGGTTTCACTCACTTACTGTTAAATTACACCACTCCCTCACTACAAATATACCTTCACACTATATACATTGGAATGGATATCCCTCTCACTACCCATCCCATGACCTTCTCTCCACTCCCTCATCACAGGCTCTGTACCCCTTGCACATTTCACTACAAGTTCTCCTCCCCTCTCATAAGAAGTTTTATTCTATCTCCAGTTTCACCATAGGCTTCATCCCTTCCAAAACCCTCTCTTGTCTACTGTTGCTACCTTGCCTCCGCTTATCACAGGCTGCTCAGCCTTCTTTACCCCCCTCTGCGATCTCATCTACGCGCTCTGAGCAACCCTTTTACCTTAACCAGCTCACTTTGCTTCCTGCCTTCCATCAGCCCTGCCAACTGCCTCCACAGAAACGGAGAAAGGAGTCAAAATTGAGAAGCCTGCACAATACAGCTCTGAGAGTGGATATTTCAATAGCATAGTACCCGAATCAATGAAGGGAATGTTATGAGACTCACAGATGGCACTGAGGTAGACCTCAAGGGGACCAGGCTGGATTGAGGTGGAGAGAACAGACACCCAAGCAAGCTGTGAATTATTGGAAATATCACCAGGCAATATTCAGTGAGCTGTAAACTGGCATCAATCACCTGCATGTAAACTGCAAGACATGGGTTTAGAACCTTGTTTGTTCTCAATCTGTTATTATAAGGCTGCTAAAAAGATTTTTTGAGCATTATTAATAGACCATCCCAGGCAGTGTCATATTATAAACCCCAACTTTCAATTTCTACCAGCCAAACAATCGTGGCATATAATCCCTACCAGTAAAGACTGTTTATGACACTACACACTTGTATGATTAATAGTCAGTGTATAATGTGTGTGAGATGTAAAGCGCCCTGACACCTTACAGTGGGATAAGTAGTGCTATGAAAGTATTAAATTAAAAAAGTTAGGAATTGCTATTTATTTTGCCATTCCTATAAATACTTATACGTACTTATACAGCTGAAATGTTTACAGTGCATGCATATGTGTTACATATAGGAGCTACAGAAAATAAAAAAACAGCCTCCAAATCTTAGCTTTTTTTACTTAAGTGATAACAAGCTGTGTGCCTTTGTTTCCCCCATTACTGTGGCATTTAGGTGTTAGGATCTAGATAGCTTCCACCCAGGATTATACTCGAACAGAAGGAGGGATGATGGCACTTTAAATGTTCTCTTAGTTTTAGGCTTGAGCTGGAAGAGAAGATTACTAAAACCCTGGCAGGGCAGCCTCCGTCATTCAGCCTTCTAAGGTAACTGATTATCATCTGATTAAGTAG